>NC_043759.1:25957598-26570098 GCF_902148845.1 Salarias fasciatus
GAAAGTAGGACGCCGCTCCTCCTGGGTCGGCTCTGGTTCCAGGCCCGCCGGGTTCTGTCCGCACTGTGACCAGAACCCTCCAGACGAGCGTCTGACGGCGAGTCCAGCAGCAGCAGCAGCAGCTCCGGCCCTGGTCCCACAGAGAGCGCCTCCTCTGGCCTGACCGGGCCGCTCGGCGCCCGCCCCGGTCCGTCCGGGCCGTCCGGGCCGTCCGGGCCGTGCCTTGCCTGAAAGTGTAACGTCGGAGGCGTGAGGTTAGCGATGCGTGGAGCCCGTCTTTCTGATCACGCTTCATTTCAGGGAGAGTTCACTGCTTCTGCGTTTCTCCTGGAAAACATCGATTTTCTTCGTCTGTTTTATTGTTTCGTTTGATATTTCTGTTGTTTTTTTTAAGCCGACGTGATTCTGGGCAGACGTGGGGACGCTTCTCTTACAGCTTAGTAGTACAATCAAACTCTGACACACGAGGCCTATAAAAGGTGATCTTCACTCTGAAGTTATTTTTCTAAACCTGAAGCTCTGTTTGGGCCTCCGGATGAGGATGTTCTGTGTGTGTGTGTGTGTGTGTGTGTCTGTGTGTCTGTGTGTATGAGTGTGTGTGTGTGTCTGGCAGCTCTGAGCTGCAAACAATGTTCTCGCTAATGTTTGCTAAACCCTTTCTTCTTTTTTTTTTTTCCTTTTTGCTGTGAATATTTGGGTACCGAGGAGGTTTTCTGTTTCCGTTCTTCACTCACACCGTTCTCATGTCAGTCTGCATTGCTAACATATTGTTACGTTTGAGATAATGAAATAAATATTGCAATACAAGACTGGAGGTGTTCTGTTTTTAAATGAGTCCTGGTGTGTTTTCTACTGCATGTTGTCTGTCAGGCCCCCAGTTTGAGCAGAAAACACACTTTACTGAGGGAAGGTGGTTGAAAACAGCTGTTCTGTTCAAGCTCTCCCTCCGTGTCTCATTCATATCGGTGTGATTTCCATATTTATTCAGTTGATGTGTGGCTCTGCACTTGTCAGTGAGGAGAAACCAGACGCGCACAGGGAGAACATGCAAACTCAAACCTACGACCGTCTCACTGCTCCGCCGTTCAGAGCCAGACTTCAGGAAGTGGAGCCCTCAAAGGTGGAAAACTCAAAGTTTAAAGGATCAAAGTGCTGGAAGGTTTGGAGATGAAGCAGAGAAAGCTCCACCCACTGTGGTGACAGACTCCACCCACTGATGCCAAGCTCCACCCACTGATGGTGAAGACACAGTTTATCCTCCTGTACAACATCTATCATCATATTTTAACTGCAAAACAGGTGGGTAAAGTTAACGTGTGTCTTTCTGAAGCTACAGATCAAGGATTCCTTTAAGATACAAACTCTTAAGTTAATGCACACACATCTTACATAATGTACAGTTTGCGTTACAGGAATACAAAACCTTTTATTTCTGCAGAAATATTGTTTACTTGTGACTGTTTCACCAATTATTGATATGCAAAACTTGTTTCTTTAAAAAAAAACTACAATTCACCATCAAGCAACACAAATAAATAAATAATATATTGGTTTAAACTGGGGCTCTACAACCTTTAGGGCCTTTTTTATGATATTCCACCATATCAAAGTTAACTGGACTAAAAAGTACCCTTATAAAGAGACACAGCTTCTTACAGCAGTTTTGAAACAAGGACAAAAACTGTTTGTATGTTACACTTATGAATTTTAAGATGGTGAACATTTCATTACCTTTTCAGCTGTTTTGTACCTGATTTCAGTGTTTTCATCCTTCTTTTCCAGCATTTTTCAGAGAAATTTTAAAAATTGAAAAGACTTTAGAGAAATTCCTTTCAGCATTGCTTCACAGGGAAATAACAGAGAGAAAGTTTAATCTAATACGACCGGAAAAAAAGTGATTTTTACTTGATAATGAATACAGGGCTTGACTGGGACTAATATTAGGTCAAGAAGGATGAAATTAACCAAAACACAGCAAACACTACTCACAGGGAGGAGGTAACCCTAACCTAACCCTAACCCTAGAGTCGAATGGCCACAAGAGGGAGGGAGGGATATTTTACACATTTTTATTGAACATTTTTTCTCCTATTTTTCAGGTCTGGTTTACATTTTGAAATTCTTCATGTTTTAACATTTTCCCCATGGTTTTAACTAATTGTTCATTTTAATTATTTCGTCTTTTTAAAGCGTTTTTTATCGATGAGGCAAATTTCATTTGGGAAATGACTAGTGTGAATGAAATAAAAAAAACATAAAATGTTCATTTTCTTACAATTTTACGTTCACGAGCGTCTGCAGATAAGTGACCAAGGGCGCGCGTGTGTATGTGTGTGTGTGAGCGCGCAAGCCTGTGTGTGTTCGTGTGTCTTTCTATCAGCGCCACCATTTTGTCAAACAGTTATTTGACACCAGTAAACAAAGAAGCGTTCCCCCCGTTTGAACCAATCGCGTCGCGGCAGGGGCTCAGCGTCGACCAACCAGAGCGCGGCTGTGTTTGAATTGAATGCCGAGCGGACCAATCAGAAGCTTTGGCGCCTTCAGCGGCGCAGCTAGGTTCCACCAGGAGGGAGGGAGCGCTCACTCCGTCTAACGTTAGCAAAGTTTCCTTTTAATTTCAAGGCTTAATCTTTTACCCTCCTTTTATTTGGGATATTTGATCCGTTATATTAATTGGAATTATTCGCACATAGCTGAGGTAAGTGCATTCCGCCCGGTGAGAGTGTTTGCAGTGCATTTGATGGCTGAATGTTTATACTTGTCTCGGTGAAGAAATTGAGGTTTAGCCGAAGCTAGCGGGAGTTGGTTGTAAACCGAAGGTACAAGTTCCGACTTATTGGTGGAAATGTTTATAACCTGGTAAAGATGCTGTTTAATTGACGGCGGAAACGTACAAGTATATCGTCGGTCATTGAGGAATCCACAATTCAAAACAACCTTTTATTTAAGGGAATAGCGCGGATTTACTCGTTTCCGTGTTAAAATGTTATTTGCGGTCGCCGCTAGTCACAGTAAATGTTTAAAACACCCCCTTTTCTCTCTGGGTGACATTTAGAAAAGGCAGGATTTCAGTATGCCCTTCAGTTTGTTAAGTTATTATGACTGCTTGACGTCCCCCGATGACCCGTGAAGCAGGATATTGGGTTCCCGTTACTCGCGACACCCAGAGCTGTTACAGATTAAGTGGTTTCCGTGTTGACTGGTGACCAACTCCCTTCAGCGTCGCGTGTTGCTGCTCTATGTTAGCAACCCGTAGTTATTCTTTTGAACGCCGATTAGCCGTATTTACAATGACATCTGGAACTGTCATAAGTTTTGCAAATGTTATTATAACATCCGCTGCGATTAGCGTCAAGTCGGTCACCAGTCAACAGGGAATCCGATTCGTTCGAAACACCGGAGTAAACGTGATCATCTTGGTGATTTTATCACGTCGTTCTGATTAAAAACAAAACACGTGTTTTACTCCAGTAACACCAGACACGTGATCCACTCAGGTCTCATTGTTCTATTGAAAGTGGATCGTTGCAAAGTGATTAGCTTCTTGTTTACACTCGCCAACAAACACACGGTGTTTTTTTTTTCAGTAACACATTCATTCAAACAAACTCTGAACACAGTAGCGGCATTAATGAACTGCAAACTGGACATCTGCTGTTACTAGCAGCAACCAGAGACGCCAGAGGAAGCTGGTCACTAGTTAACACGGAAACCATTAAATCCGATACACCAGGACGACTGACTGAAGTGCTTATTAAACACTGTTAATATTTTAGGAGCAACAAAGTGATTGTATGGAAACAAACATGGAATAAAAAGTGTCTTTTGCATTATTAGCTCGTTCAGCGGTTGGAAATCTTGCATACTGTTTATTACTCACTCACACATCAAAAGGTAAAAGTCTCATACTGCAATACTCGCCATGCATTTTAAATGATTTTAACATTTATTTTTATAAAAAAAAGGAGAATTTCCGGCTCCAAATTTGTTTATAAGCAGTGTGTTGAAGTGAAATGAGTGATAGATCTCATTTCCACCTGGCATTAACAAGCGTTTGGGTGTGATCAGATCTCATGAGGAGAACCTGATGCACGCCGTGTACGCTTGTCCGTATCATGCACTCTGGGTGAACCAGTTGAGTTTGGATTTATTACTACCTGTATGTCTCGTCATAGAAAAGATCAAAGGGCTCAGCGCAGTTATTCATTCCCCAGTCAGAGGCTCGGTTTTATCTCATCCAGCTGCGAACAGATTAGAGCTACTTGAGATGTTTTGAATGAAAGCACTGATGCTTTATGTGTGAAGTCGTGGTATTTTGCTGCTACGCCACCGTCCCCGATGTGACACCCACACTCCAAAGCCTCTGGGGACAGATGTTTCCCAGACCACCTCAGGAAGTGGTTTGACTGAAAGTCAGCTAAACACTGACAGCCGCTGCTTTACGCCGTGATGAAGCTGTTGTACCAGCCGAGGTCGGCGCCTCTTTAACCCCCCTGCCACGGCTGCCTGTGTTTCTTGCCCACAGACCGCTTTATTGCTGAACTTGAAACAGTTAAATTGGTTGTGTTGCCTTGGCACGCAGACATGACAGCTTGACAAACTTTGCAAATTATTTCCGATGACTTGAAGCCAGAACGTCTCCAGCTGACGGAAGTCGTCTTAACTTTCTTCTCAAGCAAAGGCTGCTTCTCTGACATGTCTTCAGTCGCTCGCTCTGTGAACTGTCACTGATCCTCAGACGTCAGCGTGCTTTGTCTGCTGCAGCTGCAACAGCTGCTGGCGGTGCTTTCACAGTGCAGGAAACTTGCTTACATGCCGCACAGTGCAGCAGATGAATCTTTTTTTAAACTTTTATAATGTTTTTATGATCTCGAGAAGCCAAAACCAAAATCATGATCAATCATTGATAAACTGCCCAACTTAACATTCTCTTTTCTTCTGTTCAGTAAAATAGGCCTTTTTCCAATCATGCCTTCTCTACATGTTTCCACTGTGTTCTCTGATGAATGACCTGGAAATAAGGTGTATTGCCTGAACAGAAGGGAAGAGTATTGTTATGATAGATATGTTAGATCTGGTTCTATTCCACATCTCCCCATCTGTCCACATGTCGAAGTGTCCTTGAGTAAGACACCAAACCCCAAACTTCTGGAAGCCAGTGGATGGACTGAGCACCTCGCATGGCCGCTGCCTCCTGCACAGTGTGAATGGGTGAATGTGACTAATGGGTCACACAACCTGTGGAGCAGCACAGTATAAGTGAAATCCATTCCCTAAATCCATAACCTGGTCTTCAAGTTTGCCAGGAGGCTGGTTCATTCATTCTTCTTATAGCTTGAGGTGGAAACCAAACCCAGAAGTCATATTTATTACCCCAGTGTTCCTCTTAAATTAGTCATATTATAAGAATATTAATAATATTGGTGATAATATCATATGTATGACTCTGACAAGTCTTTTTAGTATCTAGTGTTATAACAGACACTCTGTCAACCCTGAAATAAGATCTGTAATGGACACACACAGACAAGCACACACAGAGTTGACAGTTTCCCTGGTTTGTAGACAGTGTCTGTGGTAAAATCCCTGGCCTGGCTGTCTCTGCCGTGTCTGACAGGTCTGTCAGCAGTTCTGCTGGTCCTTTAGCCCCTGAGCCCCTCTGGTCACTATGGCCCGTCGTGCTGACCGTGCAGAGGCCACCTCATTGTTGTACCCGGCAATGCCAACCAGCTCCGCTCGCTAGAAAGAGCTCCTGAGTGGCTCCTTGCTAAATACATGTATGGAACAAGTCACTGTAGCACCAAACACAAAGAGTGTACAGTATCGTCTACATGGAGCTCAGCCTGATGTAGCTATCACCAACCAGTCAGTGTTATCATCGTTCTATAGATTCTTGTGGATGTTTAATGGTGAGGGTTAAAAACCATCAGCCATCTTTATTGTGTTGAAATGTGGAAACAACACACACAAAAAGTTATGCACAGTTTACGAAGAGATTGCAGAGTCAGACTCAGGATGCAGCAGTACCAGCTTTTTAAAGGACGGGTGCTGATCGAGCTGCTTGTCGAGACAGAGCACTGATAGATGTACTTATTAAACGCCACTAACCTTATTGATGCTCCATACATGAACGATGTGAAGGTTATGTATTGCTGTGAACCACCTCCAGCAGCCGTCTACAGTATTCATACACATCTGCTTTTCCTGGCAGCAGCAGCAGCAGCCGCCAGAGAAAGACAGTCACCATTTAACAGGAGAACCAGTTCATTTGAAACAGCAGGTCCAGCTGTCTGGTGGTTACATTTCCGGTGTTCCTCCTCCTCTTGCTCACAGTTTACAGTCTGCTTTACGTTTGTCATTCTCATTTAAAGAATCTGCAGACAGGCTGCTGGTCCTCTGCGTCCTTCATGGCTTCACTTGTTGCTCACCGGGTTGTTTCTGGGTAAAATCTATTCCTAACATTCACTGTTCATGGTTTTAATAAAGACAAAGACTTTCCCTCTGGGATTTAATAGAGTATGTTCTATTCTCACCAGATTTCTAAGAAATGTTGTCATAGATTTCAGTCATATTGCCACTTAATATAATGGATATTGCCAGGAAAAAGTCCCACGATTAAACAGCTGCAGATATTTTCAGTTTCAAACAGTTCTGATCAGAAGAACAATGTCTAATCTTCAGTTATACCAAATACCAATAGTATTGTATCAGTTCAGTCACAAAACCTCCATTAAAAAGGTTTTCCAGAATATATGGGGTGTTTTTGAAGATTTATTTTATTTTATTTTATTTTATTTTATTTTATTTTATTTTATTTTATTTTATTTTATTTTTTAATAAAACTTTTCTGAAAGCTTTTCAGTTGCTCAGTGCTCTTGCCTCACAGCAGGGTTGAAATCGCACCTGGGGCCTTTCTGTGTGCAGTTTGCATGTTCTCCGTGTGTGTGTGTGTGTGTGTGTGTGTGTGTGTGGTGTGTGTGTGTGTGTGTGTGTGTGTGTGTGTGTGTGTTCTTGTATTTCTATCCTTGTCGGGGCCAAATGTCCCCACAAGGATAGCAAAACGTGGAACGACGTGCCTTGTGGGGACCTTTTTCCGGTCCTAAGTAGGAGAAACAGTGTTTTCTTGACCATGTTGTTGTTACTGAAAAAAGTAAAAGTGCAAAAACATTTCTTTAGGGTTAGGCTTTGTTGTGGTGTGGGTTAGGGTTAGGGTAAGGGGCTAGACATGAATGGGAGTCAATGGACGGTCCCCACAAGGATAGAAATACAAGACTGTGTGTGTGTGTGTGTGTGTGTGTGTGTGTGTGTGTGTGTGTGTGTGTGTGTGTGTGTGTTCGTTCTGTCCAGGTGCTGCAGCTTCCTTCCACGGTCCAAACACACACACGTCAGGTTAATTGATGACCCTAAATTGCCCCGCTGTGTTGACCCAGTGACAGACTGAACTGTCCAGGGTGAACCCCTGCCTCAGCTATATGGAGCTGGGATTGGCTCCAGCCCCCCTATGACCCTGAAAAGGACAAGTAGATAGGAAAATGAATGAATTTCCAAACACAGATTCTCAGCATCAGGTTTCTTTCTTCTTTCTTTTGTCTCAGTCATGAGGGATTTTCCCTCCATCACTCTCAGCTGTTCTCTGCTTTCTGAATGAATACGGAGTAAAATCACACTATATGGCTCAGAATGTTTTCTGAGATAACCCAGACTGGGTATTCATTCTAAACGAACCTCGACACATTTCCTCCAGTGTCAGGCTGTTGCTGAACGGGGCGTGTGTTCATTGCTGTGCTCCAGGTCCATGAGGATGCCGACTGTGAAACACCAGCGAGGGGACGTGGTGATGGGCCGCTGGCCCGGCAGCAACCTGTACTATGAGGTCAAAGTGCTGCGCTTCAACGCTCAGAGTCAGCTCTACACCGTCATCTACAAGGACGGCACCGAGCTGGAGCTCCGGGAGCAGGACATCAAGGTGAGACTCTTCCATCGGTTGATTCATGAGCTGGGAGTGGGTTAGAAAAAGTGTTGGTGAGCCAGATGAAGGAATGTCTCCCAGCTGGGCTTTTGTGACACACTCTGGTATTCCTGGAGGTCGAGGTGCTTCATGGGGTTTGGGTTACTTCATACTCAGTGAGTCCTATTTATAGATCGGCTTCCACATGTGTTTATGTAATATCCAGTTTGTACCCATTTCTATGCACAGACATGTTACGCTGATCGGCCCCCCGTGTGGGGAAAGAGCTTCACTTCTCCGAGTCCGTCAGGCCGCCAGTGTGACTCTGTCTTAACGCTGCTTCCCTTCAGAGTGCCGTGGGTTTCTACACCCGCTCCCGGTCCCGCTCTCGCTCCCGTTCCCCGGGCCGCCGCCGCAGCCCCTCCCGCTCTCCGGCCCGGACCACACGCCGCTCCTCCTCCCGCACAGCCGCAGCCGCAGCGGAAAGCGTTCCAGCCGCTCGCAAGGAGATCAAGCTGAAGGATACGCTGGAAGTGAGGCTGACGCCCCTGGTGAGTGCTGTTCACTGAACACAGCCACTTTAGCTTTCTAAATGAAAGGCGAGCATCCACCCCGATTCACAGTTCCACTGTGTTATTACAGCTTCCAGAGTGTGAGCAGATGAGCCCCCCCTCACTAAACTTTACCTCACTGTAACGCTGCTCGTTTTCTGTCACGACAAGCGGCACAAAACTGAGCCGGCCTGCGTGAAACTTTAAGGTCCCATATTATGCAGTTTGTCAGCAGCTTCACAGAGAAGTCCCACGGCGCTGTGTTCAAAGTGTATTTCTCCAAATCAGCCTCGGTTCTGACTTCCAGCCAGTCCACCGAGTTCTACTGAGAACAGGCTGTTTCCAGGTTTCTGGCCATCAACAGGTGAACAACCTGTGCCATGTCTGGTTTCTGCTAGTGTTTGAGTGTCCACTACCAATCGTCTGTTTGAAGAGACATTCAGTAAAACCTGCAGCTATAGAAGGAGGAGACAGACCGTCTTCTCTTGTGGGGCCTATGAAGACAGGTTACTGCTAGAGAACCTCTAGGAAGTGAGTTTTGTGTACTATGGGACCTTCAAGTTCTTCCAGGGGAAAACAGGTTCATCTTCTCGGTGCTGTCGCGGCACCGTTGACGCTGTAGTTTGAGTTCAGTCGTGTATCTCATGGCCTGGACAGACTGTGATTTTAACCACTGTGCAACATGGATCTACAAATCTTTCCCAGCTCCCATTGCAATTTTGCAAAGGGAGCTGAAGTAAGTTAGCGTTAGCATCCTCTAGCCTTTTACGTTAGCATTGTGCATTATTAGCATTTACTGACTGTCATTTTCCAACAAAACGCTACATGTAGACATAAAAAGCATCGTCATAAGTCGCAGGACCAGTCTCTCTCTCTCTCTCTCTCCATCAGCCCACATTTCTGACACTGTCAGAGTCTTAGCTGATCTTTGGTCCCAGGCGCAGACGTCCCTGACCCGGTTTGACAGGGCGCCGTAGGACCACGGATTTAGAGACCAGATGAACGGTATCACTGCGATTCTCTCACAGTGGTGATCTTTCGTCTGGGACGGCTGAAAATCACAGAGTCTGTTCAGGCCATGATGAAGTGTCAGCCCCACTGATGTCGGTCCTTCCTTTAAGGCTGTTCTCACCGTGGAATTGTCTCCTCAGCTGTTTGTTTGCAGAACCAGCTTGTCTTGAGCCGGGGTTCTGCTGCACTCTGCTGTTTTCTGTCGTCCTGACTGACCGTTCTAAACCTCTGTCCTCCAAACGTGTGTGTTTGCTCTCAGTGTTGGTCAGTGGTCGAACACGACGGGCTAACACACCCTCTGATGAACAAGTGTCACAGAGGCGGCGTCCATCTGAGAGCTTCTTCAGGCAGACGTCTGAAGCCTGAAGAAGCTCTTCTGTCACTGACACACACCCTGGTGTGTGTTACGCTGATGGGAGGGGGGCGTCTCTCTGTCCGGGGTGTCAGACTGGTGTCAGATCCAGTGCAGCCCTCGTTCTTATTCTTAGTTCCAGCATGAGGAGGTCTGATTACATTTCAGACTCCTAAAATTTCATTCTGGATGCTTTAAAAAGCCCGGCGGTGCGGCTGTCACGCTAACTAGCGCCGGTTCTCCGGCGTTAAGCTGCTAGCTCCTCCCACTGCTGTAATCCGGCCGGGGCCATCTGCTGCTCGCTTCTGGGTTCCTCTGACCCCGTCCCTGGTTTTAGACCAGCGGATCCCAAAGTCTGACACCCCTGATTCAGTGTCACTGTGGCCAGCGCTGTGATCCAAGACTGAAGTTGCTTTTTGTGTTCTTTGTTTGTTTGTTTGTTTGTTTTTGTTTTATCTCTCATCTCCATCAATGTCCCCCCATCGTTTGATTGGCAGAAACACACAGTGGTAGCTGAAAACAGTAGCAACAATAAGCATGAAAAGAAAGAGGAGAAACAGAAAGAGGACAATAACACTTCTAGCAAAGTGAACGAGGTGAGTTTTGTCTCATAATTACCAAAACAACACCACTGTCTGGCACGTTTCTCTGCATTGCTGCTAATCAGTCGTCGGTTCACGTTATTTGAACATTCTGACTGCAGTGGACACACACACACACACACACACACACACACACACGTGTTCCAGGTACTACTCGCTGTGCGAACGTGAAAGGGCTTTGAAGTAAGTGGCGGCTGAAGGAATGTCATGATGCAGGCACAATGGAGGGGCTCCCCTCACATGTCCAGGCCACGTGCCGACCGTCGCTGCGTTCACACACCCCGCCAGTTTCAGCTTTTATCCTCTGTGCTCGTTCTTGATGCATCGGCCGGGATTTCGTTTGAGAGCAGAATGTTGAGAAAGTTTGACAACCGGAGAATGATGGGAAACGCTCTTCCAGAGCTTCACTCCTCTGCAGGCCTCTCTTTGGTCCCCCTCACACTCGGCATCACATGACGCCTCTTCAGATCTCTAGTTTCCACCAAGCAGGCTCCAGAGCGTCACTCCTCTGTTGAGTTTGAGTTGTTCTACCTTTGTTCAGACGGTCTGATGTTCTGACATTAGTTGGATTGAGTGATTTGTTGCGTTGAAACTCCTGATATGCAGAGTGAGGCTGGTGTGGAGCCACTGTTTCAGGTTACAGGTTACTCCTTCTAGTTTATTCTCAGCAGTTAAAGCTGCTGTCCAGCAGGTGTAGTGGAAATGTGAAATCAGCAGGTCTCATAAACATCTTTACCCTCTTCATTATTTACTTGATTTATTTATTGGCTCATCTTGTTGGAGAAGTGTTTGATGTCTGTCTTCTGTGACGTTTCATCCGTCTGAGACTTCATCTTATACCTGGAGTTTGGATTTAAATGTGAGTCATTGAACCTGAGGTCTGGCCATGTTGTTATCGTTGTTGTTGTTGTTGTTGTTGTTGTGGTCGTTGTTGTTGTGGTCGTCGTCGTCGTCGTCGTCGTCGTCGTCGTCTCACAGTTGAATAGTGGAAAAGACATAACCCATCGTGCACGCGTCACCACATCGCTCACACTTCATGTCACAGCTGAGCTGTGGCTCCGGGAGCTTGCTGATCTGTGACACCTTGTCCGTCGGCTTCGGCCCATATTGAACCGTTTTGGCCTTTCTTCAGAAGTCTGAAGCGAAGATGGAAGAGGAGCCCGAGCCGCAGGGCCGCTACAACCTGCGGCGCAGGAAGGACGCCGGAGACGAGAAGCCGGCCGCCGCCAAACCCAGCCCCAAGAGGAAGGAGCCTGCAGCGGCGGCCGCCGCCGCCGCCACCTCCGGCCCGCTGGACTTCGGAGGGAAGATCGGTAGGTTGACCTCCAGAGAGGTCAAGAAAGGTCAAGGAAACACATTTCACTCAAGAGTCAAGAAAATAAGAGAAGACCCACTGTTTACTGAACCTATTAGCACTGATAAAACACACACACACACACACACACACACACACACACACACACACACACACACACACACACACGCTGAGTGAGCCGTTGTGTGTGTGCCGTGCTGTTTTGCAGGAGCCTACTTCTGGCTGCTCTTCCTGCCTGCCTGGGTCCTGTTCCTCATCCTGCAGGTCAACCTGGACGACCCCAGCCTGGCCAACTTCCCGCCCCCGCTGCCCCCTCTGGGCTCGCTGTGGGACGCCCAGGCCCTGGGCCTGGTCCTGCTCTGGATCCTGTTCCAGGCCCTGCTCTACGTCCTCCCCGTGGGGAAGCTGAGCGAGGGGATGCCGCTGAGGTCCGGCAAGAGGCTGAAGTACCGAACCAACGGTGAGTCCGGACGCCGGCCCGCCGACGCGCCTCTGTCCCCGCCTCTGTCCCCGCCCCCGTCCAGATGTGAGCGTCCGCCCGTCTCCCCGCAGGTTTCTTCGCCGTGGCGGTGACGGCGGCGGCGGTGGCGGCGGCGGTGCACCAGGGCGTGGACCTGACCTACATCCACGCCCGCTTCCTGCAGCTGGCCGTGGCCACCTTCCTGCTGTCGCTGCTGCTCAGCGTCTACCTGTACGTGCGCTCCCGCTACGCCGCCGCGGAC
Source organism: Salarias fasciatus (assembly GCF_902148845.1). Classification (NCBI taxonomy): domain Eukaryota; kingdom Metazoa; phylum Chordata; class Actinopteri; order Blenniiformes; family Blenniidae; genus Salarias; species Salarias fasciatus. The sequence continues at coordinate 25,970,100 of NC_043759.1, forward strand.
CAGCTGGCCATCGGCGGGAACTCCGGTAGGGACGGTGCTCCCGGGTCTGCCCACACACCCCGCTTCTCTGACTTCCTGACGGTTGTGTGTTTTCCCTCTCGTGGTCGTTTCCCTCCGCCGCCCCCCAGGTAACGTGGTCTACGACTTCTTCAAGGGACGTGAGCTCAATCCTCGCATCAGAGACTTCGACCTGAAGTTCTTCTGTGAGATGCGCCCCGGACTGATCGGCTGGGTGAGTCCTGTCCGGAGACGCGGGAGCAAGGCGTCCGTCTCCAACGGGCCGACGCCTCCCAGACGGATCAGGCCTTCATGCTGTTTTAGACGAGAACAGAGTCCTGCTGTCCCAGCCTGTCAGGGTCTCACAGGACGTCGATCTCGTCTTCTCGCTGACTCCGCCCTGCTCTCTCCTCCAGTGTTTGATCAACTTTGCGATGGCTCTGGCGGAGATGAAGCAGCAGGGCCTGGACGCTCCGTCCTACTCCATGGTCCTGGTGAACCTGTTCCAGCTGCTGTACGTGGTGGACGGTCTGTGGAACGAGGTGCGTCCAGCAGGCCCTGGCGGAGAACAGGTGAGAGCAGGCGGCGGCAGGCGGCGCTGAGACTGTGTGTCCCGCAGGAGGCCATCCTCACCACCATGGACCTCATGCACGACGGCTTTGGCTTCATGCTGGCGTTCGGGGACCTGGTCTGGGTTCCCTTCACCTACACCCTGCAGGCCTACTACCTGGTGAGCCACCCCAGCCCCCTGAGCCCCCCCGCTGTGGCGGCCATCGTCCTCCTGAAACGTGAGCCTGACCTCCTCCACATGTTCACCGACCGCCTTCGCAGAACTGACCTGCCGTCATTTACCTGGGCTCCTCTCTCTTCCAGTGGTCGGCTTCTACATCTTCAGGAAGTCCAACTCTGAGAAGAACGCCTTCAGGAGGAACCCGTCAGACCCCGGACTGTCCGGTACGTTCTGCTGACAGCCTCCGTCCATCACTTCACTTCTTCTGTGTGTCAGACTCAGACTGATCGCCTCGATACGTTCTGTAGAAAGAACTTCACATCATCATTCTAGACCTCGGTAAACAGCTCAGATTCTGGGTTCTAGGCAGGGTTTCCGCAAAAAAAAAGGCAGGGGACAACGTAACTGGCAGGTTTTCAATTTACCGGACAAGCGCTTGATTTCGCAGTCAAATATTATTGGGGGGGGGTTATACTTTTCATAGGGCGCCGCCCTCGCCTGTCAAATTTCGTGTGGACTAAATTTCAATAGAATGGTAGAGGAATTTATTCAAAGATATGCCCAAAGATCAGGACATTTATAAAGTCTACTCACCTGCAAAGCAAGCCTGTAAAAAAAATCTATTCCTGTTATTAAGTGGGGGTGTGTTTTCAATCGATGTAAACTTTGTCGCTCTACGTGAAAAAGACATTTAAAAACATGAATAATTTGGTCCCAGAAACATTTGTTCTATCTTCAAAGTAAAGTTGTGTAACAACCTGAGTGGACTGTTTACAAAGTCTGATTCTAAACCCTGCACTGAGCGTCAGTGAGCGATGAGGAGTCAGACAGCGGCGTCCCGGACAGCTGCCCGATAATGACGGTCAGGATCCGCACCGTGACAGCGACATGACGTTTGGGCTCTACAGGCTCTGACCCTTTCTCCTCTGAACTATTTTGTTTATTAAAAAAGTCTTTAAGTTTCGCCTCTTCCGACATGTATCTCCCGCTGTATTGTTGTGCTCCGCGCTTTGTCGCAGTAATGAAACGCGCTACAAGTTTAGTTCTGCCTGAAAAAAAAAAACTTTTTTCCACATAAACCAGGCTTATTCATAAAAGATAAAATTGGGGGTTTTATCAGTGTTTTTTTAATAAAATGATGTGGAAATTTCCGTTTTGAATTCAATTTTTGCTTGGAGGGAATATTTTTCACCGGACATTTTGACCGGTGTGGTTAAAATATGTCGGACTTCAGCAGATGTTACCGGTCAAAGTCCTGTAATTACCGGATAACGGAAGCCCAGCTTCTAGGTCTGGTGCAGCTCAGATTCTGGGTCGTGGGCCTCGGCAGGACATGCCAGCGTGACGCCTCTCTCCTCCGTCCTCAGGTCTGAAGACCATCCCCACGGCGACGGGGAAGAGCCTGCTGGTGTCGGGCTGGTGGGGCGTGGTCCGCCACCCCAACTACCTGGGCGACCTGCTGATGGCGCTGGCCTGGTCGCTGCCCTGCGGTGAGTGTGTGTGTGTGTGTGTGTGTGTGTGTGTGTGTGTGTGTGTGCGTGCGTGCGCCGGGTGCGTCCGGTGGGGGTAACCGCTGCTCGCTGTGCCCCCAGGCTTCAGCCACCTGCTGCCCTGGTACTACATGATCTACTTCGTCATCCTGCTGGTGCACCGGGACTCGCGCGACATGCAGCAGTGCCGGAGGAAGTACGGCTCGGCGTGGGACGAGTACTGCCAGGCCGTGCGCTACCGGATCGTCCCGGCCGTGTACTGACGGCCCCCCCCCCCCCCGCGCCCGGACTCCTCTCTCTTTTTTTTTAAGGCTTTGTTTGTGTTTGTCGGTGGACGGACGGAGCAGGGACTCCCTTCTGGGGCGGAGTTTCACCACCGCGGAGCTTTTTGCCTTCGGGACGACGGACGGAGACGTTTCCAGAGTGGGGAGACGCCTCTGCTAGGAATGTCTTGTTAGATGTATATTTTTGTACATAATGTCGTTTCTGTACTTCAGAATGACACCCTTCTGGTGCATTTATGCTTTTACCCCCCAACCCCAAAAAACCCCAGTAATTCCAGTAGTTTGAATCACAGCTTGGCCGTTAAGAAGAAATGTAAGTATTTTTCTCATGATTTTGTGTACAGAGTGAAGGATTCCTCCCTTTTTTTTTTTTTAGACCAGCTATCAATTCTCAGGAGAGATCAATTAGAGGAGTTTTGTATAAATATTTCTGATGTTTATAATTTTATTTTCAATATCCAGTTTTGACTTGAGTGTTGAATTCATTCTGGAGGTTCAAGGAAGGAAATGCACTAATGTTTTCGCGGCATTTATCGACGTCTCCGATCAGTTTGAGGACGGAGGGGGCGGAGGAGGCTCCGGGCCGGGCGGCCTCGGCCCTCAGTGACCTGCCAGGTTGTGCTTTTGAATTTCTACCTCAGGCTGGCTCGCCGTCTCCCTCCTCGCCGTCATCTCGCTCTCTGCAGCAGGAAGAGGAAGCCCTCCTGCGGCTTCAGCGCCGTCTGTATGTAGTGCTGTTTTCTATCATGCCACATGCCTCCGAGCTTTATTTGCAGGACGCCTGCGGACCCGGAGCTCCTCCAGCGTGTGCGTTAGTGAACGTGTAGCGGATTACACATGTAGGACCCATTAGAGTAGGAGCCGTTTCTCTGCTGTGCTGACTGACTGAATAAATAGTTCTGTTGTTTGTTTTTTACCACGCTTTTTTTTTTTTTTTCTAAGTGAAATGAGTTCCGATGTTTCTCAGTAGATCTTTTCTGTTTTATCAGGGTATTTTTTTCAATTTTATTTTGAAGTTACCGACATGCTTTGTGACCACTGTTTACTCCTCCCAGACGTCTGGAGCTGGAGCCGCCTCGCTCCCGGATGTGACGGCAATAAACATTTCTGGTTGGCAAGGAAGGCGTGGTCCGTCCTCTGCACCTCTTCATCCAGGACAGTCTCAGTCTTTCAAGATTTTTTGAAAACAAAACCACTCTGAGAGCTGAGCTGGGATGAAGCAAAGCTCAGAGGAAAATCTACTCTCTTCTAAAATGTCAAAACTGTCCGAAAATGTTGGGAAAAAAAGGGATGAAGTGACGAAAATCGGCTACAAAAACATGAAGTGTAGTGAGACTGAGTTGCCGTTGAAGCCAGCGTCCAGCAGGTGGCGGTGTCTCCCTGTACAAGCAGAGGAGTGTGCGCGATGCCTCCAGTTTTCAGTGAATGAAGCAGACGCTCCGGACGCCGTGGCCTCCAGGGGGCGCCACGTGACCAGGAAACCCCAGGGCCCGGTCCGAGGTCCGAGGCCCGGAGAGCAGGTCACGGCCCGCTGACCCCGCTTAGGAACCCCCTCTCTCTCAGGTCAAGGTGTGCGCGCACGAGCAGGGCTGGGTTTTTCCGCCGTTAAATCACGCGCAGGGAGACAGGTCGTTTGGCCGCGAGGCGCCGCTCCCTGATGAAGATTCAGAGCCGCTCCGCTCCGTGATTAATGTGTTCATTTCCCTTTATTAAAGACAGGAGCGGCTGCAGGCCACCGATACCGCCGCTCCTCATAAATCTCCCCTAAATGAACAGTCAAATAATCGCTCATCGGAAATTAAATCCAGACTCATTAATAATGACCAGCACACACACACACACACACTCTCTCTCTCTCTCTTTATTGTGGGTCTTGTGGTTTTTTTCACACAATGAGGAAAGAAAATCAGCTTAAAAAAGAAAAGAAAAAAAACAACCTCTGAGTGAAGTTCAACGCTGAGCAACTTCTACATTTCTTCATCTACTGACCAGAGTGTTAATGTGATCGCAGCTGACACACACACACACACACACACACACACACACACACACACACACACACACACACAGAATAAATAAGAGTTGAGATGGAAGCTGAGCCTGAACTCATCCGTCGGCCTCCTTCTACAGACCATTCTGACAACGCTGATAATGTTCACTGGGACATGGGATGATAGGTGACAGTGTGTGTGTGTGTGTGTGTGTGTGTGTGTGTGTGTGTGTGTGTGTGTGAGGTCAGTCGGGGATGAGGAGGTGACGTGCTGGACTTGCTGGATGGTAATTTATTACATTCAGGACAGGCCCTGACACCCTGAATCAGCCTCCATTCAGATCCGCCCGGCCGGGGCGGGGTGGGGGGGTGGGGGGGGGGGTGGGGGGGGGTTGGGGGGGGGTAAACACAAAGGAGGAGCAGAGGAAACACTGGGCGAATGCATGGTAATGATATACGATGAGGAGAATCATGACCTCAGGCGTGTTTTCCTCCTTCCCTATGGTGAGTGTATTTATAATTCAAATATGTGCTTTTAATTATTCACAGTTCCACATATCAAAGGTAGGAGAGGCGCGCTCGGGATTAAAAATAAATAAAAATCACACACTGGATATGATGCACTTTTTAACAAAATGTTTCATCAATGTGAAAGAAAAAAAAACAACGAATTTTCTAAATTTAACGCAACAATAAAATGATCACATTAAAAGATCTGTTTGGAAGTAATTTGACTTCTCAGATCAGAACAGCTCAATATTCCAGGACGGACCGCCGGGCTGCACAAGTTTGACACAGAAACTGAGTCATGAAGCCGTTTCAGCATGATCACTGTCACATTTTCATGATCACTCTGATCTTTAATCACTCTTCACATTCTACCTGTGGACTCAGTTATCTTGTTCTCTAGTGGTGGGTTAGACTAAAGGTGATCTGTAGTAGGCCTCTCCTGATGCTCTGGTGTAATTTGACACCTGGATCCTCAGCTTCACGGCCCAGTTCACTGTTTTCTTTAATCTCCAGCAAAAGTCCAGGATGCTCTCTGTCATGTCTTCATGCAGGTGCAGTAGCCGGTCGTCTGGAGTGTTGATGAAAGACGGTCAGATCTCTGCTCTCTCTTCCTTCTCTTCACCTCGTCTGTTCACTTGTTTGTTTCCTTCTCTCTCTGTCTCTCTTCCTTCCTTCTGTCCTCCTGCCAGGTCCAGTAATATCATGTATCAGCACTCAAAATAAATAACATGAAGTAAGAAAGATTGTTAACGAGAAGAGCTTCAACGAGAAAGACACGAGACACTGAAACAAAGTCATGTTTCTGCTTTGATTTATTCAAAAGTCAAAATCTTACAAAGAAAAAAAAAAAGAACTTGTGGAACCTCATCTGACAGAGGAAGGGAGGATCAAGACCCAGAGCGACTGAAGGTTCAGTCCGCCTGGAGGACCGGGACCGTGCAGAGCTGCTGTGGACCCCAGGAGCTTTAAATCCACTTCCTCTGCCGCTTTTCCTGCACGGGAGGTGATTCCAGTCAGAGAGAGTTCAGAAGAGATGGATAGATGATAAATATCACGTTACTGAGGATGAATTCAGGAACACAAACCTTCATTTAAAGAAAAGCAGAATAAAAGAACTTTAAGACATGAAGGATAATAAACTCATGACTCCTGTCAGTTATATTTGTTAGTGATGTTTCCTATAAATCCATAATGGGGGGGTTGGGTTGGGGTTGGGGTGGGGTGGGGGGGGTCTGTCTCGCTCTCCCTCTCGTGCGTCACGCGGCTCGTGCTGATGGCGCAGCCAGCCTCTCCTCAGCCTCCCGCTCCCCCCGCAGACTGATGCTCAGCAGCGCTTCCAGGACCGCCGCGCGCCGCCGGAGCTCCGCAGTGTTCGGTGCGCGTGGTGCGCGCTCTGGGTGACATGCTGCCGTCCCGCTCCCCCCGCCGCCTCTGATCCAGCCGGACCGGACCGGGCCGGACGGGGAATGCTCAGATTTCTCTTTTCTACAACTTCGCCGCTCTGAACTGACCTCCGTCCACACCGGGAGCCGCGCGCGGCCATGGCGCACAGGGTACGTCCTCCCGCGCGCTTCTTTCAGTCTGAATAACTTTATTCTGCTCTCAGATCTCACATCTCTGCGCCTTTTGTTTTTATTTTAATTCCCATGCGGCTGAAACTCTCCGGCAGTTCGAGGATCTGGCTCATTACGACCCGGTCGGGGTTCAAGCCTCCATGTACGGAGACCCGCACAACCCCCGCGCGCTGCCCGCCGTGCACCACCTGAACCACGGAGCCCCCGCACACCCCGCGCACCCCGCGCACCCCAACCCGCACTACGGGGTCCAGGCCCCGCACGGCGTCCTGCCGGGCCCGCCGGGCCCGCAGGGCCCCGCAGCGGACTCCGCCAAGAGGGACAAGGACCACATCTACGGGTAAACTCCAGGAGGAAAATAATAATAATAATAATAATAATAATAATAATAATAATAATAATAATAATAATAATAATAATAATAATAATAATAACAATAATGAGCGTGAGATTTCTTAACATTTCTCATGAATTTAACGGATGATTTATTCCCTCTCAGTTTAAAGAGTAAAGCTTTTCTGTTTTCCGTTCACGCGCCTGGAAGAGCTTTTTTTAAAAAATGTATTTTCCTTTTTTTTATTGATTTTTGATTTATATATAAACGAAAAAACAATCAGTTTAGTTTGATTCAGCTTATTTAATAAAGAAATACAACAAATAGAGCAAAAAATAGAGAAGAAAGTAAATAAATAAAAGAGATAGTTTTCCAAACATTATACAGGCAAGTTTTATATTTTTGTCAATTCTCAATAAATTCCTCCTCCTGTGTTGTTAGATTTAAAGCTCCCCTGTTCCTCCCTCTTCACTGTTCCTCTCTGGATCAGGGATCAAACTGCAGCTTTTCTCATTTTTACACTGAATAAAAATCTTCTGGAGCCACAAAACACACTTAATCCTAACAGATCACAGCAGATCAAGATGAAGCTTTAGAATCCATTTAGCTCTTTTTTTTTCTCCTATTCGAAATCATTCAGATAGTTGAATTTTTGACCATTTCTTTTTTGTCATGTTAGAAGTTTGAACCATTTTATTCATTCAACCTCTTTTTAATCCATTCTTGACACTTTCTTTCATTCATTCATTCATTCATTCATTCATTCATTCATTCATTCATTCATTCATTCATTTCTCACATTTTGACTCCGTTTTTTAAGCCAAGCCTCCTAACTGTTTTTTCTCTTGGATTTTAGCGATTTTAGCAGTTTGTATTTATTTATTTTTCCTGCAATAGTGTTTTTTTTTTTAAATCAATTTCAAGGCTTTTTTCTTTTTTAATCAATTTGAGTAATTTCTGGCCTTTTTCACCATTTCGGCCTGAAGAGTCCTTCAGAAAACAAGACAGGAATAAAAAATAAATAAATAAAAACACACAAATCAAAGACAGCAATAGGATGGATCCAGTCCAGAGGGGGGAACTGATCCTCCTGCTCTGATCAGCCAGACAGAAGAAATAGAAACTGGAAGTTTCTTTATGTGAAACCCTGACCTCCAGGACCTGATGCGTTCTGCTGGAACAGAGTCTCGGAATTTAACTCCGGAATTTAACTGATTCCACCACACCTCCGACATTAAAGTTAATCTGTGTTGTGTGTGTGTGTGTGTGTGTGTGTGTGTGTGTGTGTGTGTGTGTGTGTGTGTGTGTGTGTGTCAGCCACCCCCTGTTCCCCCTCCTGGCCCTGGTCTTTGAGAAGTGTGAGCTGGCCACCTGCAGCCCCCGGGAGGCCGGCCTGGCGGCGGGAGACGTCTGCTCCTCCGACTCCTTCAACGAGGACATCTCCATGTTCGCCAAGCAGGTGCAGACCGGTCCCGGCCAGTCCCAGATACTCGGATACTCGTCGGTGTTAGAGGTTCCGTTCACCGTCTGGTGGAGTGAGGCTCTCATGTCTGGTCAGATTTATCTGACAGTCAGAATCATGGGACTGGTTGACTGATGATTTTTTCGCAGGTCGTTCCAACCCTCATGTTCTCTCAAGACGCTGTAGGTCCTCGATACTGTTGAATGGTTCCATTCAGGGTTCAGACGTGGCTGAGTGAACGATAAGTGAGTCTAAATCCTGGACCACCCTCTGAAACTCTAACTCCTGGTTTGATCTCCTCAGATCCGCACAGAGAAACCTTTATTTTCCTCCAACGCTGAGCTGGATAACCTGGTGAGCTCCGCTCCTTCCTGTAGAAAATGCAGAGTTTAGTTTCATTTCTTCAGATTCAAACCTTTTTGTTTGCTTGTTTGAAGATGATTCAAGCCATCCAGGTTTTACGCTTCCACCTCCTGGAGCTGGAGAAGGTAAAGCTGTCCCCCTGCCTCTGATCATCCGTCCGTCCAGTCAGCGTTCGGTCCTGATGCTGGCCGCTCTGTGTCCAGGTCCACGAGCTGTGTGATAACTTCTGCCACCGCTACATCAGCTGTCTGAAGGGCAAGATGCCCATCGACCTGGTGATTGAGGACCGGGACGTCTGTAAGTCCGGCTTCGACGACCTGAGCGGACCCAACACCAGCCTGTCGGACCAGGTGAGTCTGCAGCTCGGGCTCCCTCTGCCCGGGAAGCCATCTTGTTTTATTTTAAAACTCGTGGACGCTATAGCAGGAGCTAGCGTTAGCTACGCTGTAGCAACCGTAACAACACAAACACATTCAGACACGCGGTTTTTAACGGACCAGCTCCAGGAGCCTCTTCGGGGTCACAATCTGGTTCAAACTGGCTAAACGACAGTGTTTCTACCAGGCGCCAACCTGCGACGGTGAAAAGTGAAGATAAAGCTGAAATGTAGAAAAGCTGTAATTCCAGGGAACCTCCAGCAGGGGGCCATGATGTTGGTTTCAAACAGAGCCCGGGTCTCACTGGAACCCATTTAAAAAGCGCCCGGATCCAGAACACATTCTGGTTTCTGTCACTAGTTTTTACGACCATGTCGTCTTGACCAGACTCTGATTTTCACATCAATCATCTGTTGATTTGATTTTAAGAGTTAAAGTTTTGCATAAGTCAGCCAATCACAGCACCTCCTCTGTCCTCGTGATGCAGTCATGTGACAGGCTGGACCAATCACATTTACATCCTGTTTCAAATGTTCAATGTGGAGACGTCCTGCTCAAATCCTCAAGCAAGATTTCAGAGCGCTGTGGCAGAACTCTACGCTTGTTTCGTCCAGTCAGTGGTTTCTAGGAGCCATGATGCTTTAAACATCAGCTTTAAACACCAGCTCATGGTGCCAGGAAGCTCCACGGCTGCCAGATCTGACTATTTCCAGCTCAAACACAACATGAAACCATGAAGCTGTGATATTTAATAGTTAGGAACACATCACAAAAAAACAACTGAACTAAATACATACAGAAAAAAGGAAACCCAGTCAGGCTCCCCAGGACGGCCAGCTGGGTGGAGACCTGAAGAGAACCATCCTGCTCTCAGCAGGACTCAGTAGAGGGACTTCTAGACCAAGGCTGAGATTCAGGACCAGAGCGGAAAAACACTTTGGACTCAGTTTGTCAACAGAATAATATGAGATATTTAAATACCCAGAGCTGAGTGGACTGAGTGGACGGGGGGACGGGGTGGACAGGGGGACAGGAGGACGGGGTGTTGTGTCCTGACAGATGGGCTGCAGTGGGCTGCTCCTCTTCAGCAGGATGACTGTGGAGAGCTGTGAGGAGAAAAGGCTCCGGTCTGAAGGAGCGTCCTTCACACTGGGCCTTTGTCCCCCGGCCGTCCTGCCGTCATCTGCTGAGCTCCTCATCCCGCCGCCATCCGGCGAACAGCTGACGGCGAGCCGCTGAGAGAGGGCCGCCGCCGCCTTAAAAGCAGGCCGGGCCTCACCGGGTCTCTCCTCTCCGCAGAACTCCTCGTCCTGGAGGGACATGGACGACGACGGACACTCCACGCCGTCCCTGGGCACGCCGGGCCCGTCCAGCGGGGGACACGTCTTCCCCGGGGGGGACAGCACCAGCGAGCTGGGTGAGTGAGTCTGATTCCCTCAGGAGAGAGAGGAGCTGCAGGTTCAGCAGGATCCGGGGGGGGTCATGGGTCAGACAGGATCAGAGGACCAGAACCAGAGACAGACAGGATCAGAGGACCAGAACTAGACCCAGGGAAAGGTTTGAAATGTTATCTACACTTTTATCATTTCTGCCTGTTTTAGGACTTTTACTAAAAGCTCCTTTACTGGTTCGATTCTCTTCCTAAAGACTCTCTGAAGTCCCAGAAACACCATTTATTTGTGAGTGATTAGTGTAAAACTGACTGTTCAGTGATTTCCTCTTCATGATTTCATTCAAACAAGGTTTTGTAGTTTACAGATTTTTCTCCATTTTTTCAAAAATGTTCCTTTTTTATAACATTTGTCTGTTTTCACATGTTTCACTGGAAGTTTAGGGTGATTTTTCTAAGTCAAAAAGGTAAACTGTATCAGTTTTTATATATTTATATACACATATACGTCAATACATGATATATTTAAATTCATCTTTCACAGCAGAGCTATTTATCCAGATGACTGTCGTTAAAATCAGTGCAAAACCCAACAAAATAAAGCTGTTTTCAGTTTAAAACCAGTGAATAAAGACAAAAAGTCTGTATTTCATTTATTCAGACATGACGTCTGATTTAGAAACACGTTTATTCTCCCACGTCTCAGACAGAAACAGCAAATCGTTTCATTTCGTGAGGATCCAGAAGGACACAGTTTGGTCTTTTGGTCATTTTTTGATAATTTTCTGCCAAACTAAAAATTACCTGAAGCCACAAAACCCGTCCATCCTACCACCTCCTGCTGAAATTATGAGGTTTATTTAGAATTTCAACATTTTATTATATTTTCAGCTGTTTTCATCCTTCTTTGCCAGCATCTCTTAGACGATCTTGACATTTTTAAAGGAGAATACAATAGAAATACTTTATTCATCCCAGACGGAAAAACCCTTTAAACATTTCTTCACAGACAATAAATAGAGAGAAAGAAGAAAATCAAATACGACAGGATGAAATTTAAAACTCTAATAATTAATTAGAATATTTTAAATGTAGATAAAGACTGTTGGTTCTCCAGGTGAAAGTTTTGCTCTATATCGTTAATTTTCTCCTGCTTGTGAGGAGTTTATCTGATTTAAAGTCTTATTTCTCTTGAGAAAATGTTTTTCTTCTGACTGATTTCACACATTTGATTAAAATTCAGATATAAAAGGAAAATATATATTATATATAAAACAAGAGATTTTAAAGGGATGCAGAATGATGCACTCAATCAGTAAATAACAGTAGATAAAAGCCAATGTTTCATTTTTTCTTAGATTAAATATGAACCTTAATCTGCTTCTTCCACATGTTCATCCATTCATCTCCATTCTAACACTGATTGACTCACAAATCTCATTAGAATCCATGTTTCTTCATTCAGAGCCAGACACTGTCAAACTGTTGAAGTTTGAGTCCAGATCTCCACTGCCAGAGGGAGGGGCTATCTTCAGAGGGAGGGGCTAATTCAAGGGGAGGAGCTATCTTCAGAGGGGAGGGGTTATTTCCCCTCATGACATCGTGAAGGGAAACCCTGTGAATCTCCTGTTTGAACACATGTTCAGTGAAAAGTGGATCTAGTGAGGAAGACGAGAGACGTTCTTCACTTCTGGGCCTCAGCCACAGAATTCACACATTACTGTTAGAAACCATTAGGAGGGAACGTTACATAATGTGGAACCTTTAAAATAATTGTCTAGTTTGGACTGAAGAAAGACTTTTTGTGTCACTTGCAGCTCCTCGTATCACGTCAACACATTCTCAACGAGGCTCAGGATTAAAGAACATTAAACACGGAATCATCATGTTTCCTCCTGATCTCTGGACAAATGGACTAAACTGAGTTCTCTTAGAATATTGTAATAATAATAATAATAATATCATCTGTAATGTTTGCCAAGAAACACCAAAAAACAAGGAATATTTTTTATTAGTTCAGTTCAGACATGTGGAAATTATGAACTAAATACAGAAACAAAGTTAAAAAAAGACTGATAAAAAAAAAAAAACATAATATAAATATAGTATATTGCTAAATGTATCCAGATCATTCCTGTGGCCTCTGATGGTTCCTCCTGATCAGCGGCTCTTCTCTGCTCTGGAGGCTTTGGTCTGATCACCAGTCGTCCTGATTGGCTGACTGGAGGAAGCAGAGTGGATCCTTGAGTTTTGAGGACTTTGGGAGTGCAGGTCTGCAGGGGGGGGCGTCTGGGAGCCGCCTTTCTTTTCGGCCCTGGGGCAGAACGCTCACCCCCCCCCCCCCATCCTCCTCCTGTGTGTCACGTGTGCAGACGGGGTGGGGCGGGGGGGCAGGGGACTGAGGGGGGGCATGGTGCATGACTTTGAGATGGCACCCTCACATACTGCTGAAATTGGCTGAGTTGCCGGGGAGCGGTCAGAAGCGATTAGTGTAGCGGAGGATCTGCCCCGAGGCGCTCGGTGCTCCGCAGCAGAGGAGCGAGGGGGGGGGGGGGGGGGTGACCTCTTCATGTCATTTAACAGGGCAGGCCTTGTTGTTGCTTCTTTCTTCTTCAAAAAATAAGTTTCTCGGCCAATTAGGAGCCGCATAACGAGGAAGTCTGACGCAGGAAGCACTCGGGGTTCGGGTCGGTCTGTCCTCCGTCACTTTCAGAGACGGAGACTGAGCCGAGCCTCGGCAGAGTCAACATGTTTGTTTGTTCTAGTGTTTATTTTATGTCAAGGAAAAACATGAACTTACAAAAAAAAAAAGACAAAACCACAAAAGAAAAAAACACACATATGTACATAATATAAACAGAGACGCTTCATACATACATTCATATTTCTGCATTTATGCAGATCATGTCTGTATTAGCAGTTTGTACGCGGCGCAGAAACTGTTTCCTGATATTTCAAACCGTTTTGTTCCTGAGAAACAGACGCGTTGAGCGGTGCTGGTTGCAGTGAGTTTGCATGTTCTCCCCTGCTGCCCTCCCTCAGTCCTGAGGTCAGCTGGTCGGCTGGTCCTCTGAGCTCAGATCAGGCGAGCGGCCGAGCTAACCGGAGCTTCCCGGAGGAGTGTGTGAGGGACGGCAGCCTCCCTGGAGCGGGACACCACCTGCCTTTGATCGCAGAACACTTCCTTCTTCCTGTCAGGCCCCGTTAGCTGAAATATTGATGCGTGCATATGGCTCGTATAGGCACGTTTGATTGATGCCTCTCCAAAAACAAAAAGACATGCTTGGGCAAATCTTTAAAAAAGAGCAGGAATGCTGTCCCGCCTTGGGGAAGGAGTCGCTCAGATGCATTATTCACATGCCCTCCAGGCAGGCTTTCAAGGCTCCTCTGCCCTCAGGGCTGGAAAAATAACCAGCACTGTTAAAAGTAAATCATCTCTGCTGATGCACAATTAATGGCTCGAAGGGAGCGGAGGCCGGGCGGGGTGCTGCGAGGCGCGGCGGGTGCAGCGGGTGGAGCGGCCCGGCCCGGCTCGGAAATCTCAGCTTAAAGGAAACCTCCCGGTCTGATTCTCGGCGGCGTCCCGCTGAAATCAAACGGAGAAGCAGACAGGCCCGGGCTCGTGTTGTCCCGGGCGTGCGGGAGGAGGACGGCCCGCCCCCGTCTGCCGGGTCTGCTGCAGGACTTCATTAGTCCCGTTTCAGACGGAGGTCAGTCATGAGCGGGGCTGCAGCAGCGAGTCTGATTCCATTATTTCCTGCCAGTCACACACTCCTGCAGTCATTACTCCATGTCAAACGCGGGGGTCAGATTGGATTAATAGCCCCTGGTTTCATCCAGCGACCACACGGCGCACTGATCATCATTATCTAGTGAGCAAGAAGAAAAAAACAGTCAACTTTTCTCCAGCGTGACCTGTTTTCGTGTCCCGTGCTGCAGGAGACGGCCTCGACAACAACCTGGCCTCTCCGGCCACGGGAGACGAAGACGACCAGGACAAGAAGAGGCAGAAGAAACGGGGCATCTTCCCCAAAGTGGCCACCAACATCATGAGAGCCTGGCTGTTTCAGCACCTGACGGTAGGACGGACATGGCGGCTCCCCTCAGGAACCCGGAACGTCCTGTGTTCTGCAGGGCCGCTCAGCCGCCCTTCAAACTGGCTCTGTGTTTACATGGGACTTTTTATTCCTCTCGAAATTCATATAAAACTTAATTCTGCTCTAAAATGACCGTGAAAACGCATGAAACGTTTGCTCAGAATCAAGTTTGAATCCCAATAGATCGAAATTATATGCTAATTAGGCGCGACTTCATTCTGGTCGTTCTGCGCATGCTCTGTCGTGATGACGCAATATTCCAAGATGGCGGCCCCCATCCCGCGGTTCGACGCGTATAGAGACGGTTTAATTAACTGTTTTAGAAGACTTGGGTATAATGAAACGAGCGCATCGACGGGCGCTGAACAACGCGGACATTTTCAAAGCTGTTGCGTCAAAGTTAATCGAGAAACAAAGACGAGAAAAACGCTGTTTACTTCCGGGAGACGTCAGTACGTCACGGCTGCCCCGTCCAATCAGAGCGCTCCGCAGACCCCGGCATGAGAGAGGATTAAACATCAGGCTCAGGAGTATAATTCTGAATTACTTAATTTAGAATAAACCAATTCCGAATTACACCAGGTAACCACACTGAATGTGTCACAGAATAAGCTCCATCACTCTGATTAACAGAGAGAACAGCTGGAACAGAAAGAATGGCTGGAATTGATCAAATAGATAAAACTACCAGAGAGGAGGAAGAAAGGTACAGGAGAAATGATCAAAGTCATTTCAGTCAGTTTGGTAGAGTAGCTTTTTTGTTTCAGGGAACGAGAAAAGAGAGATAAGACAAATTCAAACAGGAAAAGAGAGGGAAAGAAAGAGGAAGGATAAATGTGAGGAATCGAAGAAAATTTAAACGTACAAAAAAGGAAAATTCAAAGAAAAATATTAAGGACAAAATAGAGAAAAAGAAAATTTTAAATGGAAAGAAAAAGGAGAAAAATGAAAAAGGGGAAAATGGAAGTACAACAGCTTCAAACAGCTAAAAGGCCAGATGTCTAAACACACACTCATCTTTGTGCTTTCATCATCAAATTTATTTATTTGTAATGGTGAACTTTAATGAGTGTAACAAGCTGAGAAGCTCCAGCCACTGAAAATATCTACAGATGAACGAGGATCATTCATGCAAATGTAGAGGAAAACTGTATGGAGTGCATGTGTCTGACTGGGTGGGGACACACAAGAACAAACACACACTCATATGCATGCACATTGCACACACACACACACACACACACACGTTGCTGATCTTCTTGTACCTTTGCCGATCCAGTAAAGTTGCCGTTCCTCTGCCCCCCAGCACCCGTACCCCTCTGAGGAGCAGAAGAAGCAGCTGGCTCAGGACACCGGTCTGACCATCCTGCAGGTGAACAACTGGTAGGTGTGAACGCTGCTCACACACACTCTCACCCTCCTTCCCTGCTCCTGTCCTCCTGGAGCGGCTCTCAGCTGTCAGGACACAGCGGAGCTTCAGAAATCCTGCTTCCTGTGTTTTCCCTTCATGATCGAGTTCCTCAGTTGACCTCAGATTTTCCTTCATGCAGAACCTTCATGTTGCAAAACCACATTCATGTGATTTTGCAACATGAAGGTTCTGCATGAAGGAAAAAAATAAAAAACAGAAATTCAATCATCTCAAAGCTACCCGGTCCAGATCCTCTCCAGTCTCAGACGTCACTGACGGCTCTGATTGTTTAAGTATCATCGCAGCAGCTCCAGGCTACAGATCAATAGTGATTTGCTGCTGATGGAGGGCGGTGTGGCGGCGCCGCCAGCAGACCCCGGCAGACCCCCGGAGACCCCGGCTGCTGGTTTACATGCCGGATGGTCTCTGTTTTGGCACATTAGCGGCGGTGCTGCGGTTCAGAGTCCCTGGTGGCGGCGGTTCATCGCCACAGATTCAATCTATTTTCATAGAACAGATACAGCTTGAACTGAACAATAAAACAACAAAAATTATACAGTTTTTTTACCAATAGAACTTTTACCAAACGGAATAACGTTTCCTGTGTTCACGAGACATTTCGCGCCTTGTTGTTTCTGTGCAGGTTTATCAATGCGAGGAGGAGAATCGTCCAGCCGATGATCGACCAGTCCAACAGAGCAGGTGAGACGCCTCCTCCAGGGTCTGGGGCTGGAGCTGGAGCAGCTTGACAGGTGTGTGTGTGTGTGTGTGTGTGTGTGTGTTCTCCTGCAGTGAGTCAGGGAGCGGCCTACAGTCCGGACGGCCAGCCGATGGGGGGCTTCGTCCTGGACGGGCAGCAGCACCTGGGCCTCCGGCCTGGAGGTGAGCTCAAACAGGAAGTAGTGTTTACTGGCTCCTCCAGTGGCTTCTGGGTCGTTATCAGTAACTATGTAGAAAACAAGGCGTTTTATTGAGCCAATGTCGTGTGTTTTACATCCTCCTGCCACTGTTTCTGTATGGATGACCGTCAAAATAAAAGCCTGTGCCGGCTGCCAGCCCGGAGTGCTGCGGGGCTCAGAGTGTGTTCTGTGCTGCAGGGCCGATGGGGGGCATGGGCATGAACATGGCCATGGACGGACAGTGGCACTACTTGTAGCTGGATCCACGGGACTGAGGTGGGCGGAGTCAGGTGAGGAGCGCCGCCGTCCCTCAGAAGAAATAAACCTATCTGTCTATCTATCTATCTATCTATCTATCTATCTATCTATCTATCTATCTATCTATCTCCTCCTGGTTCTCCCCCGCCCCCCCCCCCCCCCCCCCCCCCCCCCCACCTCCACCTCTGACAGTTCTCAAATCAAGACGTATGTCCTGCCAGAGGCGGCGGAGCGCGGAGGGTTTTATTTAACAGCGACTCTCCGGTGCTCAATGAGCCGCGCTGTAATGACGCTCGCCTGATTAATAGAGCTCTTTATATGTAAATAGGAGCTGCTCTGGCTTGTCCTCCTCCTCCTCCTCCTCCTCCTCCTCCTCTTCCTCTTCCTGGGGTCTATGCCGGCGTCGCCCCCTCCTCTCTGCTTCATCATTTCTCTGGCTTTGGTAATGAAGTTCACCCAGCAAATAGCAGCGGCTCATCTGAAGAAATCCCATAAAAGTCTACCTGCAGCTGCACAGAGATCAAGACGTCAGTGTCATGAAGACTGACTTTACATTTTTACAGGAGTTTAATGAGGATTTGTGACAATATTAGCCTTTAACGTCGTTACGTCTCTGTGTCTCTGGGTAACATTAACCCCTCGGTGAAGCTGCGGTAACTCTGAGCCGTGACATGTGCTGCATGGGGCAGCGGTGCAGGGAAGGAAACACGGCTGTGCGGTAAAGCGGACGCTCACATGACAGGATGAATGAGTGAATCTGCTGTGGCTTCACTGTAGCTGCTCTCACTGTCTGCTGCAAACACGCGACCTACTTCACTCAGTGAAGACATGAAAAGCTTGTATTGTGCAGCCTCAGACTCAGGTGTGTGTGTGTGTGTGTGTGTGTGTGTGTGTGTGTGTGTGTGTGTGTCCAGGCCTCAGTGGTTGGCTCAGGGATCGTCTTCCATCTGTGCAGCTCAGCTCCAACACTCCCGGCGCTCAAACCACAAAACCACCAGATCCACCAGACCCACTGGATCCACTGGGCCAACCAGACCCACCAGATAAACCAGACCGACTGGATCCGCCGGGCCAACCAGATTCACCAGACCCACTGGATACACTGAACCCACCAGATCCACCGGACCCACTGGATCAACTGGACCCACCAGACATACGGGATCCACCAGACCCAATTGATCCACCGGGTCAACCGGATTCACCAGACCCACGGGATCCACCGGATCCATTGGACCCACTTGATCCACCGGATCCATTGGACCCACTTGATCCACCGGATCCACCGGATCCACCAGCTCAACCACATCCACTGGATCAGTCAGACCAACTAGATCCACTGGATCAATGTGACCCACCAGACCAACTGGATCCAGTGGACCAGCTTGATCCACTAGATCCACCAGACCCCCCTGATGAAGCTGTGGGACTCAGGCGGAGGCTCTACGGGAGAGCAGGAGAACTTCTTCATCTCCTCTGAAATCATGGATTTATTTTTCTACTGATCACAGGATCACTCTCTCTCCTCCTCCAGATGTGTGTACAAATGGAATGGTGTTAAGGAAATCTCACACACACACACACACACACACACACACACACACACACACACACACACACACACACACACACACACGCTCAGTCTTGTATTTCTATCCTTGTGGGGACCGTCCATTGACTCCCATTCATGTCTAGCCCCTAACCCTGACCCTTACCCTAACCCTAACCCACACCACAACAAAGCCTAACCCTAAAGAAATGTTTTTGCACTTTTACTTTTTTCAGTAACAACAACATGGTCAAGAAAACACTGTTTCTCCTACTTAGGACCGGAAAAAGGTCCCCACAAGGCACGTCGTTCCACGTTTTGCTATCCTTGTGGGGACATTTGGCCCCAACAAGGATAGAAATACGAGAACACACACACACACACACACACACACACACACACACACACACACACACTTTCTTTGCGTGGTAATACTGCGAGCACTGTGGACTGTGTTGAGGCTGTGTTATGTGTGTGTTTCAGTCCATGTTTGTGCTTTTTGATCACTAGAAGAAAAACAAGTGATTTTTTTCCCACTGATGTTTTTATTAACTGAAAGAAAGCAACATATCTTTAAAACCTCTCAGTTTGTCTGACTCCACTTTATTTCTATGTGCTGTGTGTGTGTGTGTGTGTGTGTCCTTAATTGTCAGTTAATTCCAATGATCATTTCTAGAACCAACAACAGGCAGAGCTGGATTTCATCCTGAAAAGAGACACAAGCAGGGAAGAGTTGTGTCCGTTCACATGCTGAAGTCATTTCCTTCTTTTCTGTGTGTCTGATTTTCTGGATTAGAGAAAATGTTTGCAGGGTGGTGATCAATTACATATTTATTTATTGTTGTGATTATTATTATTATTATTATTATTATTATTATTATTATTATTATTATTATTATTATTATTAATATTATTATCATTATTATTGCTCTTTGTTTTCCCCATTCATCAAGGCATTATCATTCGTCTGTAAATATTATTAATAATCATAATTTACGTTATAAAATGTGTACAAATTGTAGGGGGCGCTATGGAGCCATTTTGCCAGATATTTCTGAGTTTTTCAGAAAGTTAAGGCCCTGGAAAAATGCAGCCTCTCTGCTAGGTATTATTATTATTATTAGTAGTAGTGTTAGTATTATTAGTACTATAGTTATCATCATTTTCCTATTATTTTACCAACATAATATTCATTATAACAATAATGAAATAATAATGCCACTTCCTCTGACAGATCCATCAAGAAGGTTGTGGTTCTGGTGAATAAACGTGTTTTTCTCTGGGTGTCTACAGACCCGCTCGGGCCCTGTCCAGCCTGTAATAATGACTCCTCTCATTCAGGAGTGCGGACCGGATGGGAACAGAGTACACCTGCAAAAATAGAAGGAAAACAATCATATCCATATGAAGATATGGGCAAGAAAATCAGGGCAGCACGATTTGAAATAGAAGTTAGAAAACAGAAATGAGTGGTATGTTTGTCTTTAAATTCTGTAGTATTTTTCATATCTATTTATCTCGTGCAAATAAAAAAATAAATTGTAATGGGAGGAGACCGGAGGGGCATCTAACCAGATCCTCACCTCCATGGGTCACGCTTAAACATTTGTTCACATAAAAAAAAAAAACTGTTCTAACGTGTTCTAAACTAACAATAAGAAATTATCTAATAATAATAATAATAATAATAATAATAATAATAATAATAATAATAATAATAATAATGATGTGGACATGTCGATGATCATGTGTGATATAAATCAAGGCCGTGATGCTGTGTTGAAGAGACCTTACCGCCCCCTGGCGGCCATCCGAGAAACTTTACATGTAAGATATGGGGCAAAAAAGAGAAGAAAAAGAAACATGTAGAAAATTCAGTGTCCACCAATGGAAATCAAAAACACAAACACAAACATAACACAGAAACTTCTGTTCTAACCTCAGTAAGGAATCAATTACTGTTGACACTGTTCTGTTGTTGTCTGGCTTTATAACGCTGTTCTTTCACCGCGCTCCTCAGAATGTTATTACACATTTAATTCATCTTTCCATTGGTAAATATTCCACAATCAGACTGACGGCAGCTAATCTATCAATCACAAAGGCCATCCTCGAAAACACGGTCACTGCTCAGGTAGACTGTGGAGCTTCAGCCTGGTCCGATGATGAAACTCTGCTCCAGACCGTCAGAGCAGCTGAACCGTGATTCCAGCAGGGATCTGAGCTTTCATGGTTCCACTGAGAGACCAAGGTCTGAATGCAGCAGGAGAGAGGGAGACTCCCCAGACCCGGTCCGCTTCTGGTGGTCCGGTGTGAACTGTAGCCTCCGTTTCCTGCAGGGATACCTGTAGGGGATTTACTCAGCTCCCACATGTTCTGCTGCAGGTCAGATCCAGATGTTCTGCTTCAGGTTGGATCCAGATGTTCTGCAGCAGGTTGGATCCAGATGTTCTGCTTCAGGTTGGATCCAGATGTTCTGCTGCAGGTCAGATCCAGATGTTCTGCAGCAGGTCAGATCCAGATGTTCTGCAGCAGGTCAGATCCAGATGTTCTGCTGCAGGTTGGATCCAGATGTTCTGCTTCAGTCTGGATCCAGATGTTCTGCTGCAGGTCGGATCCAGATGTTCTGCTGCAGGTTGGATCCAGATGTTCTGGGTCCAGATGTTTTAACCCCGTAGTCTCTCCATCATCCAGCTGGTCCCTTCAGCAGCTTGTGCGCCGCCTGGTCGATGGATCAGCTCTGAGGAGCAGAAGGTGCAGCCGGGCGGGGTCAAAGGTCGCCAGGCTGACGAGGGCTGAAAACACGGCGCATTGATGCTAATTTACATCAGAATAGAACGATCCCAGTCAGACTCAGCGCTGAGCTCTGACCTGCAGCTGACGACACACACCTGACTGACATGCGCACAACCATAACACACACCTTGGAACGGGCGACAGGAGACACAAACACAAGCAGACGAGGTGATGGATGGGCGGCCGGCCGGCCTCATCCATCACCCCGGCGCCGCGCCCGGCGCTACCGGAGTGACAGCGCCGGTCAGATGATGTTTAACGCATTGGCAGCCCGGCGTCTGGGGGGAGATTAGTACTGTCACCGCCGTAATGGATGGACCGGCGGCCGCCGCCCAATGGGGAGCCGGGAGCCGGCATCAGCAGGGCTGTCGGAGGGAGATCCGGCCGGGCGTCAGCGTCTCCATGACTGACACCCAGAGGTGGAGCCGCTCCACGGCCGAGCGGCGAGGAGCCAATTATGAGGATAGAAACAGGCTCATTTATCATCCGCTCAGACGTCTGCTCAAGCAAACAAAGGAGACGGCGGCGGAGGAGGAGGAGGAGGAGGAGGCTCACACACACACACACACACACACACACACACACACACACACACACACACACACACACACACACACACTCAACAGCATGTAGAAACGTGTTTCCTGCAGCTCTTCAAGCTGATGAGCTCGTTCTGCAGACGGTTCCAGCTCCGATGTTTTCACCAGGGAGTGTGTGACGGAGTGTGTGTGGATGAGGGCTGCAGGTTTACCTCATGAGACGAGTCCAGGATGTTCTGGAAAGGGAGGCGGTTTAGATTTCAAACCTCCAGATCTACACATCCTTTAGAACAGTTTTAGAACTGTGATCCAATCAGAAGATGCTTTGGACTGAAAATCCAGTTCATCAACATGAGACATTCAGGTAGTTTTCTCACTCCTCATTAAGTGCTAAATGATCTCTCTTGAGTGATGAAATGACTTAAAAGCCTCTGGAATCAAGGTCAAACTGAGCTTTTCTGTCAAATCTGCACACGTTGGAATCCACTCTTCATCCTGCTTGTCCTCCTACGGTGTCCACAGATATAGAAATATATCATCCAGAATTTAAAAAAGCTAAGACAGACAAACAAACATCACCCAAAATAGAACAAAGAGAAGATGGGCAACATAAACGGAGGAACAAAATCTTAAAGTAGAATTTAAAAAACATAAATGTGCAATATCTGATAGAACAAAGAACATGGAGAGGATATAATACAGTATAACTGCAGAAAAAATGTACAACAAGACAGTCCAGAAAGCCTCTGGAACTGCTTCCTTCCATGTAGAAGGAGGTGAGGTGACCTTAGAGGTCAGAATGAGTGAAACAGCAGATAAGCTCTCTTTCCACTGTTTCTGGATAAATGTGGAGAGCGGATGATCTGATGCAGAGTAATTCTCCTGATTTCCTGGATCTCTGCTCCGGCGCTGCTGTCGGAGGAGGGCTGGTCCAGCTGCAGGACTGGACTCTGACATGTGTCACAGAGCATCTCGCCTCCTCAGAGCCTGTTAACGTCAGCGTCAGCTCGCCGCTCTCCTCCGACCACGTCTCTGACCGCAGGGAACACATCTGTAGGCTGAACACCCAGAGAACAGCAGGAATCTGTGGCTTACTGACAGAAATCCTCCTAACAAAGATCACTTATTCTCTTTGTTTTACCCCAAATGGAAAAGAAAAGTATTTCACTGTGTTTGATAACTACTTGACTATATCAGTGCATGAGAAGGACTTCACTTCCTCTGATTTATAATATTGTTTTGTATCTACATATTTTCATGCATTAAGGTGTTCTTTAATGATGCGCTATATGGCTTTCAGCAACGAATAAAGTGATTGAATTCAATTTAAATTGAATTGAAATATTACCACTTATTCTTATCGCCTTGGTTCATTTTTGTCTCTTGCATTAGTGCCTCTTTTCCAGGATGTATTTGGTGCAGAGTTGGAGTAGTTAAAGGTGTAACACTGCTCTCTAGTGATAATCTGCAGGATCACAGCCTTCAGTCCTCAGTTTGCTCTGTGCAAATCCTAATGAATAGACTGAAAAGAAAAAGTAACAACTTTCAGTTGGGTCTCTTCAAAGTCTATTCTAATAATGTGAAATAGAAGAAAACTGTTGGGAACACTCATAAAGGTATCAGACTGTGGTGGTGCAGCATGTCAAGGAAAACAAGGTCATCCTAATCCTGTACAAAGAAGCACATTTTTAGTATTATTACTAAAAAAAGTCTATTACTATTTTTATTCTGCTTCTCTCGTATATCATTTTACACGGAACCTCAGTGGATGAAAATCTACATCCTTTTTTGGTTTGCACCATATCAAGCGATCATTCTGGAATTTCTTCTGCAAAATCTTCAGTCTGGCACATTAATTGTTTGTGTGGTAACATCTATCTATTTCACATTTCCTTTTAATTTGATATAGATTAAGAAAGCAAACCAAAATCTCAGTTTGATATTCTCCTCTAGATTTTGGTGAGAGCTCAGAATTAAAAACATTTCATCTTGTATCTTTAACAAACCTGTGAGCTGCATAGTAGCAAAACAAATATTTGTGTTATTTCAAGTGTAATCTACTCAAAAATAAAGTGAATGGGACCAACTGATTGGAACATTTATATGTTCTCTCCTTATATTGTAAAATCTTAAATCTTATTGATATCCAAACACGTTGCATAAAGCACATTTATGTAGAAAAACCATTACTACCATGTATTTCTGTGTATTTCTTCTGTATTTCGGTGAGCGTTGCCCGGTCCAATATGGCCGACCCGTCCGCGTATACGTCATTCGCCAGCGCGAAGTGTTAACAGTATGGTAATGACGCCGCAGTTTCCCGGCATTCACTGCGGCAACATGGCAGATACAAGAGAAAAAGCGCTACAGGACTACAGGAAGAAATTATTGGAACATAAAGAAGTGGACGGGCGATTAAAAGAATGTAACTAACATTTTGGACTCGGACTTTTCGTGGTGTATTTTCAGTGTTGTCGTCAACATTTTTCGGATTGAAGAAAACCATGAAATAGTTTCAGTTAGCTCATCGGCTAGCTTGTGCTTTGTCATTCCGTTAGCATCTTGGTAGAAATGAATAGACATACAGCGGCTACTGCTAGCAGTGCTAACCGAGCTAAAGAGTAAAACTTACTAACAGAACTTTCTTGAGCAACGCTTCACATACATGTCGTTTTTCTCTGGGATCTTTGCTGTATTGTATTTGGGTTTTAATGTATTAAAACCAACGAGGCGAATGTTAATACGAACAAGATTTGGGTCGACGTCTTGCGTTTCCCTTAATCGGTGTTTTTATTTATTTTTTGCTTATAAAAAACGTGTGTAAAACTGTGGTTGTTTATGTTTTTTTCAGTGAGAGAGCAACTGAGAGAACAGACCAAACAGTACGAGAAGTCAGAGAACGACCTGAAGGCTCTGCAGAGCGTCGGACAGGTCAGTAGATCTCATTTCTACACCGATCACACAGATCTGCCAGGACAGTTCCGTTCTCCTGGGGAACATTTGAAATAGTAATCAGACAAACAAGCTGTTTGTTTTTGGAACTGAAGTTTCGACGTTGTAAAAAGATCTCTCAGGGCTTTCAGGATGTAAACAACATGAGTTCACCCCTCACATATCACTCTACCTTAAAAGAGATGATTGCTTTTGTTATAATATGACATTTTCGGTACAAAAACGTGGAAATGTAATGAAATGTTCACCTTCTTAAATTGTATTTGAATTTTTACAAATGCAACATAAGATACAGTTTTTGAACTCCAGCGTCAACGCTGTATTGTCTTAATGTTATAATGTTTTAACAGCTCGATGTGTTCTGTTTCTTCAGGTAAATTTGATTTGGTGGAAGATCACAAAACAGATGTGTTGAAATTAAAGATCTCGTGATTTTCAAAATCAGTTGGTTGAACGATTTCTGACAGTGTTTTACTGAGAGAAAACATGACTAGAAGCAGGATTTCATCTTCATGTCTTCAGTGACTGATAATGCTTTGTTACGTGCTTCAGTTCGGTTTTGTTGGCCTTTACTGTCATTGGTAAGCTCACACTGAAACCGTCTCGTCCCTGCAGATTGTTGGAGAGGTGCTGAAACAGCTCACTGAGGAAAAATGTGAGTATTTGTTGTATTTACATTTGTGTCTTTGCACAAACATGATAGTTTTAGTGGGATAACCTCATGTCTGAATGGTGTGACTCACTTGGAGCTAAATGTGGTCAAACGGGCCGTCTGCGGCCGGCCCCCCTCCTCCTGCGCTGGTGTTTCTCGTGTTTTTGGGTGAAGCGTAGCAGGCTTTGAGGCCCTGCAGTGGTGAAAATGTGCTCTGCTGGTGGAATCTATGATGTTTTCAGTCATCACCTTGCCTGTTCGTCCGGAGCTCACTTCATTTACCCTGCACTTTGTTGTTGTTGTTTGTCTTGTTTACAGTCATTGTTAAGGCCACGAACGGCCCTCGATATGTGGTTGGCTGTCGCAGGCAGGTGAGTGCTGCTCTGGGATCCTGACATTCACACATTCTGATTAAGAGAACATACGGTACAGTGCAGCTTTTTAGTGTTTGAAAGAGTGAGAACGTTGCGTCTGAACTGTGTTGTTATATGATTCTCCGTCCCAGCTGGACAAATCCCAGCTGAAGCCCGGCACCAGGGTGGCTCTGGACATGACCACTCTCACCATTATGAGGTGGGTACAGGATATTCAGCACCTCCACACACACTCGCCTGCTTCCGTTCTTTCCGGCTGAATCGTCCCCTGGCTGTGATCTCAGCAGGTGTGTGTTTTTCTTGCAGGTACCTTCCCAGAGAGGTGGATCCTCTGGTGTACAACATGTCTCACGAGGACCCCGGCAGCGTTTCCTACTCTGAGATCGGAGGCTTGTCTGAACAGATCCGCGAGCTGCGAGAGGTCAGTGACGACTCTGAACCTGTTCAGTGTTACCAGAGCCTGCTTGCTGGTGGAGGTGTGACCGTACGGTGGTTGTTCCTCTGGCAGGTGATCGAGCTGCCTCTGACCAACCCCGAGCTGTTTCAGAGGGTGGGGATCATTCCTCCTAAAGGCTGCCTGCTCTACGGACCGCCAGGTTCCTCTCTCTTGACTTTGTGCCACAGATCACGCTGCTTCTTCTCCTGTGCTCACTGTTCTTTCTTCCTGCTTCAATCAGGAACCGGAAAGACTCTGCTGGCCAGAGCGGTGGCCAGCCAGCTGGACTGCAACTTTCTGAAGGTGGGTGTGAGCCGCCGGGCCTCCGTCGGGGTGGAGGCGGCTCCTCCTCATGAGCTGCTGCTGGTCTGCCGCAGGTGGTGTCCAGCTCCATCGTGGACAAGTACATCGGTGAAAGTGCCAGGCTGATCCGGGAGATGTTCAATTACGCCCGAGACCACCAGCCCTGCATCATCTTCATGGACGAGATCGACGCCATCGGTGAGCCCAGCGTCGGAGTGGAGCCTTTGGTTTCGACTACAGTAATTAAAGGTGCTGTAGGCAGGATTCGGCATCTCCGCCATCTTGCTTAGGTTTACCTAAGCAAGATGGCGATTTGACCCATCTAAGATGGCGATTTGAAACCCAGCACAGCCAATCCTGTCCTGTTTTCTCTGACATCACGCCCTTATGCAAGTTAAGCCCCTCTCATAAGAACGTGTGACGAACGCCCCTCGACCAGTCATGGTTAGAGTCTCAGGGGCTCTTCTGATTGGTCAAAGATACCTGGAGCTGTCAAGATTCCTTTTCAGCTCAGAACAGAGACAGATGGAAACGCTGCGCCCTCGTGGTACAGCAATTATGCTACACTCCTAAAGGATTATCAATGGATACTCTAACATTTAATCCAAAGAAAACACAGAAAAATTAGCATTAACTAGCAAAGTCCTGCCTACAGCACCTTTAACTCTGGTTTTATAATAATTAATCTACACATTATTTTCTTGATTATTTCGATTAAAAAAATCTTAATGTATTAAAATAACAATGAATTTTCTCAAATTATACATCAGATGCTTGATGTATAGGATACTCAAGAACAGAAAATTAAAATGTTTTGTTGAACTTTTCTTCAAAACAAACAGTAATTTCACTTTTCTCACCGTTTAGTGTGTTTCTCTCCTCGTTACTCCTGGTTTTCTGTCTGTATTCCTGCTGTTTTCAGCATCTCTGCTTCTTCAAACCGTCCTGTTCAAGTCGGATTTCTGTCCCTCAGACCTCAGTACAGCTCAGATTCTGGGTTCTAGACCTCAGTACAGCTGTGTTATGAGGACCGATCCTCCACCCCAGGAGGAAAATCTTCCCCCTTGTTGTCAGAATCAGATCATGCGTGATAACGTTGAGCATGGAGAGTGAAAATGTGTGTGTTTCTGTGTGTGTGGTCCTTCAGGGGGCCGTCGATTCTCCGAGGGAACCTCAGCTGACAGAGAGATCCAGAGGACTCTGATGGAGGTCAGTTGGTCTCTGGTGTCCTGCAGCTCACACCAGCCTGCAGGCCCAGACACCATTCATTCATTCATTCATCCACAGAGTGATGCTGCTATGACTTAGAAAGATGAGTAAAGCGGTGTTAGAGGAGAACTACTTGGTGAAGAAGCCAGAACAAAGTTGAAAACAGAATTTAGATTGAAAGTCTGGTATCTGGTGTTCAGACGTCGTCGCGTGTCGTTTGCTCGCCGGCGGCTGACGGCCGGCTGTTCTCGTCTCTTGGCAGTTGCTCAACCAGATGGACGGTTTCGACACGTTGCACCGGGTCAAGATGATCATGGCCACCAACCGGCCGGACACCCTGGACCCCGCCCTGCTGCGTCCCGGAAGACTGGACCGCAAAATCCGTATGAGTCCTCCAGTCAGCGTTCGTCCCCGGACTCATGAAATAAAGCCAGGCTCAGGAGTGTGTGTGTGTGTGTGTGTTCCGCAGACATCGAGCTGCCTAACGAGCAGGCTCGCCTGGACATCCTGAAGATCCACTCCAGTCCCATCACCAAGCACGGCGAGATCGGTCAGTCCCTGCAGGCCGCCTCGCAGCCAGGCCGCTTCTCTGCTAACGCTCTGACTCTTTCCAGACTTCGAAGCCATCGTGAAGCTGTCGGACGGCTTCAACGGCGCCGACCTGAGGAACGTGTGCACAGAAGCAGGTGAGCCTCCCCCTCCTCCTCTCCCTCCCCTCCCCCTCCTCCTGCTCGGCCGGGCGTCACGCCGATGCTTCCTCGCCCGCAGGACTGTTCGCCATCCGCTCGGACCGGGAGTACGTCACTCAGGAAGACTTCATGAAGGCCGTGCGAAAGGTGGCCGACTCCAAGAAGCTGGAGTCCAAGCTGGACTACAAGCCCGTGTAGAGCGTCCGGGGTCAGAGGTCACCGTGTTCTCTGCCTCAGAGCCACCTTGTGTTTGTGGGGAGTATATTAAGTGACGGGGTCCAGTCGGTTTGTTTTATCATCACAATCCTTGTAGTAATAAATTCTTGGTGTACTGAACGGAAAGCTCGCAGTCAGGCTGTCATTTCGCTGCACGGCGTTTTCTAAGGTCATGATTCAGTCTTCAGTCAGTTCAGGAAATAAACCAACGTTCTGCTTCTGTTTTGTTCTTTATTTTTCCTTCTGCTGCAGACATTCATTCATTGATAGTCAATTTGTAATTTTATCGGTTAGAACCCATAAGAACCAGTGGGATCCATCAGTACTGATGGCTCAGTGATGTCTGTGATACACTTAAATCCACACTGAAGATAAACGAGGCCTCGGGAGTTTCTCTTCACCGCAGCCAGTCTTCAGCTCCATTAAACAACTAAACATGGAATGTCTGACAGTTGAAACAATAACATGGAAATAAATAAATTACGTTGTTAACTGGAGAATTCCCAGCCTCGTTACTGAAGAGAGTCCAGGTCAGACGGACGGACAGGCAGCCGGAGACCCAGAGGCTCAGATCTGGACCAGTGAGACGCTTCACAGCATTAAACTGAGGTGTTATCCCGACATGGAGTCATTTCCACGCTGCTCCCTGAGCCGATGCTAATGCTACGCAGCTAGCTGTCAGCTCAGCCTCTGCTTCATCCTCCATGAAAACGCGTCATGCTGCGACGGCTTGTCCGAGTTAGCAGCAGTCGCTGAGGGGGGCGGGGCTTAGCCAAAGGTCAACTCTGCTGACTTCCTCTTTGCATTTCCATGGACCGTCTGTTTTGGGCCGCGGGCCGTATGTTGGACACGACGGAGACTTGTGAAGAGCTTTCAGCGGGCGGCGGCGCCAGGCCGGGTCAGAGCGAAGGACTCCAGGACGAAGGCCCTGCAGACGGGGCAGTGCTGGAAGTGCAGCATGCAGCCGTCGCACACGCAGGCGTGGCGGCACGGCAGCAGCACCCTGTTGACCGGAGCGCCGCGACACACCACGCAGTCCCCGACGGCTTCATCTACCCTGCCACCGCCGCCTTCCATCTGTCCTCCGGGCCGTGAGCCCGGCTGCGGGTCTGGCGGTTCGGACGCCTCGCTGCCGTCGGCCGCCATGAAGATCGACTGCAGGAGAGGACAGACACATCCAGCAGGTCCACCAGAAGCACACAACCGTTTGACAGGAAGAACATGCAGACTCACCATCAGCTTGTGCACGTTGCCCTGAGAGGTCAGCAGGTACTCGAAGAGGATCCGCGCCGGAATGTTGTGCTTGTCGTCCGGGACGTGAACGACCGTCACGCTCGCCACCTGCAGACGGAGAGACGCTCCGGGATCAGACAAGGAGTTTCTGAGGAGGCGGAAGCAGAAACGGACTCACGATGTTGTACGAGCCCCCGTCCTCCGAGTCTCCGAACGTCAGCACGGCAACCAGCGGGTAACGCCCTCTGGGCGGCGGGCCGAAGTCCCGGACGCCGCGGTCCGCAGGGATCTGGGTGTGGAGCTCCTCTCGGTCCTCGCTGCCCACGCTGAGACAGAGGTCAAAGGGCAAACCCAAGAAACACCAACACACTGCAGAGCCTGGAGCTCAGCTCAGGGCTGCCGGAGTCGTGGAGGATACTGGAACGTCTGGCAGTAGCTGCAGCGGAGGCGCAGAGCGTCCTGGAAGAGGCGGGCGCTGCGGAGCGTGGCGCCGTGCTGGTGAGCCAGGAGCGCCTCCTGCAGGGCGCCGACCTCGCAGCCCCAGAAGCAGGTGAGAACGCTGGGCTCCAGACAGGACGGCCTGATGGACACGCCACCTGAAAACCAGCTGCGTCTTAGTCTGGAACATTACGACTTCTGGAAAAGGCTTCATGTTCTGCATCGACGAAGCTGACCTCATTTAGTTTTACAGAGATCAGATGAGGAACAAAGAAATAAAGTTTTCTGAATGATATAGGAACTCCTTCCTTACCGGGGACACTGGCGGGCCGTGAGCCCAGCTCCAGGAAGAAGGGGTTTTCCACCCGAACCATCTGCTTCTCAGGGATCGGGACGACCAACTCTGTGTCATCTGGATTCCCGAGGATCCTGGGTGGATCAAACCCAAACCTACACGCAGGAATGAAGAAACGCTTCAGGAAACCAGCAGGAAGTTTAGTCTCCATCAACAGGAGAACCAGAGGACAGCTCAGACCCACTGACCTTCCTTCTCTCCATTAGCAGCAGCTCATTCAGGTCACATTTATTATTTAAAGTTGAGTTTACTGCCACTGAGTTCCAGCTAATATTACTGCCACAAGGTATTTATCAGGATATTCAATGCAGCTTTGAGTGCATCCATCCATCCATCTGGCTATCCTCTGGTCTGTTTTGAGCTGCAGCTTCCTCCAGCTCTCCTGCTGATCAGCTGATTCAGATCCAGTTTGCTTCTGATGCTAAATGCTAATTAGCTAGCTCGAGCCCAAGCTACTCTCACCAAAACAGTGACTGAATCAGAAACAGCTGGGACTTTCACTGAAGGAATATCTCTCTACTGTCTCCGGTCACAGTTTGGCCCGCAGGCCCTATGTTTGACACCCTGGTGTTAGCTGGACTCGACAAGCTAACGCGGCTAACTTACCACATGAGAACCAAGACGACAGCGACAATGACTCCAAAACAGCACAGGCCATAAAACATCTCCATGTCCGCTGCCATTTCGAAGCATATTTGTCACCGAAAAGTGAAGGAAGTTATTTCATCCCGCACTGACAGGACCGGAAGACGGGGAGCCGCGGACCGGAAGAAGGTGAGCCGCGGACCGGAAGACGGTGAACTGCGACTACGGGTGCCTGAAGGCTCAGAAAGCGCAACAGAAAGAGACGCTCTAGTTTACTCTCCATTTACACCTTAGCAAGAAGTTAATGCTAATTCTTTCAACCACCTGAAATACTATTGGACAAACACACCCAAGGCTGTTATTTTAGGCACAGAAAGTTAGAATTTCTAATAAAAGAGATCCTCGTAAACCATCCATTAGAACTGACATCGGCAGCCATCTTGGATGAGGACCAACTTTACAAGATTTTAAATTAAACATACAACAAAAGGGGAAAAACGTTGCCTTAACATCACACACAACGGTCAAAGGGGTCATGAGAAATGATTATATTAAAGAGGTCTACTTTTATTCCCCCTTCTATAAATTTAGCTATGCTTCTTCTGTACACTTGTGTTGCTGGCTGTCTCCATATTTCATTCATTCTGAAATAAAAAAAAAAACTGGCATACATGTAGAAAATGTCGTTCATGATTTGGCCATCCACACAATTTTATTTACTGTAAAAATCTATTTACACGAAGAAACAGATAAAATGTCATGCGTTCCTTAAAAACAGTGTCATTATTTGTCATTTTGACATATATGGAGAGAAAGAACGCTTTAACCTTATAAAGAAAACAAAAATCTTGTATCCTTTTGTTTTTTCTAATCTCTTCCTTTTCTGTCGTTTTTATATAACAGTTATTTCTATATCTTTTTGTTGTTTTTGTTCATATCCTCGCCATCAATAATAATAATAATAATAATAATAATAATAATAGTACTCCCCCCACCCCCACTCCAACCGAAAGGCCACCGGAAAAAATAAATTTACTAATTAAATGCATCTGTCAGGCTGTTCTTCACTTCATCCATTTGAAATGACAACACACGTGAACTGGCATATTTTTTTAATCTCTCTCTCTCACACACACACACACACACACACACACACACACACACACACATATCTATCTATCTATCTATCTATCTATCTATCTATCTATATCTATACACACACACACACACACACACACACACACACACACACACACACACACATATCTATCTATCTATCTATCTATCTATCTATCTATCTATATCTATACACACACACACACACACACACACACATATATATATATATATATATATATATATATATATATATATATATATATATATATATATATATATATATATATATATATATATATATATATATATATATATAATTTTTTTTTTTATTTATTTATTTGCAGGGATTGGTGTGGGTTTTGTCCCGGGTCCTCCTCTTCCTCCGCTCCGGGTTCATTCTGACCGCTGGGTTTTCCTCCTGCTGCTGAGCGGAGCTGCTGGGGTCTGATGGAGGCTGGAGGCTGGTGAGGATGAGGATGAGGATGAGGATGAGGATGAGGAGGATGAGGATGATCCCGTGCTGCCGGAGGCTGTCGGCTCCCCAGATGTGAGCAGCTGGAGCGGAGCGGAGCGGTTCGGAGCGGGGCCCGGTCCTCCGGGAGGAGCCGAGCCATGAGCCACAGTCACGCCGCCGTCCGGCAGCAGAGCTCGGACAACAACTCGGTGAGCAGCAGCGAGTGGGACATGGCGAGCGACGTGTTCGTGTGCGGCTACGAGGACGGCCCGAGGCCGGGCGGAGCTCCGGCGGCGGAGCGGGACCCGGATCCGGTACCGGAGCCGGTGCCGGGGCCGCTCCGGCCCGGCCTGGACCCGCTGGCGCAGGGCGGCATGCTGGGCCTGGAGCGGGACGAATATTCTGGATCCTCGTTCCTCGACGTCGGCCTGAGCTACACCGAGAGCGACGGCAGCGTGAGCAGCAAGAAGCGGGTCCGGTCCAACAGCTCCCGGCACCGCGGGGAGATCGTGACGGAGCTCGGCCCGGAGGAGATCCGCTGGTTCTACCGGGAGGACAAGCGGACCTGGAAGCCCTTCATCGGCCACGACTCGCTGAAGATAGAGACGGTGTACCGGAGGATGACCGAGCCCGCTCCGGGCCCCCCCGCCGGGACCGAGGAGGTCCGGTCCGAACCGGACGGCGGGGCCGGCGGGGCGGACCGAGCCGAGCCGGCGGAGCCGCGGGGCGGGGAGCCCCGCAGCCCGGAGTCCGAGCGGCCCCGCGGGGGGGACCGCGGCGGGGAGGCGGTGTGTGTCCGGGGGGGGCTCTACGAGGTGGACCTGAAGGACAAGGAGTGCTACCCGGTCTACTGGAACCGTGAGGAACACCGGGACCTGATCCCGGTTCTGTTCTTTAAACATAGAGGACTTCACCTCTGCTCCACGGGGGGGGGGGGGGGGGGGGGGGGGGGGGGAGGGATTAATGAACGAGTGAGGGAGGATGGAGGGATGATGGAGGCTTAACTAGTGGATTGATTAATAAATAGACAGATGAATGGATTAATGAATGAATAGATTAATAATGGATTCATAGATTCCTGGTGCTACACCCAAACATCTGCTCTTATTAAATGACTCCTTGTATTTCCCCAGACTTTGATCAGATCCGTAGCTTCATGATCAGACGTCCTCAAGTCCAAATCCGAGAAGCTCCAAACTTCTGCAGCTGCTCTTTAGATCCTCACAGCTGAAAGGAAGGCGGTCTAGAAGAACCACTTCTCCCTCCTGTAAAGTCACGTAGAATCTGGACTGAAATGTTTGTATTTTCACTGGTTTTCGTGTTTCATGCTGGTTTCTGTTACTTTGAGCTACAGGATACGAGTTGCTTTTAAGATTTCCTCCTGCATCGTTCAGGAAAGGTAAAAATAGCAGGAAGAACTTTTATTTCCAGCGATTCTGTGGAAGCTAATTAGAGCCGAGAACAAAACCAGTTCTGAGGCTCTGCTGTGCGGCTCAGCTGCCAAACAGGATGAGAGCTGAATAATTCACTTTATTCAAAGAGATTCAATCACTTCAGAAAGGCGAGAGAGATCCTGAGCTGGTGCAGAGGAAGGAGTCCTCTTCCTCCAGAGGGAGGAAGAGGATGATGAAAGGAGAAAAGAACAAGGCAGAACGAAGCTACGTGTGAAACGAGCAGCGAGTAAACGAAGCAGCTGAGATCCAGAGATCCTGCTGCTGAGGCCCAGAGAGGGAGAGAGACGTGGGGCAGAGCCAGACTCGCCGAGGTCCAGGAAGTAACCTGTGCTGTCCTCTAGAGCAAGACCGCATCCCCGTGATGAGGGGCCAGTGGTTCATCGACGGGTCCTGGCTTCCTCTGGAGGAGGACGAGAGCGACGTGATCGAGCTGGAGCACCTGGCCCGATTCCGGGGCCAGCAGATGAGGGACACCTACGAGATGGAGGAGGTGACGGCCGCCGTGGACAGCCGGGACGGTGAGTCTGGAACCTCCACCAACAGGAGTTTTTATTGCTTGATGTGGTGATTTTAAGGTCTTCAGTGATGTAAAATTCACCTTCTAATTGTTCTCCAGCAGTAGTCTGTCTCTATGGTCTGAGCGTGTCTCCTGGGCAGAGCTGAGTTAATCTTGTCCCAGCCAGTCTTAATCACCGTGTCCTGCAGCCGTCCACAGTCTGAAGCTGAGCCGCAGCCATGTGGACTGGCACAGCGTGGACGAGGTGTACCTGTACAGCGACGCCACCACCTCCAAGATCGCACGCACCGTCACGCAGAAGCTGGGCTTCTCTAAAGGTAGCCCACACTGCCGCCGCTAACGTGACCAGTGAGACTCACAAATGACAGAAATGTCCAGCAGTGTGTTGACTGAATGTGAATCACATCCCAGCATGTCGTCTTATTTGATATTTTTGGTTTTTCTATTCTATTCTATTCGGCCGCCTGTCCTCAGCCTCCAGCAGCGGGACGCGGCTCCACCGGGGCTACGTGGAGGAGGCGGCGCCGGAGGACACGCCGCCCGACACCACCCACATCGTGTTCGTGGTGCACGGCATCGGCCAGAAGATGGACCAGGGCCGCATCATCCGGAACACCAGCATGTGAGCGCCGGCGCGTCCGCGGGGGCCGGCCAATCGGACGCCCCCGCCGCGCCGACTGACCGCTCCCCATCGATCCCCCAACAGGATGAGGGACGCCGCCAGGAAGATGGAGGAGAAGTACTTCGCCGACCGCGTGACGGAGCACGTGGAGTTCCTCCCGGTGGAGTGGAGGTCCAAGCTGTGTCTGGACGGAGGTGGGCTCCGCCCCCGAGCCGCGGCGGCGCCGCAGCGTCACGCCCTGACACGTCTGTCCCGTCCGCAGACACGGTGGACTCCATCACGCCGGACAAAGTGCGCGGCCTCCGAGACATGCTGAACAGCAGCGCCATGGACATCATGTACTACACCAGTCCTCTGTACCGGGACGAGGTGGGCGGGGCCAGGGCACGGGCGCCAGGGACTGCCCTTTAACTCGGCTAAGCCGTGTGTGTGTGTGTGTGTGTGTGTGTGTGTGTGTGTGTGTGTGTGTGTGTGTGTGTGTGTGGACAGATCACCAGGGGTCTGACCCTGGAGCTGAATCGCCTCTACTCGCTCTTCTGCTCGCGGAACCGGGACTTCGAGAAGAACGGGAAGGTGTCCATCGTGTCCCACTCGCTGGGCTGCGTCATCACCTTCGACATCATGACCGGCTGGGACCCGGTCCGCTTCCACCACCACGTGGCCCCGGAGGCCCGGGCCCCCGCGGCCCGCTGGGGCAGCGGCGAGGAGCGCCGGCTGCAGGAGCAGCTGAGACTCACCCACCTCAGGTACCCAGCATGCTCTGGTTCTGGAGGGACGGCGGTCCGGGAGAGGACGGGTTCTAATGACGCCGTGGCTCTGCTCAGGCTCAGAGACCTGGAGGACCAGTTCCAGGGTCTGCAGACCTCCGCCTGTGTCGCCGTTCCAGCTTTGAAATTCAAAGTAAGCGAGAAATGTGAACTCTGAAAGGTTTTCTGTTTGACTTTAAACAGACGCTTTACTGGAATCTGGATCATTTCGTCTGGTGTTCGGTTCTCTTCACGCTCCGCTCTGGCAGCGTTCCTCTGGTTCTGCCTGTTTTCAACTCATGCTCTGCTGTGGTGCTTCTGCCACCAGGGGGCGCTGCTGTACAACAGATCTGACCGTGAAAAGTCTCAATGGGGCTGTCAGAGTTAATCACATTAATCATGATTAATTAATGCAGGGATGACTAAAGGTTCATTTTATTGATGGTGATTAATCACATGATCAGGCTCCGGGCTGTTTTCAGTTTGAAAACTGTGTTTTTAACATAGATATTGTAGTAGTTTGGTCTACATGGCGCTTTATTTTGAAAGAAAATCCAACAAGGTGAAAAAAGAAATTCTTCCTCTGTGTTTGATTCCC
This sequence comes from Salarias fasciatus, assembly GCF_902148845.1. Taxonomy (NCBI): domain Eukaryota; kingdom Metazoa; phylum Chordata; class Actinopteri; order Blenniiformes; family Blenniidae; genus Salarias; species Salarias fasciatus. The sequence continues at coordinate 26,007,099 of NC_043759.1, forward strand.
GATCAAGACACTCTGGTCAGAAATCAAAAGTCTCCAGGCTGAAACTTCAGCTATGACTTTAAATTCAACTTTAGAACTGATAGTTTGGACTGATGGACGCTTTACGTTATGGACTGAAAACTGCCTTCAAATGCAAAACGACTCCATTTAAAAAAGGCAATTCAAAGCATTATTAATCGTGATTAACTATGAATAATGCAATTAATCGTGATGAAAAAATAATCTTTTGACAGCCCTAGTTTGTTTCTAATTTGATCATGATCTTGTGTTTGTGCAGACTGCTAATGCCTGAAGTTACTGATCCAGATGTTAGATGGTGCTGATGAGCCGTCTGTGCCGCAGGTGGAGAATTTCTTCTGCATGGGCTCTCCTCTTGCAGTTTTCCTGGCACTGCGGGGAATTCGGCCGGGAAACAACAGAGCGCAGGACCACATCCTCCCCACGTCCATCTGCAAGCGCCTCTTCAACCTGTTCCACCCGACGGACCCTGTGGTGAAACCAAACGCCCCCCTGACGATGAGACATGCAGCCTCTGGAGCCTGTTCCGGTGTGACAGCTGGCTGTTTGTTTGTTTGTTTGTTTGTTTGCTGCAGGCCTACAGGCTGGAGCCGCTGATCCTGAAGCACTACAGTAACATCGCCCCGGTGCAGATTCACTGGTAAGACCTGCTCCCACCCGCCGTCTGCTCGGCGCCTCACCGGGCCAGGCAGGGTCAGTAACCATGTGACCGGGTGTGGCGGCGGCGGCAGGTACAACACCAGCAGCCCCACGCCGTACGACCAGATCCGGCCCACCCTCCTCAACCCGCAGAAGGACGCCGTGTCGGCGTCGGTGTCGGCGTCGGACTCGGAGAGCATCCCCAGCCCCTGCACCTCGCCCCCCCAGGCCAGGCGCCACTACGGAGAGTCCATCACCAGCCTGGGCAAAGCCAGCATCATGGGTAACCGCGGCGGCGGCGCCGGTGTGTGGGGGGAGGTGGTGTAACTGACCCCGGGGTCTCCACCTCTCCAGGTGCTGCCAGTCTGGGGAAAGGCATCGGAGGAATCCTCTTCTCCCGCTTCTCCCGGTCCGGCGTCCCGGCGGGCGGCGTGGAGGAGGAGCCGTGCGACGGCGAGGGCGGAGCCACAGAGGTGGAGGCCGTGCCGGGGGAGGAAGGAGTCACGCTGAAAGACGAGGATGAGGAGGAGGAGGAGGAGGAGGAGGAAGAGCCGGAGCCGGAGCCCGCCGTGTCGGAGTCCCCGGCAGCCGTCCTGGACAGCGCCGCCCGTGAGCCGCTCCGCCCGCCGCTTCGGGAGCAGTGCATCCTGGGAGGAGGGGTCTGACCGTCTGCTCTGTGTTGCAGTGGAGCTGGAGCGCCGCATCGACTTCGAGCTGCGGGAGGGCCTGGTGGAGAGCCGCTACTGGTCGGCCGTCACGTCGCACACGGCCTACTGGTGCTCCTACGACGTGGCGCTCTTCCTGCTCACCTTCATGTACCGGCCGCTGGAGCCGCCCGAGCCGCCCGACGACGCGCCGGGCTCTCCCTGAGCCCCCGGCACCCCGGGCCGCCCCCCTTTTCTACTCTGACTCTATTTTTTTAACTTGTTTCCAGCTGACCTCTGACCTCTGACACTCTGAGAGCAGAGCTCAGACGAAGTGAATCCGTCTTCTCCTGTTTTCAGAATGTGATCGTGAAAACAGAAATCTGTGAAAAAAACTCTGGAAATGTGAAGTGAAGAAAACCAGGAGGAGGGTTAAATCTCACGTTAAATCATGTTCTCACTTTGACTTATTCAACGTTTACGGCCATGTGAGGAAATCCAAGGATGAAATGCAGACTCCGATACAAACTGTATCTTTATGTTGGCGATGTTCCTCGTTTTGTGGAGACAGTCACACTCTCAGCTGTGATCTTTCCTCCTGTTTTATTTTCAGAAATAACGGTCGATATCATTTTTTATTTGGACTTCAGATCACTCATTGATTTCTAATATTCACTGTTTGAGAGGGCTAATTGATTTTTATTTATTTTGTGTGAGACGTTGAATCTCTGTAGAGAAATACTTGACCAAGACGAGCAGGTTTCCAGTATTTCACACACAGGAACACCTGTTCAGAGGGAAAACCCTCTTATTTGAGTCATAAACTACCAAAAGAGTGAAGCAGCAGCCACAGACACATGACTTTAATACTGATGTTCAGCTTTTTTCCTTTGGAACGACAATATTGACACTGAAAATCCAACCTGAGGCCAAATGTTTGCTATGTGCCAACGGACAAGTTCCTCTTGTCACCTACAGCTCGTCTCCATGAACAATTAGACAGGAAATACTTTCTTTTTTGCACTGAGACTATGGAAAATTAACACCCATGCAAATATTCTGCTTTTTTTTTATTTGAACGTATTCATTAAACTGAGGTGCAGAAACTCAAACATGTTTACAAGCTGCAGATCCTACAAACACTTAATTTCAACGATTCAGAGAGGACTGATGACTTTTCATTGTTCATCCTGTTTTCTTACTTTGACATGTTGCACTTTGTTTATTGGTTATTATTGTTGGGAGACGCTGCCAGGATTCTTTTGCAGTTACATCTAAATAAATGAGAACCCAATCATCCTGTTCTCACATTCATCTTCCTGTCTGGACGACTGATTCTTCTTCCAAACCAACAGCAGCTGCTTTTAACCCGCTGTCAGGAGGCAGAAGAGGAAAACTTTCTTCAGATCGTCCCAGAAAACATTTTCAAGCACAATTACAGATGCCCAGCATGACATGGCGGGTGGAAAGAAAATCAAATTAAAGAAAAGAAAGCAAATCAAATGAAAATGAGCAAAGTAGATTGTTGAGCAGTTCCTCAATGACGGTTTTCTACAGAAACATAAAACATGAAATTTGTTTTAGCTGAAGAACGAACACACTGATGGAGGTGTGGAGGAAGTGGAAAGCTCTTTGGAGTGGAGCCGATTTTGTAGATCTGACCCATGTTGGCTTCACTGTGAACGAACCAGCAGAGATCAATGATCACAAGAATTTGCCAAAGGTCTCCGTGCACCATGGTGGTCTCCATCTGGTTCTGCTGTCCAATTGTCCCCTTTTATTTTTCTAAAGAGAAATCATTCTCCAGAAGCCGAAATAGCTCAGCTGGGAGAGCGTCAGACTGAAGGTCCCTGGTTCAATCCGGGTTTCAGCAGGGTGTCCTTCATTTCTTGTTGTGGAGGAGATTAGTGCGTCCGCATTGCATTGGGCTCTTCCAGCTGTGCTCAGTGAAGACGCTCTTAGGAATGTTAAAGTTAACATGGTTCCTCTGGAAGTTCTCCTGTTGCGATTCGCAGCACTGTCACACTCAAAATTGTCCTGGAGCTGTCACGTCAGTAACGTATCTGTCTATTTGCTTTCAAAAGGTACAGCGATCGTGCAAGAGTCTCAGTCCTGATACAATATGTACCCTACACTCAGGCCATTGGTATCCTGAGAATCTGCTGACAACTGCAGAAACGTTGATAGGCCAAAAGGCCTCAGTGCACCATGATGATCTCCATGTGTTAACACAGAGTCCTGCTGTCCAATTGTCCTCTGTTTTTTTGTTTTTTTGTTGTGCTTTGACAGCTCAGTTCAGTTGATACCTGGTGGAGCTGCGGCCACAGCCTGGCCTGAGTGTGAACAGCCAGCGGGCCAGCACCATTGTAGTAGTAGTAGTTTTTTAGACTAGTCCAATGTTTCATTCAAATGATGAGTTGTTCTCCAGAGTTCCTGGCAGGTTCCTCACCATGAGCCTCCAGTTGGAGGAAATAGTGACCTTTGTCATCGTATGAACTATAAAATAAGCAGGTGGATGAACGGGGGGTCAAAGGTAGTTGGAGAGCCAAGAGTTAGTCCAGTGTAAGCCAAGCTGATCCTTTGTAATTTACCATTTGACGCTGGACCTTTCCGAAAACTGACCTTCTAACAAGGTAACCGCTGGCCGGCTGCTGGGGAGGGATTTCCGCTTTGGGTCTGCACCATCAAATGAGGTGGATTTGGTCTTGTTCCTGTTTGGTCAGTGTTCAAAAGTCCCAAACGAGCAGCTGCTGCAACTGCACGATACTGTCCATGCCAGCAGGAGGATCTGGATTTTCCATCAAGGGAATCATCTCACACAAGTATCAATGATGGATATTTTCCCACACAGTCCTGATTTGCTCTGTGGTCCGGATTTCACAGGGATGGGGTGAACGTGCCCTTTGTCCAGTGTCAACCAGTGTGATCAGGTTTGAAACCTTCGTTGCCTCTATTATTTAGGGAAATTTTTTTTCTCAGCTAGTGCTGAGAAACCACATAGCAAACAGCTGTGTGCTGTCCTTCGATAACTCAGTTGGTAGCGTGGAGGACTGTAGTGTACGGCATTGAAATCCTTAGGTCGCTGCTTCAAATCTGGCTCGTACGAGGTCTTTTCAGTCACTGCATGTTGTATCAGTTAGCGAAGCCTGGATTGGATTGTCTGAATCACTCTTGGTAACTGTGTTCCACATCTGAGAAATGGCGAAAGAAAGTCTTTGTATGGCCGTGTTTGGGCTTCCTTTCAAGGTGTGACTTGTTCTCTTCAGTTACTGGCAGGTCCCTCCACTTCAAGGTGACAGTTACCTTTGTCACAAAAAAATTAAACTTACCCCAACCAAGTCGATGAAAGGTCTTCACGAGTAGTTGAAGCCCCAAGCGTAAGTCCACTGTAAGCCAATCCGGTCCCTTGCAGTTTTTCATTGGAAAGAGGACTTTTCAGAAAACTGACCATGTGGGCTTTAGAATAGGTCAAGATCAGCAGGCATGTTGTTGACTTTTCAAGAAGTGACAAATGATTAATGAAACTTGTGGTGCAGAGTTGTTGAGTGTTTGAATCAAAGGATAAGTCATTGTCCAGAGTGGTTCAGGAAAAAGTCAAGAGGAAGATTGACTTAGTCCAATGGAGGCCACTCTGATCCTGTCTCAAACCTTCATGCTGTCAGTTCCACTGGGAATGTCTTTTTTCTCTCATCTAGAAAACCCGTTGGAAAAATGTTGACAGCTCAGTGGGTGGAGCGGGCCTCGAGGACCAGGGTTGAGATGCCCTGGTGTAAATGACAGGACTCCCCTCAGACCGATGGTCACAAGAATCTTCATGCACCGTTTGCTGATCTCCATCCAACTTTGCGTGGATTCTGCTGTCTAATGTTCTGCTTTTTTTTTTTTAAAGGGTAAGTTTTTATTTCTGAGCTGAAATAGCTCAGCTGGGAGAGCGTTAGACTGAAGGCCTAAAGGTTCCTGGTTCAATCCCAGGTTTTGGCAAGTACTGCTCAACTTCTTGATGGAATTCAAGCAAGATCAGTCGTCTGCTGGAAAACCTCAAGGGCCTCTGTTCACTGCTACAAACAGCAATGTGGATGCTCTCATATCATTGACAGAGAGAACAGGCTCCATGTGTAAGATGTCTTGTTGTGGTGGGAAGTTGAACTCTGCTGTGAATCCCACATTCTGAGGAACTTATGGAAGGAGAAGGAGCAACAGTTGCCAACCTACTTTTCACTGATAACACTGCAGAGGTTTTGCCCCCCTCCCACACACGCTTCTCCAGAACCTCCGTTCTTATCATTGGCGGTGTGCTGGTTGCAGCAAGTTGTAGGTGACCATTCAGTCATATCAACACAGTGAATCAATCTACTTTGTGTGGTGCTCAGCCCACCTACGGGCTTCACTATTGGTACTCCCCTCTGGCGCCAGTCAACCACTGAGACAAATCCGAAACCAACGCGCCAATCCCCTACACGTGCTGGCACATTGCCACGCCCCTCACCAAGGGGATATAATCAACGCGCGCCTGCTCCACTTCGTTCTTCTTTCTCAGCCCTTGAGATAGTCGAAGCTCTGTTCAAGACAAGATGTCAAGATGGACAAGTCGGCCCGTGAAGAGTCGCCATCCGGCGTCAGGCCGTACTCCTGCCGTGGCTGTGGCATGGCACAGCGCTCCTGGAGCAAGACCGCCACGAACGCTGCTTCACCTGCCTTGGCTGGCGGCATCACCGCCAGCGGGCATCCTGCCCTGCCTGCCTCGCCTTGCCGTTCGAGGAATCCAAACAGCATTCATGGGCGCCGTTTAACCGACTCCCACCCCGGGCGACACCAGCGCAGACTTCACCGCCATTCCCGCCTCTTTCACTGACTGGGCCGAGTCAGGCGGGGATCTCCTCAGCTGCCGCAGCTCTTCTGGATCGGAGGAATCTGCCCGGCACGATGATTCCCTCTCCACATTCTCAAAAACCAACTGCATGAGTGTCCCCCGCGAGCTTGTAGAGCACCTCGTGGGGCTCTTCACCTCCGCTGCCGAACGCACTGGCCTAGCTCTCCCGCCGCAGCCTCCGGAGCCGGCACAGCGTTACTTCGCACTCGGGCTAGCAACCCAGTCTCAGGCTTGGTCCCGGACTGCAGTGCTGTGTCCTGCCGTGCCATCATTCCAGGCCAACGAGCAGCGTGTCTGGTGAGCTCCGCTCACCGCCAAGGGGGCGGTGAAGGGCTACCGTGAGTACTGCTCAGTGGACGTCTGGCCGCCTGTCTCCGGAGTGCCTATGATAGAGGAGTCCGTGAGGCTCTGCCTCTTACCCACCTCCATTCCGTGGCCCAGCGGAAAACCCATGCTGCTGTCTGAAAGAGACAGGCGCATGGCGGGCTTCCTGGACCGTGGTTATGCTAATGACAATCAATTGTTCGCCTTGGCTAACAATATGACTTTTCTCCAAGGCTCCATCGATAAGCTCTGCCACGAGCGGTCAGAACTATCGCCAGAGGACATCGAGGAGATCCAGAACACGACCGAGGTCCTGATGTGCATGTGCCGCACCACTGCCATCAACGGAGGCCGCGCCATGGCCAGCGCCCAGCTTGCCATGAGGCACCAGTGGCTTGGCCTCTCCTCCCTCGCTGAACGGGACCAGAGGGGGATCCTGGGGCTTCCACTGTCGACTTCCTCCCTCTTCGGTCCAGACATCCAGGTGATCATTGACCATCTGGAGGCGGCGGCCCGAGGCTCTCAGCAGCTCACCCCCCACCCTTCACCCCCACCTTCACTGAATCCGCAGTGCCGGCAGCCTGCAGAACGACGGAGGTCTGCCCTCTGGGACGCCGTGGTACCTGACCAGACCTGCTCAGCTGCCGGTCCTCTTCTTCCCGGGGCTCAGAACAGCCGAGACAGTCCCACGCTCCTGAGTCGCGGAGCACCCCGTCTGCTCATCTGCCTGCATCCTCTGTTGTGAAAAATTAACTATTAAAGGCCATCAGGACCGTTACATCACTAAAGAGCAACAGTCCTCCCTGTCTCACTGCGCTTGCATGACTGAAGCATGTCGAGCCCGGCAGAGCTCTCTCCCTCCCTCCCTCCGCTGCCTCATAAAACGGAGTGTCGAGGTGAGCGGTGCGCTCGTGGTGGCGCCCGGACTCCCTGATAAGCAGCAACCCCCGGCCGCGGCCGCCTTGCAGAGCTGTGCGGAGCGTGCCGTCTCACCCGCCACGCTTGCTCCGCCGGAGGCCTCCCACCACCGCATGAAGCAACGCTGCCCGCACGCCGCTCCCTCAAGAGAGGGACGCGTTGCACTCAGCGCCAGGCCCCCTGCTCCCTCGCCGGCTTTCCCTCCGCAGCGGTTTCGCTGCATTGCGGCTGCGGGAGTGGATCACAGCGGTGAACCAGGCCCGTTCGCCCTCATACCTTGCATGGTGCACAAGAGGAGCACCTCCGGTTACTTAACGTCAACTCATAAGCGCTACAGGCTGCTTCCCCACCTGCATCTCCCTGTGTGAGCGCAGTGGAGCTTCAGAGCTCTGGGTTTATGCCGGCTCGCGCCCCTGCTGTCGAGCGCTCGGACTACGGCATTATTGGCAAGGCTAGCGGCCCGAAGTGTCTCGGGACGACGCTGCCTCCAGACATGATGTGCGATGCTGGGTCCACTCTCACCCTGGCTGTCCAGGATGCTGAGATGCGGCTACGCCCTGCAGTTCACGTGTTGCCCGCCTAGCTCCTTTCAATGGGTTTCTTCATACGCGGCTCGCATGCCCTCCGGGGGCGGCCACTCTTAAAGCAGAGGTGTCCTCACTCCTACGCTGGGGCGCGGTGACAGAAGAGGCACATTCGGGCTTTTACTGCCCCTACTTCTTGGTTCCCGAGAAGAGCGGTGGGATGAGACCCATTCTGGACTTGCGGGTCCTTCACGCTCACGTGGCCACCAGGAGGTTCCGTATGCTGACGGTCAAACACCTCCTGGAGAGCATCCGCCCTGGGGACTGGATGACGTCAGTCGACCTCACGGACGCCTACTTCCACATCCCCATTCTGAGGAGGCACAGGAGCTTCCTCAGGTTCGCCGTGGGAGACCGGTATTTTCAATACAACCGGCTCCCCTTCGGCTACTCCCTTGCTCCTTCACACCTTCGCACCTTCACCAAGTGTGTCAAAGCCGCGATGGAGCCCCTCCGTCATTGTGGTCTGAGGATCCTCACCTACATCGATGACTGGCTGATACTAGCGCCCTCTTATCAGGAGGCAGTGGAGCATACGACCAGGTCCTGCACCACATCAAACTCCTGGGGTTCGTGGTGAACTGGGACAAGAGTGCACTCATCCCAGCTCAGCAGATGACTTATCTGGGATTGGAGCTGGACGCTCTCTCCTGTCAACCCTGAGGTCCCTGATAGTGACCCATCCTGTAGTTCGCTTGGGCCTTCTGCACATGTGCAGGCTCCAACGGTGGTCGCCTCTGCCTCTTGAAGAAACGGGACGGGCACAGGAAGGTCCCGATTCTGCCCCAGGCGCGTGAGGATCTCCTCTTCTGGATGGATCCTGCTCTTCTTCTGCAAGGAGTCCCCTTGGGCTGCGTGTCACATCACGTCGAGGTGTTCACGGATGCGTCTCTTGCAGGATAGGGAGGCACCCTAGGTCACCTTGCGGTGGGCAGTGCCTGGGACTCCACCCCTATTTACATCAATGTGCTGGAAATGACGGCGGTGCAGCAGGTGCTGCTCCATTTCCGGACCAGGCTACGCCAACACCACGGTGGTGGCGTACCTGAACAGGCAGGGGGGGACGCGGTCTCTCCCCCTTCATCGCAAGGCGGTGGAGATCCTGCTGTGGGCGGACCGGCACCTCGCCTCTCTCAGAGCGCGACACGTGCCCGGGGCTCTCAACGTCAGCGCGGACAGGATGTACCGGGGAGGCCCACTCTGTGACAAGAGGGGCCTGTCCCCGTGGGTGGCAGCCCGACTCCGGCGCAGGTTCGGCCACCCGGTGGCAGACCTTTTCGCCAATGCAGAGAATGCACAGTGCCCACTCTGGTTCTCGCTCAGGTCATCAGACGAACCCCCTCTTGGGGTGGACACCTTCGCGGACAGAGTCTGGCCTCCGGGACTCCTGTATGCGTTTCCTCTGACCCTCCTCTTGACCCCATTACTGCGCAGGGTGAGAGTGCAGGGCCTCCACATGACTGTGGTAGTCCCGGACACCCCGAGCGCCAGATGGTTCCCGGACCTGGTCCAGAGACCCGTGGCCGATCCCCGACGGGCCCAACGCTTTACTGCAGGAGACTCTTGGCCTGGAAGCTGAGAGGGTGAGACTAGTGGGACTAGATCTCCCCCGGCTGTGGTTTCCACCATCCAGAGGGCCAGGGCTCCCTCTACTGTCAAGGCTTACAGGTCTCGGTGGCATCTCTTCACGTCGTGGTGCTTGGAGCGGGGTTGGGACCCGGTCTCCTGCACCATCGGCGGGGTGCTGGAGTTTCTTCAGGCTCTGCTGGACAGCAGTCGCGCTGCATCCACTCTCGCGGTGTGTGCATCAGCCATTGCAGCGGGCCATGACGGCTTCGGGCGCTTTTCTGTGCGCAGTCACCCGTTGGTGAAGCGGTTTCTGCGTGGGGCGTGTCAGCTGTGGCCAACCCCCAGTCACATGGTCTCCCCGTGGGACCTCCATGTTGCGTTGGAGGGTCTTAAAGGACCCCCCTTCGAGCCTTTGGAGCAGGCAGAGGACCGCTTTCTCTCCTTTAAGGCTGTTGGCGCTGGCATCTGCCAAGAGGGTTGGGGATCTCTGCACCCTGTGGGTCCATCCCTCCTGCATGGTGTTCAGTCAGGATTGGGGCTTGGTGCATCTTTGGCCTAACCCGGCCTTTCATCCCAAGGTGATCACTTCGGACTTCCGGTTGCGAGTGATCCGGATCAAGGCACTTGCCTCCCTGCCTGGCTCGTCTGGGGACGACCCTCGACCGCGGTTGCTGTGCCCGGTCAGGGCCCTGCGTTGCTACGTTGAGCGCACAGCTGGCTTTCGCACCACAGACCAGCTGTTTGTGCGGTTCAGGACCAGGGGGCGTGGAGCGCCGCTGTCCTCACAGCGTCCACTGGGTTGGGGGCGCAATTGCAGCTGCCTATGAGGTGGTGAATTGCCCGCCACCGGCTGTGTCAGACTTTATCTTAAAACTCCATTTTCACTTTAAAGTTCTGATTAACGTCATCAAACAGGTTTAACAGGTTTTAAAGTCAAGAATTTCCTCCTCTGGGTGTGTCAGAGGAGAAAACCCTTTGTCTTGTTAGATCTGAGAGACGGACAGAGAGGAACACAGAGCAGCTTCTTCTCTCCTCAAGCTTCCTCACATGGAAAAGAGTCTGAAGAAGATGTGAAGAGAGTTCAGGTGAGAATCTGTCAGCTCTTTAGAAGCTTCCACAACGGAGCAGGAGACTTTTTAACTTCTCTTTTTCTCTTTCATTCTCACCATCACAAACCTGACAGCTGCTTTCTTCTCATTCACCTGCTGGAAAAACATTTAAACGAATGTTTAACTCTTTCTTTGCTTTTTTACTTTTGCTGAAAAAAACAAATTAAGTATTTATACTTTCGGTTTCTACAGTGGGCGGGGCTCCAGCCCTCCTTCACTCTGATTGACGCATGTTGATGTCAATTTTCTGCACAGTGCAAGTGAGGACATACACACATGTGCGCACAGCAGACACGGTGTGAGTCGCTGACACTCCTCTCTGTACTGAGACCTTTCTGAACACACCTTGTGTAGAAATGGACTAGATATTAATCTTCCTGGTGATTTCCTGCTGGAATCAGGAGTTGGAGGCTTGTGGACGTTCAGAGTTTGTGTCGGAGTGAAGTTTGACATCAGAGTCAGAATTCACTGATTGTCACTGTGAACAAAGCTCAATGGAATCTGAAATAGAAGCAGCTCTTGGAAACAGGACAACATGAACAAGGAGAAAACAGTGAAGACATAAAGATTTAGAGATTGTACAAAGGCCAATATAAAAGAGGGGATGAGGGTATTTTACAAGGTCAAGTTAAAATATGTGGAATACAAAAAAGTTTCAAGGATATTCATCTTGGGTTATTGTGCTTTGTGTTTTGACTGAGTTTCTGCAAAGTGAAGAGTGAGGACAGTCAGCTGTTTGGTTTGGTTTTGTTAGCAGCATTCAGGGCAACGACAGCTTCAGAGTAAAATCTGTTTATAGTCAGTTTTTTCTCCTTCATGGCCCTGAAGTGCCTCACTGAGGGTCGGAGTTCAAAAGGTGGAGACCGGGTTGTGAGGAGTCCCTGCTGAGGCAGCAGGTGTGGTAGATCTCCTCCAGAGAAGGGAGAGGCAGCTGCTCAGGGTCTGGCAGTGTTTCTGAGCCTCTGGAGCTGCTTCCTCTCTGCTGCAGCTGGAAAACCACAGCTCAATGCTGGAGTCAGCACGGACTCCACCGAGCAGCAGCAGCAGGACACCAAGAGCTGAGCTTTTACATTCTTCTTCCTGAGAATCCTCAGGAAGTCAAGTCTCTGCTGGGCCTTCTTCAGGATCGGGGTGGAGCCAGCAGTCCAGGTCAGGTCTTTACTGATGGAGGAGACCAGGAAGCTGAAGTCTGGCTCCATCTCCACCCTGTCCCCATTGATTGTTCTGAGCTGAAGGTCCGGTTTGCTCCTGATGATCAGTTCCTTCAGCTTGGAGATGTTCAGGATGAGGTTGTTGATGGAGCACCAGACCCACAGTTGTCATTAAACAGTAGTTTGAAAATCAGACAGGCCGTCACCATTGATCTAATTGAACTGTGTGTGCATGCATGTGTGTGTAGGTGTGTGTTCTGCCATGGATCAGTGTGAGGACAGAGAGGAGGGAGTCCCTCCCTCTAAAAGGACTCTGTGTGGAGAACATGAGAACCAGACCACAGCTCAGAGGTGAGACTCCATCTTTAACTGTCCACCAGTCTTCTTCACATCATGCAACTGTGTGTGTGTGTGTGTGTGTGTGTGTGTGTGTGTGTGTGTGTGTGTGTGTGTGTGTGTGTGTGTGTGTGTGTGTGTGTGTGTGTGTGTGTGTGTGTGTGTGTGTGTGTTTCTAATACCTTCGTGTCTTGGTATCAGGTCAGAGCCTGAAGTTGAACCCAGCTGTGTGTCCCTGAAGAGTGACCGGTCCAAGCACTTCGAGATAGACTTCAGAACACAGTGAGGTTTATTTGCTATTGTTTTCTGCATTTCATGTCTTTTTTGAGAAAATGATTCAGACATGTTACTGAAGTCAAAATCCTGCTAAAGTTCCTAACTGTTCATTAGTTCTCACTCAGAGAATCATCAGAGACTGAAACTCTCACTTCTTCCTTTTATCCTCCAGTCTTCCTCCATTTTTCCACTCAGTCTGTTCCTGATGTTGTTTGTTTTCAGCTCTGACTCTGAGTTTCCATCCAGCTGTGTGTTCCTGAAGAGTGATGGGTCCATGTTTAAACCCATTGACTTTAACAGTGGAGCAGGAGGAGATGATGAGGGGTGAGAATCAGTGTTTGTGTCAGGATTCATCATCATCACAGCAGCTTGAACAAAGTCAACATGTTTCTGCAGCGTCAGCCAGCAGAGCTCCCAGGCTCTCCGTGGAGGCTCCGCCCCTCAGCATCAAACACATCTGGACTCCATCTTTATGGTGAGAACAAGTCTCCATTCAACACTTTACTGTCACATCAGTGAGACAGAAGAAGTTGTGGAGACTTCCAGCTGAAACATGAAGCAGACTCTCAGCTTCTTAGATCCATTCAGGTCCAGAGTGAAACAGTCCAACCTTCATCCAGCTTCCAGCCTTCACTGATGCTGAAGCTGTTTCTGCTGGAGATCCACATGAAGAGTGACTCGGCTTCACATGTTGTCATCCTGGATTTACACTCACATCTCCATCTGTCTCACTCCAGATGTTTCTCTGTTCCAGCTGCTGGAGGACAACATGGTGGCTTTCATGAAGGAGGAGCTGAAGAAGATGAAGAAGCTCCTGAGTCCAGATTACCCAGCATGCTCAGAGAGAGAGAGAGAGGATGAGGATGAAGAGCAGAGGAGCAGCAGAGAGTCATTAGTGAGGATGACTCTGGACTTCCTGAGGAGGATGAAGCAGGAGGAGCTGGCTGAGCGTCTGTGGAGCAGTAAGAGGATTTGATCTCATTTCACAGGATGGAGATGAAACAGAGAAATGTTTTCAGGTCCAACAGTGACTGGAGAGCAGAGAGCAGGAACAGAGTCCAAACCAGAGGTCAGAGGTCATTTCCAGGTCAGACACAGAAACTGTGAAACAGACAGAAGCAGAAAAGGAACCGACACAAGACTCAGAGTCTGAAACCAGGAGGAGTGAACAAACTGAAAAATATTGACAAATGAAAGAATCCACACATTTTCATTTTCCATCCAGAAGAACCAGATGTCAGTTTGATGTTGGTGCTAAAGCCAGTGTTGGTTCAGACCTGGCCCCTCCTAAGAACTGGTTGTTTCCACGATCCAGGATTAAAGCAGAGCCAAGTCATTGTGTCAGTATTGGGCTGCAGCTGTCAATTTTAGTTAAAATCTGGTATTCTGTTAAATATTTCAGCAAATAATTGAGTAATCATTTTTGTGTGTGCCATTCAAACTGTAATGAGATGTCACTCAAGATGGATATTTACTCCACTTGGTGCAACATTAAATCTCTTCTGATCTCTCTGCTCACGGCAGCAGAGCCAACTTTCATCACCTGCATCACTGTTTACAGTCTGTGCAATGCAAGTGATTAATATTAAATGGCAACAATTCAAGGCAAAAAACAACAACATTGCTTTTATTTGTAATCAAAGGACTGAATTTCCTCAAGTAATCGTTGCAGCTCTACTGTATGTCAGTACATGGCTGTTTATGTAGCTGTTTACCCAACAGCAGTCATTCTGTTAGCTGCCACTTTGTCCCAGCTCCCTGTCTTTGTTTCTGGAGTTCTTCCTTAACTTAGTGATTGAGTTGAGGAGCTGGTCGAGTCTCCGCTGGTGTCCTGCTGCCATCTCCCACTGTATTCCATCAAACACAGATTTGGTCCAAGAGGCTCCCTGGAGCTCGGAGCCCACTATCACGTCATTTCCAAATGGAGAGCTGATTGGCTGCTGCCAGTGCAGACAGGTACTGATTAGTGATTGGCAGGTTGAGGGAGCCATGACAGTTCAGCTCTGCTAAAGCTAACAAATGGAAATCAAAATGAATTCATGTCATTGAAAAGTGTATCCAAAAGAAGAACCGCTGAGCCACCTTTCTTCTAAAGTGAGCCTCAGCTTTGGTGAGTGAAAGACTGTTCTGTCCTTCTTAGTGCTTCACAGTGGTGTTGTTAATATACAGTCAATGAACTGAACTCTGTGTCGCCGTTACAGCTGATGTATACAGTCAGTGTGACGCATGCATGCACACATTGACAGTGCACACACACACACACACACACACACACACACACACACACACACACACACACACACACACACACACACACACACACTCACACACACTCACACACACACACACACACACACACACACTCACACATGCCTATGACAGCACCCATGACTCCATCTTTGCTCCACCAAGTATTTTCTCGTAGAAACGCCACTGCTGACTCCAGGTACTGGTGTGATGACAGAGGGCAGACATTTCTTTGTCTGGAGGCTGTTGAGAGGATTCAGTGGGAGGTAGACGGAGCGACCCTCAATGTGCCACAGAACAAATGACGTCTCTGGAGGTTTGGATCGAGCTGTAATGATAACTGGACCTACATCGACCCGGTACTGTAGTGGAATGAAAACCACCAAGACTGAATCCAGGCGAGTGGAGTAGTGCTAGAACTGTGTAGTGGACAAGCACCACAGTGCCAGGAAGCTCTGGGTCTCATCCTCAGTCCACTGCTGTTTTATTTTAGCATCCATGCTGAGATAGTTTAAAATGTATCTTCACATGAAGCTGTTATAAAACTGGTGGTTCTGTGTTTCCACCAGTCTGGTTGGTCACAATAATTGCTCTCTCTGACGTACTCTGTGCTTGGCTCTGGCCCACCAAGGAGTTGGTGCTTGTTGAACACCAGTTTTGAGGGTCTGGACTTGGTGCTGATGGAAACAAAGGACTGGTGCCAAGTCAGTCTCTGACTCTGAATGAGTCCTGAAAGCAGCTGAGTGGAAAAGGAGAAGCTGAGAGCTGAAGAGCTCCACTCAGAGCAGCTGATACCAACCAGTACAGGGAGCACAGGAAACAGGAAGGGAGGCCAGCTCCCACAAGTCCACATCCCCAATCATCAAACATGGAGACAACAATGGTCTCATGTCTCTTCCTGAGCTCTGCTGTTCATATCATGCAAACATCTCCATCAGATCAGAGGCTGTTTGGTCTCTACTGAAGAGCTGGATGATCTGATGGAGGAGAAACATCAACAACACACTTTCATCTTCACTTTCAGTGTCTAATACACTCAACCCTTTTACTTATTTTTATTTCCAGGAACTTCTGCTGGAGTCTGCCAACAGAAGCTGAAATGTGGTCTGAAGAAGAGGTTCCAGTGTGTGACTGAAGGAGTCTCTAAAGCAGGAGAGTCCACCTTCCTGAACCAGATCTACACAGAGCTCCACATCACAGAGGGAGGGGCTGCAGAGGTCAATGAGGAACATGAGGTCAGACAGATTGAAGCAGCATCCAGGACAGCAGACAGAGCAGAAACAAGCATCAGACCAGGAGACATCTTTAAAGCCTCACCTGGAAGATCTCAACCAATCAGAGCAGTGCTGACAAAGGGAGTGGCTGGCATTGGGAAAACAGTCCTGACACAGAAGTTCACTCTGGACTGGGCTGAAGACAAAGACAACCAGGACATCCACTTCACATTTCCATTCACCTTCAGAGAGCTGAATGTGCTGAAGGAGAAGAAGTTCAGCTTGGTGGGACTTGTTCATCACTTCTTCACTGAAACCAAAGAAGCAGGACTCTGCAGCTTTGAAGACTTCCAGGTGGTCTTCATCTTGGACGGTCTGGATGAGTGTCGACTCCCTCTGGACTTCCAGCACACTGAGTTCCTGACTGAAGTTACAGAGTCCAGCTCAGTGGATGTTCTGCTGACAAACCTCATCAGGGGGAAACTGCTTCCCTCTGCTCGCCTCTGGATCACCACACGACCTGCAGCAGCCAATCAGATCCCTGCTGACTGTGTGGACAGGGTGACAGAGGTCCGAGGGTTCACCGACCCCCAAAAGGAGGAGTACTTCAGGAGGAGGTTCAGAGAGGAGGAGCAGGCCAGCAGGATCATCTCCCACATCAAGACCTCCCGAAGCCTCCACATCATGTGCCACATCCCGGTCTTCTGCTGGATCACTGCTACAGTTCTGGAGAAGGTGTTGAAGAGCAGAGAGGGAGGAGAGCTGCCCAAGACCCTGACTCAGATGTACATCCACCACCTGGTGGTCCAGGCCAAAGTCAAGACGGTCAAGTATGATGGAGGAGCTGCCACAGATCCACATTGGAGTCCAGAAAGCAGGGAGATGATAGAGTCTCTGGGAAAACTGGCTTTTGAGGAGCTGCAGAAAGGAAACCTGATCTTCTATGAACCCGACCTGACAGAGTGTGGCATCGATCTCAGAGCAGCCTCAGTGTACTCAGGAATGTTGACCCAGATCTTCAGAGAGGAGAGCGGCCTGTACCAGGACAAGGTGTTCTGCTTCATCCATCTGAGCCTTCAGGAGTTTCTGGCTGCTCTTCATGTCCATCAGACCTTCGTCAAGTCTGGAATCAACCTGCTGGAAGAACAACAGCAAACCTCCTGGAGGTCAAAAGTGTTGATGAAGAAACCTAATCTCCACCGTCTCCATCAGAGAGCAGTGGACGAGGCCTTGAAGAGTCCAAATGGACACCTGGACTTGTTCCTCCGCTTCCTCCTGGGTCTTTCACTGCCGACTAATCAGAGTCTCCTTCGAGGTCTGCTGACACAGACAGGAAGTAGCTCACAGACCAATCAGAAAACAGTCCAGTACATCAAGAAGAAGCTGAGTGAGAGTCTGTCTGCAGAGAGAAGCATCAATCTGTTCCACTGTCTGAATGAACTGAATGATGGTTCTCTGGTGGAGGAGATCCAACAGTCCCTGAGATCAGGACGTCTGTCCACAGACAAACTGTCTCCTGCTCAGTGGTCAGCTCTGGTCTTCATCTTACTGTCATCAGAAGAAGATCTGAAGGAGTTTGACCTGAAGAAATACTCTGCTTCAGAGAAGGCTCTTCTGAAGCTGCTGCCAGTGGTCAAAGCCTCCAACAAAGCTCTGTACGTGGTTTAAGAACAAATCTGTAGAACTGAGTCCAGGAGAAACATTGATCTGGTTTTCATTGTTGGTTCTTCTTCAGGTTGAGCAGCTGTGGTCTGTCAGAGAGAAGCTGTGGAGCTCTGTCCTCAGTTCTCAGCTCTCAGTCCTCCAGTCTGACACATCTGGACCTGAGTAACAACAAGCTGAAGGATTCAGGAGTGAAGCTACTGTCTTCTGGACTGGAGAGTCCTCACTGTAAACTGGAAGCTCTCAGGTCAGGATCCAGCTGCTGCTTGATCATGTGGAGGATCTTCCTTCTTCCTGCTTGACTTGATGCCATGTTTGTGCCTCCAGTCTGTCAGGGTGTCTGGTCTCAGAGGAAGGCTGTGCTTCTCTGGTCTCAGCTGTGAGCTCCAAGTCCTCCCATCTGAGAGAGCTGGACCTGAGCTACAACCATCCAGGAGCCTCAGGAGTGGAGAAGCTGTTTGCTGCAGTGGAGGATCCACAGTGCAGTCTGGACACTCTCAGGTATGGACACACAGCAGGAGCTCCTCATGGACACTGAGACTGTCCACAGCAGTGGTCCTCAATAGGTGGACTGTGGTCCAGGTCTGAACCAAGACGCCGTCCCATACAGACCCTCAGTTGTGGACAAAGTCCTCAGCTCCATGACTGGAGTGAAAGTTCTGATCCTCCTGGTCAAATACGAGGTGGTACCCAAAAGAAACTGGAATTTGGTCAGAAAACAATAATAATAATAAGTTCCGACTTCTGGCCGTCAGATGTGCTGCAGGTAAGCCTCATGCACATCTTTGAGAAATCTGAGCTCCGAGAGTTACACTGACGCCTGTCAGGCGCTATTTATAGCAACAGAGTGCAGCGGAGGTCTGCGATTTTTTCCAAAATGGCGACATTGACTGGGAAGCCAGAGCAGCGCGCAAACATTAAATTCTGCTTTTTGCTGGGAAAAAACAGCAGCAGAAACACTCAGCTTGGTGCAGCAAGCCGACAAGGATGATGCTCTGGGCAAGTTTGTCCCTAAAGGTCAGACTGCAAATCAGGACTACTACATGGAAGTCCTCAGACGCTCCGTGAGGATGTGAGGAGGAAGCAGAGGGTAGTGGCGGAGTGGAGCCCGGTTGATCCACCACCACAGAGCGCCAGCGGACACGGCGCTGCGCGGCACGCAGTTTCTGGTGAAGAATGAGATGAATCTCCTCTCCCATCCGCCTGATTTGCCAGATGAAGCCTCAAGTGACTTTTTCTTGTTCCCCAAGTTGAAGAAAGAGCTGAAGGGACAGCGGTTTGCAGATGTGGAGGAGGTGACAGAAAACCGGCAAAAAAATGGCACAATTACGCAGGAGTCTGACGATGCATTGGTGAAGTGGGAGACACGGCTGGAGCGCTGCATTAATGTGGATTGAGATTATTTTGAAGGCGACGGTGATGTTTTATTTTGAAATGTCAGAAATAAAAAGTTACAGTCAATTTCCGGATTCTTTTGGGTACCCCCTCGTAAATGGTGATTTTTATGACACAAGGACCAAGAAAAGCTGAACCCTGATGATAGAAATGAGAGTTTGAAGCCTCTGTGATGTGGTTCAGACATCTGGACCTGGAGTTTGAATCCTTTGATCAAACTGCTGCTTTTCTCTTCACTCTTAAAATCCTGATGAGAATTCATCCACTTTCCATTCCAACATGATCTTCAGGGTTTTCTGTGTGTTTTGGCTGAATGGAGACTTTTCTCCATGTGTGTGTTGGAGCTGGTTGATGAAGAGAAACAGAACTTCTCTTCTTCTCTGTCAGACGGAGTCTTTCAGTGAAAACTCCAGAAGTGTGAAGGATCCTTTGAAAGCTCCTTTTCCAGCTGTCTTTAGGAGGAGAGGAGCAGAAACATGCCGACAGGTTTCATCTTCATCACACTGATCCAAAGCAGCAGAAACACTTTCAGCCTCCAAACGTCTCCACAGAGACTTTGAACCAAGTCTGAACCTTTGAAATGAGTCAGTGTGAGCTGAAACATCAGAGGAGGCTTCATTCATCACTTCATCTTCTTCATCCATCCATCCAGAGCTGACTGCTGTCCTGAGTGAAACAGTCCCAGAGTGTGGACTCAGAGCTCTTTCAGCCTGTTTCTGAGGAGCTCTGCTTCATGTTGAGCAGCAGTTAGGACTCCTGTTGGAGAGAAAACCCTTCTGACTGTCTTTCTTCCTGCAGGGTGTACAATGGTGGAGAGCAGAGGTTAAAACCTGGTCCCAGGAAGTGTAAGTTGGACTGATGAGGACCAAACAGTGTCTGTTTGTCTTTCAATCAAAGGTTTTGATTCATTCAAACATTACTGACAAGAGAAGTCTGACAACAAGTTTCCTCATGAAACTTTCTCTGAATGAACAACATGTCAGGAAGTCCAGAGAGAAGAAATCCATCACATGTGTCAGAGGATGACTTTTCTCTCTTTCTCTCCATCAGATTTCTCTCAACTTGAACTGGACACAAACTCAATGAACAGAAACCTCAAACTGTCCAACAACAACAGGAAGGTGACACGTGTGGAGGAAAATCTGCCGTATCCTGATCATCCACACAGATTTGAAGGCTGGCCTCAGCTGCTGTGTAGAAATGATCTGATTGGTCGATGTTACTGGGAGGTCGAGTGGAGCGGAAAGGTTTATATATCAGTGAGTTACAGAGGAATCAGGAGGAGAGGAGGTTGGAATGAATGTGTGTTTGGATGTAATGATCAGTCCTGGAGTCTGAACTGCTCTGATCAAGGTTACTGTGTCTGTCACAATGACAGACAAACATCCATCTCCTCCTCCTCCTCCTCTGGTAGAGTAGGAGTGTATATGGACTGTCCTGCTGGCTCTCTGTCCTTCTTCAGAGTCTCCTCTGACTCTCTGATCCACCTCCACACCTTCAACACCACATTCTCTCAACCTCTCTATGCTGGATTTACACTCTGGTCCTCTGGTTCTTCAGTGAGTCTGTGTCCTCTGTAGGAAGGACGGTCTCTGTCTCTGACAGCAGTCCTGTCAGCACCAATCAGAGATCAGAGAACATCAGTGGAGTTCAGCAGGGCTCACAGACGGAGCCTCCAACACTTTGTAAATATGTGGTCAGTTTAAGTTTCAGGACGTTTTCTAACCTCCTCAAGTCTTTGTCAGCAGCAGTGGAGACGATGAGGACAGGACTCTTCTGATCACAGTTTGATGTTTGTCTTTATGTTCAGGCCAGCGGGTCCTGATTGGACCAGTCTGGTCTCAGCTGGACTGATTGAAGGAGAGTCTGACTGAGAGTCTGAGTCTGTCAGTCTGCTGACAGGCTGGAAGTGAAGCTCTTTTTAACACTGATGGACTCAGTACCCGGAGCCTCACCAGGTTCTGTTCAGAGTGTTGAGGTGAATTCACACTTAATCGTAGATTCTTTAGTCTCAGCTGAATGAAGGGAAACGACGCACCAACCGATCTTCTGTGTGGGCAGTCCACGCTTTTAATCAGTACTGAGGAAACAGAGTGATACAGGGCTCTGGGTTCTCATCCTTGTTTCTTCACGAAACCAACCGTCCAGAAAGCTGAACAGGAAAAGAATGAGGTGTCTGATGTGTGATCATGTGTATTTACACGCACCGCTCGCAGGCGCTTTCAGAGCTCTTCTTTCAGATGTTGGCCGTCATCACGGCAGAGAAAGATGAACAGAAATCTGCTGTTTATTGGCTGCAGTAGTGACCAGGCTGGAGGGAATCAAACAATAATACACTGAACAAAATTAAAGACAATTTATAGAAGTCTTAATAAAATGTTGGACTAAACGTCCACAGTCCGGATTCAGTCTCCCTTTAGGTAATATGTTATTTCCAGGCTGCTGGCTTCACATCACTGATTAAACAGAGTCGCTGGTTCAAATCCGGTCTTTTCAGTGTATAGCATTAAAATCCTTAGGTCGCCGGTTCAAATCTGGCTTGAAGGAGGTCTTTCCAGTCATCGCACATTGTATCAGTTCGAGAAGCCTGGATTCGGTTGTCTGAATCGCTCTTGGAAACTGTGTTCCACAGATGGCGAAAGAAAGTGGTTCTACAGCCGTGTTTGGGCTTCCTTTCAAGGTGTGACCTGTTCTCTTCAGTTACTGGCAGGTCCCTCCACTTCAAGGTGACAGTTACCTTTGTCACAAAAACATTAAACTAAGTCCATGAAAGGTCTTCTCGAGTAGTTGAAGCCCCAAACGTAAGTCCGCTGTAAGCCAATCCGCTCCTTTGCAGCTTTTCATTAGAAAGAGGACTTTTCAGAAAACTGACCTGTGGGCTTTAGAATAGGTCAAGATCACTGTCAGCAGGCATGTTGCTGACTTTTCAAGAAGTGACAAATGATGGCAGAGAGTTCGGGTATAGAGTTGTTGAGTGTTTGAATCAAAGGATAAGTCGTTGCCCAAAGTCATTCCGGGAAAAGAGAAAAGAGGAAGCTTGACTCAGTCCAATGTAGGCCAGTCTGATCCTGTCTCAAACCTTCATGCTGTCAGTTCCACTGGGAATGTCTTTTTTCTTTCATCTGGAAAAGCCGTTGGAAAAATGTGGACAGCTCAGTGGGTGGAGCGGGCCTCGAGGACCAGGGTTGAGATGCCCTGGTGTAAATGACAGGACTCCCCTCAGAACTATGGTCACAAAAATCTTCATGCACTATTTGCTGATCTTCATCTGACTTTGCGTGGATTCTGCTGTCCAATGTTCTGCTTTTTTTTTTTTTTTGTGAAGGGTATATTTTTTTTTCTGAGCTGAAATAGCTCAACTGGGAGAGCGTCAGCCTGAAGATTTAAAGGTCCCTGGTTCAATCCCAGGTTTCGGAAAGCGCTGCTCAACTTCTTAATGGAATTCATCAAGATCAGTCGTCTGCTGGAAAACCTCAAGAGCCACTGTTCACTGCTACAAACAAAAATGTGGATGCTTTTATATCACTGACGGAGAGAACAGGCTCCATGTGTGGTGGGAAGTTGAACTCTGCTGTGAATCCCAAGTTCTGGGGAACTTATGGAAGGAGAAGGAGCAACAGTTGCCAACCTAAGTTTCACTTTTCACGTTTCAAGATGGCAGGAGTGGACCGTGTGGATGAAGTGGGAGAGTACCTGCTGGAGCTGCGGCCACAGCCTGGCCTGAGTGTGAACAGCCAGTGGGCCAGTGCCATTGTGGTAGCAGCAGTTTTTCTGACTTCCAATGTTTCATTCAAATGATGAGTTGTTCTCCAGAGTTCCTGGCAGGTTCCTACCATGAGCCTCCAGTTGGACGAAATAGTGACCTTTGTCATCACATGAAACATTTTTACAGATTTCACAGGGATGGGGTGAAAGTGCCCTTCGTCCGATGTGAACCAGTGTGATCCAGTTTGAAACCTTCGTTGCCTCTATTATTGAGGGAAATTTTTTTTTTCTCAGCTGGAAGAGCTGTGCGGTGTCCTTCGATAGCTCCACCTGAGAGCCTCTGATCCGTATTTGCTGAGCAAATCACAGAGCCAAGTCCATCTTTTGAAAGCTTATCATGTTATGCGGATCATCTTTCACAGTCCAATCAATTCTTTACGTCCATAATTTGACAGCCTAATCATGTAGCGAAGTCCATCTTTTCCAGCGCCAATCAAATCGCAAGGTCAGTGTTGGCGCGACAGACGACAAATCGCTAGTGTGATGCACTCAAAATATGCGATTACATTTTTGCAATTAAATTATCATTTTGTTTTGTTTATATCAAATCACTGCATCATCAGTGCTTTCAATGTAATTAATTTGAGATTTATTGTGATCTGGACTCAGTTTATTTGAAAGATGAAGAGCGGAACCAATGTGCGGATGGCGTTGTTCCGACCAGGTTCCTCTTGGTGCGGCCCCTGCCCGCCTCCTCAGAGGAGTTTTGGGAAGAAACGCAAGTGGTTCGTGTCTTCACTTCTGTAAACACTGTTCCTGTGTTTTCCAGGTCAGTGGCTGTGAAAATCACACAGAATCAAAATAGAAACTTAAGTCTCTTATAGCGCGAGTCAGATGTGTTTTGCGCATGTTTTTCTCAAAGTTAATTGATTGAATGAATGAATGAATGAGTGGAGACAGCTCGCAGCTCAACAACGGGGGTGAATGTATGCACCATGCCATTTTTTAACATGAGGTGTCATGCTCCTACTTTATAATTCTAGGACTTGATGCACTTAAAGAAAACTTATACTCTGTTACATTAAATTAGTATTTGTTATGCTGGGACCCTGATTACTTGACCACTGTGTAAATATGTTGTTTTTGTGCTATTGTAAATATATTATTGTTCAGATTTATTGCAAAGATACTGTGTGTTGAAAGATTTAATGTTATATTTTTGTGGAAATTTAGTTAACTGATCATTTGGGTTTATTTGTGCTTCTTCTGTGCAGCGTGTTCAATGTAAAGAGAGTCAAAACCTCAAATACAGAATATTTGTGTGAATTAACTGTAATATTACACTACATTTAATACCATTTTCTGGTAGTGGTGAAACTTGTATGGATACTCGAAGATGATTGAACAAATACTGTTTGATGTTTGCGACGGAACTGAAAAGTGATTGTTAAAAGAAACATATTCTGGACGGACTAAATACTGTGAATTAGTAACAAAAGTACACTGAAATAGACAAATGTGATGATTTAGGTTATTGATTTCATGATTGTGTTTAATAAATCAGAGGAGTTTTGGGAAGAAACGCAAGCGGTTCGTGTCTTCACTTCTGTAAACAATTTTCCTGTGTTTTCCAGACGAGAGACAACGGACCATAAACTCTTTGTCACAGTGGTCACAATACTTTGGGACCCATAACATTAGCTGCTATGCAGACTAGTTTGTCAATCAGACTGAGGCTCCAAGTGAAAAGTTTTTTCTTTCTGGAGAGGAGGTAAGACCGTTAAATGCCTTTACCTTAAATTTGTCGAAAATCACGCTTGCTAACGTCATATTACACTCTATCCCTATGATGCTGCTGCTAATAACGCATTTTCCTTTAACATCAGGTCTTTTAATCTTTCATCAGGGCGTTTATAAACCGACTTTACTAATGAAAGCCCCGGAATTAGTAGTTACTGGATGTAACTCCAGTTCTACGAGTAAGGGCGTGCCTGCCTACGGGCTTCGCTAGTGGCACTCCTCTATCTCCAGCCAATCCATTGAGACAACAAAGCTCGACGCACCAATCCCCACCACGTGATGGCGCAGCACCTCTAGAAGGAGAGAAGGCGGTCCTCCGCCTGCTCCAAAGGCTCGAAGGGGGGTCCCTTAAGACCCTCCAACACAACGTGGAGGTCCCACGGGGAGACCACATGCCTGGGGGGTGGCCGTAGCCGACACGCCCCACGCAGAAACCGCTTCAACAGCGGGTGACTGCACTGTAAAAAAAGGTTGTGAAAAATACAGTAAAAAACTGTCAAACAGCAACAGCAAAGCACCGTCAGTTCCAAAATGGTGTATCACCGTAGTAAATACACTGAATTTCTGTAAATCAAGATACAGTGCATAACTGTAATTTTCCAATATATAAAAGACAGACAATTTTACTGTGATCTTGTCAAAGAATTGTAAAATTTATGAGGAAATATCATGAAGACAAAAGTGGATAATAAGTCTATAATCTGCAGTATTATTCAGGATAAATCCACAGATGTGATTCCACAGATGTGTACGTTTAAATTTACAGGAGAAAACCGTGAATCATTCAGCATGCTATGCACCAGTGACAGTCAAATGGCGGCCCGCGGGCCGAACCGCCCAATCCGGCCCACGACTGGATTGCAATGGGCGCATGCAAGCAGGCACGCACGCACCACCTGGGCCTGCGACCGTACACGCACCCCGCACCCAGTCCAGTCCATGTGCCTGAATTACGCCCCCCCCCCCAACCCACCCAGCCCGCATTCCAAGTGCCCAAAAAACAGTGGCCCGAAGCCAAATCTCATGACCACTGATGTACACTGTCATTTCTACTGAAAAACATGTTCAGAATGTGGCCCATATATTGCTGATTTAAAGAAAAACAATATTTCACAATGACATAATATCAGCTGTTGTTATTTAATGTTATCGATTGACTGTTTGGAGCACAAGTTGAGCGCATACAATTCATGAGGATATCTTAGAACAAATTGCAGGTATGGTGCAGTGGTTGGCGCTCTTGCCTCACAGCCAGAAGGTCCCAGGTTCAAATACCGCAGGGGCTTGAGGCCTCTGTGGAGTTTGCATGGTCTCCCCGTGTGGGTTCCCTCTGGTATTCTGGCTTCCTCCCCCAGTCCAAAATCATGCATGCCAGGTGAATTGCCCCCAGTGAATGTGTGTCAGCCCTGCGACAAACTGTCCAGTGACCCTGTCCTCGCCTGAAGTAGCTGGGATTGGCTCCAGCCCCCTGTGACCCTGAAAAAGACGAAGTGGCTTGGGAAATCAACAAATATTAATTCAATTAATTTTAAGTGTTGTGTTTATTACTGAGATAGACTGTAATTTTAACAGGAGATTATTATAACTGTAAACAAATAACAGTTTTATACTGCAAAATTTACAGTCACTATACCGTAAAGTCATCTACATGGTTACCGTAATTTTTACGGGGAATTTCTGGCAACCACAGCTGCCAGTATTTTACTTCTGCAGAATTTTTTTTACAGTGTGCGTGCAGAGAAGCGGCCGAAGCTGCCGTGGCCCGCTGTGATGGCTGATGCAAACACCGCCAGGGTGGATGCAGCGCGACCGCCGTCCAGCAGGGCCTGGAGGAACTCCAAAACTCCACTGACAGTGCAGGAGACCGGGTCCAAGCCCCGCTCCGAGCACCACGTTGTGTAGAACTTCCACCGAGACCTGTAGGCCTTGACAGTAGAGGGTGCCCTGGCACTCTGGATGGTGGAAACCATAGCCGGGGGAGATCTAGTCCCACTAGTCTCACCCGCTCAGCCTCCAAGCCAGGAGCCTCCCACCCAGGAAGGGGCAGGATCGGAGGGCGCCCCCTGCCTGCAGCAGCGTGTCGGGCCTGTCAGGAATCAGCCATGGGTCTCCGACCGCCAACTGAACCAGGAACCACCAAGCGCTCGGGTTGTCCGGAGCCACCACAGTCACGTGGAGGTTGTGCAACCTCACCCTGCGTAGCAGCGGGGTCAAGAGGTGGGTCGGAGGAAACGCGTACAGGAGGCCCGGAGGCCAGACCCTGTGTGCGAAGCGTCTACCCCGAGAGGGCGTCTGTATGACGACCTGAGTGAGAACCAGAGTGGGCACTGTGTGTTCTCTGCACTGGTGAAAAGGTCTGCCACTGGGGGTCCGAACCTGCGCCAGAGTCGGACTGCCACCCACGGGGACAGGCCCCACTCGTCCTGGAGTGGGCCTCCCCGGGACATTCTGTCCGCACCGACGTTGAGGACTCCGGGCACGTGTCGCAGTCTGAGAGAGGCGAGGTGCCGATCCACCCACAGCAGGATCTCCGCAGCTTTGTGATGAAGAGGGGGAGACCAAGTCCCCCTCTGCCTGTTCAGGTACACGACCACTGTAGTGTTGTCCGACCTGACGAGCACGTGGCTGTCCTTCAGCCTGGCTTGGAAATGGAGCAGGACTTTGTGCACCGCCATCATTTCCAGCACGTTGATGTGAATGGGAATCGTGTCCCAAGCACCGCCCACCGCGAGATGCTCTAGGGGGCCTCCCCATCCTGCGAGAGACGCATCCATGAACACCTCGACGTAATGCAACACGCAGCCCAGGGGGACTCCTTGTGTGGCATGGTTGGGAGTTGCACTCCCCACCACTAGAGGCAGTGTGGCTTGTAATTACCGGGCGTCTATAAATACACCTGCTCCGCCCTTCCTCTTCCTCTTCCTCCTTCATGGGGCTGGCAGACGTGTGTGTCTGCCTGATGGCACATCTGTGTGGTGCAGTGTTGGGTCTTCCTGAAAGATACGCATGTTCTGTTTCCCTGCCGCCTTCCGTTTACCCCAGCCCTGTGCTTTACAGCTGTGCGATTTGGTGGGGAGCTGGACAGCCCTGGAGTTTGTTTTGGATGCGGTGTGTTTCCCTGTGGCCGCCGTTGCTGAGCTCGGCTGCATGTACTCTTCCTCCTGCTGCCAAGTGTGTCATCCTGCTCCTCAGTAGGAAATTGTGATTTATTATTTAGATTAATTTTGTTAGATTCTGTTAGTAGTTTTTGATTTGTTTTAATGTTTCTACAGTGTGCAGCATCAGCTGCAGCTGCTCGTGGGCTGATACTGCTGTTTTGGCTCCCTTTTCTGGATGTCCTGGGCACTTAATCAGCACGTCTCCTGCTCCTTGGTGCACTCTGCTACCCCGGTGTCCTGACGGACAGGCCGGGCTCCTCCAACAGCGTTGTCCACCTGCAGAGAGCTTAGGAGCATTTTTAAGTGCCGGGCTCTGTTTTTTTTTTTTTTTTTTTTTTTACAGATGCAGACGCACCGAGGTCGACTCAAAGTGCCTCTGTGCTGGGGAGAGGAGCTCCGCAACGTTCCCATCCGAGCTAATTGTGGCTAAGTTAGCAAAAACTGTCAGCTGACTCACCTGAAGACGGTAGACGTGCTGACTTTATAACACTGGCGATGGATGAAGAAATACAGCCGAAATGAGCGACTTTGCTGAGATTATGTCCCGCGCTGAAGCTCTATTGCCGTGGCCCCTGCTAAGTGCGGCTACATCGGTTGGATCTAAATAACTTCTGAAGGACTCCGAGCTTCACGATGTTTGTCTGAGTGAGTATATGAGCATGCACACACCTAGAAATAAGGTCCAGATGTCAAAAAACCGAAGCTGCCCTTGAGGATTTAATAAAGATTGTTTTAATTTGAAATCACGTCCTTGGTTCCAGTGGATTATTTGAACCTGCGGGTCTTTGGTTTCTTTTGGGGAATTTTATTGTTTTTTTTTTTTTTTGAGATCCTGGGGTGCAAGTCCCCAGGTGGCGTTGTCTTGGGTTTTGCTTTCTGTCCATCCCACCACTCGTTCTGCCACATTCGCATGGAGAACAGGATCCATCCAGTAGAGGAGATCCTGGTGTGCTTGGAGTGGGATCGGGATCTTCCTGCATCCGTCCCACTTCCCCATGCAGCGGAGGCGTGCAAACCACCGTTGCAGCCTGCGCATGTGTAGAAGGCCCAACCGGACCACTGGGTGGGCCGCAGCCATCAAACCCAGAACGGTCCTGATCAAGTGGACCTTGACCAGAGGTGTGGACATCACAGACCTCAGGGCCGAGAAAATGGAGGTTCCCCCTGTCCTTGGAGAGGAGGGCTGTCATGCAGAGCGTGTCCAGCTCCAACCCCAGATAAGCCATGTGCTGAGCTGGGGTGAGCGTGCTCTTGAGTCGGTTCACTGTGAACCCCAGGAGCTTGATGTGGCGCAGGACCTGAGTCGTGTGCAGCACAGCCTCCTGCTGGGAAGACGGCAGTATGAGCCAGTCATTGATGTAGGTGAGGATCCTCAGACCACGACGATGGAGCGGCTCCAGCGCTTCTTCTTCACACTTGGTGAAGGTGCGAGGAGCGAGAGAGTAGCCGAAGGGGAGCCGGGTATTTTGAAAATACCGGTCTCCCACGGCAAACCGGAGGAAGGTCCTGTGCCTCCTCAGAAAGGGGATGTGGAAGTAGGCGTCCGTCAGGTCGACCGAAGTCATCCAGTCCCCAACCTCCTGGTGGCTATGTGAGTGTTGAGGACCCGCAGGTCCAGAATGGGTCTCACGCCTCCGCCCTTCTTGGGAACCAAGAAGTAGGGGGAATAGAAACCCGAGTGCGCCTCTCCCCAGGTGGTCTGACAGAGCGATGGGAGAACTTCAGGGCTGCCTGGAGGCCACAGACATGAACATTTTCATAGAAGCCACGAACAATATTCATGAATACACGGACACTGTTAGCAGCTACATCGACTGGTGCACCTCCATCTGCATTCCCTCCCGGACTATTCGTGTTTTTTCAAACCAGAAGCCCTGGTTCAATGCGGATGTACGCAGTAAAATCAGGACGAGGTGCGCAGCCTTCAATTCTGGAGACACCCTTGAGTACAGAATCGCCCGCTACAAGCTCCAAAAATCCATCAGGGATGCTAAGCGGACTTATACCCAGAGACTTGACAGCTGCTACAGAGAGAACGACACGAGAGGCATGTGGCAGGGGATCAGGTCTATGACAAACTACAGGCCTGATGCTAACAGGTCCGTGATCCAAAACAATATTCTACTAGACAACCTCAACAGTTTCTACGCAAGATTCGACCAGCAGAACACCGACATCCCCTTAAAGGCACCCTGCAACCCAGATGAGACCGCACTGCAGGTAACACACACACTGGTCCTCAGAGCTCTGAGGCAGGTGAACCCACGCAAGGCAGCCGGACCTGACCGTGTGGCACCAAGAGTGCTGAAGGCCTGTGCAGAGCAGCTGGTGGGGGTATATACAGGCATCTTCAACACCTCCCTCTCGCTGGAAATTGTCCCTCGGCAGTCCACAAGAAAACCAACGCCACCATCATGTACGACCTGCGACCCGTGGCACTCACTCCGGTTGCCATGAAGTGTCTGGAGAAGCTGGTCCTCACCCACATCAACTCTACGGTTCCTGATTCAGTGGACCCCCATCAGTTCGCCGACTGCTCCAACAGATCAGCGGAGGATGCGGTGCTCTGGCTCTTCACTTCACCCTGCAACACCTGGACAGCAAAAACACCCACGCCCGGCTACTGTTCCTGGACTATACCTTGGCCTTTAACACCATCAGGCCGATGAAGCTGACCACCAAGCTGGCAGACCTGGGAGTACCAACACCCACTCGCAACTGGATTCTGGACTTCCTAACAGACAGACCACAAGTGGTGAGGATGGGAAAAAAGGTCTCTGCAGAGCTCACCGTCAGTACAGGTACCCCGCAGGGCTGCTGCCTCAGCCCTAAACTCTTCTCATTGTACACATACGACTGTACTGCTCCCCAACACAGCAACAACATCATCATCAAGTATGCGGACAACACCACCATCCTGGGCCTCATCAGAGGAGGGGATGAATCTGCATACAGGGACCTGGTCCAGCAGACTACTGCCTATGGTGAGGACAATGACCTTGTCCTCAACATAGGAAAAACAAAAGAACTCATTGTGGACAACAGTGAAGAGAGCCCAGCAGAGACTGCACTTCATCAGACTGCTGAGGAAAGTTCGACTCAAACACAAGCCCCTCACCCAGGCCTACAGAGGACTCGTTGAAAGCATCCGCACCATCGGCATCACAGTGTGGTATGGAAACACCACCCTGGATGAGAGGAAGAAGCTGCAACGGGTCGTAAAGATGGCAGAGAGGATCATCGGCTCTCACCTCCCATCCATGGACAATATATACATGCAGCGCAGCAGGAGGAAAGCACAGAGCATCCTCAGGGACAGACACCATCCAGCCCACGCCCTGTTCCCGTGGAGAGACTTGGACTACAACCTGAGACACCGCAGGCCTGAGAGCACAACAGCTTCTTCCCTGCCGCTGTCAGGCTGGTGGCACAGCACATGAAGGAGGGGAAACACCTCATGCCATGAGCCCCCACACTCGAGATGCGCGGATTGCTCATTTTTCCATTCGCAACCACTTCTTAAAATCTCCATCTGCCCGCTATCCCCCCGCACAAACGATTTTTTTATCAATTTTCAAAACCGAACCCACGCGCCATCTGCAGAATAGTGTTTTGGCTTTTAAAATGTTGCTTTTTTTATTTGAGTGCTTCAACTGCAACCCGCCCAAATGTAATTAAAATCTTAATTTTTTGACACGTCATCCACCCGATCCGCGGTTATCCGCGGGCTCCGCAGGTGCAACCGCAATCCGCGCATCTCTACTCCACACACAACACACTGTAACCCTCTCAAATGGACACATCTACTCATGTGCAATATCCCTCTACCTCAGTACCACTTATCTATTCTTGTTCACTTCCTTGTGCAATGTAATTTACTCCTCATGCAACATAACTTAGCAACCTGGGAAGTCCTCGTGCAATATAATTTATTAATCTGTGCAATTAAACTGTGCAATAGCATCTGTAGATCAACATGTCACACTCAGCTCTCAATCTGCACAAAACACTGTTGTTCTTAATATTTCCCGGAAGTTTTTTCTTGTATATATTTTAGGATATTGTATATTTGACAGCTGTTTATATACTACTTTTTACTTTCTATTTGTACAATTTAGTCTCTCCTCATATTTAATATTCTTTTCTATCTGATCGCACAAATCTGACTGGCGAAACGCACAAGAATTCCAATGTGCCTGTTGAAAAACTGTTTTGTAACCTGTACAAATGCCAATACACTCTAATCTAATCTAATCTAATCCCGCGCTCAGCTCCGTTACCACGCCCCAGCAGAGGAGCGAGGACACTTCTGCTTTGAGAGCGGCCACCCATGCAGGGCATGCGAGCCACGTACGAAGAATTCCATTAAAGAGAGGCGGGCGACAGGCGAACTGCAGGGCATAGCCGCTTCTCAACGTCCTGGACAGCCAGGGAGAAAGCGGTCCCAACATTGCACGTCACGTATGAAAACGAAGTGTGAGTGGCTGCACCACGGCCTGGGGGGAAAGCTAGCGGCCCCAGTTCGCTGCTATGCCCCGCATCCACAGCCGCTGTGTGGCAAGAGCATGGAGGGAGAACCGGTGATGGCTCGTGCATCCTAGGGAGACCATGCGTGTTCAACTCACCATTCTCAGCCACTTTATCCTGAGCGGGAGAAGGCCCTGCTGAGTTTCACACTTTTCAACCATGCAAACACGGGGGAAAGGAAGAACTGCTGCACTCAGATAGTTGTAACGTGTTCGACGGCCTTTATTTACATTTTTGACAGCAGATGCTGGACGAGCGGACGGGGCGCTCCGCGGCTCGGGAGTGTGGGGCCATCGCGGCTGGTCGGCACCCCGGGAGGAGGGTCGATGGGAAGACGGTCGGGTCTGGCCAGACGCCAGGGAACTCCAGGGGGCTGGACGTCGTTGCTCCGTAGAGCGTCGCCGCTGTGGTGGCGGCTCACGGCGGGGCTGCAGGTGCGGGGCGAGCTGCTGGAAGCCTCGCGCCGCTGCCTCCAGGTGCTCGATGATGACCTGAATGTCAGGTCCGAAGAGGGAGGAGGTGGACAGGGGGAGTCCCAGGACTCCCCGCTGGTCCCGCTCTGAGAGTGAAGATAGGCCAAGCCACAGATGCCTCATGGCGAGATGCGCATTGGCCATGACGCGGCCTCCGTTGATGGCGATGGCTCTGCACGTCCACATCAGGACCTCGGCTGTATTCTGGATTTCTTCTATGTCTTCCGGAGAGAGCTGGGACTTCTCGTGGCAAATCTTGTCCACAGAGCCCCGCAGGAAGGTCATGTTTTTAGCTAGGGCGAAAGTCTGGTTGCCGCTAGCATAACCACTATTCAGGAAGCTCGCCATGCACCTGTCTCTCTCAGACGGCAGCATGGGCTTGCCGCCAGGCCAGGCGGAGGATTTGGGGAGAAGGCACAGTCTCACAGAGTCCTCTATAGTAGGCACTTCAGAGACCGGCGGCCAGCTGTCCACGCAGGAATACTCGTGGTAGCCTTTCACCAAGCCCTTGGCGGTGACTGGTGCGTCGAGCTTTGTTGTCTCAGTGGATTTGCTGGAGATAGAGGAGTGCCACTAGCGAAGCCCATTGGTGGGCTTAGCACTTACAAAGTAGAATTTTAGAAGCAGCATCAGCAAAATGCATAACAACAACAAAAAAGGATAAATATTATTCATTTCACGTGTGCAATCGCGCTATGATGTTATGCAATATCCGATGTCTGTCAGTTTAGTTGTATGTTTTGCTGAAGGCATATTAACTACATTATAGACCAGGGGTGGGCATTCCTGGTCCCTGCATGTTTTCCATGGCTGTGTTCGAAACCGCATACTTACCTACTACTCATACTAACTTATTGAGTATGCAGTGTGTTTACACTGGCAGTATGGGATTTTGAGTATGCGAGAAGTTCCCGGATGCATACTGCATTCG
Organism: Salarias fasciatus; assembly: GCF_902148845.1. Taxonomy (NCBI): domain Eukaryota; kingdom Metazoa; phylum Chordata; class Actinopteri; order Blenniiformes; family Blenniidae; genus Salarias; species Salarias fasciatus. The sequence goes on from NC_043759.1 coordinate 26,040,649, forward strand.
CTAGAAATGTTGAGTATACATCGTGTGTTCACTACTCATACTGAAATTGCCCAAGATGCAACGCGACGGACGTTTGAATAAACTTTATTCAGGTCACAATGATTGTTTCTTAATGATGTACATTTAGCAAGCTGAGTATGGTTCTAGATATATTTTTCCCTCCAATTTTTGTGCTCGTAGGTATGTTATGTTACGAGATTTCTGATTGGATTTACATTGATTAAAAATATATTTAAAAAAAAAAAAGACATCTGACAACAAGTCCATGCTGAAAGCGACCATGATGTACCGAAGACGGCGAGCCGATCTTTGTTGAAGAGCCGAAAAAACTCTCCGTCGGTAAAGCATCATAATTGGCATAATAAGTGGTCCGTTAACGGGACACCGGTCCAAACGGCGATGTTAAGCGAGATATACTGCTGAAAGATTGCCTTCTTGTTTTCAAAGTAAAAGCACAGATTTATCACTGAGGTTTTTTTGCATGAGAAAGGGAAAGGGGGGTTTATTTTGGTGAAAATAACCGGAAGTGCGTTGCTCACTGCGGCTGGCTTGAATTTCGCCGAATTCGTCCGAACAAAATCATAAACGGCTCGTATTCGGACAAATAAACGACACACTCGGACTCTAAACCACCACTTTGTCGCCTAATTAACAAAAAAATCTCGATGAAGTTATACATTTGACGAGTTTAGAGCTAAAGTGAAATCAGCTTTAGCAGATCGATTTCTGCTCAGGGAGGAGTGCAATGCATTGTGGGTTATTATGTAGTATGCTGTAGTGTAAACGCTTCGCATACTGTTTGATGGACTGAGTAAGCAGGATGCAGGATGGATAGTATGAGTATGTAAGGATGTAGTAGACAGTATGCGGTTTCGAACACAGCCCATGTCTGCCTGCTTAGGACCAGTTATGATGCCAATTATGATGCTTTACGGACGGAGAGTTTTTTCGGCTCTTCAACAAAGATCGGCTCGCCGTCTTCAGTACATCATGGTCGCTTTCAACATGGACTTGTTATCAGATGTTTTTTTTTTTAATATATTTTTAATCAATGTAAATCCAATCAGAAATCTCGTAACATAACATACCTACGAGCACAAAAATTGGAGGGAAAAATATATCTAGAACCATACTCAGCTTGCTAAATGTACATCATTAAGAAACAATCATTGTGAACTGAATAAAGTTTATTCAAATGTCCGTCGCGTTGCATCTTGGGTAATTTCAGTATGAGGAGTGAACTCACGATGTCTACTCAACATTTCTAGCGAATGCAGTATGCATCCGGGAACTTCTCGCCAACTCAAAATCGCATACTGCCAGTGTAAACACACTGCATACTCAATAAGTTAGTATGAGTAGTAGGTAAGTACGCAGTTTCGAACACAGCCATGGAAAACATGCAGACTTTTGGTAAGTAAAATCTTTGGTAAAGCATCATATCTGTCATTTTAAAGCGACACTAAGGAACTTTTCATTTCATTCATTCATTTATTATTTTATTTGAATGAGACAATGCATATTAATGAACAGATATCAGTGCTGTAAATATGCTGGAGTTAGCTCAAGGCTAATTTCCATCCGTAGTCCCATGGGGTAAAAACATACCACCAAGACAAGAACATACAGGAGACATGACAAAATACACACAATACAATATAGTAAAACCATGCAAGACCTAAAGTGCGTATATTTTACATAAACAAAACACATTCAACTTTCCCCCCTCCTTCTACACCACACTCACTCATACGTTCACCTATTAATAAAATATGTTCCTGTCTTCTAATGATGGCAACTTTGCTGACCCAGAAGCCATTCTCTAAGTTGTCTTTTAAATGTAACATGTGTGCTACTTTCTCTAATTGTCATTGGTAAAGTGTTCCAACTAGAAGAGCCCTTAATGGAAAGCACATTTTGGGAAAATGCTCATTCATTAATTTTCTACTGCTTCTCCCTTTCAGGCCTGCGGGTGGCTGGAGCCGATCACAGCTGCTGTGGGCGAAGGCAGGGTATGCCCTGGACAGGTCGCCAGTCTGACACAGACAGACATACAACCATTCACTCACACATTCATACCTAGGGGCAATTTAGGATGACCAATTAACCTGACATGCATGTTTTTGGACCATGGGAGGAAGCCGGAGTACCCGGACAGAACCCACGCTCACACGGGGAGAACATGCAAACTCCACACAGAAAGGCCCCGAGCCCCGGCTGGTATTTGCACCCAGGACATTTTTGCTGTGAGCCACGAGCGCTAACCACTGCACCACCATGTGGTTGGGAAAACATGCATTTCCTAAACTGCAAACTGCAATTTTGTGATGATACATCAACTTACAACTAGTTGAATGACCCCTCTGTCACAGTCTGAGGGCGTCAGTATTGCTTCCACTTGGACTAAGCAGCTGTGAGGAGGGTGGTAGGAACCCTGCTCACTACAAAACTCCAAATGTGCGGACTGCTTTACGGCATGCGCCACATCATGATATAACATTGTTCAGCCACCATTAGATTCATTACCTCGTCGCTATCCATCCTTCACACAGCCACTGGAAACAAATGTAGGTGAGTTCAGTCCGACAGCATGCCACCGGGAGCAGCATTTTACCACGTCATGCGCTAGTCATCATGGGAACTGTAGTAATCATTCAGGCAAAACACTACCACTTTTGTCCACTGGCGCCGCCAAAATCAACGAAAACTGAAAGCTCCTTAGTGCCGAAAGTTTCATGTGACAAACAACGATCATTTTGTCGCTCTACAAGGAGCACATCATCCTACAGCAGGGATCGGCAATTACATTTGGCGGCGGGCCACTTTTTTGGGGGGCACTTGAATCGCGGGCCAAGGGGTCTCCAGCTAGCGGACTGGAGAGCGCGGGGGGGGGGGGGGGGGGGGGGGGGGGGGGGGGGGGCGTCCAGCGGACTGCATTCGCACGGACGCGTCACGCTGGTACAAATATGCCACACAAAACATCCTGCACATACATCACAGCTCCTCATCACCGTCTCCTGCACAGTGGACAGGATTTTTCTGATGTTTGTCCCACAGTCCTGTGTGCACCCGGCTTTCTGTGTGTATGTGTGTGTGCGCGAGCAGCGAGCGCGCATACTGATCGATGGTGCGGGTTTTGTTCTTTTTTGTTTTTATGACTGTTTTTACTGTTCAGCACTTTTATGAATATGATAAGTGCTTTTACAAATAAAGATTGAGATTGAGATGCTCCGCCTGCCACCGTCGCTGCTCTGTATCTGACGTGAGGAAGTCAGCTGCGGCGAGGCGCCGGCATCGCTTCTGGCTGCCTGCTGCGCTCCCGAGGCGGTCAGAGCTCGGTGAGTTCCACCGTCTTCTGCAAGAGCTGCGCCCGGACGGCCGGTTCCAGCGCTACTTCAGGCTGACCCGGTTTCCACCAGAAGTGGTGAACAAGTGAGATTGCGCACGCCGCTCGCCTTGGCATCACGCCAACTGTTCTGCGTGGTCGGAGCCCTGCTGCCCTCCGTCAGCACGTCCATGAAGACCTCCACGCTGACAGGCTGTCCTGGCGCGAATTCACTATTTCAACCAACTCGAGCGACGAGCAATGGAGCGGCGGGTGGCGGGCGGCAGCGAGTGGCAGTGCAAGTCGACGGGCGCGCTGATTTTTCCCTGGAGACGCTCGCCGCCGGCCGCTCGCCGCGCACTCACTTGCGCTCTATGTTGACCAGACGAGGTGCCACTCCTCTTTATTTTTCAGTGACAAACCGGAAACCACAACTAAACAACACATCCTTCAAAGATTGTCTATTGCAACACAATGACAGATATCGCACTCCAACAGGGGTGCGTGCGTCCGTGCGCGCGCGTGTTGGAATCCTCTCGCGGGCCGGATTGAACGGTTCGGCGGGCCACATTTGGCCCGCGGGCCGCTAATTGCCGACCCCTGTCCTACAGTTTATTACAAGCGTAAAAAATTCCTACTATTTGGACATAGACGATTTTCATAGCACACATTACTTATCATTTGTGCTGTGTGTATGTATGTGATAGCAGAATATGGCGTCCACAAAAACCCACAAAGCCATGCATGACTCTGAATGGCTGTCACGGCTTAGGTCCTTTGCAGCGACAGGTGCATGGCCATCGGGTGCAGCAACAGGCCTGCTCCAAGGCAGCAGAGATGGCATGACCTTTATCGTAAGGGACAGTAAACCTCATCTCCGTCTGACTGAATGTTGTCTTTTTTGACTGTGGCAAAACAACAGTTCCATCTCTGTGGTGTTTACAGGCAGAAAAGTGCCCTCTGCAGCTGAAGGGCCAGAGGACCCTTATGGGAGCCACAGAGGTGCCTGTGTGGATTTCACACACACAAGGTATTCAAATCACAAAGCAGCAAATGTTCTGATGATGGATGTGTTTCCAATGTGAAGTTAACAGCACACCGTTTGTTAAAGGACGCAACTCTGTATGTCTCTTTTATGTTTTCAGGCAAAGTCCATTCATTAAGGTCATTCCACTCTGCTGTTTAGTGTAGGTTAATGAAGGTAATGAGGTCGGCAGTTAGCATTAAACTTTTATGAACTGCTGCAGATAGCGCTTAACGGTGCCTAAAAAGTAGAGCGATCCTTATAAAAGCACTCGTCTCAACTAGTGTCTCAACAGCAGTAAACTCAATTCATTACAGGTCCAGTAATTGTAGAACATAGGGCTGGACGATAAGGCCAAAAATTTTATCACGATATAGATCTTAATTTCGGTCGATACGATATAATTCCGATATCGATATAAATAATACAAAAGCCTAAAAAAAACTGTTAAGAATCATGCTCATAATGTACTCCCTGTAAAACTAGAAGTTATTTATCCAGGAAGCTCCTCCAGCATAAAATTTTAGAAATAAAAATTAAAATAAATTAAATGTTTACCTTTCATTTAAGAAATATGAAATCACCGTCAAATAAACGCAAGTTTCACCTTTTTCAATATAAACAGCTTTAACTTTACACTTAAAGCTCGTGTCCGGAGTTTTAAAAGAGAGGGTTTTTTTTTAATCCAACGTCTGGAGGTTCCCCCTCCCTCTGCTTTCATGAGCGACCAAGCCACGCCCCTTTAATTGTGCACGATATTATCTGTCGGGTGAAAATGGGAGCCTCTGAGTCCTACAGCATCCTCCATGTTTAGCTGTTTACGGTGGATGTTCAGCAGACAGTGGATATATCCGAGGTGAGTGCGGTGGCTGCTGCGTAGCTAACTCACCTCTGCCTGGGCGAGCGGCCGTGCTCTCTGGCTGCTCCACACTTTGATTGACAACACGAGAATGCGGAAGCTCGAAGTCTATTGGCTGACGCTGACCGGCGCTTTTTCGGATAACATGGGGGTAGGCCTGGGCGATTATATGATCGTGATTGGTGATCACGATTAATTTCCCGTCGATCACGGTGATCAGCTGTGGGCACATTTACTCGATCAGACATGGCAGAAATGTGCGTGACCACAGCCAATCACAGTCGACTTTTTCCTGCTGAACATCCGCCTGTAAGTTGTCTGAGAAGTAAACAGAGATGGAGCTGAACGTGGAGCCGAGGGCAGCGAAGCAGATGAAGTCAGTAATGCGTCGGAGTTATCCTCTGAAGATGAGGCTGCTGGTGACAGGAAAGGCTGCTCCACCCGCACCGCTGCTAGCTCACCGCTGCTAGCACACCGCTGCTAACACAGCGATCCGCAAGGAATCTGGTCTTTTGAGTCCAGGAACTACTGGTAATACAGTTTAACTAACGATCGTTCAGTTCTTCTCTTTTACTGAAAAAACGATGCATCGCATCATTGAACAGATCACCACGTCTTGCCGCTAACACTCTTCTTCTAACAACATGCAGAGAGAGCCTGCAGCGCCTGCATCGAACTTCTTCTTCTGTGGTGTCTGTGTAAAATAAGGTTGAACATGCAAACAGCACACCTAGTGGCAGGAAGTGCAAATGCAGTCATGGCGTCGTCTGTGGCCGTGGTCTGAATGAGGATCTCCCTGAGTTTATTCCAAATGTTTCAGAAACCAGAATATTTATCTTAACACGAATATTGACTGCACGTAAATGTAGCCAGTGTCGTCTTTTCAGACCACTGCACCATACGAGCAACATTGTAAGAGGAGAAAAACGATTAATTTGGTCTATTTTTTTTTATTATTGTAGTTTTGTACTGTTACATTTTAAATCTAATCTGTCAAGTCTAGATTATTTAAATGTTGTACATTTGACTCAAGCATTAATAATGGCAGCAGCATATTTAGCATCAGAACTTCAAAATAATGTTTACATTCTAAATCACCTTCGTTATCCCCAGAGGGTTTCTGTAGTTTTTTCATCTTTCATAGCAACAAAAATCCTCAGGGCTGTAAACTGTCACACTTTAACTAACGATCGTTCAGTTCTTCTCTTTTACTGAAAAAGCGGTGCATCGCAAGATTTTATTATCTTGGTCCTTGATTTTTTTTTTCCATTTACTGCACTGTTAAGTGAGATTGTTCTTATATTTTTCTATGTTTATATTATTTAATTTGCATTGCTATTTACTTGGTTTGTTAATAAAATGTTAAACTGTTCTATAGTTCTAGTTTTCAATGCAGATGCTTTAAAACTGGTTTAAAAACAATATAACATATCGTGATTATAATCGAGATTGAATGATATGAAACAAAAAATCGTGATCATTTTTTTTGCCATATCGCCCAGCCCTACATGGGGGTCTATGAGACGAAGGCGGGGCTCATAAATAAATTTTTATATTGCTTTATGCTAATATTATATTGTAGTATCGAACCAGACTGACACATTTAAGCTCTGTTGAAAAATGATACATACGTTGGAAAAGAACGGAAACTCTGGTCACGAGCTTTAAAATGTGATCGTTATAGATTCAAACAAAGGCGCTTCAACCACAATGAAAAATAAAAGTGCTCTGAATTACTGCAATAAATAGATAAAAGAGTGAGCAACAACAAGCAAATATTACTGGGACAGGGAATTGAAATAACTGCCATACACTCACCTTTTCAATGTTAATACCTTCAACTTTTAAACTACAACACAGTTTTTCTCATAGATTTAAACAAAGGTGCTTCAACCAGGAAGAAAAATAAAAGTGCTCAGAATTACGAAGGTTAAGTACAGAATTACTTAAGGTTGTAGTGATTATGGTGACATTGAAGTGAATCCCTGTTGGCCTACTGTTTTTTTATTTTATTTTATTTTTTTGTGGTATTTGTCTTCACTGTTGCAGCGTCTTGTAAATTGTAGACGGTCCCTTGGCTGCTGTAGAAATCAATATTGTTTCTGACGCTTGATAGACATACACTTTTAATAAAAATGAGCCTGTAGCATCTCGTCCCCCTCACAATGATGGGATGGAGGCGCCCTCTGTATGTTACTGACGTTTTGTTAAAAGAGTTATTGAGACCGAAAGTCCGCATCTGTCAACATGCTACTAAATTAACTGGACTGTTCAGTGAATGATATACCTAATTCGTGGCCACGAATTAGTATTTCGAGCGCACCATTTATTATTTCGTGGCCACAAATTAGCTTGTGGAAGCTTGTTCAGTCGCGTTTACATCACAAGTTCTCATTTTGGAGCTCAAACTTACTGCGGTGGAGCTTCGCTTGTGGCCTGAGCTGAGGACAGCCAGCTGTGGTGTGGTGCAGAGTAGTGATCACTCTCTCGCGGTGCTTTCTGTTCGGCTTGAATCAGCAGCGCTGTGAACAGCAGTTAATAATTGTGAAACGCATAATGTAATGCACTATATCGAAAATTTGTTTAAAACTCATATCACCGTTATTGAATAAAAATATACCGCGGTATATATTGCTCTCAAAATTTTGTCCAGCCCTAGTAGAACATAGTGAATTTAGTAATCATGTTGTTCAAGAAATGTGGAACCTGCTTCTGCAACCATTCAGCAAGGAGTGTTACCTTTTCATTTGCTCTGGAAAGCTGTGGTTTAATTTGTGTTCAGTCTGGCCCATCAAGGCAACACGTGTTCTTCAGTGGAAGAAATGGCATCACTATTCTAAGGTAACGTTACATCGGGTAACTGATGCTTAAATTAATCAAAACACCTTAACACAAAGCACTCTGCTCATGCATGCAACGTGCACTAACAGAGACTGACTAGACACAGAAGAAGGTGGTGCTGCTGAGGATGCTGGGGAATCACTGGTTGATCATGTTGTCAAATAACAACATGCAAGCTCTGGGAAAGTCACACCTTAGATGACATCAGCAACTTGTTGACTGAAAATATTGATTGTTGTTTTGCCCGTGACTCCATAGGTCCCTGCTGGGCCTGCTGCTGAGCCGAGCACACATCCAGCCAGCAGTGACATATCGTGCCCTTCATCTGTGGTAAATTTGACCTCCAAATCATTCTCATTACTCCAAATCAAATCATTACTGCATTTTTTCAGGTCAGTTTAGAGTTCATAATTTCATCTGTTTCTTCTGCGTCTTTCTTTGTTGCCCTTTATTCTCAGGCTCCCTCCGTCTCTCCAGAACCACCCTTTGTGCCCAGTCCTGCTGTGGAAGCTGTGGATGTGCAAAGGCCATCAAAAAGGGTTAAACTGAATTTGTCAATGGTAAATGTGAATTAGAAAAGTTGCCATTGTTACTGCCAGTCCTGTTTCCTGTTTTACTTTGAAATCCGTGCCTTCCTACTGTTTCTGTGCACTTGCCCTTTCTGTTGTTTACACCCATGTCTGACCGTCTGCCCCGTTTGTTTTTTGCACCGAATCACTGTGACAAATTGTTTTTATACTCCATAGTCTGAAAAGTCATGGTTTGGTGGAAAACACCTGGCAACAGCAAAACCAAACCTGAACCTGGTCAGAAAATCTCCCCAGGTGAACATAAAAGACAGTAAAGCATTTTTGCCTTCTAGTCATCATAACAGAGCATTAACAAACATCTTCAATATTTCTGCAGGTGCAGACGTTGCATGGGTTAGGAGAAAAACAGGTTCCTGGTTCAGCTCCAGCTGTTGCCACCTGTGTATCCCCTGATCCTTCTCATCAGTCCCATCTCGCCACCCGTCCACCTGCTGTTCCATCCCCCGACTCCTTCTTCCTTGCTCCTCCACCACCGTCAGTGAAACGGCCAGCAGCTCCTCAGCCTGTGGCAGAGTCTGCTGTGGGGAGCAGCCTTGTAAAATGACATTTAACTTGAAATAGACTTGGTATATTTTACATTTTAAATCTACTTGTGTTTATGTAGACATATTTCTCTTTCTGATTATTATTTGTTTGTGATTTTTTTTTCTCTTTAATTATCACAGAGCCCCTTTCAGGCAGACGATTCTGCAGCACTCCCACTGCTGTGGCCAAAGACCATGCCACAGCAGGACCAGAAGTGGGTTTCTGCTGCTCTATTCAGGGTGGGTCCAGGAGGAAGGTTGGAGCTGCAGAACAACTGGCAGCTCTGGTACTACCCTCCCCAGCCAGCTCTGGTCTACAACCAGGTCCCGACACCTTGCAGGTTTTTCAGCCACCCACTGCTGCTGTGGATGCTCTACAGACTATGGAAGGTACGATTGCTCTGTGCCACTCCAGCTTGTTGCCAGCATCCACTGTCCAGTGGAGGACTCCACAGGAGAGTGCGCCAGGTCCTCGACATTGATCGCTACTAGAACTTGGTGACGGAGACTCTGATCTGCACCAAGTGCAGGAGTAGCTTTCTTTCATGGAGTCAGGTCATTCTCTAACAGCTGGACCTGGCACACTGCTCTGAATTTAGAGTCATCCTTACACGCAGGTACATTGTGCATCTGACTGTACCCATATCTTATTTGTCTTTGCAGTGGAAAGGAATATAATTGAAAAATGCTTGTTTATTTTTTCAAAGATATGCTGCTTGTGATGTAAGAGGAATCCGACTGCTACGTGAGCGGGGCCTGGACAATGGTCCTGTCCGGATCATTGGCCAGTTAAGGGAGAACCACAGCGAGGAGTGGCTGCAGAGGGTTGGGCGGTACACGGTGGAATGTGCTGCCTTCATGGAAGCCTCAAACATACTTACGCCAAACTTCCAGGAGCCTCCTGAGCCTGCACTGCTGCCAAGCTACAAGTGGCTGCTGGTAGTTTGTAGCCAAGACATTCTGCACAAGCTGGAGGACATAACGGCCAACATTACGTCCACATATGGATCCATTTTAAAGATGGATTCCACAAAGAACGTCAGGAAAACTGTTGGAATATTATTTTTATTCATAATAATGTATAGTCAAACATCGCAAACTCTTCTGATGTTCTGATTATAGATCACCAAGAAACTGTCAGGGCCTGCGAAGGCACCACACAGCGGCCCACTTTGGTTGGAAACGAAATGGGTCAAGTGCTTATAAGTGTTCTGACTGCAAGCGAGGGGCCAGCACTGGATCTGATGGCTGAAGGCCTGGTTACCAGGTAATTATTCTCACAATCTGCCCAGACTTTGTTTGTTTTGACTTTTCAGTTGAATTGGAGTTCCTGTTTTAATGTGTTATACTTTTGTGAGTTTTCACCATTACTTCCTGTGATTGACCCACTTCTGTTAATTGGTTCAAGTTTCACCTGTGTCTTGTGTTTCTCACCTGTTACTCACCTGTTTAGTTTGTAGGAGGCACTGCTGGAGGAGGCTGGAGATGAGGCACTATGGGTGAAGAATGCAGAGTAGACAAAGGAAATGGAGGCTGGATTGGTAAAAAAAAAAAAAAAACAAACAAGTGGGGGGGGGGGGGGGGGGGGGGGGGGGGTGGGGGCGGGGCAAAACCTCTGCAGTGTCATCAGTGAAAAGTCGGTTGGCAACTGTTGCTCCTGCTCCTTCCATAAGTTCCTCAGAACCTGGGATTCACAGCAGACTTCAACTTCCCATCACAACAAGACATCTTACCCCTAAATTCCACTGCGTGCGGTCCGCTCAGCTGCGCTCCGCTCCGCTCCGGTCCGACCACCGCAGCAAATACGTTGCTATTTTAATGACTGTAGCTGATTCCACAGCCTGCGATCGGCTCCGTCTGGGTCCGCCCCGCCCCGCTCCGCTCCGTCAGTCCAAAATAGAGCCAAGGTCTATTTTTCTCTCCGGTCCGGTCCGTCCAGGTCTCCGTATGCATAAATTTCCACAGTTCAGATGCACCAAACAGGAAAGAGAACTCCAACAACCTCCGGCTTTATACGAAATAAAATCATTTTGTCTTTATTAAAAACTTTAAACTGTTTAAAGACATTTTATTTGTCCTCACATTAATTTTCAGATATATCACGAATAGACATACCATGCTGATTAAAATGTACACTTTAAAAAGCGGGCAAACAAAAAATAAAACACACTTTCAAGTTTTACATGACAAACTTCTATTTTGTCTGTAATCAAGCTATGGTTGAACGTTTCTGAATGTTTACACAGCTGCAAATATGGCCCATTTGCAGGCTATTGTCCATAAATTTCGTGTTTTCTACAAAATACATATTCAGGACCATGTATGCATTTTATTCTGAATGGCCCGAATGTCAACATCCTGTCGCACGAAATTCAGCGTGTTGAAGCACAACAACCAGGATGAAGAGACGCTGAATTTGTAAGTGGAGAATCATAAAATTTTATATGACCCCAGTCATTCTTTCTACTAGGATTTACAGAGAAAAATGTAAGTGTGGCCCAGACTGCTCAACTTTTGGAGGTCGATGCTAAATAGCGCTGCGCTTCTCTGCTTCTCCGGCCGGCGGAACAGAGACGCAGCGGAGCAAAGCACATGCTGTGACGCTGTGGGTTTTGACAAAACGGAGCAGAGCTGAGCGGAGCGGTCCGGAGCGCAGCGGAACACAAACACACGCAGTGGAATTTAGGGGTTACACATGGAGCCTGTTCTCTCTGTCAAAGATATAAGAGCATCCACATTGCTGTTTGTAGCAGTGAACAGAGGCTCTTGAGGTTTTCCAGCAGACGACTGATCTTGTTTGAATTTCAGCAAGAAGTTGAGCAGCGCTTTCCGAAACCCGGGATTGAACCAGGGACCTTTAGACCTTCAGTCTGACGCTCTTCCAGAGGAACTATTTCAGCTCATCAAATGAAAATTTACCCTTGAGAGAAAAACAAAAAAAAAAACAAACCAAAAACAAAACAAAGCAGAACATTGGACAGCAGAAACCACGCAAAGTCAGATGGACATCAGCAAACGGTGCATGAAGATTCTTGTGACCGTAGTTCTGAGGCGAGTCCTGTCATTTACACCAGGGCATCTCAGCCCTGGTCCTCGAGGCCCGCTCCACCCACTGAGCTGTCAACATTTTTCCAACGGCTTTTCAAGATGAGAGAAAAAAGATATTCCCAGTGGAACTGACAGCATGAAGGTTTGAGACAGGATCAGACTGGCCTACATTGGACTAAGTCAAGCTTCCTCTTGACTTTTCCCTGAATCACTTTGGACAACGACTTATCCTTTGACTCAAACGCTCAACAACTCTGCACCACAACTCTCTGTCACCATTTGTCACTTGTTGAAAAGTCAGCAATGTGCCTGCTGACAGTGATCTTGACCTATTCTGAAGCCCACATGGTCAGTTTTCTGAAAAGTCCTCTTTCTAATGAAAAGATGCAAAGGACCGGATTGGCTTACAGTGGACTTATGCTTGGGGCTTCAACTACTCGAGAAGACCTTTCATGGACTTGGTTGGGGTAAGTTTAATGTTTTGTGACAAAGGTAACTGTCACCTTGAAGTGGAGGAACCTGCCAGATACTGAAGAGAACAAGTCACACCTTGAAAGGAAGCTCAAACACAGCCATACAACCACTTTGTTTCCCCATCTGTCAGATGTGGAACACAGTTTCCAAGAGTGATTCAGACAACCCAATTCAGGCTTCTCTCACTGATACAGCATGTGATGACTGGAAAGACCTCCTTCAAGCCAGATTTGAACCGGCGACCTAAGGATTTTAATGCTATACACTGCAGTCCTCCGCTCTACCAACTGAACTATTGAAGGACACAGTGCAGCTTGTCTAGCTGAGAAAAAAAAAAAAAAATTCCCCCAATAATAGAGGCAACGAAGGTTTCAAACTGGACCACACTGGTTGACATCGGACGAAGGGCACTTTCACCCCATCCCTGTGAAATCTGGACGACAGAGAAGATCAGGACTGTGGGAAAATACCCATCATTGATACTTGAGTGAGATAATTCCCTTGATGGAAAATCATTACAATGGGGAAAAAAAAGGGACATTACAATTTCAAAATCAGCTTACCGTATTGGCCCGAATATAAGACGATATTTTTTTCCAGAAATGGTATTCTCAAAAATGGGGTGGTGCTACAATAAGGACTAGATGAAGCCAAAGTACCAGTAACCTGTACAGCCTCTGCTTCATGCAGTGGCTCAGCCGCCCCGTTAGGGGGAGATAGTGAGCTGGACAGAGTGTCAGCCTGCAGCAGTGAGAGAAGAAGACTGAGCAGTGTGGCTGCTGGTGGTTTTTCTAAGCTTCATTTCAGACAGCGCATCAAAAATATCTCCCTGTAAGTACTCGAATATACTTAGTTGATGTTCAGGATAGAGGTGAAATTGATACTTGTGAGTTTGTCAGTTTGTTTTGAAGTTTCAACGCAGATGCTAATTTCGTTAGCATGTCAATGGTGTTTCCATTAATAGTTAGCATTGAGCTAGCGGCTTTGATTTTAAATACTGACTTGTTTTGTTTGTAGACAGTGATGTATGTTGTGATCCATCTTGTGTATTTTTTCACTTATATATATATCTGGCCGCATGGTTGCGCAGTGGTTAGTACTCATGCCTCACAGCAAGATGATCCTGGGTTCAAATACCCAGAGGTGGGAGACTGGAGCCTGATCAAGTCATCTCCATGCCATGTTTTTGCCCTCACCATGTACCACAGACAAGCTGAGGAGCAGGGTTGATCAGATTCACCTGGTGTGATACATGGTCAGAGCAAAAACATGGCATGGAGATGACTTGATCAGGCTCCAATCTCCTACCTCTGCAAATACCAGCTGGGAGTTTGCATGTTCTCCCCGTGTGTATGTGGGTTCTCTCTGGGTACTCCAGCTTCCCCCCACGGTCCAAAAACATGCATGTCAGGCTAATTGATCACCCTAAATTGCCCCTAAGTGTGAATGTGAGCGTGAATGGTTGTTTGTCTATGTGTCAGCCCTGCGACAGATTGGCGTCCTGTCCAGGGTGACCCTGCTTTCGCCCACAGCAGCTGGGATTGGCTCCAGCCACCCACGACCCTGAACAAAAGGATGAAGCGGTAGATAATGAATGAATGTATATCTGGTTTGTTTAAGTTTTACAGTGCCTTCAGGAGAAAGCAATAAACGGTCAGACCAGCTGAAATCTCCTGCTTTCTTTCTGAAGAACTGTTCTCTACATGCCAAACTGAATCCAACATTCACGGAGGGCTTAATTATTCATGTTCATGAAGTTGAATAGAACTTGAATTTGATGGTTATAAAGTTATTTACATCATTAATGCAGTTATTGAACCTTTGAGGCTACTTAAAGGTACAATGGACATTGCTTTAGCCAATGAATGGCGTGATGCGAGCATCAACTATTGGTCCTCCGACATGTCAATCACGCTGGAGAAATGCTTGCGTCACGCTGTCAAGCGCGCTCGTAGGAGCAGCAGAGCAGGTAGCATGGTCTGGCGCATGCGCGTTTTTCAAAAAGCGAGCAACAGACGTTTGGTTTCAACTTTTTCAAGAAAATTGTCCATTATACCTTTAATTGTTGCTTATTTTGGGAAAGAGAATATATTTTTTATTTATTACTGCAGTAATATATTTTTTTTATCTTAAATCACATGAAATGTTATCACTGTTGTGAGTTTTTGAGTTTAGAATAATTGTACAATAAAAAGTTATTTTATGAGTAACCTTATTGTCTTCAACATATTTTTATTTTCACAAAATGATATTTGAAAATAGGATAGGGGTCGTCTTATAATCAGAGTCGTCTTGTATTCGGGCCAATACGGTAATTCACCTGCCAAAAACTGATTCATGCCTCTTGTACTTGACAGACTTGCATATGTTTGCTGAAAATGACTTGGTATCAATCAATCAATCAATATTTTTATTTCGAACTCGGTTGTCAATTGAAAATTCCACAAGAAACAGGCCAACTTAAAGTATAATTTTGCATACAAAACAATAATAATAATAATAATAATAATAATAATAATAATAATAATAATAAAATAATAATAATAGTAATAATAATAATAATTTAAAAAAGAAAAGGAAAAAAAAAACGTAGTACATATGTACTATATACTTCCAATACAGTACTATATACATACTATACATATGTACACAGTAGTGACAACCGTTCGAAAGGGAGTGGGAAGAAGTAGATACTTATTCAATCCCACCCCCAGTACATACAATCTCTGATCGGTGGTTGCTTAATACCAATAATGGTGCTAGCTATGTTAGTAATGAAATATCCCAGATGTAATAAAATATAATGTATAGTCTTTATTCTCTAATAAAGATTATAATAAAAAGTCTTTACATCTTGCACTGTACTGCAATAATATAATTTCCTTATATTTAGCCTTAAATTGATGAATATTCGAACTTTGTTTTAAACTCCATCCTAAGCTGTTCCACAGACGAACCCCACAAACTGACACACACATATTTCTTCTTGCAGTTCTTATAGCTGGTGGTACTAGTTTAACACTTCCCCTGAGATTGTATCCATCACCTTCCCTCTCCATAAATAAGCCTTGTATATTGGCTGGAAGAACAGTTATACTGGCGTTGAATAACAATTGAGCTGTGTGGAAATTCACCAAATCTGAAAATTTTAGAATTTTGGACTGCAAGAAGAGTGTATTTGTGTATTCCAAATAATCAGACTTATGGATGATTCATAGTGCACGCTTTTGAAGTATTACCAGTGGGTGTAGTGTACTCTTATAATTGTTGCCCCATACTTCTATTACATAAGTTAAATATGGAGAAACAAGACTAAAGTAAAGAATATATAGAACGTTATAGTTCAGTACCCACTTCGCTTTGTTGATTATTGCTGTTTTTTGACACTTTCTTTTGAGTGTAATTAATATGAGCTTTCCAATTTAAGTTCTTATCTATTATTACTCCTAAAAATTTGATTTCAGTTACTTTTTCTATAATTTTATTATCAATGGATATATTCATATTTATTCGTTCCTTAAAGTTACCAAGCATCATAACTTTTGTTTTTTCCAGATTCAGTCATAGCTTGTTATTATCCATCTATATTTTTATTTTTTGCTAATTCCTTGTTAACACAATTTATAGCTTCATCATACCTTTCATTTGAATAGAACATGTTTGTATCATCTGCAATTAAAATCAGTTTCAGTAGTGTAGATACCTTAAATATATAATTTATATACAGATTGAATAATTTTGGACCCAATATGGAACCCTGCGGTATCATGCTATCAATACATGCAATTTTTTCCTGCTTATGCATATACCTGTGATCATGTGATCCGCACTATTACTGAGTGAAGCAGTAGACACTGTTGTTGTTAGCTACAGTCTGACACAAATACAAGCTACTTTTGCAAACCACAAAATGTCTGACATTATTGTTTTAACGGTCAAGACTGGATAGTTGTTTAGACTAGAAAAAAAAACATCATTGATTATGTGCATGCCGACCCCACCACCCCTTCCACCCTACCCACCTGGCCTGCATGTATAGTTATGCACCAGTAAGCACAACTGAATGACGTTAAGACTAGGGCTGGGTACCGTTTAACGGTACCTCAGTGGTACCGACCGAAAAACTTCGTTATATACCGGTGCCGAACAAGAGACGTGCGTACGGGTATCAGTTTCGGTTCTTAAAGTGGCTGTGCAGTCAATAAAAATGTGTAGAAATTATTGTTCAGTTCTTCTCTTTTACTGAAAAAATGGTGCATCACATCATTGAACATATCACCACGTCTTGCCGGCTCACACTCTTTTTCTAACAACATGCAGAGAGAGCCTGCAGCGCCCTTCTTCCTCTGTGGTGTCTGTGTAAAATAAGGTTGAACATGCAAACAGCACACCTAGTGGCATGAAGTGCAAATGCAGTCATGGTGTCGTCTGTGCGCCGTGAAGGAAGGTACCGAAAAAAGTACCGTTCAGGAACCGGTACCGAAAAAAGTACCGTTCAGGAACCGGTACCCTGCGTGAGGTATCGAAAAAGTACTTGTACTCAAAAAATATCTAATGGTACCCAGCCCTAGTCAAGATGCATGCATGGTTTTGAATTTGAATTTGACAGTCACTTAACCTTATTTGGAGTCGCAATCATGGATCCTGTTGGATCCTGTTGTGTCTAACAACTTGAAGTCTTTTCTAAGTGATGGAACCATCCCTCCTGGATTGACTAAGGTTCAACAAAACAATTTCCATCGGAAAGCAAAACATTACGAGTTGCAAGTTGAGTTAGATCGTCTGAAATGGAATAGGCTTTCAGGCTTTTTTGGGTCTCTATACTATCTTGTCCTTTTTCTTTTTTCTTTTGAACAGTTTTACTAACTTATTTATGTATTTGTGTTTAATCATTTCTTTCCAACATGACATGGCATGCGTGTGTTTTAAACGTCCCTTGGGGACAAATTGTGTTTTATAGATTGATTGATAAACCGCACGTATTTTGTGGTGCATCGAGTGGTCATAGACTTCTACCTACAGGCTTAAAAAAATCACTATTGTATCTTGTCTGTGTATTTAGTCTTTTAAAATGTGATTGATTTAATTATTGTGGGTCTCTGGGCCTGAATGCATGGCCAATAGTGTTGTAATCAAACAGGAAGTGGAATACCAACCCATTAAAGTAAGAATCAAATTGAGTCTTTATATCATCTTCTTCTTTTAGATAAAAAAATAAGTTAATAGGAGAAAACAAAAAACAATTTGCTGGAAATATGATACATGTCTATTGACATACTTTATGTGTTGCAGGTCACTACACCATTTGAACTTGTGGGTGTGGATCTCATAGGCAAACTGAGGACCACTCAAAGTGGAAACCAGTACATATGTGTGCTGACTGATTATATAACAAAGTGGCCCCAGGCTTATGCCATAAAATCCAAGAATGCACAGGAGGTCAGTCAGTGCTTACTGAAGTTCTTCTATCAGTTCGAAGCACCAAAACGGATACTGACGGACCAAGGCCGGGAGTTCGTTAATGAAGTATGTCAGAAAAGCTAAAAACATCATCCACAAAAATTTCATCATTAACTATGTAACGCTTACAGTAGTCAGTCACTCTTTTCGCACCTGTTATTCCCCCTATGGCTACCTTTAATTTGTTGTCTTTATGTATTTGTAAAATAGATCAACAGCAATGTGTACAAAATACTGGGCATCAAAAGAACCCTGTGTGTATCATCCACAGACCAATGGACTGGTGAAGAGGATGAAGGGGATGATCCCGAGGTAGGCGTATATCTGTTAGAATAATTTAATAATATCACTCTGGAATATGTCTTCTTGTAAAAAAAAAAAAAAAGAATAATTATCTTCTTTGTAGGGCACTGGCCAAACTGGGGCACGACAAGCCAGATGTGTGAGACAAGCATCTAGATGCTGTAATGTTTGGCCTGCGAACCAAGCGGCAAGTCACCACAAAGTTCTCACCATTCTTTTTAATGTTTGGGAGGGAAGCGAGGTATCCCTCTGAAATCCCAAAGGATTACATGGTAAGATGCATCGTGCATATTGAAAAAAAATTAATATATTTAAAGGTGTACAGAGAACAAAATTTAATTTGAGCTCACTAACTTAGAACAATGTATTGCTTTAAAGGGATTTGGTTTAATTTTGTTTCATTTGATTTTTCATTCATTCAAAAGGTGGATAGCAGTGTGGAGGGCAACCTCTCTGTTGAGGAAATGACAGAAAATGTCCTCAAACTGGATGATGCACTTCAAAATGCCATCCAAAATATCAACGACAGCCCCAAACCCAGGAAGGGTAAAAAAAGTGCTGTCAGCCTTAAGGAGGACATGAAGGTGCAAAGAATTAATGTGAGGAGTAAGCAGAGGAAAGGAGGAAAATTGGAGGGAAATGATCTTGGGCCCTACACAATTTCCTCCATCACTGGCAAAAGTGTGGACCTGGTAGACGCAAGTGGGATTACTATCCCCAAAATAAATCAGGGTCACCTTGTCCCTTATACTGAGGGGAAAGACAGGATTCCACTCAAACTCTTAACTGGCCTGCCAACAACCCCATCAAGTAATGCCCCGCCTGCTGCTCCAGCTTCCACCGGAGCGCCTGCTGCTCCGGCTTCCTCTGGTCCCACAGCTGCTGCAGCTTCCTCCTCTGGTCCATCCACTGATGGGCGAAGGAGCGCTGCCATTTCAGGTTATATACACCTCCCCTACATGTTCTCCACAGTGAACACCCCCTATGAGCAAGCATATGTTTTTTCATAGACAGACTATTGTACCTCGAATTTATTTTAGAGATCAAATAAATATGAATAGACAGAATAGCATTATTTCAACTTTGAATTTCTCTTTTTCAGATGTGAAAGATGCATGGAGGGGAGGAAATAGCATACGAGGGGGTACCCAAAAAAAACCGGAATTTGGTCAGAAAACAATAATAATAATGAGTTCCGACTTCTGGCCGTCAGATCTGCTGCAGGTAAGCCTCATGCACATCTGTGAGAAATTTGAGCTGCGAGAGTTACACTGACACCTGTCAGGAGCTATTTATAGCAACAGAGTGCAGAGGCAGTCTGCGATTTTTTCCAAAATGGCGACATTGACTGGGAAGCCAGAGCAGCGCGTAAACATTAAATTCTGCTTTTTGCTGGGAAAAAACAGCAGCAGAAACACTCACCTTGTTGCAGCAAGCCTACAAGGATGATGCTCTGGGGAAGAATCAGGTCCATGAGTGGTTTGGGTGGTTTTAAAAGGGCCAGATGTCCGCGCGTTGGGTGCGCTCAGCCGTGAAAACAATGCTGAGCTGCTTTTCCGCTGTCCAGGGTCTCGTCCACAGCAAGTTTGTCCCTCCAGGTCAGACTGTAAACCAGGACTACTACATGGAAGTCCTCAGACGGCTCCGTGAGGATGTGAGGAGGAAGCGGCCCGCGGAGTGGCGGAGTGGAGCCCGGTTGATCCACCACCACAGTGCGCCAGCGGACACGGCGCTGCGCCTCACGCAGTTTCTGGTGAAGAATAAGATGAATCTCCTCTCCCATCCGCCTTATTCGCCAGATGTAGCCTCGAGTGACTTTTTCTTGTTCCCCAAGTTGAAGAAAGAGCTGAAGGGACAGCGGTTTGCAGATGTGGAGGAGGTGACAGAAAAATCGCAGCCGGCAAAAAATGGCACTTTTACGTGCGGGTCTGACGACGCATTGGTGAAGTGGGAGCCACGGCTGGAGCGCTGCATGAATGCAGATGGGGATTATTTTGAAGGCGACGGTGGTGTTTTATTTTGAAATGTCATAAATAAAAAGTTATAATCAAATTCCGGTTTTTTTTGGGTACACCCTCGTACGTCCTGCTCTCCAAAGTGGGTCCCTATGAGATATTTTACCATGATATCTTTAATACAGGTCCTCAAATGGAGTTTGAGAGTGAGGTGAGATTTTAAAACTATTTTACTTTAAACCGATTTCCTATGTTAAGTATTTTCAAGTAGACACACGTCTTTCTTTCTTTTTTACATTTTGCCCTGCGAAATGGGTTTAACTTTTTTTTATTTTAATTACAGGTTATAAATGCATATCTCCCAAAGCTTGTGGAGAGGAATAACCAAAAGAACAGCACAAGGGCGTTTGTGATTGACACATTTGAAATGACAAGGATTTGGTAGGGGAAGTGTAGAATAATTTTATAATATTCTTTACATCATGCTTATTATATTATGTTATTTACTATTGTTCATATAATGCATGTCTCTGTGAGTTATAGTATGCTAGTAGACACAGGCGTAGAAAAGACATGTATCCTTTTTCTGTTCGCCAGCCTGCCATGTTTCATTTTTACGGCAGCCTCTTGGCAGCTGGACAGTTTGTTTTTTTCTAAAGTTAAGACAACAGGTCAATTCTCTCTCTGTCTCCCTCTGGTGCAAATGAGGCTCATTGGACAAGAAATGTGACACTATGATTTGTTGCACAACACCTGGCATTTGGGAAGACTTGATGGAGACTTGATGGAGACTTGATGGAGGCTGAGAGGGCCTCCCAAGGGGTCACGGACCTTGACCTTTATAGGGAGGGGGGAACAATTGTGTCTTGACGAAGAGTCCATGGAGAGTTGACGAACTCCCAAGAAATAGTATAAATAGATGGAGCGGAGAGCGATCGACGCGTCAGTTCTTTTGGTCGGTCTGGCTGCCGGAGGGTTTTTTGGGAATAAAGTCCTTCTTTTTGCATTCTGACTCTGACTCTGCCTGATTTTTCTGAGGAGAACTACGATGGAAGACTTCAAGAACCAAGAATGGATATACTTGAGGATTTTACGTTTTTTCTGGAATATATGTTTGTGGGGTTTTTTGCACCGTGACTGGCCTAGGATACTTTTTAAAATAAAATTCCACGACATATTATTGGCGAGCTCTAGCCAGGAGGAGTAACCGGAGATTGATTTTTATCTGTGGAGGAGGACTGATTCAGCACACTGTGGCCACAACAATTGGAGGTAAGCAGATTAATTTATTCTGCGTCTAAATTTTTTGTGTGCTTATGTCTGGTCTCTGCCCAGGTGAAATCTGAAACCGGATTAAATTAATCCAAAAGAACCTAGTTAAAGTTAAAAAGTGATTTTTAAAGATAAAAAAGAAAATTTGATTTAAAAGAAATTCAGAGGGGGAGTTCGGAGTCAGAATGCAAAAAACGACCAAACCGCATAAGAGTAACGACCATGGTGCAGAAAGAGTCTGCTTGCTAAGGGGAAAAAGGGGCCGCCTGCATGCGCAGACTGTCTTCAGGCTGCTATGTGTCTTAACTTCTGAGGGGAAGTGACACCGCGGCTAGAGAAGGGTCGGCTAAGTATAAGAGTGGGAGCCGCTTGAGGATAATTCTCCTAAGAGAGGAGTAGGCGCCAGTGTGGAGATGCGGATACCGCTAAGGGTTTGTTAGACAGGAACAACTGTAAATCAATACTTTAGATAATGTTCTAAATTTTACATGGAGTAAAATGAATGCAAATTTGCTTGTTTGAATATTAAATACAAAACGCTATGTTTAACATACATTATTTACCCAACTAAATTAAAGAAAAGTTTAGATAAGTCTGAAATTTAAGTAGTTTAAATTCCTAGTGATCTGTATTAAAAGAGAATTTTGCAGTTAAGTGATGTTTATTTGGAAATAATTAAGGTAACAATTACTCATAATTTTTATGTCTAAATGGTTGCTGAAGTTTTTCTAAGCAAATAGCGCTCTATACTTTTTGGATGTGAGTGTGTTGTTTCTGCGTAATTTAACCTTAGGGCTGAATGGGTAATCTCTGCCATAAATAAAGCCTTCTAGGAGGGAGAGGGTATAAAACAGGAGACCCAGAAGTGGGTCCCTTACGGACGGCCGGTCCAACCTATGAGAGGTTAATTTGTTGACCCAGCGGAGAGACTGGGCTGTCAAAGTGAACTCTGGGTCTGAAGCGTAGGTTGTAAACTAGTAAGCCTTCTCCCAGGAGAGGAGAGAAAGTGTACACAAGAGACTCCAGGAGAGGGTCGAGCACGGATGGATCCGTCCCAACTGCGGTTACCGCCAAAGGTCAATTTGTCGGCTCAGCTGTGAGCTGCACCGTCAGAGCGAATTTTGGGGCTGAAAGGGTGGTTGTAAAACAAAAAGCCTTCTGACGCGGAGGAGGTAATTGTGTCTATGTCTAAGTAAGAGTGTGTAAAAAGAGCAAGTGAGTGTTAGAAAGATGTGAGGAAAGGAGAAGGGGTGACTGTGCGTATGAGACTGTCTGTGAGAGTTTGAAGGAGAGCAGATGGTAAAATGAGCAGAAACTTTGGCCAAAAAAAGTACATATGTAAATAAAATGCGCATGTAATCATAGGGTATTTTAGAATAATTATATAAATAGTGTAAATAGACAGAAAAGGAAGACTGACTAAATTGAGAAGGTGGAAAAGTTACAGCAGGTTTGCCTTCAAATGAGACGATTAAAGAGTATTTTATTTAAATACTGCAGCTTTTGTGACGTTACAGTTTTATTATGAGACGGGTATGGATAATTATAGATAGGAAATTGTATTTGGGATGGTGGCAGAAACTAAGGGATCAAATTTAGAACTCTATAGTACAGGGCTGCGTAAAAGAGTACGCTTAGAGTCAACCATGGGGGAGTGACTGCTAGTGAGAAGAGGCAGCAGTGATAAGGAGTATTTATTACTCTCCTGAGAACATAGGAGAGATATTGAGATGCATGAAATAACGTATTATTGGATAGAATGTAGATATAAAAATGAAAACTAAAGTTGAATTGTGGCAAAATCGGCAGGAAATCATTCAGACAACTGTGGCATTTGACCAGATGTGTTATTCTAACAAGTACAGGGGGAATTCCCCGACGTGCTCTGGACACGGGGATCAGGAGCTGCTGGAATGCAGGGGGGTTGGACGCGTTATCAGTGCAGCTGAAGTGAAGCACCATCAAGGCAGGCCACTTTGCTGCTAAGTAATCTATTACGGCACGGATTGGCAGTAAAATCCATGGTTGGATATCAGTCATTCCATGAAAGGGTAACAGGTTTCCCATGGATTGGTTCGTATCTCAGTTTAGGCTTACGGTTTTATTTCAGTATGTATTTTTGCATCCTGAGAAAAAAAAAGAGAGAGAAAAAGACTTTAAACGAAAGGTATTTTATTTTTTATTTTTTTGAAGTTTTGAATGTAACTACATGAAGGAAAATACACAGATTTAAATTTAAAAATGCCTCGACAAACTTTAACTTCTCGTTCTTCTCCACTCCTCCACTCGCCATGGCTTTCTGAAACGGGTGATTTATGTTCTGTAGCTGAGCGCTCCTCTTGCTCCTCTGGCTCAAATTTCACACATAGGCAGGAGGGGGGTGTGGAAGAGCCAGTGATTGGACAGCTACTCGCAGGATGGGGATTTCCTTAGCAGAGTGCTTATTTATGCAGGTAGACAGACATAGGGATCTGTTCTGCAAGTAGGTGGCCAGCTGTAAGAAATTAATTAATTAAGCAACGACAGACCGTGGTTTATAGGTGAATTGATTTATGTATGGCGTACCGAAGGGTTTGGTTCAAAACAGAGAACCGCAGCATGCCTAATGATTATATTAGAGAACTAGTATTGAGAACAGCAGTTCTAAATAAAAATATATATAAATAAATAAATAAATAATTTATTGTACTAATATAAACTATCCCCACAGACACAGAAGCTGTGTGGAAAGAGAGTCAAGGGATTTAAAATGGATCAAGAGGACAACAGGAGGCACAGGTACTAATATGACAGCACCCAAAATTTGAAAAAGAAATTCTAAAATGTATAGAAAATAGAACAACAGAACTCCCGAAGGGGCAAAATGGCCTCTAGGAGTCTTTGATGAGAAATGTTGTGACGAAATGGCATCAAACATCAAGCATTATGAAGATGAAGATTTCAGCAACAGAAGAGAAGAAGATCTGAGTAAAGAACTGACAAAGTGACAACAATGCAACTTGGAGAACAGAGCAAGCAAGTTGTGACAGTAAATCAAGAGCAAGGAATGCTGCAATGGTTTTGGCTGGATGGGAGGCGGAGACAGCTGACACCAGACAGGCCCACAGCTCCTAATAGCTCCACCCACCTATCAAATTCCAAGAAGAGGGATGAGAAGGGGGGCTACACAACCAGCTGCCAGGCAGAGGAGAGACGCCTGCTGGGGAAGAAGAGACTCTGCAGACAGTGGAGACAGATGACATTCCAACCACGCTGCAATGAGTTCATCTGCAGTGGCTGCATAGGCCTCTACAGCTATGCCTGATGCTGTAGACCTGACTGAAGACCCATGGCATAAAACCCCATGATCTTTCAAGATAGATGGAGCCAACAATTTTATGCCAACTACAAGCCAACATAATGTGCATACCAGATGGGGTATGTGGATTTTCCTGACAAGGAAATGGAAGAATCAAGCACTATGATGTGCCAACAACCAGATGGGGAAAAAACCAACAACCCTGATCTACTGGATCAGACTGATGGAGAACTTCAGTCAACTCTCGAAGAAGACGAAGAGCTAATTCTCCAACAAGTGTCACTGGAAGTATGGTCAAGACATAAGACTGATGTGAGCAGAGTCAAATCAGTAAAACCCATCCACTGCCATACAGAAATTGATACCCATTGAAGCAACATGCAATCAAAGGCATTGAACCAACCATAAATGGATTACTAGCAATGGGAGTGTTAGTTAAAACAAAAAGTTAATGTAACACACTAATCTTCCAATCAAGAAAAAACAATTCTACAGATGATAGGTTGGTTCATGATTTAAGAGCTGTCAATGCCATTGTCGATGCTGAGACTCCTGTCGTCCCTGATCCAATTACGTTGTCCCTGATCCACATATGTTGTATGTTGTTATCAAATGTTCCACCAGATACTAAATGGGATATGGTAATAGACCTTTGTTCTGCATTTTTCAGTATGCCGATAGATGAGGAGTCACAGTATCTTTTAGCTTTTACAAATCAGAAGCAACATTAAAGCCGCAAGCGGCATTGGTCGGGACCGAGCCTCCTTGCCGGCCCACGACTGAGACGTCCACCCACTGACATGGGAGTTGTTGGCATCTGTCATCCACTAACATGGAGTAGTTAGCATCTCCCAACCACGAACATTGAGTAGTTAGTATCTCCCATCCACTAACATGGAGTAGTTAGCGTCTGCCATCCACTTACATGGAGTTGTTAGCATCTCCCATCCACTAACATGTAGCTCTTTGCATCTGTCTTCCACTAACATGGAGTCGTTAGCATCTTCCATCCAGTAACATGGAGTAGTGAGCATCTCCCATCCACTAACATGTAGGTGTTAGCATCTCCCATCCACTAACATGGAGCTGTTAGCATCTCCCATCCACTAACATGGAGTAGTTAGCATCTCCCATCCACTAACATGGAGTAGTTAGCATCTCCCATCCACTAACATGGAGCTGTTAGCATCTCCCATCCACTAACATGGAGTAGTTAGCATCTCCCATCCACTAACATGGAACTGTTAGCATCTCCCATCCACTAACATGGAGTAGTTAGCATCTCCCATCCACTAACATGGAGTACTTAGCATGTCCCATCCACTAACATGGAGCAGTTAGCATCTCCCATCCACTAACATGGAGCTCTTAGCATCTCCCATTCACTAACAGTGAGTTGTTAGCATCTCCCATCTACTAACATGGAATTGTTCGCATCTCCCATCCACTAACATGGAGCTCTTAGCATCTGTCTTCCACTAACATGGAGTAGTTAGCATCTCCAATCCACTAACATGGAGTAGTTAGCATGTCTCATCCACTAACATGGAGTAGTGAGCATCTCCCATCCACTAACATGGAGTTCTCAGCATTTCCCACCCACTAACATGGAGCTCTTAGCATCTGTCTTCCACTAACATGGAGTAGTTAGCATCTCCCATCCACTAACATGGAGCTGTTAGCTTCTCCCATCTGCTTTTGAGAGTGACTGAATGAAGGCACTGAGTGTCAGAGTTTGATTGACAGCTGCTGTCAGCTGTGTAACTGCACTGTATGCCCATATATGGTAATTTCAGTGAGAGTGGAGAGAGGCGAAAATAAAAGTTTCTGTTTGGGAAACAACTGGTCCTTGTTCCTTTGCTGTTTGGCATAACTGAACAAAAAATATCTGGTTTGATAGGAAAATTTGTTGTCTTTCACTTGGTGAGGCTTTCAGAGCAGTCACACTTTTAGTTTGGACCCCAGAGGCCTCAGCTTGTGAGAAGCGCAAGATTTTTCCCCATCCGGCTCCATTATAACTGAGAGGCAAAAAAATGCAGAGCGCACACCTTTTCTTACCTGTGAAAACATACATATAACATGGCATTTTCCCCACTTATGTTACATCATCTTGTTCGGGAGAACCTGCTGCAACTTTGCGTGTGCTCGGTTTGTTGATAGGAGTCACGGTTTAGCCGCAGTCGCCACTTGTTCGAGGTGCTGAAAAAAGGCGACCTTTTTCCTTTTTCCCCCATTATAATGGATGAGGGCCGGAGCAAGGCAGGATTTCAGACTTCCAAATTTGAACGCTAATAAAATCCACACCGTTAGACTTTTGACAAAGTTGTTCACAACTTTTGTAGAGAAAATTGTCCTCTTTCACGTCGCGTGACTCTTATGTTTGTACGACAAACGGTCTCGGAGGAGATAATTTTTACGTGAGGAGTGATTTTGAGCAAAATTTTACTTTGAAAGGGAAATAACCGACTTCCTGTTGGATTTAGGTCAGGGGTGTCAGCGCGTGAAATGTAGATCTCAATGAGACGAACGCGTCAACGTTGGTTTGATCTCTCTACGACATTCCTGCGGGCCGTAGCGACTGTTTTAGACGTTTTTTGGGATCTAGGTGGCGCTAGAGAGGAGATGTTGTTTTTTTTTCCATTTTATAAAATTTTTCGCCGGTCATGATGTGCGTGCCAAATTTGGTGAGTTTTCGTGCATGTTTAGGGGGTCAAATTCGCGTTTACTTGGGCGTAAGTATAATAATAGAGGAGGAGAACGACAAACGAACGAATAACAATAGAGACCTTGCCCTACGGGCAAGGTGGCCTGCGGCCACCTTGCCCTCCGGGGCTCGGTCCCTAAATATACGTATACTCGACTTCCACAAGGTTATGTAGAAAGTCCATCAGTATTTGATAGAATACCAGCCTAAGACTTACAGCATATAAATGTTGCAAGCACAGTAATACAGTATGTAGATGACATAGGAAAGAGGAACATAGTTCCATCAGATAGAGGCTATAACTCGAGCTCCGCAGCCACAAACAGTAGGACAAATGCTTTCCTTTCTGGGGATGACTGGATATAACCATCCATGGATAACTGACTATGCTGGAAAAAGAAAAGGAAAAAAAAAAAAAAAAAAAAAGCTCCATTACGTGCACTGCAAAAACTGCAGACCAATTAAATGTAAAAAAGGACCTGCAGTCGACACCAGTTATAGGTAATGAAGTTATTCTTGATGCTCCTGAGCTCACAATCCAGTGGTGCGCCGCGGTGAATCCTGCCACTAAAATGGTAACTCCTGATGAGGGTATCCAATATGACTGTAAACAAGAAACAGACAACTCTATGAGAGTGTATGATGATTTATACAACCAACCAATAACGGCTGATGTGACTTTAATTATGGATGGATCTTGTTTTAAGGATGCCATGGACAACCATGTGGGTTTTGCCATAATTGAACTAAAGCCACATGGCACCTTTTTGAAATTATAAAGTACTAAAATTGAGAAAACCATGCTCTGCCCAATTGGCAGAAATAAAGGCTTTTAGGACACCCATGCAGATGAAATTGCCAAACTCTTACAAGTAATGTTACTTTCGATGGCAGTTACAGTGATTGAATGCCCTGCCAATCAAAAGCCAAACAACTTAATAGCTAAAGGGAATCAATAACTGATGAAGAGGAAAAAAGGCAGCAGGGGTAAGTATGTGCCCCATACTAATTGCAGTTGACTGTAAAACCTTAACTATTCTATCTTTTCTTATAGCAGCACAGGACAAGGCAGTCCCACAGGAAAAAACGGTGTGGCTTAAGGGGTATGGCCATGAACACCCTGGATGGGCCGCAGCGGCGTTTGTGGAGGAGTTGTACTGGACATTTTGTCTTGCCACTCTCTCTGCTACGTTGTGCTATTAGGAATGCGCATGGTCAGGACCATTGCGCAAGGGGGGAAGTGTTAAGACGCTTAAGAGATGTTTGGTGGTCACCATTTCTGGCACCCACAGTCGATCGAGTGCTGCATGAATGTAAAGTATGTGCTCAGTATAATACAAGGAAATCTTTTTCGGCACCTATTGCGCATATTCCTCCACCAGACGGTCCATTTCGTCATCTGATTATAGATTTTGTAGATATGACTCAAAGAATTGGATACATGCGATATATTCTTGTGGTAATATGTCGTTTCAGCAGATGGGTGGAAGCAGTACCAACCTGAGCACCAGACAGTGGATCTGTAGCAAAGTTTTGTGTAGAGAGGTTTTCCAAGGTTTAGTTTTCCTGACACATGTAGTTCAGACAATGGATCCCACTTTGTGGTGGAGGTAATAAAACGTATTATGAAAATACTTGGGATCCAGCAGAAGTTTGGATGTATATAACCCACAGTTGCAGGGAACAGCTGAATGAGCAAATGGAATTTTGAAATCTAAAGGGAATTAAGTTCATAGCGAACAGAGAGAACAAACTAAGATGTCTAAGAATTTTTTGCTAACTGTTGTCAAACTAACTAAACTAACACACTAACCCATCTAACACTGCATGAAATATGCATAGAGAGACCCATGCATGTACCTTTTTTGAAGGGACTTTATGAAGGTCTATCTTGTGAACAGCTGAGAAGTTATGTTCAACAATTGTCCTGTATTTGTAAGGTGATTTTTCAACAGGTAAAAGGGGCTAAAGAAGACAGAGAGGCTGAAATCACACCATCTCTAGAATGAGTGTGACCTGGAGAGGGGGTATACATGAAAGGTTTCAGAGGGAATGGAACCAACTGAGACAAGGAGGTCCATTCAAAGTTGTCCTGACCAAGTTGCACTGCACTGGACATCGAGGGTAAGACTGTTTGTTTCTATTGAAACTGCTGCTGCAGGGCTGACAGACCGCCCTCAAAGCATCAGCAGACACCACCTGAGCTGGAAGGGGAAGGTAATACCTCCACGCAGGGAAGAGGCGGCTACAGGAAGGGAAAAGATGATGCCTCCCCTGCAGATTAGGCACAGCCAGACAGAAATAAGATCATAAAGACTGATCTCCAAACAAAGCAGCAAAAAAAATAGGAGTAGAGGTTTGTTACCAAGTAGGCAAAGGGAGTGATTCAATTAGGATTCAACTAAGTTAGAAACAAATAGGCTCTGGAGATTTAGAGTCAGGAGAAGGACCATTAAGATATAGATTATGAAAAAGTTTAACACAACCAATAGGTTGTCGCGACCGTAAGGTTGCTATGCTACCTCACCCCACAGTAGGTGGAGTGCTAGCTACTTCTGGAGAACTCCAGATAGGGGTAGTATGGAAAACAAAGAAGAAAATGTTTATGGAAAGAAGAAAAAAAATGAAAAAGGTAACAATGTACCGATGGTGGATACCATTAGAAGAATGCTTAATGGGTTATTTGTCTTTATAGGGAAAATCATGGTGGAGAGCAATATTGACAGGAATACACTCCTGTTGGACAACATACCATCGATGACTCGAGACCAAACAGGGGAGAGGACGTCGGACAGTGTCTTCCAGCCGGAGCCTGTCCCATGGCAACTGACGGTGGGGGATCTACAACCAGGACCCAGCAGACTTCGTCCACGAGAGTCCACCGGCGTGTACTGGGCTCCACCTCCATGCCGCTATCAGCCTCCGAGGACCTACTACCAGCATCCCCTCCCAACCTATGTCACCAGTTCCTGAGACCCTCTCCTCACCTCCCCTCCCTTTATGACGATGCAGGGATGCGCTCCAGCGCAGGAGCAAGGAACGCCGATCACACACACGGGTCCCCGAACCCCTGAGGAGCCCAGGGAGACACCTCTCTCCCCAACCTATGACCCAATATCATCTGACGGCAGCGACGTCAGCGACAGCGACACCAATGCTCGCGTAGGATCCTGGTTTTTGAAAGTTTGTTTATACTCGGGAGGACCTTGCCACCATGCCTTTGAATGATGTACGAGAGATGATGAAAGATGTTCAGGTGTTGGAAGATACACCACGTAGCTGAGTGCGTCAATACTTGCCACTCGCAAAAGATGATTTGCTTTTCGGCATTTCCGCTGGCAGCAGGATGCGGTTCCCGCTGCACCCAATAATACCCCAAGCTTAACTGAGTAGTGTACTGCTGCTCATATGCCTCTGTGGGGAAGGTTCAGTCAGGAGATTGATTGATAGTGGATGGTTAACCGTTAGTAGTATAATCTCTGTATTAAGTTAGTAATATAATCTTAGTATTGATCATTTATGGGAGTGTGTATCACGTTATTAATCATTTTATGTAGATGATTTAGTATATTCCTACGTGTGTGCTGAAACTACATAACCTCTTTGAAAAGGTGCAAGTTGTGCCGCAGTTAAATACTGCTGTTACACGATTACAGACAAATGCTTATGTTTGCTATGAAGAATTTGTAGTTGATTAGTTATAGTGGTGTAGTATGAGACTTGTTAGTCTCAAAGGGGGGAAATGTAGAATAATTTTATAATATTCTTTACATCATGCTTATTATATTATGTTATTTACTATTGTTCATATAATGCATGTCTCTGTGAGTTATAGTATGCTAGTAGACACAGGCGTAGAAAAGACATGTATCCTTTTTCTGTTCGCCAGCCTGCCATGTTTCATTTTTACGGCAGCCTCTTGGCAGCTGGACAGTTTGTTTTTTTCTAAAGTTAAGACAACAGGTCAATTCTCTCTCTGTCTCCCTCTGGTGCAAATGAGGCTCATTGGACAAGAAATGTGACACTATGATTTGTTGCACAACACCTGGCATTTGGGAAGACTTGATGGAGACTTGATGGAGACTTGATGGAGGCTGAGAGGGCCTCCCAAGGGGTCACGGACCTTGACCTTTGTAGGGAGGGGGGAACAATTGTGTCTTGACGAAGAGTCCATGGAGAGTTGACGAACTCCCAAGAAATAGTATAAATAGATGGAGCGGAGAGCGATCGACGCGTCAGTTCTTTTGGTCGGTCTGGCTGCCGGAGGGTTTTTTGGGAATAAAGTCCTTCTTTTTGCATTCTGACTCTGACTCTGCCTGATTTTTCTGAGGAGAACTACGATGGAAGACTTCAAGAACCAAGAATGGATATACTTGAGGATTTTACGTTTTTTCTGGAATATATGTTTGTGGGGTTTTTTGCACCGTGACTGGCCTAGGATACTTTTTAAAATAAAATTCCACGACAGAAGAAACCTAAAATTAAGGTAAAAAAAAATATTCTCTCATGTTTTGGTACTTATCAATACAAAACAACATAAAAATATCGCAAGACATCTTTTGTGTATTATCTTATGTTACAGATTGTACCACTGCTGTATGAATTCATTTTGGGCGTGGATAATCAGGACCATCACTGGATGCTGGTGGTAAGTTCACAACACATTGTGTGTGCGTGTGTGTGCGCATGCATGCATGTTTGTGTATCACTACACAGGTGTTGTTACAGCATATTTATTGAATTTGTATCTTGTAGGTGATCTTACCAGCCAAAACCACAACCCTGTTTCTGGACCCATTGGGGGAAACAGAAAAGGCAGTCAGTCAGTGCAAAGATGTCACAAGGTAAGATATTAAGCATCCATTTCTGTTGTCATAGAAATTCTAGTTGCAAAAAAGTTTCATTTCAAATCATGTGTGTTTGTGTTAGATCCTTCATGAGACAAAGGGGTTAAATCCTTCGGGATACAGTCAAGTCGGCACATAGTGAAGCTGGGCCCGACTTGACTGTATCCCGGGGGCGAGTTGGTCAGTGCCGACTTGACTGTAATCCGACTGAAAAGTCCTCCTTCGAGCCGGATTTGAACCAGCGACTTAAGGCAGGCCCAGCCTTAAAGGGGCTGTATCATGCAAAATTCACTTTTTGTATGTTTTAACCTTGTTATATAGTTATGTACTCACCAAAAACACCCACAAAGGGTTTTTTTCCTTCGTGCCTGTGCGTTTGAGGTTTCATCCTTGTTGTGCTGCTCAGAGAGGCAGCCCCTCCCACACCCGTGAAAATGCTCTGTTTCCCACGTTCAGGTCACACAGGGAAGATGGCTCCCCTGAGCCCCCCCCGCAGGCCCTCGGCAATCAGCGTTGCTGCTTTTTGTTACTCCGATTTCGAGGATAAACTTTAACCATCGTCTGAAAGCAACAGTCAAGCAGGAGCAAGAGTCTGAAGGGTCTGCGCTTGGTGAGTTTCCCACCGGAAAAGATGTTTTCACGTGTCTTTGCGTGTCGAGAAGCTCGAGCTAAAGCTAGCCAGCGTATTTGTTTTGAAGCGCTGATTGGTTGAAGTAGCTGTCAGTCAACGTCCACAGGGGGAGAAGCGGGATTTCAGTGAAACAGAGCGTTTTCTCTTCCGGGTTTCAGAATTAGCCCCAGAAAATCTTTTATTTCTCACAAAATTACTTTTCCTTAGCGCCAAAAATAAACTATTACCATGTTAGTACCATTTCTCGGGCTTGGACTAGCTAAAAAAGCATGATGCACTAAGCATCATGGGAAAACACTACCAGTGGGGCCGTTCACACCAGGAGAAGGCGAAGGTCATTAGTACTGGGGCACCAGCGCTCAACCCCCGACCCTGTTAGACCAACGGGATCCCGCACACCAAGGTGTGGAGACCCCAGGCCAGCCAGGACCAGAGGACCAGAGCGCAGCGACCCCAGCAGAGGACCGGGACCAACTCCCGGTGTGAAGGACCCCCCTGAGGAAACACTGGAGTTAAACAGATGTTAAAAAGACATGATACAAAGCTAATAAAAAAAATAAAAAATAAATAAAAAGTAAGATAAGATTATAAAATAGAAAATAAAATAAATTAAAAGTACATAGTAAAAATAGAATGAATAAATAGGATAAGTATATTAAAAATTAAAATGACCAAAAATAAAAATGATGGAGATAAGAGGTATAAAAGGTCAATTAAAAGCCAGATTAAAAAGGTGTGTTTTCAACCTCCCTTTAAAAATATCAACAGTCTCTGCGGTCCTGAGGTTCTCTGGCAGGCTGTTCCACAGGCGGGGGCCGTAGTGGCTAAAAGCCGCTTCACCACGGGTTTTGGTTCTGGCTTTAGGAACACACAATAAGGCACTGCCAGAGGACCTCAGGGCCCGCGAGGGTCGATAGGGTAAAAACAGATCAGCTAGATAAGAAGGCGCAAGGCCATTAAGACATTTAAAAACTAATAAGAGAACCTTAAAATCGATCCTGAAGCGGACAGGGAGCCAATGCAGCGACTGTAAAACCGGTGTAATGTGGCTCCGCCCCCTGGGCCTCGTCAGCACGCGAGCGGCTGAGTTTTGTAATAACTGTAGGTTTGAAATGTTCTTTTTGGGAAGACCAGAGAGCAAGGCATTACAATAATCTAATCTACAGGAGATAAAAGCATGCATTAGCACCTCTGTACTGGCCTGAGAGAGAAACGGGCGGACTCTGGCTATATTCTTAAGATGATAAAATCCAATCTTAGTTATGTTTTTAATGTGTGGAATAAAACTTAGTTCAGAGTCAAAAATCACGCCCAGGTTCTTAACTGATTGTGCTGGTTTAAAATCTGATAATTTAGGTAAAATTTTCTCTCTCTGACCTTCGGGACCGATAACTAAAACCTCAGTCTTGTCCTGGTTGAGCTGTAGGAAATTCACTGCCATCCATGACTTGATGTCTGAAATACAGTTAAAAAGGGTTTCTATTGGCCCTGAGTCACCAGGAGACACGGCGATGTACAGCTGAGTGTCGTCAGCATAACTATGGAAACTGATGCCGTGTCTCCTGATGACGTCCCCAAGTGGAAGCATGTAGAGATTAAAAAGTATGGGACCTAAAATTGAACCTTGGGGAACCCCACACCTAATTTCATGGATTCCTGAGGAACAAGTATCCAAACTTACATAAAAACATCGATCTGTGAGATAAGAACTGAACCAGTTAAGAACAGTACCAGAGAGGCCCACCAGGTGACTCAATCTATTTATTAAAATGTGGTGGTCTACTGTATCAAATGCAGCACTCAGGTCCAGTAGAACCAACACTGTGAGTTTTTTATTATCTAAATTCCACCTGATATCATTTAAAATCTTTAAAAGGGTGTCTCGGTACTGTGGTTCACTCTAAAACCAGACTGATGTCTTTCTAAAATGTTATTGATCATTAAAAAGTCATTGACTTGGTTAAAAACCAGTCTTTCTAAAACTTTACTTAAAAATGGTAAGTTGGATACTGGTCTGTAGTTATTAAGAACATTGAGGTCTAAATTGCTCTTCTTCAGAAGGGGCTTCACCACCGCCGTTTTAAAGGCAGTGGGGAAGA
This sequence comes from Salarias fasciatus, assembly GCF_902148845.1. Classification (NCBI taxonomy): domain Eukaryota; kingdom Metazoa; phylum Chordata; class Actinopteri; order Blenniiformes; family Blenniidae; genus Salarias; species Salarias fasciatus. The sequence goes on from NC_043759.1 coordinate 26,075,903, forward strand.
CACCCATCTGAAGAGAGCTGTTCATGATATTTAAAATCTGTTCCTCAAGGAATCCATAAAGTGATTTAAAAAGTGGTGGGGATGGGATCTAAAAGGCAGGTTGTTGATTTTACTTGGGAGAAAACTCGACCAAGAGTCCTCGCGTCAACCAGGTCCAAACTGTCCAGTGTGTCCTCAGGCATGGACAACGGTTCAGCTGTGTTCACTGATAAAACCTGTTGGGGTAAAAGACTAGACCTGATGTCCATGATTTTAGTTCTGAAGTGGTCTGCAAAGTCTTCACAGAGAGCGTCTGTTGGCTCCTTAAAAGCTTTATTAAAATGAGTGCCAGTTAAAATGTTGAAGGTGGAGAAGAGGAACCGGGGGTTGTCTTTATTGTCTGAAATAAGTTGAGAGAAGTGGGAAGTTCGGGCCTGTTTAACTGCATTATTGTAAATTTTGAGTTGTTGACGTAGAATGTCGTGATGTACAGTCAACTTGGATTTTCTTCTTTCAGCACTCCTGCAGTTTCTTTTTAGTTTGGTGATTTCATCGTTTTTCCTCCACGGGGGTTTGGAATGGCCCTTGATAGTTTTGGTTAAAAGTGGAGCGACTGAGTCCAGACTGGACTTCAGTTTACTGTTAAAATTGTCAACGATAAAATCACAGGGTGCAGGTAAAATCACTGCAGGAGTGCTCTGTAAGATCTCTATAAAATCTGCAGCCACTTCAGAGGTAAGGTAGCGTCTCCTCACTGTTCTCACCGGGGCCCCCTGCTGGTTAAAACTGGTGATGTTAAAAAACACACAGTAGTGGTCAGACACAGCCAGGTCAACAACAGAGGACACACTGATGGACAGACCGTGGGTTATAACCAGGTCCAGGGTGTGTCCTCTGTTGTGAGTTGGCTGTGCGACATGCTGTTTAAAATCTAAACAGTTTAAAAGGTTTAAAAATTCTCTGGACATAGAGTCCGAGATGTCGTCAATATGTAAGTTAAAATCACCAGTTATTAAAATTCTGTTATATTTAGAATGAATTATTGTTAAAAGTTCTGAAAATTCACTAATAAAAAGACTAGAGTACTGAGGGGGTCTGTACACAGTTAAACACAGGATTGGGGGACTGGTAAAAACAAAGGCGTGGTGCTCAAAGGAGCTAAAACTGTTAAAAACCACTGTACACGCACTAAATGAGGTTTTTAAAATGGAAGCAGTCCCTCCACCCCTCTTACCCTGTCTGGTTGAAAATAAAAAGCTAAAACTTGGTGGGGAAGCCTCAGTGAGGATAACAGGTGCATCAGTACCAAGCCATGTCTCAGTTAAAAGCAGACTGTCCAAGTTATTATCTAAAATAAGATCATTAATAATAAAAGATTTGTTTAAGAGAGAGCGCACATTCAGCAACGCCATTTTAATGGTGGTGGGCGGGTTGAATGTGCGCTCTCGGTGAAGTTTCACTGTTAAAAGAGTCCTTTCTCGTTTAAAAACAGTCCGAGGGATGTGGTGTCTGGAGGAGATGATAACTGGGATGCTGTGGATGGTGTGTGGTGTGTCCGGGGGCAGTGAAGGTGCGTGAGAGGTGTGTGCAGCGTGTGGTGGATGGGGGGGGCTTGCAGGTAGTCAGTCAGTGGGGGATGTGTGGACTGTGTGCTGAATGTTACCTGCTAAAATGGAGCTGCCCAGCGTGCTCGGGTGAATTCCGTCCTTGTGATAAAAAGCTGGGCGGTTCCAGAAAAGGTTAAAATTGTCAATGAAATAAAAGTTGGAGGCTGTGCAGGAGCGCTGAAACCAGGTGTTGAGGCCGAGCAGTCTGGAGAAGCGTTCAGCGCCCCTGGAGAAGGTCGGCAAAGGTCCAGAGATAAAAACCGACCTTCCACAGCTCTCCAACAGGTTAAAAAGGTTTTTAAAATCCTGCTTGGTGACCTCCGACTGCCGCCGGGCCGTGTCGTTAGTGCCGACGTGAACGATGACCCGGCGGACAGTGGAGGGGAGGGACTGCAGGAGCTCCGGGAGTCCGTGTAGGATCGTGGGGACAGTAGCATCAGGAATACACCGCGTGATGGCGTTAAAAAAGCGAATATTCCTGATGCTACTGTCCCCAACCAGGAGAGATGTGGGGGAAAAAAGGGGGCGGGGCGGGGGCGGCTGCGGGGCGACGATGTCCGGGGCTGGGGAGCGCTCCGCCGGTGTAGCGGGGCCGCCGGCAGCAACCTCGCTGCTGGAGCGGTGGTCCTGACCCTGGTCCTGGATCCGGTCCCGGTTCTCCCCGGAGTGGTGGTCCCGGTTCTCCCCGCGGTGGTGGTGGTGGCTCCCGGAATGCCTCCTCACCGCCTCCCTGATCATCCTCAGGCGGGCAGCGGAGGCCGCGGACCGGGGCGATCGCCGCCGCTCCGGGACCGGCTGGGAGCGGTCCGGCTCCAGGGCCGCGGCGGAGTGATTCGGTGCTGCGGCGGGGAGCTCCTTCTCCGGGGCCGAGGTGGAGTCGGGCCAGGAGCGCGAGGGATAAATCCGTCTCCGGGGCCGGGGTGAAATAATCCGAAGCAGTGGCGGAGCGACGGCGGTGCCTGGTGGTGTCTGGCAGCGTGGCTTCCGGGGAATCGTGGCGGCGAGCGGCGGACCCGCCAGAGGACGCGGGAACAGCAGCGGCCGCAGCGGGCCGCGGACCCTCACCACCCGCCGGGCTGTCGTCGTACTGCTCCAGGGCGTGGAAGCGATTCGAGAGGGGTAGTGGAGGCGAAGCTGCGGTGGGCTTAGGCTTGCGGCCCCGCACTACCACCTCTGCCCAGGAGCGCCGATGGTCCGGAGTAGAGCAGGAGGGAGCCCAGGGAGCTGGAGCGATGGTGGTGTTCATGAAAGAGGAGATGAGCATGGATTGTCCCTCGGCCAGCGTCCGGGCCTGCTCCAGCAGATCGTCTTTTTCCCTGAGCTCCTCCGACAGCCGGCGGATGTCCTCCCGCAGGTCGGAGACGATCCTGTCCGCCTTCACGACCAGGGGGTGCAGGTGAGGTCCGCGGTACAACGCTGCGGCCATGTTGGGCTGGCGGCACGGCCTCACACACCGGTACCCACGGGCACGTACCTCTGTCCCTGGTGCCCGGGTTCACTACCGGTGTAACCGTGCCGCCTTCGTGCTGCCTCGCCGCTCCTGGTTCACCGCTACCGGATCGCCACTCGTAAACCGCCGCTCCGCCTCGGTGCCACTGCTCCGCTTCGGACCCGGAAGCGTCGGTACTGCGCGCTCGTCTCGCTGCTTCTGCGCGCTCGTCTCGCTGCTTCTGCGCGCTAAGTATAATTCCCAATCAGCACAGTCAACAAGATAATGAGTTATAGATAAATATATGCAAAATCAAATGAATATATGAAATACAATCTGAATACCTAACGTGAAGTATAAATGGTACAGGAAATCAAACATCAAGCTTCTTTCAGCAGAAGCCACTGGAACAGGAGGAGTGGCAGAGATTCTCAGTGTAGACCACATGTTGGGGTAAAGTTCTGCCAGCTTCATCTCATGAAGGTGTAGCTGAGGTGGATACAACAGGAGGAGCGCTTCATTCTGAGGTGAAGGCACCAGGAGGAGCGCTTGATTCTGTTACATCACTGGTGGACTATGTTGCTGAGGTGGAGGCAGCAGCAGCAGAGGTGGTCGGTGGTCCAGGGGGGATTTAGAAACTTCAGCAGCACATCTGAAAAGAGTATGTGACTCCACTGAGTATCTAATTATAAAAACACATGATTCCAAGAATAAAATGCAATGATATAATAAATAATAATAAAAAAAACCCCATATATATGTATGATGTTCACTATGGAGTACATGTATAATATACAATGCAGTGGTTTCTGATTTGCCAATTAGATGTTCAGTTTATTGTCAATACAGTGGAATGCTGAACAGAACAACATTCGGGGCGACAGTAGCTCAGTTGGTAGAGCAGGTCGTCTTATAACTGGAAGGTTGGCGGTTCGATCCCGGCTCCCACAGGCGTAAAACTGGCATTGTGTCCTTGGGCAAGACACTTCACCCACCTTGCCTAGTATGAAAGTTGTGAGAGTGAATGGTTGGTGGTGGTCGGAGGGGCCGATGGCGCAGATTGGCAGCCTCGCTTCCGTCAGTCTGCCCCAGGGCAGCTGTGGCTACAGTAGTAGCTTACCACCACCCAGTATGGAGAGAATGAATAATGCAATGTAAAGCGTCTTTGAGTGTTAAGCGCTATATAAAACCAAAGCATTATCAATATAAAGCAGCAGTAAACTGCAGTACTGATGTTATAATACACATCTGACTGAATTACAGCAGAGCTGATACTCACAGCAGCATCCCTCTCCTGTGATACTCTTAATTAACATTAACATGAGCCCACAGCTATAAGATCTGGGTGGAAAAGTGACTATTACCAGCAGGGCCAACGTTAGCTACCCAGATGGCAAATCAAACGTTTTAAAAAAAGTTTTAAGAAAATATAAACACCATCTGAAATGATCTAGTACAAATTTCCCTGAGGAATGTAAGCTGAGAATACCAGTAGTTATCTACATGATGTACATTATTTTCCACAACAATAAGCCCCTCCACATTATTGATATTGATTATTGATTAGTGATTAGCAGCCATGTAGCTTAATCCAGGTTAATGCCACGTTCTCCAACAGAGACATAATTTCATGCAGCATTACCTCTGTCTTCCTCTCGTTTCTCCTCCTCGTTTTCTTGTTTTTTTCTTCCCGAGGCACCGGGACAGTTCTCTTCGTTTTGACATCTGTTCATCGGCTGATGAGGGACGTCCAGAAACAGTCATGGAGTGAATCAGGAAGCAGAGGGGGAGGAGGGGGCGGCAGCTGGGGGGCACGGACGACTCAGTAAATAATATGGTGAACTACTGGAATTAATTGTCTTCGCTTAAGAGTACAACGACTTAGAAAAAATTGTGAAAGTTACACCTTTTCTTCTTTCCCATTTTGTACTGCTAGCGCAGTGGCGCTGGCGCCCCCTGATGGACGGCGCCCTTAGCGTCTGCCTACACTGCCTCTGCCACGGGCGGCTCTGACCTGAGGATTTCAATGCTGTTCACTACAGTCCTTCACTCTACCAACTCCGCGAGAGCAGGGGAACAATTGTCTGTATGGGAGGGGGAAGAAGAAGGAAAATGGGGGGAAGAAGGGGGGAGAAAGAAGACGGAAGGACCCAAAGGTCATCAGTTCGATTCCCACTTTGAACGAATGTTACTTGTCACTCAAACTGATTGAACACGTGTTCAATCATTCAGTCTAAGCACATAGAAAACTGGCTTCTTGTGTGTACCTGGATTTTGTAGTGAAATCACAAACTTCATGCAATGATGTACTGAAAATTTGTAATAATCACATGTACTTTTCATTTGATGTTAAAGGTGCCTTAAGGAGTTTTCACGTTTTATGCGAAACAGTGCCCCCTGCAGGCCTTGGGTGTAATGCAGCTTAGTGAAAAACTCGTCCGTGTGGCTTGTGTGCACGGAAGAGGGGTACTCCATCTTCGCTCGTTTAGAAGCGCTCAAGTAAGATTTAAGTTTCTTTTACCTGGTGGAGTCTGTGTGGAGCTGTGGCAGTGCTAGAAGCCAGTCTTTTCTTACTTTCTGGAAGCTCCTGCTCAGTTGTTGCTCACTAAGCATCTGGCGGAGTAATGGCGGACAAAATGAAACCGAACCAGCCGGAGCGCGCATTACGTCATTCCTTTCAAATTCTCCCCAAAAAAATGCTGGTGCCGGACCGGCACTGTGACTTTCAAGTGACAATTTAGCGCTGTTAGAGGTACTTGTAATGAATATGTCAGGGCACATTGTGCACATCATTAAAAATGTGTAACATATTTATGGTGGAAAGAAAGTATTTTTAAGGTTGTAAAACTCCTTAATGCACCTTTAAGTTTTAAATTGAAAAATGAAGCAGATTTCTGGATTTGTGAGTTTGTATTCTAGTGAGACGGCTTAAAATGTGCTTAGTTGGAATTTAATTATACTTTAAACTATAAAAAATACAATTTGACATTTCTTTTACACGGAGTTTTGGAAAGAATATTTCAGACGCTTTGTTACTTATAACAAATTTATTATAAATTCTCACACACTAAACACACACTATTAGAGGCTTCAAGTATTTGTCATACCGAGTATAGTAACAGTGTTTTTTAATTAACATTTCAACAGATTCTTAAAGCAACACTAAGGAACTTTCAGTTTTCGTTGATTTTGGCGGCGCCAGTGGACAAAAGTGGTAGTGTTTTGCCTGACCGAATACTACAGTTCCCATGAGGACTAGCGCGTGGCGTCGTAAATTGCTGCTCCAGGTGGCATGCTGTCGGACTGAACTCGCCTTCATTTGTTTCCAGGGGCTGTGTGAAGGATGGATAGCGACGAGGTAATGAATCTAAATGAATCTAATGGTGGCTAAACAATGTTATATCATGATGTGATGCATGCCGTAAAGCAGTTCGCACATTTGGAGCTTTTTAGTGTGCAGGATTCCTACCACCCTCCTCACAGCTGCTTAGTCCAAGTGAAAGCAATACTGACGCCCTCAGCCTGTGACAGAGGGGTCATTCAACTAGTTGTAAGTCGAAGTATCATCACAAAAGATATTAAAATGTTTTATTAAGGTTGAAAAGTTCCTTAGTGTAGGTTTAAATATTATATTTCTTCAATATCTGATGCAAAGTCCTGAAGAGGACACTGGAGTCAAGCACAGATGCATATAACCTGCCATGGAGGAGAGAGATTCCCCAAAACCATCAGACACCTTTCAAAGTGAGGCTCAGCTGGAAAGAACTAACTGACAGCAGGAGTTGAGGAGCTGCTTCTCTCTAAAATGGCACTGAAGTCTATTTCAGTCTGCTCCAAGGACCAGGCACACAATTTGGTGATTACACTTTTTTGGAGAACCAATACGCTCCACTGCATCGGGCCACGTTATTCTCCTGTGGGATCTGTGTTATTAAGCATCTTGGATGAACTGTTCCAAACCCTCTTTGTTTCAGTATTACAATAAGTTGGGATACTGTGTTGGACTGAAAAGTAATGACTGAATCAAATTACACACACACCCACACACACACACACACACACACACACACACACAAAGTTCAAACTTATTTTTTCACAAGTTGGAGCCACAGTTCTTTACTTGACAGTCTCAGTTCTGGGGCAGTATATTTTCCCCTTGTTCTGGCTGTGTCCAGTCTCCTGCGTGCTGAACTGTCCACAGCGTTGGCAAGTGTTGGCTTTGACTGTGTGATTGTATTTTCACTTTTCTTTTGTAACTGCTTCACTGGCAGGACCAGCAGAAGCAGAACTTGATCCAGGCAATCAACTGGCTGCAGTCAAATCTGGCATGACACCAGGTACAAAGAGCTGTGGCGCTGTTGGTTTTGGCAGGAGAGGCCTTTGCTCTGATCTGGTCAGAGAGGAGGAACTTGAAAGCTGCACGACTGGAGCTGACAGCTGAGGATGAGGGCTGGCTGATGGCGCAATTCGGCGAAACGTAGTTTTTGCCTGTCCAGCTGTGTTTGGTGGCATGCTGTACATGTGCAGCTGATGCTGGTACTGCTGAGGAAGGGAGGCCTGGCTTTGGCCGGTGGCAGTGGTTCACTTGTCACTGGCCGCTGCTCAGGCAGGCACAACCCTTGCAGAAGCACAGAGACCTCCTGACCCTTTAGACGCCGATTATACCACTGAATCAGGGTGTTTTGATTCACCTCAATATGTTGCAGAGCAGTGTTCTCTTTAACTCTGCCATTACACAGAATCAACTGTCGAATCTTCTTATAGTCCCGTAGGATGAGAAACCATTTGGAAAAGCTGTGCTGCCCTACTTTTTGGGGGTTTGTGTAAATGTTGCACAACCTAAGAAAAAACCTAACAAAAATGGTCTCAATGAGACGGCAGCAGTCCAGCCACTGAGCAGGGGAGCCACAAGAACCCACAATACATCTCTTTGTACTCTCCACACCGGGAGTGAAAACAGCCTTCTTTTTGGGGGACCTGAAACGGCCCGTCAGTAATCTGTCTTGATGCCGAGCAGCATACACCGTTCTCTCCTTGTCAAAGTTTTCGAGATTCTGCCACAGACTCACAACGGCATCAGCCTGCTGGTTGGTAAGAGTAACGGCGAGCGCCCACATACTGCTGAACAGCTGCGCAGCGCTGCGCCGCGGAGGTCACAGCCGTTCCGCAGCCGTACTAGTGCGCCCACCTGATGCGGTACGGCTGCGCCGCAGCACTCCGCCTTTTGACCAGACATGAGCTCGGCGCATGCGTGGGATTATGTTTCCATTACGATCTCCATGTAAACATGTTTGAACAGGCACTTTATATCGTTACAATTTACTCACCACTCACACCAATAGCTTCAGCTGTTGTTGCCCGTGTGTTCTCCTTTCTGCTGGTGTCTTTATAAAAAGGATTACTGGTGTCATAGAGTATTTTGTGCTCTCTCCTCCAGGATCAGTTTCTCTTCGTCAACCATGCTGCTCTCGAGTTTTAAAACTTCCACTACTCCTTTGTTTTGCGACGCCAGAGCGTGTTCAGGTTTCAAAATAAAACACTCATCCATAAAAGTGTATATTTACGCTTTTATTTACATGTAAAAACGTGTGACAGCTTCAATAGTAATCTATATAGATATTTATATAAATAATATGCCTCGGAATAAAAAAAGTTAACTTTTGTAGTCATTTCTTTTGATAAAACAGATGTTGCTCTCTTTTGGTTTCCTGTTGGTGCTTTGAAATTATGGGAAATTGACTCCAGCTCCGCTGCGCCTCCGACAAAAATAGAACTTTAGTGGGGAGTTGTGCGGAGAGCTCTCCGCAGTACGACGGCGGGCGTACGCTCGACGCAGCCCTCGCGCAGGCAGTGGGCGCTCTGCCTGCGACTTCATTGACTTCAATGGGTGCGTAAGTGCTGCGTGAGTGCTGCGACCTGCACGGCGCAGTGCAGCGGAGCCGTTCCGCAGTATGTGGGTGCTGGCTGTAAGGCCAGGCTGTGTACGCAACTGAACAAGGTGTTCTGCCAGTTCAGCCACATGGTCCGTTCTAGGTATGCTGTGCTGATCCACAGCCTGGGAGGGTAAAAAAACAAAATACAAACAAAGACACACTTTTAATACTGGCTCTGTAACATCAAAGCCATGTGCCATTGTCAGAGACCATTTCTACCATTTAATTTGTTTTATCAGGCAAATGTGTATGTAATATCATTGACAGAAGACTTATCACTTACAACTGACGGAGGCTGGTGAGGAGGCACCACTGACGAAGGCCGGAAAGTAAAACACACGTCACTAATAATCGATTCAATGTGGATGTAAAGTCATGGATAGAGGATTTAACACTTCCAGCTTCCTGTGGCTGGTGAGGAGGCACTGTGATTTGACAGATGACTTCTGTGTCAGAAACCACTAAGTCTGTAATTGTGGCATCACCTTCCACAAATTCCTCAAAGCCCTCATCTTCCTCCAAAGGCTCAGTTTTTCACATACAGAAACAAAACACACATGCACAGTGTTTACTTTACCTGTGTATATCCCTGGTGGGGAAAATGTAGGGACCAACTTCTTGCCAAACACCCTCTCGCAGTTGCTGTTGACAAAATGAACCAAATCCCTTGTGTCGGTGCGCAGGCTTGAGGATTCAACTGAGATCAGCAGCAGCGCGGTCTTTGTTCCAGCGATTTAGGCCCTCCAACAAGTAGATTTGAAAGTTCAGGATGTTTGCGCTGTTGCCTGAAAAAGAGCAGGACAAAATGTTGCGTGTAAGATATATCAAGGGAAAAGTGGGCATAACAGATATAATTTTTTTGAGCGATACATTTGACTGCATTAATTGACTGAATTATTCACCTATTTTTGTATCTATACATACTTATTACTTAAATCCACAAATTGCAAGTTGTGATCAAGAAACATCCAGAATATTCAGCACAAACCTGGAATGAATCGATTGAGGTGGCAAAGAAACGATTCCAGGGATGTGGAGCCTCTTGCACAGCGGACTGTTTTTAGTGCCACTCCGCCCGTGGTGATGGATCCAGTCACTTTGTAAAGGTTTACACCAGGAGGGTCCTGAATGCACCTCACATGTCGCCTCTGAACTCTCCAAATGTGCTGCATTCGGACCGAATCAAGGAGAGGAACCCCAGGTGCATCCCTCCCCTTGCTGCTTGTCAGCTCTGTCAGGAGTTGATCAATAAGCTGAACAGTCTTTTCCTCTCCCCGGGTCCTCCTTCTACAGTGGAGTGCCAGCTCGTCTTGTGTGATGTGACTCTCCACTTCCCTGTCTGTCAAAACAGACCAACCCTGCTGGATGAGCTGTGCTTTCTTGGCCTTTTTAAGTTCAGCAACATCAGCTGCATCCCATTCAAAAATGCACGCTGACAAGCGTGCCATGAAGGTTGGGTACAACTGATGAGCATCTGCCGTACATCCAGCGGAGAGCCGACGCATAAAGTGCAAGATGTCTAGGGTGGCCACCTGTCCTGCGTAGCGCGTGCGTGTACAGCGTTTGAAGCCCATTTCTCACGTCCCGCAAATTGAGACCGTGTCCCGCATAATCAATGCTTGCTCAAAAAAGCTTGCTCACCGCACTTGCCACACACACCCCGAAGTGAAGAACTGTGGTCAAGCCAGCCGGTGCTCTGACAAACACAGCCAAGTGAGCCAACATGTTGTGTAGCGGTGCACATATATTCTACGCATTACGGTAAAATTGAAACCGAGAGGATTGCAAAACAAACGTTAAGTGCCGTGGATCACACTCACCTTATTCATAATTAATAGAATACACATGAACGCTGTTGATAAAAAAACAAAACTGAACAACAAAATAAATTAAGGAAAACCTGTTTTAATGCTGATTTTCAGTCAATAGGTCAAATGAACAGGGAGATATTGAGCTAAAATACTTTCTCTACAAATATTAATATAAAATTTCAGCAGTATTTAAAGCTAAAACAAAGAGCTGTGTTTGAAAGAGACACTACAGTAATGGGATTCACAGGTGATTTGGAGTGAATAGGTAAAATAACCTGCGAGCTATTGAGAAAAAAACTTTTTTTTTTCATTAAAATATTAATAAAAATTAATATGAACATTGCCAGAGCAAACCAAGAGGTGTGTCTGAATCAGACACTGTAGTGATGTGATTCACAAGTGATTCAGAGTCAATAGGTCGAAGAACCTGGGAAAAACAAAACACATTGAAAGCTAAGGGCTCATTAACAAGGGAGGCCTATTATTAGCATACAGCAGCAATGGGCCATTTTCACAGCTCCACCACTTCCTGAAAATAGCTGTGCACATTCATTTCCTGTCTTGCATTATTGGCCAAAATGATTAATCCAGGTGTGTCTTGTTGCAGCAGTCTAAACCAGACACACCTGGATTAATCAGTTTGGCCAATAATGCAAGACAGGAAATGAATGTGCACAGCTATTTTCAGGAAGTAGTGAAGCTGTGAAAATACCCCATTGGATCTGTTAGGGGAGCAGGGCAACAAGAATTAACATTAATAATACCGGTATACTATACCGGTATCAGTGAGTGAGTCTGCCCGCCCGGTGGGGGGGCCGCCACGCTGGGCGGTGTCCCACATTGTCCCTCAGAATCATACCCCTTGTCCCCCATTGGTCTTGGGTGGTCACCCTGCAGATGTCAAGGCGTAGAAAGACAGGATAGGAATTTCTACATGTTTGTATATATTGTAGCTCCTGTTATATCTTAAGATTTATGTTGTATATAAAGTTAATCTTTACTTCTTTTAAATTTCTGCTTTTATTCGTATTAAGATTTGTGCTCTTACTAATTGTTATTCTTTATTTAAATATGTGTAAACATGAGCCTTTGGAACTGTAAACTGTACATTTCTCCATGGTGAGATAAATAAAGTCTATTCTATTCCATTCTATTTATCAATATGATCGTGATCGTATGGAAAGATGAAATCTCACCACAGGTCTGACATCGTGTACGCAAACCTCAAACATGTCATCAAGCAGAGCACATATTCAGTACAGACTAAAAAGTAAAAGAATAAAAAATAGAATAATGCTCTTACAGAATATCTAATAAAATGTCCTCTTGTGGGATAAATGAAGGATTTTTAACTCCTAATAACTCCGCTGGTCCATCCCGCCACAGAGAGGAGGCTGTTTTAACAGCCAGTGAGAAAAGACAAACACGCTGCTGCAGAGCAGCTTCAGACCAGCAGGAGGCGCTGCTGTTCAGCCCCGAAAAGGAGTGTGACTCTATTGTGGCCTGAGCAGTTTTACACAATATTGCGCTGGCCGATAGAGTGACTGTAGATGCAGCGGCACCACGAGAGGACCTGATGTGGGACCCAGCAGAGACGGGACCTGAAGAACCAGGGACCCAGCAGAGGCTCCACTGGAGGCTGGACGGAGGAGACAGGACCTGATGAACCACTTCTGAAATGTTAATGTACTCTAAAGTTGATCAAATGCTCTGTTTAATCAGTGATGTGAAGCCAGCAGCTTGGAAATAACATATTAGCTAAAGGGAGACTAAATCCAGACAGCGGACGTTCAGTCCAACATTTTATTCAGACTTCTACAAACTGAAATTTTGTTTAGTGTATTATTGTTTATTGATACCCTCCAGCCTGGTCTCTACTGTGGCCAATAAACAGTAGATTTCTGTTCATCTTTCTTTGCCGTGATGACGGCCAGTGTCTGAAAGAAGAGTTCTGAAAGCGCCTGCAAGCGATGGGTGTAAATACACATGAGCGCAGATCAGACACCCCGTTCTTTTCCTGTTCAGCTTTCTGGACGGTTGGTTTCGTGAAGAGACTAGGATGAGAACCCAGAGCCCTCTACCACGCTGTTTCCTCAGTACTGATTAGAAGTGTGGACTGCCCACACAGAAGATCGGTTGGTGCTTCGTATCCCTTCATTCAGCTGAGACTAAAGAATCTACAATGAGGTGTGAATTCACCTCAAGACCCTGAACAGAACCTGGTGAGGCTCCGGGTTCTGAGTCCATCAGAATCACTTACTAATGTATTCCACCAGCAGAGAAAATAACTCACTGTTTGATTAGCACAGTGGTTCTCAAACTGTGGGGCGCCCCCCCTGGGAGGGCGCAGTGCGATGCCTGGGGGGCGTGTGTGACCGTGTGGAACATGCCTTTTTTTTTCGCCACACTAAAATAAAGTGTAATTGCACATCCACTCCAGTAGTTGGCAGTGGTGCTCTCATTGTCAGAGTGCGCAGCTCTACGGTATAGGTTTTTTTTTGCACCGAGCTGCGATGTGAAGCACGGTAAAAAAAAAACCCTGAGACAACATGAAGACATTTTTAGCAGGGATGAAAAGAAAGGCGGAGAGAGACGAAGACAGTGAGTCAAAAGAGAATTCTGGCTGAGTGTAGAGAGGCAGGATCCACTCTGAGGGCAGAGGGCTGTGGGCATTATGCTTCCTTTTGCAACATTTTACCTTTGTGAAGCCAAACCTCGCTCTGAGAAGCTGTGCACTGCAAAACGTGCTCAATTTGAATTTGTTACTATTTATTGATTTTGTTTAATTTTGTTTTCCAGCAGCAAATGGTGCAATAAGTCTGTCAAAAATGTTTACATTTTAAACAAAGATATTATTATTTTTGAATTTCAGGCAAATTAATGCACTTAAAATCTTTTTTTTTTACAGACTAATAAACAATGTTAACAAAGTCACTCTTGTAAGGTGAACAAATAGACAAATGCTCTTATTTATAGTTGCGTGGGCGGGCGACGGGGGGGGGGGGGGGGGGGGGGGGGGGGGGGGCGTGAATTGTTTTCTTCTTGCTCGGGGGGGCGTAACAGAAAAACTTTGAGAACCACTGGATTAGCAACAGTTAAAGAGTTACTGTGTTTTCCAGATCTCACATAAACATTCTTTACAAATAGAGAGAGAATCATTTATTGAAGGTGAGGACAGAGTCCACCCTGGACAGGAGAGGACAGGGAGGTGAGGACAGGGTCCTTTTTTTAACGTTTTTTAAACATTTGAGGTTTTCCCTCACCTGCCTCCACTGGCGAGAGTCCACCGGTGTGGAATCCAATATGGCAGCGTTACGGGCGCCGCCATATTGGACACACAACCACCTTCACGAGCCCTATGCCATCAACATAATGGAGACACCAGAGGCCAGAGGTCAAGACCATGAGGAGACCAAATCACTCCAAGTCTTCAGGAAGGCTGACAGTTAGATCATGGGCAGGATCTTCAGGAAGGTCATCTACATCTTCTCCAGCCAGGATGGAAGCAGCACAAGCTGAAGCACAGGCTGCGGAAGCCAGAAGAGCCTACACTGAGAGAGAAATACACATCAAGACTGAAAAGGCACGCTGAGAAGAAGCTCTTGATGAGCTTCAACTGCAGGAAGAAGCTGATGCTGCCATGGCCAAAGCACAAGTCATGGAGTCTGCTGCTGACTGTGTGAAAATGCTCAGCTGAGCAAAGAGGTGGAGTTCTGGCCCATTCAAGCAACGTCAGACCAAAGAGTGAGTGAGTCCATAAATAAACACGACTACACTGAGTTTAATCAATGACAGAGAGACAGTTCAGTCCAGCATGATGATGCTATGTGTCGAAGAAACAAATACAACCTTCACCAAAGCCTGGATGGATCGGAAAGAAGAACCTAGGAGGAAGTTCATGTGATGTGTGCACGGACACAAATGATGAGAGATGGCTTGTTGGAGTCTTGGAAGTTTATATACATCCATTATCACGGCACGATACAGGCAGACAGTGCTCCGGTGATCATACAGGCATTACTTCCTATATTGCTCTCTGCGCATGCTCACTCCCAGGAATGTCGCGTTCAATGACAGTAGCATGGCTCGTAAAAAACATTACTCTAAACATTACATCACTCCTTTTTTTTTTTTTTTAACAAAACATGAATACACAGTGTTCTGTTTATGTTGTGATTGTCAGAAATATCTGCTGTGAATTTGTTCAAGTTTATTCAGTCATTTGTCGCCATCTACTGGCCAAGGTTGGCATAACACCCTTTTTGTGTATCGTCTCCTGTTGATGACATCATCTTTGGGCGATTTGGGTTTGCGGTGAGCCAGAAGCATGAAGCTCAGCTTTTGATAAGTCTTTCCAGTAAATATAAAGATGTCAAATACCTTCCAGTGTTTCAAGGTAGCTTTGAAGGCATCGTCGGTGAGTTTTAAGTTACAGATATGGACTTTGGAACTCATAAATACTGCATTTGTAACATGAAGATAAGTCATATTGTATTTTATTTGAGCTAAGCTTGTAACTTTCTTTTGTATACATTTTATGTCACATTCTGTATGTGCTGTATTTTATGTTGTAGTTTTACCCTACTTCACTGGACCATAAAGACTTGAACCAAATCAAGTGCCTACGTGGTTTATTGAAGAGGAGTTATCTTGCTGTTTACCTTGGCAAGGCGTTGAGGGAGAACAGTACACACAGTCAATAAGGTTTTTTTTTAACTTTCCAAAGATTTTGTTACCTAAGATTCCTAAATTCCCTGAACATTTTGTTGCCTTTTTCTTGAAATTTACAACACACTCTATTTAGAACCCACAAACAAAAAAAAAATCTTTCTCATAAGTGCATTCCTTTTGGACTGAAAGAAAAAGAAAATAGCACTTGATATTTCAAAAATGCAAATAGATGGCAAGTGATTGTTGTTGCAGCCAAACAACCAAATGTAAACAGTCAAGTGAACTCATTGGCAAACATCTGAAAAAAAAAAAAACTTAAAGCTCAGCCAGTGTCTTCGTAGTCTTCCAGATACGCAGGGCGGCGTCTGGTGCATCTCGCAGGGTACCGTGGAACTGTTGGAGTACTGTCCTCATCATCAGTGTCTGGAGTAGGTGTGGGACACTGAGCACTGGCGTTTATCTTTTTGAAAAATAATGAGTTCCTTGTGATGGAATGCTTGTTGTTTCTGGCAGTGACCATGGAGCCGTTGATGCTGGTTATGGTGTGCGGATCACAGGTGTAGGATGATGTCAGCTTGTTTTGTTTTGACTGACGATGCAGCACGGTGTCACCAACACTGAGATAACTGGATTTTGCGTGGCGACGTGTATCTGCGTTTTGCTTCATTTTTGTCTTTGCTTGCTTGTCACGCTCCCTGATCACTTGGTCATTTTTGTTTTGAGTGGCACTGGAATGTGCAGGAATCTTGGTATTGATCTTGCGTTGGAACATAAGCTCTGCAGGATATGCTTCGGTGGTGCAGAGCGATACTCACGAAGAAATGTGTTTAGTGTTTGCTTCCAGGGGACGCTCTGATTCTCTGAAACACGTAGAGCTTTTCCAAGTGTCCGCATGAAGCGCTCTGCAGTTGCATTTGTTTGTGGCCATAGAGGCGTGATCTTTCTGTGATGACATCCCATGTGTGTTAGGAACTTGGAGAACTACTCACTGTTGAAAGGAGGTCCATTGTCTGTTTTGAGTATTCTGGGAATGCCAAACATTGAGAATGTTTCATCCATGACTGGGATCACCGTATTTACTGAGGTGGATCTCACAGGTTTAACGACTGGGTAGCGGGTGTACTCATCCACAAGAACTAGCAAGTACTCTCCAGTGGGGAGTGGACCGTAGAAGTCTGCACTGACTGAATGCCACGGTGACTCAGGTAACTCTGACATTTTAAGAGGTTCGACTTGTGTCACCGGGGTGTTTGCTTAGCATGCTAGACAGTTCTTAACCACAAACTCTGCTTTTTGGTCAATGTTTGGAAACCATACTTTTGACCTCAATAATGTTTTTGTTTTCACAATGCCCTGATGTCCTTCATGGGCTAACTGCAACACTTTGTCTTCAAGGGCCGAGGGGATGACGATCCTGAGGCCTCGAAGTATTATGTCATCAGTAGGTGAAACAGTGAGTTTGCTGCTTATTTGCTTGTATTTTTGCAGGGCAGTGGCATCCTGCGAATCCTTTTTGATAGTGTGCCATGTGTTGTGTCTCACATGCTCACTGACCTTTTTCAGAAGGGGGTCTTTGAGGGTTTCCTCTTGGATTTCGGACAGAGTCATCGCTTTGGGCATTGCCTGTCGTGCCATGAAGTTGACGTAGTCTTCAGCAACTTTTGTTGCTCTGTTGTGTACCCTATGCTGTGTCGATGCTGGATGCCTGGACATGTAGTCTGCTGGGTTTTCAGCTCCTTTTCTGTAGACTACTGCGAAGTCGTAGGGTTGCAGTCTCAAACCCCAACGTTCAATCCCTGCTGGCGGCTTGGAACGAGGATTATTCCAGATCACCTCCAGCGCCTTGTGGTCTGTAATGAGAGTAAAAGAGTGCCCAAACAAATACAGATGAAAATGTTCACAACTCCACACTATTGCTAGTGCTTCTCATTCTGTCTGTGAGTAGCGTTTTTCCACATCACTGAGTGCATGACTGGCATACGCTATTGTGCGTCTTTCCCCTTCTTTATTGAGTTGATAAAGAATGGCCCCCAAGCCTGCTGGGCTTGCATCAACGACAAGTTCGGTTTGTTTGTCTGGATCAAACTACGACATGACAGTGTCACTAGTTAAGCTGTCTTTTATGTCTTGGAGCGCTTTGGCATGCACAGAGCTCCAGTGCCAAGGTGTGCCTTTCTTGTTTAGCTCACGAAGTGGGGCTGAGATCGATGCGAAGTCTTTGATGAAACGAGCACAGTACGTTGCCATTCCGAGCAGGCTTCTCACCTCTGTGGGGTTTTCTGGTGCATTCGCTTCTTTGATAGCACTAACCTTTTCGGGGTCAGCTGAGATTCCTCCTGCTTGGAAGATGAATCCAAAAAATTCCAGTCTGGACTTGTTGAACTCACATTTGTCTCTGTTGAGAGTAAGGCCCTTTTCTTTGAGTCTCTGAAAAACTGCTGCGAGGCTGTTGTCATGGTCAGCTTGTGTTTTCCCATGCACGATGATGTCGTCGCTGAGGTTCTTTACCCCACTGATCCCTTGTAGTGCTTGGCAGATGGCATTTTGGAATACTTCAGCTGCTGATGAAATACCGAAGTTGAGACGTTTGTATCTGCGCAGGCCTTTGTGAGTGCTGAAAGTTGTTATGTATCTGCTGTCTGGATGGAGTTTCAACTGGTGATATCCAGCTCTTAAATCAAGTCATCGTCGGTGTGATGTGACGTTCACGTTGTATTGCAGTGTTAGCTTGTCTCATATCAACGCAGATTCTGACTTCATTTGGGTTTTCGGGTTTGGGTGGAGTCACTATTGGTGAAACCCATGGCGTTGGGCCTGTCACAGTTTCAATAATGTCACCGTCTTCCAGCTTTTGTAGCTCTTTTTCCACTCTTTGACGGATGTGGAATGGCACTCGCCTGTGTGGCTGACATGTGGGCTGAACTGTCGAGTCGATGTGAAGTTTGACTTGAAAATCCTTGAGTTTTCCTATGCCTCGGAAAAGTTCTGGGTTGTGTTCGACCAGTTTATCCGCTACTGTGTTTGGTTGAGGTGTGGACATAGTGTTGACTATGTTAATGAGACCTAGCTGTGTTGCTGTGTCATAACCGAGTAGGGAACAGCCTTTGCCACTTTTTACATAAAATCTGCACAATGTCTGTTTATCATTTGCTTTCACCTCACATCTGAACATGCCAACCAGTGACAGTGGAGTGGTACAGCCATAGGGAAAGATTTTAGTGTCCGCTGGTACCAACTGTGGCTGTGGTGACAGCATGTTAAGAGCAGATTCACTCATGACGTTTACTGTGGCACCTGAATCTGGGACTACTGAGATGCCAGTATCACCAATCTTAACTTGTGTTGTTGGTGTGCTTCTTTTAGCTGTGCTGGTGGTCACAAACACGTAGTTATCATCACTGCTGTCTGAGTCTTTACTTTCACTGTGTGTTGAGTTAGAGACATTGTAGACTTTCTTTTGTGCTTTATGCTGTTTAGTGTAGCCCTTTGGTTTCACATCTCTGCTCATTTGTTGTTTTGGCTTTGACCTGCACTGTCTGGCAAAGTGATTTAGCTTACTGCAAGCTTTACAATCTTTTCCTCGAGCAGGACAATCACCGTCGTAGGGATACTTCCCACCACAGTTTCGACACTGACTGCTCGATTTGTTTGTGTTTGCATGGGCAGTGTTGTACCTTTTGGTTGGTCGTTCTTTGTGTTGCACTGCATTCACTGCCGCAGCTGCTCCTTGTTCCATGCCTGTTGCCTGCTGTTCTGACACTTCCATCGATCTGCCATAGTTGAGGATTTCTTCCAGAGTCATGTTGGGCTCTCTGAGCGCTCGTCTGCGAAGCCTTGTTGATGTACAGCTCTGAATTAGTTGTCCTTTTATTTCCAAATTCACATCCGCGAATTCAGTGTTTGGCCAGCATACATAGTCTTGTGCAGTATGTGTCCAGATTTTCGCCTGAGAGCTGAACTGCTTTTCTGAATGTGTACACTTCATACAGCACGTTTTTCTTTGGAGTAAAATATGTTTCCAGCTTTGCTTTTACATCTGCATACTTGTCTCCTGTGGCCGCTAATGTATCGTTTATGTCATAAACACGCTCACCAGCCAAGTGTAGAAGTAGAGCTTTGAGTCTCCCATCTCCAGAAATATTGAAGGCAGTTGTGTAATTCTCAAACCTCTGCACCCATTTGTTCCAGCGTGGTCCTACTCAACTCGGGTCCGTTTCGGTGTCAAACGCGAGCGACATGACGGCTGCTTGAAAAAAACGGAGAAAGAAAAAAAAAATTTATCTGGCGTGCTTGATGGCGCTTAGCTTGTCTGTCCTCGATCAACGCCTTTTTTTTTCCTTCTCTCCTTTTTAGTCCTCGTCGCCAATGTGATGTGTGCACGGACACAAATGATGAGAGATGGCTTGTTGGAGTCTTCAAAGTTTATATACATCAATTATCATGGCACGATACAGGCAGACAGTGCTCCGGTGATCTTCTTCTTCTTCTTCTTCTTTAGCTGTTATACGGCAGACGCGGCTATATCAGCGCATTACCGCCACCCTCCTGATGAATGAGTGAATGAACTCTCACAGTTATGGCTCACAAAACTAACAGTGAAAAACTGTAGCATGCAAGCTACAGGGGGAAATAAATAAATAAATAAATAAAACCTAGATTCTATTCATTAACCCCGTCCTCCTAAGATATTCAAATAAATACTTAACAACTGCATGGTCAGATGACTTGTCTAAAATTTCCTTCACTCTGAAGATCACCTTCTTGTCCTCAACCTTACTTTTAAAAACTCTTCTCTCTCTTTCATAGGTTCTGCATCTAATCAGAACGTGCTCTATGGTCTCTGCTTCATGACACTCATCACATTCTCCAGAGTTGTGTTTCCCCATTAACTGCAGTGTTTTGTTCAGACCAGTGTGTCCTATTCTCAATCTTGTGAATACTACTTCTTCTTTCCTCAACCTTATTCTCTGACGTCCCAAACCAACCTTTGGATTCAAATTATAATAAGCCCTCCCCTTGGACTCGTCATCCCATCTCTCCTGCCACAAATTCCTCATGTGTTTTTTAATTATCGACTTGACCTCCGATTTAGACAGTTTACAATGGATGGAGACAGTACTTCCTCTTAAAGCCCACTTTGCACACTTATCCGCCAGCTCATTCCCATCCAGGCCCACATGAGCTGGAACCCAAACAAATCTGATGTGAGTTCCTAAATTTTGAATAGACTGGAGAAGAACCAATATTTCACCAACAAGTTCACTTCGTTCACTGACATTACCTGATTTAAAGTTTTCTAATGCTGACAACGAATCTGTGCAGACTATTGCTCTGAGTGGTTTTACCTGCTCCACCCATTGTAGTGCCATAATAATTGCTACCAGCTCAGACGTATATACAGATACAAAGTCAGACACTCTTGCAGACACCCTAACATCAAACTCTGGTATTACACATGCCGCAGCAACAGCCCCTGACTCTGGATCTTTTGAGCCATCAGTGAATATCTGCAAATATCCATAATAATTATTTATATATCTCATTGCCAATTGGCCACTGTCTCCCTTAAAACTCTTAACTTTCTTGTGCAATGAAGTATCAACATCTGGAGCTGGTAACAACCATGGTGGGTGCGGCTGACACATGATCGATGGACTTAACTCTAGATTTGCAATACCAGCTTTTACTGCTTTTCCTAGCACCCCTATACCAAAAGTCTCTCTCTTAATTTTCGAGTTCTCCCATGTTGGTACAAGTACACTCTTAGTTGGATGATCATCCTTATGTCCTTTTAAATTCACATAATATGCCAATGTCAGCTGCAGACGCCTCAACTCAAACGGCATTTCCCCAACTTCCACCTGAAGCGCACACACTGGAGATGATCTCAGTGCTCCAGAACAAAGTCTAAGTGCTGTACTTTGAATCACATCTAGCTTCTGTAGTTCAGATTTTGCTGCAGACCCATAAGCTATACAGCCATAATCAATGACAGATCTAATTAATCCAGCCTATAACCTTTTCATTGAAATCATATCTGCCCCCCATTCCTTACTACTTAAACACCTAATGATGTTTATAGCCTTCTTGCATTTATTAATCAGCTTCCCAATATGGTTTTGCCAAGTCAACTTGGAGTCAAATTGCATACCTAGAAACCGCACACAATTAACTCTTTCTAGATCTTTACCATACAGTTGAAATTTGACACTTTCCTGAATTTTCCTAAATGAGAAAAACATAACTTTAGTTTTTTCCACAAAAAACCTGAATCCCCATTTACCCGCCCACACCTCAACAGCATCAACAGCTTTTTGCAAACCATTCACAATAGATGAGACATTCTTTCCTCTTTTCCAGATGGCCCCATCATCTGCAAATAATGATTTTCCAATAGAATAATCCAGTCCTTCAAATATGTCATTTATCATTATTGAAAAAAAGGATAGGAGATATAACACTGCCTTGAGGCACTCCATTTTCTACTGTCAGACATTCTGAGAAGCTACTATTAATTCTAATTTGAATTTCTCTATCACTGAGAAAGTTTTTAATCCATTTATACATCTTTCCATCTATTCCAATCCTTCGAATTTTTATTAGCACACCTTCTTTCCAAAGCATATCATAAGCTTTTTCTACATAGAAAAAAACCACTGCAACTACTTCCTTACATCCTTGTGCCTTCCTTATGTCACTCTCTAATTTTACAATGGGATCCATTGTTGACCTGCCCTTCCTGAACCCACTCTGAAACGGGGAAACTAGATTGTGTGTTTCAACATAAAAACTCATTCTTTCCACAACCACCCTCTCCATTATCTTACCAAGGTGTGACGTTAATGCGATTGGCCTGTAATTTGATGCTATCGTTGGGTCTTTTCCTGGCTTTCTAACTGGCATAACCACAGCCATTTTCCAACATTTTGGAACTCTACCACACTCCCACACTTTATTAAATAATATCAATAATATATTAAGCGCATCGTCGCTAAGATGTTTCAACATTGCATAACTTATTCTGTCTTTCCCTGGGGCTGTAATTTTTGCTTTGTTTATGGCCTTTTTAAGCTCCCTCAAAGAAAACAACATGTTCAGGCTACTATTTGAATCTTCTACATTTCCCAAGAGATGCTGGTATTGTTTCTTCGTCTTCTCTCTTTTTGTTCTCTCATCACTTGTCAGGTTAAAACTACTGTGTACTTTAGCAAAAGTCCTCGCCATTAGTGCTGCCTTCTCTGCATCTTTCACGGCAACATTCCCATCATTCTCAAGAACTGGGTAGCTCCAAGACTTCTGCACCCCACTCATTCTTTTAACAACTCCCCAAACTTCATTTATACATGTTTTTCTCCCTATCGTGTTACAATAATTTTGCCAATAGCTCTTTTTAGTCTTTCTCACCACTTTCCTCACTTTTGCCTGTTCTCTTTTAAACTCAATAAACTCAGACATATTAAAACACTCTCTAAACTTTTTGAAGGCCTTATTTCTTGACTTTACAGCTTGAGAACATTCTTCTGTCCACCAAGGAACCAGCTTCCGCTTCTTACCTCCTGTCTTACTCTGCCCTATAGAGGATTTTGCAGCTTCTGCTATAGCAACAGTTACCTTTTCATTAAGCACATCTACATCATCTACGATATCAATCTGGCTCATTTGTCTCTCACTTAAAAATCTAAACAATGTCCAGTCTGCTTTATTAAAATTCCACCGTTCATAAAAGACCCTAGATGCATCACAGCTCCAGTTACCAAGTCTGCAAACAATAGGATAATGATCACTTCCAATTGTTGTATCACTTAAAACTTCCCAACTCACTTGATCAGCCAGAGCTTGAGAAACCAAGGTCAAATCCAACACCGATTGCCCTGTAACCCCTATACGTGTAGGTGACCCATCATTTAACCACACCAATCCTTTTTTATCAATAAACTCTTCTACAACTGTTCCATTGTGATCAATTTTACTTCCTCCCCAAAGAAAACTGTGTGCATTAAAATCACCCAACCAGATTATTTTCCTATCATCTTGTCCTTCTATCCTTTCTAACGCAGCCGTCTCCAGCCTATGACAAGGGTTGTAAAAATTTACAACAACTAAACTACCATTAACACCCCATACTTCAGTAACAACATATTCCAGTTCATCACCCTTCCCCAAAACTCTATAGGGAATTCCTTCTTTAATGAATGTTGCACACCCACCACCACCCCCACCAGGTCTATCTCTTCTTTCACAAACATAACCATTTAGAACAAAGTTTAAATGTGGTAGCAACCAAGTCTCAACTATACATATAATATCAGGTTTAACTTCTCTTTCAAAAACAAATCTTTTAAACTCCTGGCCATTAGCCAACAAGCTCCTCGCATTCCACTGTAAGAAATAAATGATTTAGGTCCTTGCTTGAGAAGATGACGCCGATCGCTGCGATGACTGTGATGACTGTGCCGACTGTGCTGACGATTTCTCTGTCATTTCTCTGAGCTGAAGTTCCTCATACACTGTCTCCCATGTAATATCTCTAATTCCCAGGTATCTCGCAGCACTCTTAACAACAATAGAAGTTTTCTCTGATCGATGCTTTGCTTGGAAAGTACAGTTAATAATTTCAACCATGAAGTATAAAAAATCCTTTTTCTTGACAATCAGTGAGTCTGCATCTTTTGCCAGACTCTGCACAACTCCTGGTCCATGATTCAGCTTAGGCTCAACTCTCACTTGCTTTGCTGCCTCAGCATAAGATAACTTCCTTTCTGCTCTGATCTGCTGAATTTCAGCTGCCCTCTTTCTAGCCTCACAATCTCTGTGGCTCACACTGTGTGCACCTCCACAATTCACACACTTCTCCCGCACTCCTGTTCCACATGTGCCGTAGTCATGTTCTCCTCCACAGCGTCCACATGTTAGATTTCCTTTACAGTAGGCAGCAATGTGTCCATACTTCTGGCATTTAAAGCAGCGTAGAGGTGGCGGCACATACAGTCTCACACTATAGTTTAAATAACCCACAGTGACAAACTTAGGGAGCACCTCTTCTTGAAATTCTACCAACACTGACAAACTATCCACCTTTTCAAATTGTCTCCAAGTTTTAAGACGTTTCAATCCAAGCACCCGTCCACCACGCATGTTCCCCTTCATCTTTTCCAAATCCTCATTCAAAGGGATTCCATAAATCACCCCCTTACAGACTTCTCCTACTCTCATTCTTTTACTGACAGCCAAAATTTCTTTCTTACACACACTGCTTAGCCTTAATGCTTTTCCTTGCTGGATCTCATCTTTACACACAATCATCAAGTCACCATCCGTGTGGACTCTCGCTCTCACCACCTCTCCAACTTTATCATGCAAAAACTTTGTTAACACCACTGGCCCTACAGTCCTAATATCATGCCCTTCCTTAAACTTGATAAGCACCTTAAGACCTTCCTGATCGGTTCTCCTCCGCACAACTCTCTCCCTCCCTTGCCTGTCATCTGAATCACTTCCTTGACTCAACACTCGCTTCCTTTGTGATTTAACACCCTCACTATCGCTCTCATCCATACTATCCTCACCCCAAGTCCCCCCCGATCCTGCCATAAGGTGATTGTTCACTCCCTCTTTCAGGATTACCGGTGGCTTTCGCAAAACAGAAACAGCGTTTAAGGAAATTGCTCGTCTCGACGACAGCTCAGCCTTCCTCCTCCCTCTCCTCCCGCTCCGGTGATCATTTTACAGCATTACTTCCTATATTGCTCTCTGCCCATGCTCACTCCGAGGAATGTCGCATTCAATGACAGCAGCATGGCTCGTAAAAAACATTACTCTAAACATTACAGTTCAGAGTTTCTTCAGAAACATTCAGTCATTAGGACCCATAGTTTAGGACAGACATGAGACAGGAACTCCACAGAACAATCAGGTTCTCATCAGATTGTGTTGAACATTATAGTAAATAACATCTTTCTGTCTATTATGCTCACAAACATCAAGAAGACGCAAGAAAGAGCAGACCACACAATGGCACATGTTCAATCTGGGAAAGTTTATTCATCAATTCCATAAAAGATCATTTTCACCCTCAGAAACACTTGTTCATATCCCCACAACGATCCTGATATCAAACAGAACGGTCACATGATCATAAAGAGAAGCAGTGAACTGAACTCTGGGAACCATCATGGAGCAGTTCATTCAAGCTGCTCTTCAGACTTTTGGCCACCAGGTGGCACCAAAGAGGACGGTGTAGAAAAGCTTCCATCCAGCATCAGAGCTTCAGAAAGCGTCATTTGTCCATCAAGTGTTAAAAAGAGCTTCACTTCCAGCCTGTCAGCAGACTGACAGACTCAGACTCTCAGTCAGACTCTCCTTCAATCAGTCCAGCTGAGACCAGACTGGTCCAATCAGGACCGGCTGGCCTGAACACAAAGACAAGGACTGTCTGAAACACAGAAAATGAACCTTCACCACATTTTAACAGGATAACTGGATAAAAGTTAAAAGAAAATAATGTGGAAGTGGTCAAGGAGGAGACAGACGAGTGTCTTCTCCCACAGTGGACGCCACACCATGACATTACAAAGAAAGAGATCAAATAACTCGTTGAGTTTTAACTTCAGGAACTCCTAAAGGAAATGAAATCAAGGATTTATTTTTGGTAACTTGCACAAGAACACTGATTCAGTTCACATTTACAATCCAACATCAACGACTCAAACGTCAAACTGTGATCAGAAGAGTCCTGTCCTCATCGTCTCCACTGTTGCTGACAAAGACTTGAGGAGGTTAGAAAACGTCCTGAAACTTAAACTGACCACATATTTACAAAGTGTTGGAGGCTCCGTCTGTGAACCCTGCTGAACTCCACTGATGTTCTCTGATCTCTGATTGGTGCTGACAGGACTGCTGTCAGAGACAGAGACCGTCCTTCCTACAGAGGACACAGACTCACTGAACAACCAGAGGACCAGAGTCTAAATCCAGCATAGAGAGGTTGAGAGAATGTGGTGTTGAAGGTGTAGAGGTGGATCAGAGAGTCAGAGGAGACTCTGAAGAAGGACAGAGAGCCAGCAGGACAGTCCACATACACTGCTACTCTACCAGAGGAGGAGGAGGAGGAGGAGGAGGAGATGGATGTTTGTCTGCTATTGTGCCTGACATAGTAACCTTTATTAGAGCATCTCAGACTCCAGGACTGATCATTCCGCCCAAATAAACACTCCCAGCCTCCTCTCCTCCTGATTCCTCTGTAACTCACTGATATATAAACCTTTTCGCTCCACTCGACCTCCCAGTAACATCGACCACTCAGATCATTTCTACACAGCAGCTGATCAGTCCAGTCTTCAAATCTGTCTGGATGATCAGGATACGGCTGCTCTTCCTCCACCTGTGTCACCTTCCTGTTGTTGTTGGACAGTTTGAGGTTTCTGCTCATTGAGTTTGTGTCCAGTTCAAGTTGAGAGAGATCTGATGGAGAGAAAGAGAGAAAAGTCATCCTCTGACACATGTGATGGATTTCTTCTCTCTGGACTTCCTGACATGTTGTTCATTCAGAGAAAGTTTAAGAGGAAACTTGTTGTCAGACTTCTCTTGTCAGTAATGTTTGAATGAATCAAAACCTTTGATTGAAAGACAAACAGACACTGTTTGGTCCTCATCAGTCCAACTTACACTTCCTGGGACCAGGTTTTAACCTCTGCTCTCCACCATGGTCCACCCTGCAGGAAGAAAGACAGTCAGAAGGGTTTTCTCTCCAACAGGAGTCCTAACTGCTGCTCAACATGAAGCAGAGCTCCTCAGAAACAGGCTGAAAGAGCTCTGAGTCCACACTCTGGGACTGTTTCACTCAGGACAGCAGTCAGCTCTGGATGGATGGATGAAGAAGATGAAGTGATGAATGAAGCCTCCTCTGATGTTTCAGCTCACACTGACTCATTTCAAAGGTTCAGACTTGGTTCAAAGTCTCTGTGGAGACGTTTGGAGGCTGAAAGTGTTTCTGCTGCTTTGGATCAGTGTGATGAAGATGAAACCTGTCGGCATGTTTCTGCTCCTCTCCTCCTAAAGACAGCTGGAAAAGGAGCTTTCAAAGGATCCTTCACACTTCTGGAGTTTTCACTGAAAGACTCCGTCTGACAGAGAAGAAGAGAAGTTCTGTTTCTCTTCATCAACCAGCTCCAACACACACATGGAGAAAAGTCTCCATTCAGCCAAAACACACAGAAAACCCTGAAGATCATGTTGGAATGGAAAGTGGATGAATTCTCATCAGGATTTTAAGAGTGAAGAGAAAAGCAGCAGTTTGATCAAAGGATTCAAACTCCAGGTCCAGATGTCTGAACCACATCACAGAGGCTTCAAACTCTCATTTCTATCATCAGGGTTCAGCTTTTCTTGGTCCTTGTGTCATAAAAATCACTGTTAACAATCAGTGGAGACATTTTGTAGACCAGGAGTCTTTAACTAAAATGTTAAGAGGTTCAGTTTGATGATATTTATTGAAGTAAAGATCCAGAAGATCAGAATGTTGAACTATTTAGTGTGATATATATTTAAAGTTCTGTCAACATCTGCATGTAATCAACACCTGAGTGTCAAATCTAATTCATTCAGTGAAATTCACAAAGTGTTTGTTAATATTTATTGTCATGAAACATGGAACTGGAAATAAATGTTTGACTGTCAATATAATGTTCTGTCATTTACTAAATAAAAGTCAGGTTCATTTTCAAAACAAGACAAACTAATCAAATGTTCAGCAGCAGTGCTGGACTTCAGAACAATAAACCAGACCTGACAGATCATCAATGTAAAGACAGGTTAACTCCTGGAGAAATGCTCTCTTTCCTCCTCAGGGAGAAATCGGAGCTCTTGCTTGACCTGCCAAGATGTTCCAGCTGGACTTCAGTGGAGTCAGAGTCTTTCTCAGACTCAGGTGGAGCTGCTCATTGGTGAGCCTGGAACCAGGTGGAGTTTAGTTTCCTGCTGGAGAAAGCTGCCTCTCAGCTGTGTTGGAGCCAAACATGGTCCAGAGGGAAGGAGGAAGAAAAACTCTTCATTCTGGATGAAATGTTCTGCTTTCACTGTCAGCTTTTCTTTTGAGTTCCATTTGGTAACTATTGTTCCTCAGCTTCCTCTGTCTCAGTGGACTTCCTCTTTCTCTCCACTCTTCTCATTTCCAGCATGAACTCTCACGTCTGTCTGAGCTGCAGAACCTTCATGTTTCACCCTGAAACACTCAGACTTGATGGTCTGCCTGGTTTCATGTGACGCTTCACTCACACACAGCTGGTGTGTGTGTTTCCTCCTCCACTGAATCACGACCATAAAGACTGTAAAAGCTGAGCTGCTTCAAAAAGAAGCTCCGTCAGCTTTGAAATCAGAACCTGCTGTTTTAGCTGTCAGTGCCGCGTCTGCAGGGCTGGACAGGAACCAAGGAGATTTACTCGAGTACTGCTCTGAAGCACATTCTTTAAGGATCTGTACTTTACTTGAGTACTATTTTTTGGGAAAACTCATGATTTCTTCTCCTTCTCTCGTTTCAATGTAATTTCATTGTATTGCTACATGCCATTGATGATTGTTCCTCTTGTAGCCTCTGGACCCTGTATTTATATATGAATTGTATGTAGATACAAACTGTCTGTCCTATCTCCTTCTCTTTCTGTCCCCTCACCCCAACCGGAACAGCAGAAAGCCTCCTCCTCTGAGCCTGGTTCTGCAAAGGTTTCTTCCTGTTAAAAGGGAGTTTTTCCTTTCCACAGTTGCTTATGCTGCTCATGTGGATCTGTTGGGTTTCCCTGTAAAAGTGTCTAGAAACGAGCATGTTGTAATTGGCTCTTCATAAATAAAGCTGAATTGAATTGAAGGGACTTTCAATCCAAAACACTTGAAAGACAAATGAAAAACTCCACTACATTTCTATGAAGAGCCCCAGGACTCGTTACTTTTAAGAATACATTTGAAGTCAGAGGATGAAAGTTATCTAATGATTCGTCCAGGTGGAGTTGTGGTAAAAGACAGGAAGCACAGAGCAAATGTTGGAAAGTTGGTCGTGGTAAAAATGGCGACAGCGACACAAACTCCAGTTTAACACAGGAGAACAAACCTCAAGTCCATGTTGGAGTTCTTTGAAATGAAGAATGATTTGTCTTGTTTTAAATGTTGACTCTGTTTGCCACCTGAAACTTAGAAAAACTCAGGAACATCTGATGGAGGCAATAATATCTTCAGCCTGGATGGAGGATTTACTGGAGACTGCATGTTTCCTTCTGTCACTGAGGAATGAATGACCTCTCTCAGACAAACCCTGCTCCTCACTGCAGCAGTACAGCCACACAGCAGACTGAGGATAGAACAGAAATGTGTGTTAACACTGTCAGTCCGGCTCCTGCTGCTGCTGGACTGTAGAACTACTAGAGGAACACAGTCTGGACTGATGGAGCTGATCCTGAGTCAGACTGTCAGCAGGTTTAGAAGACGTCATGTTGTTGGTATTGATGGGGTCAGAGGTCAGAGGTCAACATGTATTGATAATCCTCAGAGCAGTGTGTGTTTGCTGTGTGTAAGAGTTACACTACACTGAGAGGACGACACACTGTATTGGTCTGTGTCTTTATTCTCATGTTTGCTGGTGAAGAAATCTGAAAGTTACTAAGAGTAATGTTACTGTTTTGTTGAAGTAGTTCGAGTAAGTTACTGATTACATTTGTTGAAAAGTAACCTGTAATTGTTCCAG
The DNA here is from genome assembly GCF_902148845.1 of Salarias fasciatus. Classification (NCBI taxonomy): domain Eukaryota; kingdom Metazoa; phylum Chordata; class Actinopteri; order Blenniiformes; family Blenniidae; genus Salarias; species Salarias fasciatus. Next base: position 26,106,061 of record NC_043759.1, read on the forward strand.
ACTCCATGTTTGAAGCAGCCCTCCCATCCCTGATCACCTCCTACTAAACTCCCTGTCCAGCTGGAGAAAGCCTGTGGAGGTGAGATGACGAGTCAACATCTGTTTCATTCCAGATCAGTATTTTAAATGAAGCCTCCTGGACTCTGAGGAACTGCAGTTTGATGTCAAGGTCAGTGATATTTGATCCTCTACTTTGTCCCACTGGGGCCAGTCCTGTGTGGATTCATCACTTAGTTAACCAGATAGTGAACAAACCAAGTTAACTACAATACTTGACCAGTTAGAGAAGGTTTTCCAGCAGCAGTAATCCTGACAGACTGAGTAACTTTATTTCTTTATTACCTCCGCCAGGAGGTTATGTAATCGTGCCGGTTTGTTGGTTTGTTGGTTGGTTTGTTAGCAAGATCACGGAAAAAGTAATGAACGGATTGCAATGAAACTTTGTGGAAATGTGGGTCTTGGGCTAACTTAGAATCCATTAAGTTTTGGTGATGATCCGGATCACTGTCTGGATCCAGGAATTTTTTCAAGGATTCTTTATTATTGACAGATAGGGAGTCTTTCACATAGTTGGGCAGGCCCGCCGACAGGGGGGGACAAACGCCTGGTTCACACAGGACGCGCCGCTTCCGGCGCCACTGTTAACCTATCTGACGGTTCATACAGGAGGCGCAGGGGACCGCCGCGTGCGTAGCGGCTCGCGCCGTGGACCGCAGGCGCTCCGCTCCTTTCTAATTTCTCCGCGAGCTGCGCGCACCGTCGACCGCCAGTTGTAATGGTGTGCTTCCACCGGAGGCGTTTAACGCGACTGCATTCACGCGACAAATGACACCGTGCCCCGCTAGACGCCCGAGTTTTATCGCTGGTGTGTGAATTCATTCGCTGGTACAAATATGCAACACAAAACATCCTGCAGAAACATCACAGCCTCCTCATCACCGTCTCTGGGCAGGATTCTTCTGATGTTTGTCCCACAGTCCTGTGTGCACCCAGCTGTCTGTCTGTGTGTGTGTGTTCGTGTCCGGTGGAAACACACCGTAAAGCTGGACAGAGCAGATCGCACCACACAGGCAGTCGGGAACAGAAAATACGAGAGAATCCGGTCCATTTTCAAATTAAAATCAAGTAAAATCACATAAATTATGTTGCTTTTCGGTTTTCCTTTTCAGATAAACACACACACACACAAACACACACACACACACACACACACACACACACACACACACACACACACACACACACACACACACACAGAGGGAGAGAGGGCGACAGGGCGAGAGACAGAGGCACCGCATGCCGCAGCGCTACGCTCCGATCAAACCCCGATCACAATGTTGTTTTATTATATATGCTGTTCTTATGGTTGTTGGTGACTGATTTGAGCTGTGGCGGAGGTCTGAGCTCTCTGAGTGCCAATTTCTAGTTCTTTTTAACTCAGTATTTCTCCCACTGTATGATCCGCTGTAAAGCCTGATAATGGTACAAATCTGATTTTCTTGTGGAGTTGATGGGAGTTAATCTTCAATGTTTGAATTTTATGTTTGGTTGTGAATAAATAGAAAAACTAGAATTTGGCCCTCAGAGAGCACAGACCTCCGCCACAGCTCAAATCAGTCACCAACAGCAATAAGAACACCATATACGATCAGAGCGGAGCGCTGCAGTGTGTGGTGTGCATCGTGGCGCGTAGTGCGGCACACTGCCTGCATGCGGTGTTGGACCGGGGGGTGGGGAGGCGCGGAGCGGTGCGGTGCCTGCATGCTGCGATGGGAGCCGTGACAGGGGGGGTTGGATGGGCTCCCCCACCTGTAATAATGCCCCCCCCCCCCAACCCTGGGCCTGGGACAACAGAGCCGTTGTGAGAACCGACGTGATTACATAACCTCCTTGGCGGAGGTAAAAAGAATTAAAATGAGCTCAATAATCGTCCTTTTGTTAATTCAGTTGTGTTTCAGCAGGAATCTCTCCAGGATCAGCAGCAGATTCTACCAGTTTTTATTCCACAGCTTCAATCAGCAGGTCGATGCATTCAGTAGATTGTTTCAGTGGTTTGGTTGTGTTCATTCATTGTGTAACGATGCAAAAATGTTTGACATTCAGATGAAAATGTACTTTTATGACTGAAGTATTTTCTAAAGCAGGTACTCCAGTACTTTAACTGAAACAATCTGAACAAACAACTTTCTCTTGTATTGGAGTAATATTTGACCAGGAGGATCAGAACTTTCACTCCAGTCATGGAGCTGAGGACTTTGTCCACCACTGAGGGTCTGTATGGGACGGCGTCTTGGTTCAGACCTGGACCACAGTCCACCTATTGAGGACCACTGCTGTGGACAGTCTCAGTGTCCATGAGGAGCTCCTGCTGTGTGTCCATACCTGAGAGTCTCCAGACTGCACTGTGGTTCCTCCACTGCAGCAAACAGCTTCTCCACTCCTGAGGCTCCTGGATGGTTGTAGCTCAGGTCCAGCTCTCTCAGATGGGAGGACTTGGAGCTCACAGCTGAGACCAGAGAAGCACAGCCTTCCTCTGAGACCAGACACCCTGACAGACTGGAGGCACAAACATGGCATCAAGTCAACCAGGAAGAAGGAAGATCCTCCACATGATCAAGCAGCAGCTGGATCCTGACCTGAGAGCTTCCAGTTTACAGTGAGGACTCTCCAGTCCAGAAGACAGTAGCTTCACTCCTGAATCCTGCAGCTCGTTGTTACTCAGGTCCAGATGTGTCAGACTGGAGGACTGAGAGCTGAGAACTGAGGACAGAGCTCCACAGCTTCTCTCTGACAGACCACAGCTGCTCAACCTGGAGAAGAAGAAGATCAGTCAGTCATGTGGAAAACAAAGAAGACAACAAAGTGAGACAATAAGTCCAATCAGTGAACTGGACCTCTGTGCAGATCTGAACTTTCTCTGGTTCATTTAAACACATTTCTGTCTCCACTGACTGAATGTTTGTTCATTCATGTTGAAGTCAGCATTAGTAAAGTCTTTGTCCAGAACCAGCATGAACAGATCCTGTGTTGACACAGAGAGCAGTGTGTAGAGCTGTGATGGAGCAGCTGGAGCCACAGATCTCTGAAGAACCTCCATCAGCTGTCCTGGGACCAACTAGTCCAAATGAGTCAAACTCTGGTCCTTGATTGCCGGCGTCCTACATGTTGCAGGTCTCTCCCACTTCAAACACACTTGACTGTAATGAGGACTCAGTATTGGGCTTCAAGAGAAGCTTGGTGGAGACACCATTATGAGATGTAGGTGAGTTGAAGCAGGGAGACGTCCAACATTCAGGACACCAGACCTGGAGGACCACAGTTCAACACCAATGAAGGAGACAATCCAGAGACGGAAGAAGGTTCCACATGAAGACCCTGGAGACATGTTAGTAATCACTGCTCATCGGTCTGGAGTTCAGCTTTAGATCTTCACTACATGCAGATACTTTTACATAGATACTTGTTCATCTGATGATCTGAAACATCTTTCAATTCTGAGAAATAATGATCCACCAATTCATGACTTTGTCAACAACATTTCATCCTGACAGTTTCTCAAAGAACGTTGTGAAAACGATGATTCTGTCTCTCTCTCTCTCGCTCTCACACATACACACTCTCTCTCTCTCTCTTCCTGGTTAAACGAGGATTTCTTGAGCAGTTTTCAGGTCAGGTGATCTGCAGAATCAACATTATTTCTTTCATTCATGAATTGAGAGAAATTCATTGTTTCAGTTTTCTATCAGTGTCTTCAGAGGTTGAAGCCATAATGTAATGACTGTTGAAGAACTGGAATAATTTTCTCAGAAAAAACATTGTGGGTTGAATTTCATGATGGAAGAAATCTTCAGGTTGAAGAGCTCTGAGGTTAAAAGAGGCCATGATTGTTTGAGAAGAATGATTCTTTTTCCTTTGGTTAAATAATGAGAGAAGATCTATTAACTGATATGATTATCATGATGATTTTTCCATGTTTATGGCGTGTTTTCTCCCCAAGAAGATTCTTGTCTTAAATCCAGTTTTTACATCCAAATTTTTTTCCATCCATCTTCTCCCGCTGGTCCCTTTCAGGGTCGCGGGTGGCTGGAGCCGATCCCAGCTGCTATGGGCAAAGGCGGGGTATGCCCTGGACAGGTCGCCAGTCTGTCGCAGGGCTGACATATATATACATACATACGTACACAGACATACAACCATTCACACCTAGGGGCAATTTTGAGAGTGACCAATTAACCTGACGTGCATGTTTTTGGACCGTGGGAGGAAGCCGGAGTACCCGGAAGGAACCCACGCACACACGGGGAGAACATGCAAACTCCACACAGAAAGGCCCTGAGCCCCAGCCGGTATTTGAACCCCAGACCTTCTTGCTGTGAGGCACAAGCGCTAACCACTGCGCCACCGTGAGGACCACCACATCTTCTTCATTTATTCTAAATATCTCTACTTGGTAAAACAGTTTAATACAACTCATCTTTCACCAGATTCTGGAAGTTTCCATTGTTTTTCAACCTAAACACAGTCTGGAGCAGATCACTGACATGTTACCATCACACAGCACAGTGAGTGGATGATGTGTGGCTGCTGCTCTCCAGCTGGACTGACAGTGGAAACATTACTGGTTACTTTGTGGTTTGACTTCCCAGATAATAGAGGAGGAAATATCAAGAAGCTCCAATGTTCCACTGAGATCTTCACAGCTGCTCTACAGATAGCAGGAGAAGAACAGAAAGTGGTGGATTTTATTTAACTTGTTTGTACCTGAGAGTCTCCAGACTGCACTGTGGATCCTCCACTGCAGCAAACAGCTTCTCCACTCCTGAGGCTCCTGGATGGTTGTAGCTCAGGTCCAGCTCTCTCAGATGGGAGGACTTGGAGCTCACAGCTGAGACCAGAGAAGCACAGCCTTCCTCTGAGACCAGACACCCTGACAGACTGGAGGCACAAACATGGCATCAAGCCAACCAGGAAGAAGGAAGATCCTCCACATGATCAAGCAGCAGCTGGATCCTGACCTGAGAGCTTCCAGTTTACAGTGAGGACTCTCCAGTCCAGAAGACAGTAGCTTCACTCCTGAATCCTGCAGCTCGTTGTTACTCAGGTCCAGATGTGTCAGACTGGAGGACTGAGAGCTGAGAACTGAGGACAGAGCTCCACAGCTTCTCTCTGACAGACCACAGCTGCTCAACCTGAAGAAGAACCAACAATGAAAACCAGATCAATGTCTCTCCTGGACTCAGTTCTACAGATTTGTTCTTAAACCACATACAGAGCTTTGTTGGAGGCTTTGACCACTGGCAGCAGCTTCAGAAGAGCCTTCTCTGAAGCAGAGTATTTCTTCAGGTCAAACTCCTTCAGATCTTCTTCTGATGACAGTAAGATGAAGACCAGAGCTGACCACTGAGCAGGAGACAGTTCCTCTGTGGACAGACGTCCTGATCTCAGGGACTGTTGGATCCCCTCCACCAGAGAACCATCATTCAGTTCATTCAGACAGTGGAACAGATTGATGCTTCTCTCTGCAGACAGACTCTCACTCAGCTTCTTCTTGATGTACTGCACTGTTTCCTGATTGGTCTGTGAGCTACTTCCTGTCTGTGGCAGCAGACCTTGAAGGAGACTCTGATTGGTCGGCAGTGAAAGACCCAGGAGGAAGCGGAGGAACAAGTCCAGGTGTCCATTTGGACTCTTCAAGGCCTCGTCCACTGCTCTCTGATGGAGACGGTGGAGATTAGGTTTCTGCTTCAACACTTTTGACCACCTGGAGGTTTTCTGTTGTTCTTCCAGCAGGTTGATTCCAGACTTGATGAAGGTCTGATGGACATGAAGAGCAGCCAGAAACTCCTGAAGGCTCAGATGGATGAAGCAGAACACCTTGTCCTGGTACAGGCCGCTCTCCTCTCTAAAGATCTGGGTCAACATTCCTGAGTACACTGAGGCTGCTCTGAGATCGATGCCACACTCTGTCAGGTCAGGTTCATAGAAGATCAGGTTTCCTTTCTGCAGCTCCTCAAAAGCCAGTTTTCCCAGAGACTCCATCATCTCCCTGCTCTCTGGACTCCAGTGTGGATCTGTGGCAGCTCCTCCACCATACTTGACCGTCTTGACTTTGGCCTGGACCACCAGGTGGTGGATGTACATCTGAGTCAGGGTCTTGGGCAGCTCTCCTCCCTCTCTGCTCTTCAACACCTTCTCCAGAACTGTAGCAGTGATCCAGCAGAAGACCGGGATGTGGCACATGATGTGGAGGCTTCGGGAGGTCTTGATGTGGGAGATGATCCTGCTGGCCTGCTCCTCCTCTCTGAACCTCCTCCTGAAGTACTCCTCCTTCTGGGGGTCGGTGAACCCTCGGACCTCTGTCACCCTGTCCACACAGTCAGCAGGGATCTGATTGGCTGCTGCAGGTCGTGTGGTGATCCAGAGGCGAGCAGAGGGAAGCAGTTTCCCCCTGATGAGGTTTGTCAGCAGAACATCCACTGAGGTGGACTCTGTAACTTCAGTCAGGAACTCAGTGTGCTGGAAGTCCAGAGGGAGCCGACACTCATCCAGACCGTCCAAGATGAAGACCACCTGGAAGTCTTCAAAGCTGCAGAGTCCTGCTTCTTTGGTTTCAGTGAAGAAGTGATGAACAAGTCCCACCAAGCTGAACTTCTTCTCCTTCAGCACATTCAGCTCTCTGAAGGTGAATGGAAATGTGAAGTGGACGTCCTGGTTGTCTTTGTCTTCAGCCCAGTCCAGAGTGAACTTCTGAGTCAGGACTGTTTTCCCAATGCCAGCAACTCCCTTTGTCAGCACTGCTCTGATTGGTTGAGATCTTCCAGGTGAGGCTTTAAAGATGTCTCCTGGTCTGATGCTTGTGTCTGCTCTGTCTGCTGTCCTGGATGCTGCTTCAATTTGTCTGACCTCATGTTCCTCATTGACCTCTGCAGCCCCTCCCTCTGTGATGTGGAGCTCTGTGTAGATCTGGTTCAGGAAGGTGGACTCTCCTGCTTTCGAGACTCCTTCAAACACACACTGGAACCTCTTCTTCAGCCCACATTTCAGCTTCTGTTGGCAGATTGGAGCAGAAGTTCCTGGAAATAAAAAGACATAAAGGGTTGAGTGTATTAGACACTGAAAGTGAAGATGAAAGTATGTTCTTGATGTTTCTCCTCCATCAGATCATCCAGCTCTTCAGTAGAGACCAAACAGCCTCTGATCTGATGGAGATGTTTGCATGATATGAACAGCAGAGCTCAGGAAGAGACATGAGACCATTGTTGTCTCCATGTTTGATGATTGGGGATGTGGACTTGTGGGAGCTGGCCTCCCTTCCTGTTTCCTGTGCTCCCTGTACTGGTTGGTATCAGCTGCTCTGAGTGGAGCTCTTCAGCTCTCAGCTTCTCCTTTTCCACTGAGCTGCTTTCAGGACTCATTCAGAGTCAGAGACTGACTTGGCACCAGTTCTTTGTTTCCAGCAGCACCAAGTCCAGACCCTCAAAACTGGTGTTCAACAAGCACCAGCTCCTTGGTGGGCCAGAGCCAAGCACAGAGTACGTCAGAGAGAGCAATTATTGTGACCAACCAGACTGGTGGAAACACAGAACCTCCAGTTTTATAACATCCCAGAGTGAAGATACAGTTGAAACTATCTCAGCATGGATGCTAAAATAAAACAGCAGTGGACTGAGGATGAGACCCAGAGCTTCCTGCACTGTGGTGCTTGTCCACTACACAGTTCTAGCACTACTCCACTCGCCTGGATTCAGTCTTGGTGGTTTTCATTCCACTAGAGTACCGGGTCGGCGTAGGTCCAGTTATCATTCGAACTCGATCCAAACCTCCAGAGACGTCATTTGTTCTGTGGCACATTGTGGGTCGCTCCGTCTACCTCCCACTGAATCCTCTCAACAGCCACCAGACAAAGAAATGTCTGCCCTCTGTCATCACACCAGTACCTGGTGTCAGCAGTGGCGTTTCTACGAGAAAATACTTGGTGGAGCGAAGATGGAGTCAAGGGTGCTGTCATAGGTGTGTGTGTGTGTGTGTGTGTGTGTGTGTGTGTGTGTGTGTGTGTGTGTGTGTGTGTGTGTGTACTGTCAATGTGTGCATGCATGCATCACACTGACTGTATGCATCAGCTGTAACGGCGACACAGAGTTCAGTTCATTGACTGTATATTAACAACACCACTGTGAAGCACTAAGAAGGACAGAACAGTCTTTCACTCACCAAAGCTGAGGCTCACTTTAAAAGAAAGGTGGCTCAGCGGTTCTTCTTTTGGATACACTTTTCAATGACATGAATTCATTTTGATTTCCATTTGTTAGCTTTAGCTTTAGCAGAGCTGAACTGTCATGGCTCCCTCAACCTGCCAATCACTAATCAGTACCTGTCTACACTGGCAGCAGCCAATCAGCTCTCCATTTGGAAAAGAGGTGATAGTGGGCTCCGAGCTGGAGGGAGCCTCTTGGACCAAATCTGTGTTTGATGGAATACAGTGGGAGATGGCAGCAGGACACCAGCGGAGACTCGACCAGCTCCTCAACTCAATCACTAAGTTAAGGAAGAACTCCAGAAACAAAGACAGGGAGCTGGGACAAAGTGGCAGCTAACAGAATGACTGCTGTTGGGTAAACAGCTACATAAACAGCCATGTACTGACATACAGTAGAGCTGCAACGATTACTTGAGGAAATTCAGTCCTTTGATTACAAATAAAAGGCAATGTTGTTGTTTTTTGCCTTGAATTGTTGTCATTTAATATTAATCACTTGCATTGCACAGACTGTAAACAGTGATGCAGGTGATGAAAGTTGGCTCTGCTGCCGAGAGCAGAGAGATCAGAAGAGGTTTAATGTTGCACCAAGTGGAGTAAATATCCGTCTTTATTCCATGAGTGACATCTCATTACAGTTTGAATGGCACACACAACAATGATTACTCAATTAATTGCTGAAATATTTAACAGAATACCAGATTTTAAACAAAATTGACAGCTGCAGCCCAATACTGACACAATGACTTGGCTCTGGCTTTAATCCTGGATCATGGAAACAACCAGTTCTCAGGAGGGGCCAGGTTTGAACCAACACTGGCTTCAGCACCAACACCAAACTGACATCTGGATCTTCTGGATGGAAAATGAAAATGTGTGGATTCTTTCATTTGGCAAATATTTTTCATTTTGTTCACTCCTCCTGGTTTCAGACTCAGAGTCTTGTGTCGGTTCCTTTTCTGCTTCTGTCTGTTTCACAGTTTCTGTGTCTGACCTGGAAATGACCTCTGACCTCTGGTTTGGACTCTGTTCCTGCTCTCTGCTCTCCAGTCACTGTTGGACCTGAAAACATTTCTCTGTTTCATCTCCATCCTGTGAAATTAGATCAAATCCTCTTACTGCTCCTCAGACGCTCAGCCAGCTCCTCCTGCTTCATCCTCCTCAGGAAGTCCAGAGTCATCCTCACTAATGACTCTCTGCTGCTCCTCTGCTCTTCATCCTCATCCTCTCTCTCACTCTCTGAGCATGCTGGGTAATCTGGACTCAGGAGCTTCTTCATCTTCTTCAGCTCCTCCTTCATGAAAGCCACCATGTTGTCCTCCAGCAGCTGGAACAGAGAAACATCTGGAGTGAGACAGATGGAGATGTGAGTGTAAATCCAGGATGACAACATGTGAAGCCGAGTCACTCTTCATGTGGATCTCCAGCAGAAACAGCTTCAGCATCAGTGAAGGCTGGAAGCTGGATGAAGGTTGGACTGTTTCACTCTGGACCTGAATGGATCTAAGAAGCTGAGAGTCTGCTTCATGTTTCAGCTGGAAGTCTCCACAACTTCTTCTGTCTCACTGATGTGACAGTAAAGTGTTGAATGGAGACTTGTTCTCACCATAAAGATGGAGTCCAGATGTGTTTGATGCTGAGGGGCGGAGCCTCCACGGAGAACCTGGGAGCTCTGCTGGCTGACGCTGCAGAAACATGTTGACTTTGTTCAAGCTGCTGTTATGATGATGAATCCTGACACAAACACTGATTCTCACCCCTCATCAGCTCCTCCTGCTCCACTGTTAAATAAAATGGGTTCCCTCCTGGACCCGTCACTCTTCAGGGACACACAGCTGGATGGAAACTCAGAGTCAGAGCTGAAAACAAACAACATCAGGAACAGACTGAGTGGAAAAATGGAGGAAGACTGGAGGATAAAGGGAAGAAACCAGATTCTCAACAACACTGCACCAAACCACCTGGCATTATATGTTTACTGTTGCACTATCTGAGTGTATAATGTTTGGAACTACCTTATTGTCAATGCTATTTATTACCTTTGCAATAACCTGTTTTATGTGCTATATTCTATATGCCGCTTGTTTACTTTATGTCTCTTGTATTTTGCACTATCCTGTCATTCGTACTTACTCTCAGTGAGTCAATAGTTCTATGACCCTAAGCATTTCATTGCACTGACGACCTTGCTTCGAACATGAAAATGACAAATAATCTTGAATCTTGAATCAGTTTCTGTTCAAAGTCAACTCCAGATGTTTCTCTGTTCCAGCTGCTGGAGGACAACATGGTGGCTTTCATGAAGGAGGAGCTGAAGAAGATGAAGAAGCTCCTGTATATGATAATGGAGAATCTTGAGAGCTGAAAGTTTCAGACTCTGATGATTCTCTTACCGAGAACTATTAAACAGAAACTTTAGCAGGATTTTAGCTTCCGTGACATGTGACTGATTTATTTTCTGAGTGAAGACATGAAATGCAGAAAACAACAGGAAATAAAACTCACTGTGTTCTGAAGTGGAAAAAGAAGTCCTTGGACCGGTCACTCTTCAGGGAAACAAAGCTGGGTTCAACTTCAGGCTCTGACCTGATACCAAGACACAGAGGTATTAGAAACACACACACACACACACACACACACACACACACACACACACACACACACACACACACACACACACACACACACACACATACAATTAAAGATGGAGTCTCACCTCTGAGCTGTGGTCTGGTTCTCTTGTTCTCCACACAGAGTCCTTTCAGAGGGAGGGACTCCCTCCTCTCTGTCCTCACACTGATCCATGGCAGAACACACACACACACACAATTAAATCAGTGTGTGTGTGTGTGTGTCTGGGAAGGAGTGGTCACCCCGACTCAGGATAAAGTTGGGCTGGACGTCGTCTGGAGGATCAGAAAGAATGAGGATGCAATTCATCATTTCTGAACATTCAATGAATTTATCAACTGAAATTCCCAAGAAATTACCCAAACCTTCCCAAAGCCTTCAGGATCAGCCTCACAGCAAACTGACAGACTCAGACTCTTTGTCCTTCTCAGTTCGTCTCCACAGAATGAGGCTCTGTTTCAATAAGTTCAGATTAAACTGGTCCAATCAGGACAGACCGGGCTGAACCAAAACCTCCAGGGTTTTTGAAACACATTCTACATTCCACCATCACTGTGAGCAGACTGAGCAGTCAGAGGGACCTGGGTCTCTCTCACATCTGGAAATGGATTCAGGGTTTTTGACCGGCCGCTCCCAGAGGGTGAGAGTAGGACCCCAGCTGTCCTCAGCATGGAGGACCACCGGCTCTCCACAGGGCTGTGCTGAGTCCCCTCCTCTACACCCACCACTTCACCCCCACCCACCCAAGAAACTCCATCACCACCTCTGTGGTGGGGTTCATCTCAGGAGGTGAGGCTGCTTCCAGGGTGGAGGTGGAGCGACTGTGGGTCTGGTGCTCCATCAACAACCTCATCCTGAACATCTCCAAGCTGAAGGAACTGATCATCAGGAGCAAACCGGACCTTCAGCTCAGAACAATCAATGGGGACAGGGTGGAGATGGAGCCAGACTTCAGCTTCCTGGTCTCCTCCATCAGTAAAGACCTGACCTGGACTGCTAGCTCCACCCTGATCCTGAAGAAGGCCCAGCAGAGACTTGACTTCCTGAGGATTCTCAGGAAGAAGAATCCAGAACCTGCAGCATCACCAGGGACTCCTCACAACCCGGTCACCACTTGTTTGAACTCTGACCCTCAGGGAGGCGTTTCAGGGCCAAAAAGGAGAAAAAAACAGACCAGAAACAGCTTTTACCCTGGAACTGTTGTTGCTCTGAATGCTGCTGACAAAACCAAACCAAACAGCTGACGATCCTCACTCTTCACTCTTCAATAAATCTATCAACACACAAAGAACAAAAACCCTGGTTCAATATTCTGGCAACACTTGTTGTGTTTCTCATTTTTTATCTTGACCTAGTCTATTACAGCGATCCCCTCCTCCCCTCTTTTACAGTGTATTGGCCTTTGGACAGTCTCTAAATTCTTCATCTTGTTGTCTTCACTGTTTCCTCTTTTTTCATGTTGCTCTGTTTGCAAGAGCTGCTTCCAGAGGTGTCAGGTTATGAGGGACAGGGGACGTGTGTCCTCCATGTTTTGTCTCAGAGAATGAAGAATCCAGTGAATCCAGAGATGTGGAAGGACATCAGGAACGTTGTGAACTTTCTTCATGTTTTCATTGTGTTGTGGAATAAATGGCCTTTCTTGGTCGTGGATTTTGTGAAATGAATTTCTAAATAAATGCGACTTATCGTTCAGTGCGACTGATGATAGCAGTATGATTCTTGACCCTTTCAGACTGGTTCCACAGAACTTAAGGCAGTGGCCAAAGGTACATATTTTGTGCTGCGGTCTGGTGAAGCAGGCATGTTATTCACAGATTTGGTGTTTTTGGTCTCAATAACTCTTCAATAAAATGTCATTATCACTCAAAGGACGCCTCTTTCCCATCACTGTGAGGCGGACAATGTTCTACAAGCTCATTTTTATATAAAGTATCTGTTTGTCTTATTGATCTCTGTGAGCAGAAGGCAGTGCTGAGATGTTCAGGGGCCGTCTGCAAAACGCCACAATAAATACATCAAACTGGTTTCACTGTAGTGTCACCAAAACCTTCAGTTGTCTCCTGCTGATTCCACTCCAACAGCTGGCTTCATGTGAAAGATGAGTTTTCATCATTTGAATGGATTTGTGGGTAATGAAACTCAGTAAATAACTAATACACTATATATACAATGACTAATTTTGCAGCTGTGGTTCAGTGGGCAGTCGGCTCTCAATCGGGAGGTTGTTAGTTCGATTCCTGTCTCCCCCTGTCTGCATGTTGAAGTGTCCTTGGACAAGACACTGAACCCTAAATTGTATGGCGTCATTTTAGTGGCAAAATTCCACACGTATAAAAATCATAGTCACGCACAGTTAAACCACTCTCTGTGCGCTCGCGATGCCTCTCTGCGCTCGCGGTCTCTTTCTGCATGTGCGGTGACACATCTGTACTGTCTGCTCACAGGGTGGGTTGAGTTTGGCACTCTGGGGGCGGGCTTTGAGTTGACGCCCCTCAACCCCCCCCCCCTCCTTTCTGATTGGTTGCTCTAAACGTCCACTGTCTTGCGGTCAGAGCCAATCAGAGGTTAAGGAGGGCGGGTCATCATCGTTTGGCAGCAGAATTGGAAAACTGAGGAGCAAACTTCACATAACATAACCTCCATACAGTGATTTGATGACTGTGGAGGAGACCTGGCTGTTTCCTGGGAGGAGAAAGAACTAATAAAAACATTTTCATGGCACTAACATGTAAGATCTACACAGTCTCTCTCAGATTTCATTTGATTTTATGCCAGGGTCAGTGGAGGAATTTGCTTTTTTTTGTTTGTCTTGTTTTGTTTTCAGCAGGTGGTATGTTCAAAAGTTTCATAAGTTACAAAAGTATTAGACCCATTTGAAGACAGTGGACGTTTTGAGCAACCAAAGAAAGGAGGGGGGGTTGAGTGGCGTCAACTCAAAGCCCGCCCCCAGAGTGCCAAACTCAACATCACTGCGTGAGCACACAGCACAGACTTGTCGCCGCGCGAGCAGAAAGAGATCGCACACGCAGTGTTGCCAACTTAACAACTTTGTCGCTATATTTAGCAACTTTTCAGACCCCTCTAGCGATTTTTTTTTAATAGGCGACTAGCGACAAATTTAGCGACTTTTTCTGGTGCTCTGGAGACGTGGCAGGACGTCTCGTTGCTGTCCTCAATGAGCAGCGGGTGCTGCCGTGAGCCCCTCCCCCGTCCCAAAGCACTCACAAGCGGTCAGTCTCAGCAGCGCCCCCTGCTGCAGTCAGAGCAGAGAGCAGACCCACACCACTCCTCCACACTTCAAATGAATCGAGCGTGCGCAGATCCACCGCTGCTCCCGTCCTGGGTCACAGAGCGGGATGGACATGTAAATCTTTCTTCACTGTCACACTTTTGTCAGTTCATTTGTAGTTCTAAACATATTTAGGCTGTTTTTAGCTCACTTTTTGCTTCTCCCAAGATGTTATTCCTCTCTCCTACAGCGTCCATTACAATTTCATGCAAATTGCCAAATAATGGAAATTAGGTGATGACATCATCTAGCGAATTCTAGCAACTGGATAGCCAATCCAGACAGCCAATAGTGACTTTCCTTACTAGGGAGTTGGTAACACTGCGCACACGCCCAGAAAGTGACCGTGTGCGCGAAGAAAGAGACCATGCGCGCAGAGAGCCATCGCGAGCACACAGAGAGTGGTTTAACTGTGCGTGACTATGATTTTTATGCGCTAGATCAGGGGTGCTCAATCCTGTTCCTGGAGAGCTCCTATCCAGCATGTTTTAGTTCTCTCCCTGCTTCAACACACCTGAATCCAATTATTGTGTTATCATCAAGCACCTAACAAAACACAATGATGAGCCTGTCATTGTATTCAGATGTGTTAAAGCAGGGAGGGAACTAAAACATGCTGGATAGGGGCTCTCCAGGAACAGGATTGAGCACCCCTGATCTAGATTGTCTTGTAAAATTGCCCCCAGTGGATGGATTGAGCGTCTTGCATACAGCGTAAAGCACTTCTTAGTTTGACCACTAGGGGACCATGATGCTTAGAATGCATTTAAGGAGAACACAGGTGATGAGCAGCAGGTGTGTGAGAGAGCGGAGGCTGGAAGGTTTTCACCGTGTTGGTGTGTGTGTGTTAGAGAGTAACGTGTTGAGAGGAAACTGTCTGTGAGCTCACCTGCTCACTGTGGAACTGGACCAACTGTTCTTGTCAGCCGTGAGTTTTAAAGCACTGGGTGATGATTAAAGGGTCACCGCATCCAAACACTCAACGTGTGGAATAATGGTTTCTTTTTCTTTTTCTTTTTTTTTGATAATAAAATAATAATTAAAAAAAAAAGTATGCTAACCAGAGGAGCTTTCCACTTGTAAGCTCCTCTTGGACAAGCAAATCTGTCAAGCATATACTGTAAATCCTCCTATAGTAGCCGGGGCTTTTATTTTCTCAGCTGTAGCTGCACCAGGCTTTTAATGGAAGGAGGCATGTAGAAGAGAGAGGCTTATATTTTAAAATTTTAAAAAAGAGCAAAAAGATCTTTTGTGTCAGTTTGAACCCAGTAAAATGTACTGCAAAAGTACTTTTTCAATCAATGTGAAAAAAAATCTAATCTCAACATCGAGTTTAATGTCCCTCTGACATTTTTTTTTTTAATTTTTAATTGCGAACATGAACAAACAATACAGATTGACAGAGACATGCAACACGAGGTGTGTATGATGTGTGTGTGTGTGTGTGTGTGTGTGTGTGTGTGTGTGTGTGTGTGTGTGCATAAGTGGTGTGTGTGTGTGTGTGTGTGTGTGTGTGTGTGTGTGTGCATAAGTGGTGTGTGTGTGTGTGTGTGTGTGTGTGTGTGTGTGTGTGTGTGTGTGTGTGTGTGTGCATAACAGAAAAACATATACGGTCCACCCCTTTTTTCCACATATAGATATACACACACATTCATACCCGCATACATACATACATTCACACATGTGCACAATACGTACACACACAAACAATTGTAAAGAAAACAACAGCCAAATAATCAAAACATCAATAATAACAGCAACAGAGCTCTGCCACCAAGAACAACCACAATATAACAACAACAATCACAACAATAACAACAACAATGATAACAACAATAGGAACAACAATAACAATAATAACAACAACAATAACAATAACAATAACAAAAACAACAATAAGTATGCTATGTGAGAGTGGTTTGCTGTGGGTCATGACTGCAGAAAGTTAATGAATGTTTGCCAGATGGGGTTGTGGGGGGTATCAGAGGAGTTTGTATTTTCTAGAGAGATGTAGTCGATGAGGTTTTTCCAGTCTGTAATTTGTATGGAGTTCCGTGATTTCCAGTTCACGAGGAGAGTTTTCTTGGCAACAGCTCGCGCCACGAGAAGTAAACGGTTTTGTGTATGATCAAGTTTTGATGTAGATAGGTCTCCTAATAAACAGAGGGTGGGGGAAAGCGGGATGTGGCAGCCCATGATTTGTGACAGGATGTCTGTAATGTTTCTCCAGACGTGGTGGACAGGTGTGCAGTGCCAGGTTGCATGAATGTAGGTATCTGTGCAGTTTTCTGTGCAGTGTGAACAGTTATCGGATGATGAGAAGCCCGTTTTTTGCATTTTTTGTCCAGTCAGATGTAGGCCTGCACAATATATCGTTTGAACATCGCCATCGCAATGTGCACATGTGCAATAGTCACATCGCAGGATGTGCAATATTTTTTTATTACTATTATTTTTAACTTTTGTTTTGCTTTGTAAAAGCAGCAAGGTGCTCAACTCAATGCTCTGCACAGTCGCACTCTCTTTCTCCCTCCTGCTCGGCACTCACTGACCCCTCTCCCTCCTCCACAGCAGAGAGGAGGGGGGAGGGGCCGCTCTCAGGCTACACTCTGAACACAGGCGACATGCAGGAGGAAGCGACGGAGGATTTAGGCTGAATCCCATTTCACCCCTTAGCCCTTCCCCTTGGCCCTACCCCTCGTTTTGCGCGTTCACGTGGAGGGGTAGGAGTGTCCCAATTGTCATTATGACGGAGGGGTAGGGCCAAGAAAGAGGGCCAGTCACCCCTCCAAAAGGAGATTCTCGAGAGGCACACTCCAAACGGAGGGGTATCGGCCGATGGCGAGGGGCGCTTGTTCTTTCAGCCTAGATCATGCCTGGCAGGCGGGGTTAATTCACTTCCGCACTGACTGGAGTGATCGTTTCCACACCCGCGCATTCCAGGCGCATTCCAAACACAACAGATAGACGATTATTTTCAATAAACTGGTTTCTTCAACACGGCCCGCCTGGAATGCGCGGGTGGGAAACGAGCGCCCCCGCCAATGCGGAAGTGAACTAACCCCACGGTCCAGGCGAACAAAACAAGCGCCCCTCGCCACCATCGCCACTGGATGACAGATTTCTCAGAAAGCCTTCCAAGATCGGCAAGATGGCGGCGTCCGCAACGAAAGACGTTCATAAATGTCAGTATTTTGTCAATTAATAAAGTTTTAAAATGTAAGAAAAACATTCTTCTTCGGCAGATAATTGTCGCATCTGCCTACGTCATCGGCAGCGGCGACTACTGATGACGTACGCGATTGTCGGAGGGGTGTCCCAATTCGGAGGGGTTGACTTTCTCCCCTACCCCTTAGCACTCCGTTTCATAGGCGGAGGGCTAAGGGGAAGGGCCAAGGGGAAGGGCTAAGGGGTGAAATGGGATTCAGCCTTAGTCCTCAAAAGAAGGCATGGCCGTTTCTTCCTATAGGCGAACTAGGCGAATGCCTAGGGCCCCCAAGCCACCAGGGGGCCCCAAAGCTGCATGTTCAACCTCTTCTGAAGATAATTAAAATGTCCTGTTTTTATCTGTAGCTAGCTCTTGTGTTTATTACACCTCTTATATCCTTAAAAATAAACGTTGGATATAATAAACTGCAGTGACAAGCTGTGGCTGCTGCTTTGTGGCATTATTAGTCTGTTGGACTTGGACCGCTCTGTCACACAGCAAGTGACGTCACGTAGCGGACCGCCGACAGGTACCATGGGAATGATTGACAGCTACCCGTCATTAGCAAGAGGATTAACAAAACAAACCATAATGGCATCAACAAGAAATTATACCAGTGGCAAGGAAAAACGGAAGAAAAAGAAGACAGAGGAAGAAAAACGTTCAAAGGATAAAGGTAAGTCATTTGTCGGTGATGTGGGCTGGAGAGGTGGAGGGGAAACCAAGTTTTTTTTTATTTTGTTTTTTTGTTTTTTTGCAAGTTTGTTTATTTGTCCCACTTGCCTGCTAGCTAGCGTCGGATAAATGTTAGCCTGCTGCCGGCTGTTATCTGTTCGTCACAAACTCAGCTTTAAGGTTTGTCTCATGAAAGTTGGCCTGTCTTGCCGGGAATGAGTGGCTGACTCCGGACCGTAGACCCGTTTATTCAGATTATAAGGAGGGAGGACATGTTGTTGTGGTAGTCTGCTCTGTCAGTGTTCAGTGGAAGTTGTCTCACATATTTTACACGTTATTTTATGATTAGTTAGAATTAATTTACTAAGTTTAGTGTGTATTGTATAGGGCTCTAATTAGGGACCGAGCCCGGAGGGCAAGGTCTCTACATTGTTCTTAAAACTGCTACTGTTTTGTTTAGTTTTTAATTTAAAGAACTGTTTTAAAGGTTTGTTTTTAATCTATTAATCAATTAACATTTATTTAATAGAGCCCTTTACAACACATACAGTGACCAAAGTGTATTCCAATAAAATTAAAGCATATAATAACTACATAATTTAAAGCCAATAAAGCAAATAATAAAACAAGATTAAACCAATAAAAACAAATACAAGAAATGTATTTGATTATTGTGTTTTAATTGATGTATAAATATTATTCATGGTGTTTTATTCTTATTTCAGACTGTTGTGGCAGTGGTTTATTTGTCTCAATTTTATTACTTTAGTACAATTTGTAAACTATTGCAGAAAACTCATAGAAGTGGCAACTTTGTAACTGGATACAAACTTTAAAGGGACACTGTACATCACAATGTTTAATATAAAAACAGATTACCAGTATTTTTAATTTTCTGTATTACTGCAACAACACTAATAATAAAATAGAATATGTACTCAGGATCTGTTTTTTGCTTGATAACCTAATGAGTTTTGTCTTTGCAGGAGCAATTCTAAAATATTTCGGAGCTCCAGACATCGAGCCTGCATTGTCTGAACATCCTAACCAGGAAGCCCTGGGGCCATCAGGTATCTCCTTCTGTCCAGGAAGCTCCAGAACAATCGCTAACATCAGAACCTCTTTCTGCCCAGGAAGCATCGGAGCAGAGGAAGATACAAATACAACCTCTTAGAGCAACTCCCTGTGTTGTGTCTCCCTTGGCAAGTGTGCTCACACCCGGTCAGACCCCTATCATTGATAGTAAAATTCAACCAGGTCAAATTTTTCCATTACTCAACCTTCCATAACCCCACCTCACAATTTTAAGCAGTGGTTTGTTTTGATTGTTGCACTTTAAAATACATGTTGATTTGTTATGTTTTCTTATTTAAAATAAACGTGTTTCTTTTTATAAATACTCAATCTGTTTTATTTATTGACATATAGAGGATGGTTTTTCTCATATTATAGTTTTATCGGTTTCACTTGCCTGAGTGGCTCAACTCTTCAGACGTTTGATTTTAACTGTAGCCTAGGCTTAGTAGACCATCTAAAGGGTTAGGAATCTCTTCTTCACAGTCTGACAAAATAGGGGCCCCCAGACAATATCTGGCCTAGGGCCCCCATGAAGGATGTATTTCGCCTATAAAAAATGACGATACGGAACAAAAAAACGTCCTCTGCCGACAGTGCCTCATCGTGGTTGCCTCAACACGAGGTAATACGTCAAACCTGTTGGACCATTTGAAACGCCATCACAGGCTCCTGTATTTCCAGTGCAAAACCAAAGACCCCAGGTGAAACTTCATCTTCTCAAAAAACAATTACAGAAGCCTTTGCCGGCATAACACCGTATGATAGGAACTCCAAACAGCATCGACAAATCATGGAAGCAATAACTTTTTACCTAGCGAAAGACATGGTGCCATTGAACACCGTGGATCGTTAAAGAGAGATTTAAAAAAATGATCCGCATGCTCGACAAGCGGTATGAAGCACCACGTATTTCTCTCAAGTGGCCATCTCCCCAAATAGAGCTATTCAGGTCATCTGGTGAAAATTCTTCTATTTTTAATATCGCAATATATATTGCAATATTTTGCAAGCCCCCCAAAAATCGCAATGTCAGTTTTTTCCAATATTGTGCAGCTCTAGTCAGATGTGTTCTATGAATGATTTTGTATTGGATGAGTTGTAGGTTGGCATTTTTTGTCATGAAGAAAATGTTCTTGCAGATTTGGGGCCAGAAGTCGGCATCGGGAGCAATTGTGTTTGCCATCTTTCTGAAGGTATAGATGATATTGTATTGGTCTGTGAAATTAACTTGGATATTTTAGATAAGAGTTTTTTTGAAAAGGAGATATTAATGAGGGTAGAAGCTGAAGGGGTCTTCAGCTTCATCCCTCCGCCATTTTTACCGGACGCGTGTAGTACACACAGTCGCCATACCAGGAGGACTGGTGCTGTAGCACAGACTACTGTCAGTACAGCGCCGGAGCGCTTCACAGAAAAAAAGAAATGACAAAAAAAAAAAAAAAAAAAAAAAAAAAAACAGGCTTATATTGGGAGGCGGCTTTGATGAGCTTTCTTCAAAGACGCACCTGGTTATTAAAGGAGACAGGCTTTTAATGGAATACAGGTCATTATTAGAGGATTTACAGTAACAGCAGCCAGACTCCCATTCTGCTGCTTCCATGCTGGACAGGACAGGTAAAAAAAAAAATAAAATAAAAAATTGGTTTCTTGGCTCGCCGTCCGAAGCTGTTCTCCCTCTCCCCCCTCAGCAGAAACACAACAATGTATTAGTGTGGACTGGTAAAGGACTGGAAAACTCCTCTGATAGTTGGACAGAGTTCCAGAGTTGAAAAATGTTCATATTCAGCTTCAAGCTCTGAAAGTACAGACACTCATGGGTGGAGACATTTCACCAATTGGCTGTTTTGTTTTTTTGTTTTCCTCCTGCCAGCAGACAGATTCATTTCTGTAAAGGAAGGTATTGGAGCCCTGAGCTCAGGCTATCAGGCTCACTCAGCCTCACCACGACGTTAAGATGATGGAGGCACCAAGAACCAGGGCGGAGCTGGAGACGGTGCTGGGAATGGTGGACTACCTGGAGGAGTCTGCAGCTGGTCTGTCTGAAATCAAAGCTCCTCTGCTCCAGCTGCTGAAGCGGTCCAGGGAGCTTCTGTGGGACGAGCAACATGAGCAGCATTCCAGAGAATGAAATACCTCATCACCAGAGAGCCAGAGCCAGTGCTGTCCTATTAAGATCCCAGCAAAGAGCTCCGCCTTCAGCTGGAAGCGTCCAGGCATGGCTGAGACGCTGAGCTGCTACAAGAAGGTCGGCCCGTTAGTTCTGCTTCCAGGTCTCTCACTGAAACAGTTTATGCACAGATGGAAAAAGAGATGAATGCTGTGTTGTTTAGATTCAAAGCTGAAGGCACTCGTGGGAGTCTTCCTGTGTCCAGCCTACGGCTGGGTGCAGTCAAGACCTCTGGGAGTGAACGTGGCAGATAGTTTTTAGAGATAGTTTTCTGCCCCTGGGAGGGCAGAACTCACCCTGTTACTCTAGTGACTGTGTGATTTCTCAGCTGCGCAGCTCAATAAATTGAGACCACCAAGAACTCACCGTTTGATGCCCTTTGTCAAATAAAGTTGCCATTACAGTCCTAACTGGTGAGTTGTCTGTGTTTTCAGACCTTGAAGCAGAATGTGAAGATGTTTCAATTCTGAATATCTTTGTCCTGCTGCTGTCAGTTTAATCTCATTAATCTAGATTAAATGAGGAAGGGCTGTCGATGATTACTTTTTTTAATGCAGTTAATCTCAGAATTGGTTGGGTTTAGGAATTGCCTCAAATAAAAGAAAGAGGAGATAAAACTCCTTTTCCTGTCATTAGAACGTTGTTTTATTCCTCACTGTTCAGTCCAGGCGAATTATGAGGACCAGATTCTTCATTTGAAGCTTGAAAATGTGACAAATCACCTCCTATAAGTTCTGGACTGTTTAACAACAAAGGAGAAACTGGGACTGACCTTCCCTTGAGCATCTCAACTTTAAGTGTTGGATGGTTCAAATCCCACATTAGTGTTTTCTGATGAGACGCTGCTCCACTGAGGTAGAAAAATTCAGATAAAAACATTTTTTCTCCATTAAATTTGTGATTTTGTGTGTTGATTATAAGTTCACAAACAATGTAGTTTACGCTTGTGGTTAGAGTTGCAATTAATTAGTTGAAAACATTTCAGTAATTGACAGCACTGCTCTGCAGATATTGACAACTCTAATGACATGTACACTTTTTCTTTACAAAGTTGCAGTTTTTACACATTTGAAAACTTAATTATGTGTGAAAATAGAAGATTGTGCACATGTTGGCACAGAAGAATAGCACCTTTTCACAGTTGTGAAGAAAAAGTACAAATAAAGAATTAACAAAAGAAAACCTAATTACAGACAGAAAACTTTTGAAGATTCTGCTTCACACTGACAAATTCTGCTACACATTGACAACTGTCACTGTGGACAGACAGATGGAGACACAGAGAGACAACAGTGAAGATGCACTGACAAATGGTTCTGCTACAATTACACCCCCATAAAAACAGCATGTAGTGAAATGTCCACTGCACAAAGATGGAAAGAGGCGTCTTTTGTGTTCATGATGTTCAGCTGAAGAGTTACTGACATAGAAATTCCCAATCTGCGAATATCGTGCCAACTTGACCAGACCCCCACCCTCTCCCCCTTGGCCACCTCTGTTTCAGATTCCATTGAGCTTTGTTCACAGTGACAATCAGTCAATTCTGGTTCTGATGTCAGACTTCACTCCAACACAAACTCTGAACGTCCACAAGCCTCCAACTCCTGATTCCAGCAGGAAATCACCAGGA
The DNA here is from genome assembly GCF_902148845.1 of Salarias fasciatus. Taxonomy (NCBI): domain Eukaryota; kingdom Metazoa; phylum Chordata; class Actinopteri; order Blenniiformes; family Blenniidae; genus Salarias; species Salarias fasciatus. Next base: position 26,128,995 of record NC_043759.1, read on the forward strand.
AGATTAATATCTAGTCCATTTCTACACAAGGGGTGTGAACAAAGGTATCAGAACACAGCGAGGAGTGTCACCTGATCACACTGTGTGTGTTGTCCCTTGTTCTGTATCCTGAAGACTGACGCCAAAATGAGCCAATCAGAGTGAAGGAGGGCTGAAGCCCTGCCCACTACAGAAACTAAAGTAAAAATTCTGACTTTGTTTTTTTTTTTTGGTTTTTTGCAGTCATAGCAAAATGTAAAGAAGCCACTATTTAGCTCGTGTTAAATGTTGGTTTAAATGTTTTTCCAGCAGGTGAATGAGAAGAAAGCAGCTGTCAGGTTTGTGATGGTGAGAATGAAAGAGAAAAAGAGAAGTTAAAAAGTCTCCTGCTCCGTTGTGGAAGCTTCTAAAGAGCTGACAGATTCTCACCTGAACTCTCTTCACATCTTCTTCAGACTCTTTTCCATGTGAGGAAACTGGAGGACAGAAGAAGCTGCTCTGTGTCCCTCTCAGTCCGTCTCTCAGGTCTAACAAGACAAAGTCCATGTCTCTGCTCTGACTCACCAGAGGAGCCAATCATTGACCTGTTTAGAACCTGTTTCATGACCTTAATCAGAACTATAAAGTCAACGTGGAGTTTTAAGATAAAGTATGAACATTTATTTGGTGTAAGAAGTTTTCTCTGGTAACAGCGGTGTTCAACCTGTGGCTCTGGAGCTCTTCAGCTCCTCTGTAGTGTCTCCCTGAAGCTCCTCATTATAACCGGAGTCAGTCTGTTATTTTCAGACATCTGACACTGTTACTGTCGGTTCTGAGTTCTCATCTGGTGCTTTAAGTTGTTTGTTGATCAGGATTTGAAATAAATGTTTTTCTGACAAATTCTGCAATGTGCCTTGGTCGTCCCAGAAGAGTCCATCCAAATGCTGCCATATGTCCTTTGACTGAGCAAATTATGTGTGTGTGTGTGTGTGTGTGTGTGTGTGTGTGTGTGTGTGTGTGTGGGTGGGTGTTTTCAGTACTATGTTATAAACTCAATAAATGCAACAGAAGATTCAGTTTTTGTGTGAATCATAACTACATATATGAAAGTTTATCAGCTTCGTTCGCCTCATTTTAAAGGTTCAACATGTTTTGTGAGTAAAAGTAAATTTGATTTGGTGGAAAGTCAGAAAAAGTATCTTTTTTGGTCATGAAGGTTCCAGATCTCTGTCTCATAATCAGGGGGTTCGGGGGGCCGTGGTGGACTCAGTCCTCGCCCCCCATGCAGCTCGCTGTGGTTCCTGGAGGAACCTTCAACACTGTCACTGCAGCACTGCAGGACACTTTACCTGGTAACACCTGCAGCCCCGCCTTCTCCCCTCTGACACACTCAGAGGAGGAAATATGATGGAGGTCAGTGGCCTTGATCAGAAATCACATGTTGTTGTGTTTTTCAAGAAGAGGAGGAGCCAGAAACACTTCAGTGGAGGAGCAGGAAGAAATATTGTTCTCCTTTTGAGGCTCAACAATCACGACAAACACAACAATGTGTCATTCCTGAACAATCTTCTGTACAAACAATATGACACACACCTTTTCCATGTTACCCTGCTGTTACATGTGAACACTGTGACTGTGAATCCTGAATCGCTGAGTTCTGAGTCACTGGAGAAAATTTAAGTCCGTTATGAGTGAGATAGTAAACCTGGAGCTCCAACAAGACTTCATGTGATTCATTTATTTAAAAACTAGAAACCATTCAGTTTTACACTGCTCTCATTCTGTTGCTTTGAACCAAGAATCTATGCCTTGATATTTTCCTATTTACAAGCAGCAACAGCAGGCGACAAAGACAGTCACAATGTACTGCCGAGGATTAACGTTTGGTGTTCGACTTGACTTTAGTGCCTCAAGAGGAGAACAATATTTCTTCCTGCTCCTCCACTGAAGTGTTTCTGGCTCCTCCTCTTCTTGAAAAACACAACAACATGTGATTTCTGATCAAGGCCACTGACCTCCATCATATTTCCTCCTCTGAGTGTGTCAGAGGGGAGAAGGCGGAGCTGCAGGTGTTACCAGGTAAAGTGTCCTGCAGTGCTGCAGTGACAGTGTTGAAGGTTCCTCCAGGAACCACAGCGAGCTGCATGGGGGGCGAGGACTGAGGGTGACCACACGCCATGCGCAGCGGCTCCTCTGTGCCAAAGATGGTAGCTATACAAATTTTGCGAAGGGAAAAAAATTCATGTGACTTTGCGGTCCTCACCGCCAACAAAACAGCTGCTGTACAGGACCGCACAACTCAGAAAAACTACGTGGAGACGAAAAAACAGAAGGAAACGGAATTGAAAATCCTTTATTTGTCCCGCATGAGGAAATTGCAGGGCTGCAGCAGCAAAAAACGTCGAAAGCCCAACCATACAAGGAAAAGTTAAAAATACTTTGTATGTAAAATTAGATATAATTACATAACAAATATACTGACCGACACAAGTAATTATTAAATTTAAATTAAATATAACGGAAATACAAATCGAAGACACATATAATTAAGTAATAGATGCTGACAGATATAAATCAAATATAATTTACATAAAGATCCAAGACAGATATAATGACATAAATAACAGATATAAAGATATAGATTAGCAGATACAAAGAGATAATTACGATATACATTTAGGACGGACAGATATGTACACTATACTAATAACAGATATAAGTTTGATATAATTTAAATATACATTTAAGACAGACAGTGAGTGGGTGATGAGCACATGAGGGGAGACACTTTGAGGAAGTCACGTTCAGAGGCTTTGGAATGTTTTCATCCTGTACCCTCACCTTTCTACATCTTCTAAAATAAACACAAAATAAAAAGTTCAAAGGGGAGCAATCAAACACATCACATAATAAAAACACCGACAATGTCTTTGTCTCTGCACTACAAATGCCGACTGTCACTTGTAATGACATGATGATTTTTCTCATGATACACACTTCAAATCATCACAGGTTCACAGCCTCTATGTGCTACAGCGCATTAAAACCCTGTTGACTCAAGAGGCAAAAAAATTTTTTGATAATGCCTGGACGCACAATTGTGCAACCAATTTCCACTACATTTTTAAGTTTTTTCTTTTTTTTTAAGTGCCCATCATGCATGTCAAAAACCCAGAAACAGCAGATTACAGTTCGATACGGGTAATTGGTAATACAATGATTTGCATGCCAAGGTTACATATTCATCATAAGAAACTAGCAAATATGTACAAAAGTGAAAAACAGGACAGTGTCTGAGTAATATGGTTGTGGAACAGAAGCCCATTATGCAAAAATATACTGGTCACCATAAAAATGACCCTATCATCAGGCTTACTTTCAGAGGACTGAGATGATGGAAGAAAGTCAACAGCCAGCTAACAGTTGTTCATTCTCACTCTGAGCTACAAACCAACTGTCGAGGTGAAAATCTTCTGCCCGTCTCCACGGTGCCGCTCTACCCGAGGCTTCCCCTCCAATCACGCCTCGATCCCACAGAGCCTTTTTGGATCCCAATATCAAGGTGCACAATAAGGACCTGACGATTTCTGGCTTTTAGTGTGTGAGTTTATTTCAGTAAGATGTTGTTTCCCTGACACAGAATTCTGGTCCTTGAGTGCCTGGTCTACCCGTAAGTAGCATCCAGCAGGCAAAAGGCGATGTCTAATCTCTGCATGTGTGTTTATGATCCCTCGCTCGCAGGCGGGGTTCTCAAACTATAGTTCTCTGTAGTTGTCCATCGTCGCCCCGTCATGCCACCCTCACTCCCAGGCTCGTGGGTCAGTCAGTCTCCAGCTTTCCGTCCTTCGCTCCCCTGGATGTTATCTGCAAAGAGCTCAAACAAGAATCCTCCCCGGCACTTCCTGTGCTTTTCTCAGGGTCATAACTAGAGTTTATCAAAACCTACACAAGCAAGCGTATTGCATTCATATTATAGCACTTTTACCCTCGAATATCATATGTAATCAAGCAAGCATTAGAATAAGAATATAAGAAATAAAATTAAGTCCCACACAACTTACCTGGACTTTACATATTTTCTTTGCCTTCATTTTCCCACATGAAAAGTTTTGCCTCTCTTCTGCTTTTCTCCTTCGGCACTCTAGAAAGGTCCCTAGAGTAGGGGTTTGAATAGTGTGTGATCCTAAATGGCAGCAAAGGAAAGACATGTTACATTACAGAGACACATAAATACAACAGTAGTCTAGTGTTTTACAGCTTACAAAAAGAAACACATTTTGACAACAGATTATCTTTTGTAAAATAGGGCTGCAGTTTTGGTGACACATACAAACTGAAGCAAGAAAGTGAACAGATCTAAAAACAACACACACTATCTTTTCTTTCTGGCCTGCAAATGTTGAAACTAAACCCTGAAGATGCTTCGTCTGTCTTCAGTTTCACTGCCTACTGTATAACCTTATTACTGTACAAACCGTATTATATTTGTATGTGCATGTATACTGTAGCTCCCGCACAGGAAATTGTCGAGTAAGGTCTGGAAACTCACAGTTAGCTAACTTGGCTAAGCTAACGTTACACTGTCCAAAAGCAGCCTCACATAAACATTAACGTTACATCTGTTTACTTACTTGAAGGTGGTGCGTGAGTGTCGTCACCGTCTTCCTGCAGCCTTTGCCCACACTCACTACAGAAATTTGGTTTTCCCTCAAACGTTTTGCCACAATTTCGGCAATACATGGCAGCATGCTGTTTTCCCGCTTGTCTGGCACACAGGAGAATTGTCTTTCCGGTTCAAAGGACGGACCAGTTCTTTCGTCCAATCAGGGACGACTGATGTCAACCGGTTTCCGTTTTCTCTTCTTGTGTTGCGTTTTCTCTTTTTGTGTAGTGTCTTCTGATTTGGCGTTGTCCATCCATCCATTTTCTACCGCTTTTCCAGGGCCGGGTCGCGGGGGCAGCAGTCTCAGCAGGGATGCCCAGACTTCCCTGTCCCCAGACACTTCCTCCAGCTCCTCTGGGAGGATCCCAAGGCGTTCCGAGACCAGCCGAGAGACATAGTCTCTCCAGCGTGTCCTGGGTCTTCCCCGGGGTCTCCTCCCAGTGGGACATGCCCGGAACACCTCCCCAGGGAGGCGTCCAGGAGGCATCCTAAACAGATGCCCGAGCAACCTCAGCTGGTTCCTCTCGATGTGGAGGAGTAGCGGCTCTACTCCGAGCTCCTCCCTGGTGACTGAGTTCCTCACCCTATCTCTAAGGGAGTCCAGCCACCCTACGGAGGAAGCTCATTTCAGCCGCTTGTATCCAGGATCTTGTCCTTTTGGTCATGACCCAAAGCTCATGACCATAGGTGAGGATGGGAACGTAGACTGACCGGTAAATCGAGAGCTTCGCCTTTCGGCTCAGCTCCCTCTTCACCACAACGGACCGATACAACGACCACGTTACTGCAGACGCTGCACCGATCCGCCTGTCAATCTCACGCTCCATCCGTCCCTCACTCGTGAACAAGACCCCGAGATACTTAAACTCCTCCACCTGGACCAGAGTCTCTCCACCGACCTGGAGAGGGCAAGCCACCTTCTTCCGGTCGAGGACCATGGCCTCGGATTTGGAGGTGCTGATCCTCATCCCTGTTGCTTCACACTCGGCTGAGAACCGTCCCAGTGCATGCTGTAGGTTCGGGTTCGATGAAGCCAACAGGACAACATCGTCTGCAAGAAGCAGAGATGAAATCCTGTGGTCCCCGAACCGGACCCCGTCCGGCCCCTGGCTGCACCCAGAAATTCTGTCCATAAAAATTGTGAACAGAACCGGTGACAAAGGGCAGTCCTGCCGGAGTCCAACATGCACTGGGAACAGGTCCGACTTACTGCCGGCAATGCGGACCAGACTCCTACTCCGGTCATACAGAGACTGGACGGCCCTTAACAAGGGGCCCCGGACTCCGTATTCCCAGAGCACCCCTCACAAGACACCACGAGGGACACGGTCGAATGCCTTCTCCAAGTCCACAAAACACATGTGGACTGGTTGGGCAAACTCCCACGAGCCCTCGAGCACCCTATGGAGGGTATAGAGCTGGTCCAGTGTTCCACGACTAGGATGAAAACCGCATTGTTCCTCCTGAATCTGAGGTACGGCTATCGGTCGGATCCTCCTCTCCAGCACCCTGGAATAGACTTTCCCAGGGAGGCTGAGGAGTGTGATCCCCCTATAGTTGGAGCACACCCTCCGGTCCCCCTTTCTAAACAGGGGGACCACCACTCCAGTCTGCCAATCCAGAGGCACCGTCCCCGACCGCCACGCGATGTTGCAGAGACGTGTCAACCAAGACAGTCCCTGCACATCCAGAGACTTAAGGTACTCAGGGCGAATCTCGTCCACCCCCGGTGCCTTGCCACCGAGGAGCTTACCAACCACTTCGGTGACTTCGGCTTGGGTGATGGACGAGTCCACCTCTGAGACCTCAGCCTCTGCTTTCGCCACGGAAGGCGTGGCGACGGGATTGAGGAGGTCCTCGAAGTATTCCTTCCACCATCCAACAATATCCCCAGTTGAGGTCAGCAACTCCCCACCTCCACTGTAAACAGTGTTGGCGGAGACCTGCTTTCCCCTCCTGAGGCGCCGAACGGTTTGCCAGAATTTCTTCAGGCTGACCGATAGTCCTCCTCCATGGCCTCCCCGAACTCCTCCCAGACCCGAGTTTTTGCCTCCACAACCACTCGGACTGCAGTTTGCTTGGCCTGCCGGTACCTGTCAGCTGCTTCTGGAGTCCCATGAGCCAACAAGGCTCGATAGGACTCCTTCTTCAGCTTGATGGCTGCCCTTACTTCCGGTTTCCACCACCGGGTTCGGGGGTTGCTGCCACGACAGGCACCGTAGACCTTACGACCACAGCTCCGGGCAGCTGCTTCAACAGTGGAGGTGGAGAACATGGTCCACTGGACTCAATGTCCCCAGCCTCTCTTGGGACATGAGAGAAGCTCTCCCAGAGGTGGGAGTTGAAAACCCGGCTGACAGAGGGTTCCACCAGACGTTCCCAGCAGACCCTCACAACACGTTTGGGTCTGCCAAGTCTGTCCGGTTTCCTCCTCCACCAGCGAATCCAACTCACCACCAGGTGGTGATCGGTCGACAGCTCTGCCCCTCTCTTCACCCGAGTGTCCAAAACACGCGGCCTGAGGTCAGATGACACAACCACAAAGTCGATCATCGACCTCCGACCTAGGGTGTCCTGGTGCCAAGTGCACTTATGGACACCCCTGTGCTCGAACATGGTGTTCATTATGGAAAAACTGTGGATAGCACAGAAGTCCAATAGCAAAGCACCACTCGTGTTCAGATCGGGGAGGTCGTGTGATCCAATCACCCCCCTCCAGGTCTCTTACTGTCGCTGCCCATGTGGGCGTTGAAGCCCCCCAGTAGAACAATGGAATCCCCGGTCGGAGCATTGTCCAGCACCCCTCCCAGGAACTCCAAGAAGCCCGGGTACTCTGCACTGCTGTTCGGCCCATAGGCCGAGACAACAGTGAGGCACCTATCCCTGACCCGAAGACGCAGGGATACGACCCTCTTGTTCACTGGGGTGAACTCCAACACATGGCGGCTGAGCTGTGGGGCTTTAAGCAAACCCACACCAGCCCGCCGCCTCTCACCGTGGGCAACGCCAGAGAAGTGCAGAGTCCAGCCCTTCTCGAGAGGTTGGGTTTCAGAGCCCAGGCTGTGTGTGGAGGTGAGCCCGACTATATCTAGCCGGTACCTCTCAACCTCCCTCACAAGCTCGGGCTCCTTCTCCGCCAACGAGGTGACATTCCATGTCCCGAGAGCTAGTCTCTGTGTCTGAGGATCGGGTCGCCGGGCACCCTGCCGTCGGCTGCCACCCAATCCACACTGCACCCGGCTCCTACGGTTCCCTCGGTTGGTGATGGGTCCACCGGAGGTGGTTTGGCATTGTGTTTTCTCTTTTTGTGTTGTGTTTTCTCTTTTTCTGTTGTGTTCTCTGATTAGGCGTTGTGTTTAGTCTTTTTGTGTTGCGTTTTCTCATTTGCATTCGTGTTTTCTCTTTTGCTGTTGTGTTTTCTAATTAGGCGTTGTGTTTCGTCTTTTTGTGTTGTGTTTTCTCATTTGCATTCATGTTTTCTCTTTTGCTGTTGTGTTTTCTGATTAGACGTTGTGTTTAGTCTTTTTGTGTTGCGTTTTCTCATTTGCATTCGTGTTTTCTCTTTTGCTGTTGTGTTTTCTAATTAGGCATTGTGTTTAGTCTTTTTTTGTTGTGTTTTCTCATTTGCATTCGTGTTTTCTCTTTTGCTGTTGTGTTTTCTGATTAGACATTGTGTTTAGTCTTTTTGTGTTGTTTTCTCATTTGCATTCATGTTTTCTCTTTTGCTGTTGTGTTTTCTAATTAGGCGATGTGTTTCGTCTTTTTGTGTTGTGTTTTCTCATTTGCATTCGTGTTTTCTCATTTGCTGTTGTGTTTTCTGATTTGCCGTTGTGTTTTGCACCTCAGGGCCACCGTACTGAAAGCGCTGAGCTGAGCCTGCGTCTCCTCCACTCGGTCAGCCAGCGCCTGCACCTCCCTCTCCAGCCTCATGCTCTCTGCAGCCGCCTCTTGTTGCGTCCTCTGAGTGTTCTGGTCAAAAGTCTTTTTCATTTCATCTTTCTCCAACTGAAGCTATGCAGGTTTGTACACAAAAAACAAAAGCATTTCACATAATTATTCACACAGTCAAAGTCCACATGAACCCAGCAAACATTTGTCATTGCATTTCCTTTACCTTGTTGAATTTCACTTCAAGTGCCTCAAGATCTCGTTTCAGAGCGTTCAGTTTCTTCATCTTCATATTTTCTATGGTGTCCTATGAAAAAATATTTTACAAGGTTATAGAAACAGTATGTAAAACACAGAATGCCACACAGGAGGAATTACAAATACACACAATACCACTGACCGTTTTCTGCGAGTAGTAATTAATTCTCTTCTGAACATCAGCAAATTGTTGGCTTTCCTCATTTGAAACAAACTCTGCGAGACGTTTGTTGTCCTGCAAAATAGTGTTCAGCTCCATTTTCTTACACTCCTGCAATTTCATATGTTCGTCGATGCTTTTCTGCAAAGTGTCAAAAAAAAGGAAAAAAAATACACTGCATGTTAAAAAGAGATTCAAAAGCATGATCTGAACAACATTAGTCCAGCAAAAGGATGATTATTCTGTGCCAGCATACCAGTGTCTTCATAATGTCCGTTTTTTTCTCCCTCAGGGCATCAGGTCCAGCCTCGACAACTGTGTCGCTGATGACTTCTTTCAGATCGGTAACGCGGGTGTTCCACAGGCGCTCCCTGTCGCTGATCACCAGTCTCCTCGTGTTTTCCTGCTCTTGTTGCATCAGCAGCATCTTTCTCTTAGTCTCAGCATCAAATCCTGCTCAAAGGGTGAGACAAACATTAGCTCCTGATTTATGGTTCACAGCATGAGATGCTGAGTCTAAATTCAACAATCAGTTACTCACCTGCAAAATACTCTTCCCATGCGTTCTTTGTTGCAGCGACATCTTCAATGTGTTTCTGTTGAAATAAAGGAGCAGTTGTGGTTCTCGTGATCATTTGTTAAAACATGTCAGGGATAGGTCTAACAATGACACAAAATAAAACATACAGACCATCTTCAGTTCCTTGACGAGGGTTTCGTCCTGAAGGTGCTGAGTGTCTTTTAAGAGCTCCCTCATTTCTTCATGAAGTTCCTTCTCTAATCTCTCTTGATCTTTCTGCATCGCCTCAGCAGAGACTAGACCATCTGCTTCCAGCTCACGGATTGTGTTCTGGTGTTGAAAAAGTAGGTACTTCATCTTCTGTTTATACACCTGGTAGGACAGAAAAACCTAATGAGCAATACGGAATCAATTCAGCCATGAAATGCTCGTTTCTGCTCGCATACTCATCGATTCACAAGTATGGAGTGAGCACTGAAAAATGATCTATGAGCAATGCAAAGAGTATCATCAATGGATTTATGCATTTTGCATTTGTCTATATTAAAGAGAATTGTCATGGACTGAATTTCCCTGTTAAGAGCAGTTGCTTTATGCCTGTCTTTACCTTGACCTCTGCTTGGTGATGTGCTTCATCATCTTCTATTTTCTTCTCCAGGTTTTGTAGCTTTGCCATGACCTCGGCTCGTTTCCTCTCTGTGACCTGCCAAAAGCCGTGGATCATGTCCCGCTCCAGCTGGAAGTAGTTCCTCTCTTCTCTCTCTCTATCCAGCTCTTCTCGGAGGCGCACAATGTGCTCCTCCAGCTCAAATTCAGAGACGGATGGTAACGCAGACATTCAGTAGCTTTAAGGTGCTGAAACAATCAAGTGATGTGACTAGATGTCTAGTGGGGAAATTGTGGCTTCGTGCCTGCACCACTCTCCCAGAAGATCAAAGTCAGCCCAGTCTGTTGCCATGGTAACCAAGTGGCTTTGATCTCCTTTCCGAAAGGTTCCCCATTCATTTCAATGGGGAAAAAAAATCACAGTTTTTTTTTTAATGTTCTCTTTTATTTTTCAACGGAACACCGAGAAAAGTCATGGCACACCATTCCCGGAAATTCCGCACGTTTTGGTGTTACTTTTGTGGTGCTGTAGAATGAATGTCACACCACAACGTGCACAATTAAAGGGATGCAACCCTGAGTTCTCCTCTGTATCTCAGTGCATTCAGCAGTCCAGGATGAGGTTCGTGGGTAGTTGGGCCACGGAGGTGGAAATTCAGGTTACGGCTGACTGGTTAGAAGTTAGTGTGTGTACTTTCACCAATGGACGCTGGCTGAAGTACAGTTGTAGCAGGAAGCAGTTGTCGACTCTGTATTTATTTGGAGAATATTGGTAGGACTCATTTTGAGAATGTTGTCTGTTTGTGAGCCTGGACTGTAGAGCTGCTACGGGTAGGCATGGGCCGGTATGAGATTCTGATGGTATGATAACCTTAGGCAAAAATATCACGGATTCACGGTATTATGATTGCAGCTCTAAAATGTGTACTTTGAATGTCTGTTTTTTTTTAAAAAAAGGAAAAAATGTTTCAATTGAACAGTCTTTAATTTTTTCTGTTTTTCTGTTTGTTTTTTCTGTCCTAAAAATAAAAAAATAAGACATACAAAATGAACCATTACACGTGCGTCTCTCTTCTTCACGTCATGTTAGCGAGTAAACTAGCTGTTGTTGTCCATCTTACCAATAAAGATTGATGAAAGAAATAAGCTTTGGATAACTTTTATTTTTTACTAAGGCAGATATGGTAACTAGCATGCTAAGATAAATCCTTAACAAGCTAGTTACCATATCTGCCTCAGTTAAAATATAAAAAAAGTTACTAAAAGGTAACAAGTTCATTTCACTAATGTCAGATGCTAATACGCTCGTTCATTTGAAGACAGCATTAACTTTTCCTTAAATTTAGCATACAGCGAGGGGTGGTGTAGATGCGCTATCATATTCGATGTATTGCCTCCTCGGGCTGCCACTGTCCTGCCTGCACTGCACGTTTTGCACGTCAGGCGACCTTCTTCCTCCAAGCTGTTGCCGTCTGGCTTTTTACAGTAGCCGAAGTATTCCCAAACAGCCCACTGATGGTGCGTTCACACCGAACGCGTCACGGGCGTCATGAGCAGCGCTTTTCTATGCAAAGTCTATGGTGGACGAGCGTCGTGGAGCGGCGGGCCGGCGCGTCAGGAGCGTAGACTTTTCAAGCGTTTGGAGCGTTAGGAGCGTCTGACGCCCACGACGCACGTCCCCGGCGTCAGGAGCGTCGTGAGCGTCGTTTTTTGAGAGTTGGGAAAACTGAACTTTCGACGTGCTGCCGCTGAGCGTCAACCAACCGTCTTGCTTTAAAACTTGTGTCTTGATCCAAACTGCTTCAAGGTTTGCAGATGCTCATTCATCCTGGTGACGAATCTCATCAAACCCCTGCATTCATAAGTAGCTTCTCTCTGCTATCGGCCAGTGGACCTGGCAGTCAGTGTATTCAGCTCAGCTGTGGCCACCTGGAGCGTTGCTTGTTTTAACAGAGCGGCTCGTCTCCCTCCTGGCTGCATTTGGGCTCAGGCTTGGGTTAGCATGGGGTTAGCAGCAGCAGCAGCAGTGTCATTAGGGTTGCCAACTCCCAGAGATTGAAATAAGGGACGCCTCTTGCAGGCAGTTAAAAAAAAAAAATTGGGTTTTTGGGGGGTCAGAAACGCATATATAACAGCATTTTACCACAGTTATACCTATTACAGACTAGTAAAACACATTAGGCTACTGCATTACACCTACAGTAGCAAGATAATAACTCATGATCGGTTTGATCAGTTTGTATTTGAGGCCTACAGTGAGACAGTTATCATTCAAGCATCATCATCATCATGGACAGCAGCTCTCAGCCACTGCAGCGGACGGTAGAGCAGCTCAGCAGCTCCTTCAGAGGCGACTGAGACCCTCAGTGCAGGAAGGAGTGATACCACAGGTCTCTCATCCCCACCGCTGTCAGGCTGTACAATTCTACTATGTAGAATATGTGCAATAATCCTGGACATTATAGTATCCTGCACCCCCCCACCCCCGAAGAAATTCAGCGACACTTTATCATCCGTTCACTCTGCTAAAACATACATATCATATATCGTACTGTGTTGCATATTGCATTGAATATATTGTATATATTATATATTTCCTGTTAGATCTTCATTGTCTTTAGCTTCTATCATCAACCCTAGTATGATTTGCACTATTACTTGTTAATTCACCATTCATTACCTTTGCACCCCGCTGTGTGTTCTATGAGCCTATATACACCTGTAAGTTTCTCCACTGTGAGATTAATAAAGTCTTCTATTCTATATTTATTGCTAAATGTACGAAATAACATTAAACAGCTGCGGTCTCTTCTGGATTTTAACATGTTCTTTTTTTATTACTATTTTAAACTGAAAAAGTGCACAATCAAAACTGAAAAACCTTCTGGACAAAAAAACCAACAAGGTGCCTTTTCTAAACTGAGAACACCACAGTCTGCAGCAGCAGACACAAATCAATGAAATAAACAAAGCATACCCGATATGGAAACGGCACAAACTTATATGTCTACGGACGCACGAGCAGCAGATCAAGAGATAAAAATAGAAACTTGAACAAACACACGGAGACACCGGATCAAACTCCACATTACACCGTCAGCACCACCTCATGTCCATCACACACAAGAGAAGAGCAGCCGTGGACAGGCCTGGGGTTCCTGAGGCTGGAGGATCAGATCCTGGCCCCGGGACCATCCAGAGAGTCTGAGTCCGTCTCTCAGTCCTGGGAATTCAAACACACCACAGCAGCCCACGTGACCTCCAAAGCCATGGCCTTGCTGAAGGAGACTCCATCAGCTTTAGTGAGCCTGTGAGCCTTTACAGATAAGAACCTGTCTGACAGCAGCAGTGGAGCAAAACTCATGTGTTAAAAAAAAAAAAATGCAAAAAAAATGAAATATATTCTTGTGACCATAGTTCTGAGGGGAGTCCTGTCATTTACACCAGGGCATCTCAACCCTGGTCCTCGAGGCCCGCTCCACCCACTGAGCTGTCAACATTTTTCCAACGGCTTTTCTAGATGAGAGAAAAAAGACATTCCCAGAGGAACTGACAGCATGAAGGTTTGAGACAGGATCAGACTGGCCTACATTGGACTAAGTCAAGCTTCCTCTTGACTTTTCCCAGAATCACTTTGGACAACGACTTATCCTTTGACTCAAACCCTCAACAACTCTGCACCACAACTCTAAAGCCCACATGCTCAGTTTTCTGAAAAGTCCTCTTTCCAATGAAAAGCTTGGCTTACAGTGGACTTACGCTTGGGGCTTCAACTACTTCTGAAGACCTTTCATTGACTTGGTTGGGGTAAGTTTAATGTTTTCGTGACAAAGGTAACTGTCTCCTTGAAGTGGAGGGACCTGCCAGTAACTGAAGAGAACAAGTCACACCTTGAAAGGAAGCCCAAACACGGCCGTACAACCACTTCCTTTCGCCATATGTCAGATGTGGAACACAGTTACCAAGAGCGATTCAGACAACCGAATCCAGGCTTCTCTAACTGATACAACATGCAGTGACTGAAAAGATCTCCTTTGAGCCAGCAACCTATGTATTTCAACACTGTATAGTACAGTCCTCCACTCTACCAACCAAGCTGAAGGACAGCACCCAGCTCTTCTAATCTCGAGAAAGAGAAATGTCCCTTAGTAATAGAAACAACTTGAAAACACCCTTCATTGATACTTGTGTGAGAGCCGCCCTTTGTAGAAAATCTGGATCTTTCTGCTCACATGGTATCATGCAATTGCAGCAGCTGCTTGATTGGGGCTGAAATGCTCATTGGGAGAGCGAACAGACTGAAGATATAAAGGCCCCTGGTCCAGTCCTGGGTCCTGGGCAGCTCTGATAACTGTGTTGAAATTCAGTGAAGACCCTCTTATGGTGCGTTCACACCGGACGCGTCGCGGACGTCGTCGACGCTTGGGATGCCTCGAAGCTGACGCTTGTGACGCTTCAAGCACGACACTTGACACCAGGTGGTCACAAAGCTTGCGATGCTCTTGACTATCGCATCAGGAGAGCGGCTCGGCTTTATTTGTTAAATAAAGCTAGACCGCGTCGTCGTCGGAAAAGTCGCTATTGGCTGGTCTGCTCCTCTCTGCTCTGACTGCAGCGGGGAGCGCTGCTGAGACTGACCGCTTGTGAGCGCTTTGGGATGGGGGAGGGGCTCACGCAGCACCCGCTGCTCGTTGACGACAGCAACGAGACGTCCTGTCACGTCTCCAGAGCACCAGAGAAGGTCGCTAGATTTGTCGCTAGTTGCTTTTGACAAAAAAACGTCGCCAAGAGGCTTTGGAAAGTCGCCAGATTTAGCAAGAAAGTCGTCAAGTTAGCAACACTGGCTGGCCGGCCCGCATCGGTGCTTGGATCACTCGTAGTGACGTAGCACCGGAGGGATCGTCTCTGATTGGTTGACGCCCAGCGGCAGCGCGTCAAAAGTTCAGTTTTCCCAACGCTCGAAAAGCAACTCCTGACGCGCCGCCCCGCCGCCTGCCGCTCCACGACGCTCATCCACCATAGACTTTGCATAGAAAAGCGCCGCTCACGACGCTTGCGACGCGTCCGGTGTGAACGCACCATTAAATGATGGTCAGATAGTGACTGATCCATCTGGTAGACAAGTTAAACACAGCTGTGAATCGCAGCACTTGCACACTCTCAAACTGTTTGGTCATGATGTATCTGTCTGATTACTTTCAAAAGATAATGAGTATGGAAGATTATCAGCCATTCGAATACTTCTCATGAACCCAAAACTATCAATATTCCCTTAATAACAAGCAGCAACAACGCCAAACACTCCTGCTGGAGCAGGAGGAGCAGCCTCAGTCCTCCAGGAACCAAGCTGAGCTGTGGAAGGGCACACAAGTCAATAATCACTTCTGATTTTAGGATCCACCGATGAAAATGTATCAGAATGATATTCAATAAAGGTTATGTTGTTGTTGCTGGGTGAAAATAGCACACTGTATGTATATGTTTGAAATAATGTGATTATTTTCTTTTTATGTACATCCTGTTGGACTGAGTGAAAGCTGGGTTTTTGGTTCAGCAAGGCCTGATTCGGTTTGGCCTCATTCAAAGGAGGCTGAGAGACTCAAAATGCTTTTGTGCTCAATCTCTGCACATTTAAAGTCCCAAAGAAACTTATCTTATGTGAGAAACCCACAAACTTCCCCCCTTGGTGTCGGGTGCCCACTCAGGCCCTCACATACAGGACATCAGAGTGAATGAGTGAAGACACCAGTGATCACCTGCAGTTCAAAACACATTTTATTTATAAAACACTTTAAATAAAAAAAAGTGTGAAAGACACAAGATCAAAAGAAGAAACAAACAGTTTTTAAAAACAGTCTTGTAAAGTCAGCTTGTAAACCTCTTTGTAAGGGAAAGACCCTGTCTGGGTCCTGAGGTCCTGATGGGTCTTCTCACAGACGTGGTGCAGCAGCGCAGGAGAACCGGTCCCTGGTTCTGGACGAGGTTCTGGTCTCAGGTGTTCTGGTTTGGGGTTTTCTGATTGGAGGTGTTTCAGTGCTGGAGGGACGTTTCTTTAAACACACTGATGAGAGGCGTGAAGGAGTCCCGGGGTCAGAGGTCATGTTCTCTGACTCCCAGCAGGATCTGAGCAGCTGTTCTCAAACAGCTGGAGGTTTTCATAACGTCATAATCCTAATGTAACAACCAGCTCATCACACAGCCACTCTTTTAATTTTTGAATCAGTTATTACATTATCTTACCTTTCATCCTGTTTTATTCAATACAAATCAAAATCTAATTTTAAACGAAATCTTCCTCAGTCGCATTCCTCATGTGATGAAAAATATCAGTCAGAAAACATTTCAGTGGAGCCGATAACGAAATAATCCTTCACATTTTGATACAGGCATGAAATCCTGTACATACTCTTCAAACCACACTCCTTTCAAAAATCACACTGGACACGCAGAACTCCAAGATGTCTACCCAAAAAGTTGTTTTTCCTTAATAATTTGAAGTGCATTGGTTTTCAGCCACATAAATGTATTGAAGTTGGGTGTTGTGGATATCTTGGTACCGAGTACATGTCAGTATCTATTATGGTTTTTGAGATACAGCATTTAGGTTCTCCTAGAGACTCAGGAGAGCCAGACATCTTGAGTTTTGAGGCCGCCATCTTGGGATTTTGCGTGGCCAGCATTCTTTTTTTTAAAGAGTGGGGTTTGAAGAATATGTGTTTGAAAACTCGTCTCCTGCTGTTGCTCCAATAGTTTTAATCCTTGAGGTTTCGTCCTGGTTCTGGTCACAGAGCTTCAATCTCAGAACATTTGCGGTCTACGGCGGTCCACAGCGTGCCACAGCGGTCCACGGCGGTCCACGGCGGTCCACGGCGTGCCACAGCGGTCCATGGCGGTCCACGGCGGTCCACGGCGGTCCGCTCCCTCTGCCAGCTCCAGCAGGGTCACTTGGCCCCCCTCTCGTCCTGTGAAGGGAGGCGACACTGAGCGCGGTGCGGTCCGGCCGTTGGGCGGCTCCTCGCGGCGAGCCGGTACCTTGACGGCGGCGGCCAGCCGCTGCAGCGTCTGCTCGTAGCGCTGCTCCATGCTCCGCAGGCTCCCGGGTTTGATCACCTGCTTCTGGACGCCGGGGCTTCCCGCCTCCTCCACCATCTGCAGGAAGCTTCTCTCCTGCCAGAGGAAGCAAACAGCTCGTACTGCCAGGCCGAACCGTCGCCCACCGCCCCACTGTGAGAGCTGCACCTGTACGCTCAGCAGGAAGGTGAAGGCCATGCCCACGTTCCCCGCCCGGGCCGTCCTGCCGATCCTGAGCAGAGGAGCAGAGCGGTTACTCCACCCGGAGCGCCCGGCGGCGGCGTGCGCTCGGCGGAGAGCCCACCTGTGGATGTAGGTCCGGATGTACTGCGGGGCGTCGTAGTTGACCACGCACTTGACCCCGGCGATGTCGATGCCCCGGGCCGCCGCGTCGGTGCTGATCAGCCTTCCAGAGGAAACCGCGGTCAGACCGACACACTCAGCGCTACCAGACACTCTGACGGAGCCGGACTCACAGCTGGATGGTCCCCTGTTCGAACTCCTTCAGCGCCTTCTTCCTCTCAGCGGGGGAGAGGCGCGAGGAGAACTCTGCTGCCTGAACGCCGCCGAAGAGCTGCACCAGCAGGAAGAGCCTGGAAGAGAGGCAGCGGCGTCGCAGAGGAAGGACGACAGACCGACGGACGGGCGGACGGAAGGACAACAGACGGACGGACAGACGGACGGACGGACAGCATCGGGGTGGACGCCTCCCCACCTGTGGGCCGCCTCTCTGGAGTTGGTGAAGCAAAGGATGGGGCGGAGCTTCAGACGGAGGATGAGGTGGAGGATGAGGAGGGGCTTCTTACTGAGGGTGCACGGCACGTAGTACTCCTGCACACACACACACACACACACACACACACACACACACACACACACACACACACACACACACACACACACACACACACACACACACACACACACACACACACACACACACACACACACACACACACACGTTAGTATTTATGCTTAAAAAAACAACAGTTTTCCAATCTGTGTTGGAGTCTGGACTTGTCTCTGGCGCCGCCCACCGTCAGGCCCTGGGGGAAGTCGTAGCGCTCCTGCTTCTGGGCGTCTCCCGCCGCGGCGCCGCTGGCCGGCTGGTGGGCGGAGCTGAAGAGGCGGGGCTGGTGGAGGCCCAGCTGCTGCAGCTTCTCGGGGTTCTGAGTGAGCGTGGCGGAGAACAGCAGCTTCTGCAGAGGCATCTGAGGCGGGGACAGGCTGCAGGAGCCGCCAGCAGGGGGGGCTCCGTTACTTCCAGCCCCGAGACGCCGCCGCTCGGCCTCCACCCCCGACTCACCTGGCCGCCGTGACGCACGCCGGCTCCGTCCTCCTGAAGATGGCGCCCGGCCCGCCGCCCTTCCCGTACGCCGCCTTCTCCACCTGGCCGAGCCAGGACTGGTGCATGCCGTCGATCATCCTGTCGGCCTCGTCGATGATCTGCGGAGACGCGCGGCGGCTGAGCGTCTCGCCGCCGCTCCCTCCGCCCTCCCCTCTCCACTCACCAGGAAGCGCAGCTGCTCCAGGCTGAAGCCGGGGTTCTTGTTGATGTGGTCCACCAGGCGTCCGGGGGTCGCCACCACGATGTCCGCCGCGCTGCGGCTCACGCCCCCCCTGCAGGAAGCAGCAGCAGCTCAGTGAAGCCAGAAGCTCCTTCAGGCCGTCGTGGAGGCGGATGCTGAGCACCTCTTCTCGCTGAGCGCCGCCTGCTCCGCGGCGAAGGACTTCTGTCCAGACAGAACCGCCACTCGGAGAGACGTTCCCTCGGCGTAGGACGTGAAGACTCTGAAGACCTGCAGAGGAAACGCCGTCAGTGCGGCGGCGGCGGCCCCTCGGCGCCACAACGCGCCGCTCTGGGAGGTTCCTACCTGCTGGGCCAGCTCTTTGGTGGGCAACACGGCCAGAGCCCGGACCTCACACACCACCCGCTGCATCAGGACCTGGCGGGGGACGTCTGCGTTTTAATCTTCACTTCTGCCCAAAGACACCGACAGCCGGCAGGGATTCTCACCTGGATGACCGGGATCACGAAGGACAGCGTCTTCCCGCTTCCTGTCGGCGCAGACACACAGATGTCTCTGGGCTTGTAGCCGCCGCGGCCCAGCAGGACCCCCTGCTGGGCGCCCTGCAGGATGGCGGGGATCACCTCCGCCTGCACTGAACAGCAAACCGAGGAGTCAAACCGAGGAGTGGAACTCAAATCTCCCGCCGTCTGGGAACCGCGTGGTCACCTGAGAAGAAGTGCTGGACCCGGTTCTTCTGCAGGACCTTCAGCAGACCGGGACACAGTCCGGGGACGGCGCTGACCGGGACCAGGTGGCTCTTGATGTCTCTGTGGATGGCGTCCGGCTGGGCGAGCCACTGGGGGAGAACCCTGAGCACCTGGGGAGACGGCGCCTCGTGAAGCTCTGGAGCGCTCGCCGCCTGGCCGACAGCGCCACCCAGTGGACGGGGGCCGAACGGCAGGCGGCTGAATGACAGAAGCTTCTGACAGCAGTACCTTCTGGACCGGCTTGCTCTCAAACCCTCCCAGGACCGTGAACCCAGTGTCAGCAGGACGGTCTGCTGAACCCTCCTGTCCTGCTGAGTCTTCCTCCTCCTCCTCCTCCTCCTCCTCCTCCTCCTCCTCCTCTTCCTCTCTGACGCTCACATCAGGACCTGGAGCAGCTTCAGCTGAACCTCGAACCAAACACAGCTGAGTTAATCCTCCAGCAGAAGAAGAAGCACTGAGACAGGACTCAGCATCAGTCCAGTTGAACACCAGCAGGCTCCAGGAGCCCTGATCTGAACCCTGGAGGTCCTACAGCATGTTTCCTCCAGACCAGTGAGAACTGAGAGAGTCAACGTTCTGCTCTGAGCTCCAAACCGGTTCTCGATACCTGCCAGACTCTGTTTTCCACCTTTCTTCTCCTTCTTCTTCTTCTTCTTCTGCTGCTGCTGCTGCTCAGGCTGGTCCTCACAGGAATCTTCGGCCTTCCTCTTGCCGAGTCGTCCAGGTCCCTCGTCGTCTGGGTCGTCTTCGGTCTTCTGCCCGTCGTCCTGCTTCCGCCGCTTCTCTTTGGCCTTCTGCTGCAGTTTGGTGAGAAGCGCCTGAGAGCGAGACTCTCTGGACGGCAGCTCATCCTCCTCGTCTCCCAGATACCTGAGAAGACGGATCAACACAAACACAACAAGTTTGTTTACTCGAGTGTTTTTAAGTCCTTTTATCAAATCCTGTCAGGTCCTTCATGTCAGCTTGGGTTCACGTTTTAACGGCCTAACGGACATGAAAACATCTTCCAGCACTTATTTTGATTCATCTGAAATTGTTCGTATTCATCTTAAAACCAAACATTTAATTAAAAGTGAATATTTCTGGTTCTCAATCATTTTTATTTCTCCTGAGGTCAAATTCAACTGAACGAAATGAGTTCAGGCTCCTGTTGATATGGACTTCTAACCCTAACTCAAGGTGGCGCCGTCACTACAGATTCAAGGTTCAGGAATAGAAACAAAACCTCAGCTGCTGACTTACACCACTGAAATTCAACAATACTGTAACTATAATGTAACTATACTACACTACAATCAACTTTACCGAAGCTTAAAAACACATTATTTTCCTTCCACTGCAGGCTGTGTTGGTCTGTCACAGAAAACCCAATAAAACATGTTTACATTTGAGGTTTTAATTTGATAAAATGTTCAAGAGGATCAATACTTTGAAGGCTGCTGTTCTGGTTTTGATCAGATGTATTTCTTTAGTTTAACTCTGAACTTTGCCTTTCACAGATCTGTAGAGTCTGTTTGGAAACATAAACATACACACAAGTATACAAACTAAAACGTTCATTGAGATTGTATACAATCCAATAATCACTTATCAAAACTAGACCGAGGAAAGTACAGCTGTTTGTAATTAACCCAGAATATTGGAGATCATTTATCAATTACAATAAAGTATCAAACCGTTTGATGTGAATTATTAATTTAAGGTGAAAGTTGAAGCTGCTGATTTTACAAGGTTTCATTTTCAGTAAACTTTACTGTAATAAAACTGTATGAACGATGACAAATCGACAGATTCTGCCAATTTAGAGCAAATAATCAAATAATCCGGAGGTTCCGTTAAAGAAGAAAATCCACTGCAGGTGCAGAGAATCCTCCAAGTTTAAGCTTTAACAATAAACAGAGAGCAGATGAGCCTGAGAACCAGAACCTTCAGACCCAGATCACCGCTGATCGCCTGGAACGTCACGTCACGCGGGTCACGGTAGGATTCTGGGAAATGAAACGAACCTGTTCACCAGAAACAGCGACATCCCGAAGAAGGTTTCCGCTTTAACCCAACATCAGCCTCTGAACGCCATGAATCAAGGAGAGTATCCAGCTAACCCGGGTGGAAACTCTTCTCACGTGTTTTCACTGTGGAGCGGCGCGGTCTGATGACGTCACACTACGCTTCACGGACAAACAAACAATACAATTTTTTTAAAATAAATTATTGTTTTTTTCATATTTAACAATTTAATTGTGTTTGAGATTCGATTATTTTGTACAAACCTTTTTTAACGCAGACGTTTTATTTCTTACCTTTTTTTTTTAACACAAAACTTTATTGACAACGCGTCGATGAACAGATTCTAATCGTTAAAATCAGGAACTCTCGAAATCACCGTCTGGGAAACTTCCTTTTCTGAGTTCCGAGTTTTCACATGAACATTCTGAGGAAGAACAACAGACACCAAATCATTTACTGACAGAAAGTCTCTGACAGGACAGAGAATTCAGTAAATTAAAAGACGTTTGTCCGCACAGGCACACACCTGACCTGTCAGAGGATTCCCAGCATGCTTCAGGATGCCTGCCACAAACAGTGGGACAGAACCATAACATGAGCGTACAGGCAATGGCTCTTCTGCATAATAAATCAATGCACGACAAAAATAAATACATAAAAATAAATAATAATCATACTTTCTTTAATGGAGTTGATCAACAAATAAATAAATAAAATATGAAACCTATTCTGAATAACCATCTCATATAATTTTTCAGGGTAACAGTGTAAGTATCAAATATCCATATCAGCCTGTGGATGTTGAAGTTTTTATCTAATTCATCTGAAATGCAGCATTCAGTAAGATTTATTTCTCCCTCCGTAAAGTGATGCCTTTCCTTTCCCTAGTCTTTCATTAATGCAGCATTTATTTGCAAATTTAACAGTGCATAAATACTTTAGAAACTCTTCAGGAATATTGTTTTAAAGAAATAAAAGACAACAGAACATATCTGAGTCACCACCATCTGCTGTGATCAAAAGCTTTATGTCTTTTTAAAGAGAAGATCATGAAATGAGAGGAAACAGAGCAACATGACACGTTCTGATGCCACGTGAGGCGAGGGAAAACGGGACAACATATAACATGAAATAAGAAAAAAATGACCTGAACTGAAGTGACTGAAGATGAGGTAGGACAAAATAAAAGAGAGGATGTGATCCAGCATGAAAAACATTAGAAGATGAAATTAGATGACATGAACATGCTACTTAAAAAAAGAAAATGTTGAGCTGCACCACACTGATCCAGACTCCAGGCTGTCAGAGCGAAGCACGGGGCGGCAGCATCATGAGCCGGGGCTGCTGGTCTACACATCCCCTGCATGATGTTAACTGAGGCCAGTGGTCTACAGAACTACAGAATACGGACAAAGGAAACACATCCTGGTGTGAATGAGTTGAGTTGTTTGTGGTTAGATGAGGAGCAGGTCTGTCCTCCTCTCCTCCCTCTGCCGGTCCCCTCAGACCAAACAGAACCAGGAGAACCAGAGTCTGGTTCTGCAGGAAGTCCCCTCTGTTTATTCAGCCTGCAGGTGGTTCTGGATCACCGACATGGCAGGAACACGCAGGAGGAAGTGAACGGACTTCCTCTTTCAGAACCAGAGTTCCTGCTGCAGCGCTGCAGTGACGTTCTCCTCCTCCCGGTTCTCCTCCTCCCGGTTCTCCCTCCTCCCGGTTCAGGAGGATGAGAGCAGAAAAACCAGCCGGGTGAGGACGGAGCGTCTGAGTTATTCATCAACACTGTAACTGGATCCTCTCATCAAAGTTCAATGAGCTGCTGCTGCAGGAGGCAGGTGAGCCTTCATCCTCCTCCTCCTCCTCCTCCTCCTCCGCCCCCGGCGCCGCCACCAACAGGACAGGTGATATTTGCATTGGACAGCTCCATGGTGACGTGCTGTGTACACACACACACTCTCACACGCACACACGCCCATCCTACAGGGTAGAGCAGGGACAGTGAGCGGAGTTTGTTCGGTGAAGATCCTGCTGCTGGAGGACGAGGCTCCAGGTGAGACCCCACATCTCTCACACGCACACACACACACACACACACACACACACACACACACGCGCGCGCACACGCACACACGCACACAGAGGTCTTCAGGAACGGTGGAGAGTTCAAGGCCTTCGAGGCACGAAACACCTCCCTGAGTTGACTTCAAATTGGGATTTCAGTTTTTCAGGGTAGAAAAACTGAACTCCATGGTGTTGACGTATAAAGAGCCTGAGCTGCTTTATTATTGTTATTATTATTATTATCTGAATCTGTTTCTCAGAATTTTTGCCTTTGATCTTAGAATTACGGCTTCAGGTTTTTCCTCCTCAGAATTCTGAGATTAAATTAGGAATTGAAAACATTTTAAAATATTTTTTCTTGTTTCTGTACAGTATCATGAGCAGATCCAGCTGTGGATCACTGAGAGGTTTAGTGTTTAGTCTGAATCATTCCAGACTGTTTCACTTCACACATGCTATCAACACCAGTTCAACAATCTGGCGTTCACACGTTTTTAATTTACTCTGATGATAAATCCAGTCTCCCGTTGATATCATTTGCTTTTAAAGTTTTTTTTTTGCCAGGTTTTGCTAGTCCAAACTTTGTTTAAAATTTTGATAAATAAATGAAAAAGCTATGTTCTTATTTTACAATATTGTCTTTTTGATTTTCATGATTTTAACTTGTGAATATCAAAATAATGAAGATATTTCAGTGCATGTACTGTAGAATAAATCAAACTTATGGAAGATTCAGTTTGATCTCAGTTACAGAATGTATACAACGTTAAATGAATTCCCGAGTCTGATGAACTGGAGCTGTGGTGTCTCTGCTGGCTGTGGTGTGTGTGTGTGTGTGTGTGTGTGTGTGTGTGTGTGTGTGTGTGTTTTAAAGCGGACTGTTAAAACTCCTCCACGGCTTTTCTGCTCAGAGTGAAGCTCTGATGGCCTCAGGATGGCGTCCAGCGCTCGTTTGAATAGATTCAAATCGCTTCCCTCGCTGCTCAGCTTCCTCTGGCGCTCTGCTCTAAACCAGCTTAGCTTCAGCGCTGATCGAACAGGAACCTGCTCAGATTTTCGAGAACATGACGACGTTCTGTGCTCCTGCTTTCAGAGGGCCGCTGTCCGTGAGGCGCCGGGCTGTGGTTCTCCCCGTTGTGAGCAGAGCGCCGCTCGGTTCCCCGGCGGGACGATGAACTGGGGCTTCCTGGAGAACGTCCTGAGCGGGGTCAACCGCTACTCCACGGCGGTGGGGCGCGTGTGGCTGTCGGTGGTCTTCCTCTTCAGGATCCTGGTGTACGTGGCGGCGGCCGAGCAGGTGTGGAAGGACGAGCAGAGGGACTTCGTGTGCAACACGCAGCAGCCCGGCTGCGAGAACGCCTGCTTCGACCACTTCTTCCCCATCTCGCAGATCCGCCTGTGGGCGCTGCAGCTCATCATGGTGTCCACGCCCTCGCTGCTGGTGGCGCTGCACGTGGCGTACCGGGAGCACCGCGAGGCCAAGCACGGCCGCAGGCTGTACCGCGACAAGGGCAGCATCGACGGCGGCCTGTTCTGCACCTACGTGGTCAGCCTGCTCTTCAAGACGGCCTTCGAGGTGGGCTCGCTGCTGGCCTTCCACTTCCTGTACCACGGCTTCGGCGTTCCCATCATGCTGCGCTGCAGCCAGGAGCCCTGCCCCAACACGGTGGACTGCTTCATCTCCAAGGCCACCGAGAAGAGGGTGTTCCTCTACATCATGGGCGTCACCTCCGTCCTGTGCACCGCCCTCAACCTGGCCGAGCTGCTCTACATCGTGTGGAAGCAGCTGTGGAAGTGCCTGATGAGGAGGTACGTCCCGGTGGAGGGCGGCGCTCCGGGCCGCGCCCGCCGCTCCGTTTCCTCCGTCAGCAGCCCGGCGCCGGCTGATGCCACCGCAAACACCGTCAACGCCGCCGACGTGGAGCGCTGCGGCCCGCAGGCTGCACCTGCTGACGGGAACCAGCCCGTCCAGTCCTGACGGCCCGGAGACACCTGGAGCCGCTCTGCCTTAATGCCATTTTGAACAGTTATTAAATTTTTGTTCGACTCAGAAAAGTGGTCAACCAGACCAGAAAAACAATAAAATTACAGAATAAATGTATTTTAAAATGAACTTACAGGATTCGGCTCTCATAACATTAAAAGCGAAACTCACTAACAGTTTAACTCAAACCAGGAACTTTAACCTTTAAAAAAAAAAAAAAAAAAAAAAAAAATCGTATTTCCCGACAGGTGCTAGTTAGAGGCTTTTAATTTGACACAGACGTACAGGAAGTTTGGTTTTAACTTTAATAAAATTCCTCAAACATTGCCAGAATCTTTCAGTTTGACTCAATGTCTTTAGCGAACACCTGAAAAAGTTCAAATGTACAAATTTAATACAATTTCAGATTACTGCAATGCCTCTTTTGACTGTCTTTATAATTTGCTCAGATCTGCTAAAAGACCTCTGGAACAAGCCTGACAGCCCGAGTGATTTTAATATGCATGTTTTTAGAAATGCACACTGAGAGACTGCAACAAACTACAGCACTGGAATTTATTAAACACCATAAAACCTCTGTGGGGCAGACGGGACTCTGTCTCTATTCACTCCATGTATAGATGTTTCTCATTCCATTGCACTATATATGTATATATATATATATATATATATATATATACACACACACATATATATATATATATATATATATATACACACATAAATAAATTGTATTATTGTAAATATGTTAGTGTGCGTTGAAATTTTTGTAATTTTATTATTCTATTTTAGTTGCTTTCTATGTATGTTTAAATACAGAATACTATGACGCTACATCATAGAAGCCTTTTTTTCCACTCTGAACTCTCCTGGAGCCTACAGACTCATTGCAGATTACATTTCAAACGTTTCCCTCGATAAACAGCATGTTGTATGAGGCTTCTGCATGTCTGTAGAAATAAATGACTGAGCTCCTGCTGCTCTGATCAAACACTGAAGAGTTTCTGCTTTGTGCTTTAACGAAACCTTAAGTAAACATGGCGACTTTAAATCTGAAAGTTCTCACACGATGCTGACAGTTCCTGTTGGACCAGACTGAATTAAACCTGGAAATTAACACACTGGTTGAAAGAGATGTTTCACTTCAGGTTGGTGTTGTAGAGTCGTTTGTCAGAACCTCTTTTCAGACACTTCTCTGGAAACACAAAGGGCCTCACATTTCAGTCCAGAATACAGATGTTGACAAGAATACAGCTGGAAAAATAGGTATTTTTTTAAGCATAAAAAATAGAGAATATGAAGACTTTTTTTTTTAAACATGAAAACAATTTTAGGGTTCAACTAATATTACAGCCTGTTGCATCTCTTCGAAAGTCCTCAAATCTAATCTCACTGGTGTAAAGACAGCATTTCAATTAAGAGAATAAAGAGACCACACCGTTTTTTTCATGTCATGTATGATTTATACATGTTTATTGGTAGAAGGCCTGTCTGAAACGCTTCGACAAAAGAAAAATTAAATAATGATTGTATCTGGTGGTTTTCAGATAGAAAATCTTACAAATGAGGGAAACACTACAAAACACTCACGAGCTTGTTTTGTTCAGAATAATTTAAAAAGTTTGCCTTCCAGCTGCGGCGCCACGCTAACGATTCCTGAGCTGCGGCGTTGCTGCAAGAGCAAGTCCAGATGGCAGTAAAAAAACAACAACTGAAGAACAGCAGGACTGCTGGTGGCAGTGGGCAAAAACCAACTATATACACACAACACACAGTAGTCCACGTCTCCAAACCACAAACTACACACCACTTCACGATCGTCCTCTCCACGTCCCACAGGGATCATAAGACCTATGTCCACATCACGGCTGAGAGTTCGTTTGGACTTCATGAAAACATGCTTCACATTCCATATCAAAAAAGACAAACTCATTTACAGGTAATGCAGCTCAGAAAGGTTTATCAGATGTGATAAAAAAAAAAAACACAGAAAAGAAAGTTCGATGCAGGCCAGCAGCCGGCCGCGGGTTCGAACTCGCTCCAGTCCTGAGATTCTGCTTTAGCGCCGCCCCGGAGGACGTCAGACCGTCTTGGTCAACACCACGGCCGGCTGCATGCCCTGCAGCTGCTTCAACATGAGGCCCGACACGCTGGCGAAGGCCGCGTCGAAGTGGATCCGGACCCTCCCCAGAGGCTTCAGGTTCCCGGGGTTGCTGAACCAGACACAGGTGTCGGCGACGTGCGGGCCGGACAGGTTCCTCCAGGCGTCCCTCGGGACGGTCAGCGGTGGTCCCGGTTGGTTGGACCGCTCCAGGAACTTTAAGAAGGACACTTCGAATCCCATCGGTTTGAAGGAGGACAGAGGGGCGGTCTCCTCGCCCGCCTCCTCGCCCGCCTCCTCGCGCGACACATCGTCCTTCGCGGGAAACACGGCGTCGGTCTTGTTCGTCACCGCGTCGGCTTTGGCCAGTCGGATCTTCTTACGCTTCACTATTTTGTCCAGGAACTTTTTGGGGCGACCTCGCTTGCGTTTGAGTATCACGGTGCCGTTGGTGCTCTCGCTTGACATTTTGCGGATCAACACGATGGGGTTTATGGAGGTGGCCCTTCTGCGCAGAATAGGCTGAACAGAGTCATTCTCGCCGCCGCCTCCTGCTTCCACGGCCGCCTCTGGCGCCGGCTCGCTGTCCGAGAGGTCCGAGGTGTTGTCCGATTTGGAGTCGTCAGTCCTGACATGGCGGCACCGCTGCTTGGGGAACTTCTTACAGAATATGAAGTGGCTCCTCTGCTGCTCCAGGTACTTTGCCGACAGTCCGTGGCCGATGTAGTGCTTCACGATGTGCCGCTCCGACTTCATGACCGACTCGCAGCCTTTGATCATGCAGGGGTACTGCAGAGTAGACTTCTTTGTGCACATTGCCGATGCTTCTACTTTAGATTTCAAGGATGGCTTCCCATATTTAGCCCAGTGGCTGATCTTTGACTTCGGAGCTCGTTTTGTGTGGCGCGCCCTGGACAAGAGCTTCTTGTTGCTCTCGATGTTTTCTTTACCGTTACTTGTTTTCGGGATGGGGTAATGTAAGGTCTTTGAGCTCTGTTTGACAGGTTCTTCTTTGATGTCTTGGTTCTTCAGTTTGGGCTGGGACAGGTCCTGATGCTTTTTCATGGTGTGCCGGAGAAGGTTCGACTTTGTGGCGTACGAACGGTCGCAGCCCTCGATTTCACACTTAAATGAAACGAACGATTCAGGCTTGGCGAACTTTATATCTTTATGCATTTCTTTGACGTGTTTTATGAATTTCCAGAAATTAGTGAAGGACTCCGTGCATCCCTGGTGGCCGCAGGTAAACTTGCCAAGCGTTATGCTGGTTAAGATGCTGATGATCTTGTCGAGGGGGAATTTGTGCAGCTGGACGTAATGCTGGAACAGGTTGGGAACAAACTGGAACACGCAGCAGCAATCTTTGACTTGGCAACGGAACTCCGAAATGTGGGGGTACTCCATCTCTGCCTCTTCCTCCTCTTCGTTCGTGGTCTCACACGCTTCTTCACACTGGTCCTGCTCTCGGTTGACCTCCAGGGCCGACAGAGCAGACTGATGTACGGCCCTGTAGTGAAGGATGAGGTTATGCTGGATGGTGAAGGCCGCCACACAGCCCTGATGGACACAGCAGTACGGTCTGTACCGACTCGTGGAGTCCCCCGACTTGGGCTTTCTCTCTTTCACCTTCTTGGTGGCGTCCACACTGGGCTTAATTACTACTGGCGTACTGGACACTGACTGTTTGACAGGATGAAGCCCGTTGACCAGCTGTGGGGCAGATTGAACCGGGTTGGGAGGAACAGCAGCTTGGCTCACTGGGGGGATTTTGGGCTGGTTTCCTGGGTGAGCTTGTGGCCACTGAGGTGCTGCCGTCCCTGTCTGAGCTGACTGGCTGGCAGGTACTGTCATAGGCATTGGTTGGTTGTGCATGGGAGCAGCTTGCAGGGAACAAATGACTGAGGAGCGATTGTCCTCTTGAGATTTTTCATTCGCTATGTTTGGGCAAGGCATCAGGCCCTGTGGAATGCACTCCTGTTTCACTGCATCTTGGCCAAAATAAGGGTGCATGTGACTGTCTGTGGAGGAGTGAGTAGCTGCTGTAGCTGCTGCAGGTGTTGCCTGGTTGGTGCCAACAGTCTGGTTTACAACAGTGACAGAATCAGTAACTTTAGTATTCCTGCGCATCATATCTAAATCTGCAATCTCCTCAAAGGACAATTTGTGGGCAGACTGGTAGTGAATACGAAGGTTTGAATTTCGAGTAAACGCCTTGGGACACTTCTGGCACTTGAAGGGAGCATACAGGCCTAACCTTTTCTTAACCACATTCACCATCTCAAGAGTGTAATTGTGAACTTTAGCGAGGTGCCTCCAAAGCGTGTCCCCAGTCATGAAACTCAGTGTGCAGCCTTCACTCTCACAGTGATACGGCTTGATTAAGTCTGACTGCACCAATTTACGCGGTTTAGTCTTTGCTGCTGCTCTTTGCTCTTTATTGACACCGTTAGTGGAATTAGCTTGCTTCATCTGATCAGCTCTTTCTCTGATCAAATCGAGCTTTTCAAATGCACACTGAATTTCTGACATGGATCGTTGCTGACTGGCTGATAACTGAGCTGGTTCAGAGTCTGGCTCATTTGCCACAGTGCCCATGGGACTCAGCACCTCCTGCTGTTGGATAGCACCATCTCTGAAATGCGTAAAGCTTTGTGTTTTCAGCAGTTGTTCGATTTCTCCTGAGGTCCCAGGCATAATTGCACATTTTTCATGATGGATTTTCCCTTTACTTGTCGAGTCACTGTTTGCGCTTCTCACTGTTGGCTTCAAAGCTGAATTATCAGGAGAGTTGCCGGGGGGACCCAGAGAAATGGAACTAGGATTTTGGTCAGCGCTGCCAGAATGAAAAATGCCATTTCTACGTTGAAAGTCGCCTGATAAAATCTGCTCACGCAGCCTTTTTTTAATATCTTGTTCAGCTGTTTTACGCTCCGCCTCAGCAGAATTACTACCTGTTGGTGGAGCGCGTTGACGATCGGGTAACAGTGCTTGTGTGAGTGGAGGTGGGGCTGTGTCGGGTGTCTGGACGGCTGTCCTGGAGTGATACCCTTTGCTATGGACTTCCCCGGCAGCAGTGTGATTTAGGGGAGCGCTACCTGGAATGGCAGTAGAAGGGTTTCCTGTGAGCATTTGGGTAAGAAGTGGGTTTGGGAATTTGTTTCCAGTAAATGTATCGATGTTTGTCTGAGGATAATGGGTGCTGTAGAGGTTGTCTTCTTGCTTCAGCTGGACGTTTTCTGTGTGCTGTATTACTGAGCTACCTGGTAAAGTGGCGCCAAAGGGAGGGCAGCGGTTTTGGAACAATGTCTGAGCAGGAGGTGACTGCAAAAACAAATCAGACGCACTGGACTCTGCCATTATTTGCCGGAAAATATCGTCTGCTTCATCACTCCCATATGCTGGCAAGTCATCTTGCGAGTAACTGGGGGCAGAATAATCGTTTGTTGCTGCTGAAGGAGCAGCAGTCACTGACATATGTGGCTTCTCCTGATAAACAGCTGCAGCAGTACCATTGTAGGACATCTGTGATTGAGGGACGTTACCCGTCTGTTCTGAGTGGAGAAGATCAAGGAATGATCTTGGTAAGTCTGTGTTCAGTTCTAATTCATCGTACGGTTTGCAAACTGCACGCTTAGATAAATGGCCCCCGAGAGATCTGGGGTTATCGAATTCTCTAAAACACCTACAACAAACAAATTTGCCATCTTTGACAATCGCGGGCCATTTCGGCCTTCTGCTTTTACGGGCTGGCTTGTCAGGGCCGTTTTCAGGCATGAACAGACCGTTCGGATAGTGGCTGTTAACGTTGTTCTGGTTTTCACCGACAGCGGAAGGAAAACTAGGCTGTAAATGATTCTGAATGGCGTTTGCTTCCTCCGGTGTCTGTGAAACGGGTGCTTGACTACTTTGCATCTGCACCGCGTACGGCGGAAAGGCTTCGACCTGCGGCAGCATCTCCTTTGCATCACTGACATGCTGGGGAAGGAGTGGCTGGTTCCTACTGTCAAGCAGTGGTGACTGCAAGGACTCGGCTGGTCTGCTCAGACCTGCTGCCATCATAGAGCAGGAGGGGCTGGTGGGAGGTAGAGGGACACATGCTGGACTGGCTTGCGGCACTGCCTGCAAACCGGGAGGGTAGATTATAGAGGGGGGACATTTCAGACTTTGCTCGCCTCCTGCAAGTGTTTGCCAATTCTGACCGTCCGACGACTGTGACTGTGCAGTGTCTTGGATTCCATCACTTCTTAGCTGGGAAACGACAATATGATTCAGAACATCTGACATGAGAACTGAGCCACTGAGGGCAGGTGAAGGTAACAAATTCTGGCTGTTGAAATTTGAACCTGTGGTCATGTTAGCATAAGGAGGCGACTGAATAACATTCTGCCTCTGAACTGCTTGGACCGCTTCTCTGCTGGCCTTCTGGTTCTGAACCAAGGCGGCCGAGCTCACGTTCCCCACAATCTGGGTCTTTGGTGCTGGTGCATAAGTGATCTTGAATTTAGTTCGAGCGAGCTTCCATTGCTCATAGAAATCTGGGTGAACAGCTTTCATGTGTTTGCTAACGCTCCTGGGAGTGCTGTAGTGTCGTATGCACGTCTCCAAAGCACAGTGGAATCGCTCTCTCAGCCCTGGAGGGGGGCCGGTGCTGCTGGAGGAGCTAACAAGGTTCTCAGATTTGTTCCCTGTAAGCTGCTGAGAGTTCACTGTCGGGGGGAGAGGTTGGGACACTGGTTGGGGTTTTGTTGAGTTCAGCGCCTGTGGAGCTGTTGACAGGCCAGTATTAGTGCTACACACCGGCCCTTGATGAACTGGCAACGGCAAGTTACTGACATGACTGTAGTTAAGGGCTGCGTTATTGACAGTATTTGGGTACATTTGTGGCTGGCTCTGCAGGACATTTCCAATATGGGCTTCAAGCGGAGGTGCTGGCTGATTCTGTTGGGGGGGCCTCACATAGTCAAAAGAGGAACCACCGGGATCATCTCGGAGTCCCGTTGTTTCCGACAGGTGGGAATGTACAGACTGAATGACCGAATTGTTTAAGCTTTGAGCATGACCAGAGGGACAACTTGTATTTTGTGGTTTTGGG
This sequence comes from Salarias fasciatus, assembly GCF_902148845.1. Taxonomy (NCBI): domain Eukaryota; kingdom Metazoa; phylum Chordata; class Actinopteri; order Blenniiformes; family Blenniidae; genus Salarias; species Salarias fasciatus. Next base: position 26,161,642 of record NC_043759.1, read on the forward strand.
TTGACTCCATGTTGACCCACTGTCTCCAGGGGCTTTGGTGGAGATCTAAGCAATTCCTCTATGGACGTCGGCTGCCTCACAGGATCTCTATGGTCGGCACTTCCAGCGTTCCAGTTGCTCTGGAAGCTTCCTTGGTTGGAGGAGGAAGGTGGACTGCGCAGCATCTGTTCTATGAGTGACGGACCAGGTTTCTTAATTTGCGTCGGCTGCTCCAAACTCTCAGAACTCTCCTCTTCGGCAACGTGCTTCTGCTGATGCAAATCCAGCTGCTGCTGCGAGTGGAACACCTTTCCACAGTCTGCAACTTTGCATGTAAACGTTTTATAATGTTGGGCCTCATGGTCGTACAGCCTAAACGCCTCGTTGAAGATTTTCCCACAGTTTGGGAACATGCATCTAGCTCTGAAAAACGAGTGCGTCTTTTTATGTACGAGGAGTTCAGCGTTGGACAGGAAGCTGGCCTTGCAGTTCAGCTGGATACAGATGTACGGCTTGGCCCCGCAGTGGACCTGCAGGTGGTTGTTGAGGTGGGTGACGCTAATGAAGTGGCGACGGCAGTACTGGCAAATCACCTTCTTGCTCTGCATCTCCAGGAACGTCTTGGCCTCGTCGTCGTCCCTGTGGGTTTTAACATGTGCAATCAGATTTTTTAAGAACTTGAAGCTTCTCCGGCACGTTCCCACAGGGCAGACGTTCCCTTCGCAGACGTCTGCGCTGCCTTGACATGCCGTGGCTTTGACGCTAGGAATCGAGGTCGTCTTCTGGTCTGACGAGTCGTCGTTTTTGAGAAGTCCGTTTTGTGTTTGGGCATTGTGGGTCAACGCCGCAACGACGGGGGCAGCCGTTTTGGACTCGGCCAGCCGCCTGCTGGTTTTCATCGCCGTCAGCCTTTCCTTGCAGGACTGCTTCACGTGCGAGGTGACGTGGGGAATCAAAGTGTCTTTAGAACTGAAGGTTTGGGCACATATGGGGCAGGTGTATATGCCTCCGCTTTGGTGGATCTGCGCGTGACGCACAATCCTGTGGCCAAGAAACTCTTTGTCACATAACACACAGTATTGCATGTAGGCCTGCCAGTTCCTAAACCTGGCAGATATAAAACCCTTCTCCCTCAGTTTCTTCATTTCTCTGTTCTTCCGTTTCTTGTCCGTCATATCGTCAAGGTCGTACGTGCCCTCGATCAAGTGACTGGGGATATTATCAAACTCCTTGAGACTCTGAAAGTCCTCGTCTTCTTCGGGGCTTTCCGTGTCATTCAGCAAGTCGATAGACGACACTATCGAGGCTTCTTCGCCCATTAGTGCCAAGCAGTGGCGTTTCAGTGTTTTCCAGTCCCAAAACTCGGGGTCGAAGGGCCACTGGGTTTTGAAGACCAGCAGGAGGTCACAGCGTAGCGAGTTGGGAATGGGCATGCTCTCCTCCTCCAGCTTCTGATCCGGCTCATTGTAAAGAGTCTCTACGGCGTAGTACGAGTCCACCGTGGGCTCCAGGAGGAATTCCGTCAGCTGACAAGCTCGCTTCACTTCCAGGTCGTTTGGGAGCAGACAGGAAACAGTTTTACATACAGTGGCTTTCATATTCCCGTCGTCGGTGTCCATCCGCAGAGCCCTCATGCACATTTCGATGCACACAGGTAAGCCAGCGTCGTCAACCTGTGAAGAGAGACGCAAACATCACTCAAAGCTGAAATATGACTGATGGCTTCATATCTGATTTGTAAAGACATTTTTACACTTCTACAGTTTGGAGTGACCCAAAAGCCATAGTTTCCTTTAAATTGTTAAGAGCGCTTTCACAGTTTAAAGTGCTCTGCAGACATGAGATGATAGTACACCCCTTCTGCAGGAGTCGTCACTGTAAGAGGCTGAATTCCTCTTTACTGCTCTGTGATTGAACCTTTGAATTAGAGCCGCTTCAGTTAATCCAGTGACTTCGTTTTTTATTTTGACAATTCACTGTGTCTCACATGAGGGCTTTTAATTTGATTTCGGTTCAACACAAATGACTTCTGCTTGCTTCAGCTCTTCAGGACAAAATAGTTATGCTTGGGGAAACTGGTGGTTGATTTTAAATGCGTAAAACAAATATACATAAAAAATTCCATCAAAATGAAGTCATTAAACCCGATGAAGCAGATCTCTGAAGCATCATCTCACTCTGTCTGTAAAAGGAATAAGTTTCGTCTCGACTGACCTCTGACTGGATGACCTTGATGAGGAAGAGGATGTGGTAAACGGTTTTGGAGATCAGCGACATCTGGCGGCAGCTGTTGAGGAAGGTCTGCTCTGAAGGCTCCAGTCGCTTCAGCAGCTTGCTCCAAAACAGCGTCAGCTCCCTGGGTTGAAGGGAGAACATGCAAACACCCATTACAGCAGCATTCACCGAGTTAATAAAGCTCTTCAGGTCCAAGGCTTCGTTTCTACACGCTAATCCTGGGAGGCTAGGCATACTGGGCTGAAATTTCAGGATGAAGCTGAAATTAACCTGAACTTTGGGACTTTTGGGGTTCTTGAGCTCCATTTTTAATTAGCACCACTTACTCATTTTTTCCCATCACAGATCAGACTCAGTAATTCCTCCTCCTGAATAGTGTTGTCAATCTGTATTCCTTTACCAGCCATGGTTTATCTCTCTATCCCTTAACAGATTAAATACTGCTTGTCTAATTGTCATTACATTGTATAATAAAATGAGTGACATTAAGTGTCTATATCCAGCGTTGTTGAAACGCAGTGGGTTAGAAGAAAGAATGAAAAAGGATGTATATAATGTGGCTTAAAAATACTTTTCCATCCTTTTGAAAATCCACCTATGTGTGACTGAAAGGCGTGTGTCGAGGCCCGAAGGCTTGATGAAGTGATGAATTACGGTCAGTGTATTCCCTCTACGGCGTTCTTACCAGGCGCAGTAGGTGTCTCCTTGCAGAAGCTGGCGGGTCAGAAAGGCTGAGCAGAGGCTGAACGCTGCCCGGTCGTCTCCTTCAGACTCCAGGTTACAGATCATCTCCAGCACTTCTCTGCAGTCCTCCTTCGCAAGCTGAGCACAACAACACAGTCAGCTCTGATTTACTGGGAACGTCAGGTGTCACATAATCCACAGTCAGTTCAGAGGAAACAGAAGAAAACACTTAAGAAGCTGAGGCGTTTTCAATTTCTCCCATCTCATGGATCAAGAAAAGGAAAATTAAAGCTCACAGAAATGATTTTAAAGAGATTTCAAAGTGAAGGTGTTCATTTCTAGAGCGGTCTCATGGTGAAGCATAAGCTGGTTGTTCCTCCAGCAGTGACGGCGGTCCTCACCTGCTCCATGAGCTGGTCCTGCTCCGACGTGGCGCAGAGGCAGACCAGGTAGATCTGCTTGAAGGGGCCCTTCCCCTGGAGGCCGAGAGCCTCGGCGCAGGTCTTAGCCAGCCGGGCGGCCTTCACCAGCTGCTGCTCCTTCATCAGCTGCTTCACCCTCATCTCCAGCAGCACCGGGCCCTCCTGCACCAGGAACCGCTCCACTGAAACAGCAGCAGCAGCACGGAGCTTAGTGCAGGAAGCACAGAGCGATCCGGCCACTTCCTCCATAAAGCACTTCAAAAACATCACATGTCTCTGCATTTTTGGTTTATAAGTGAGGATTTCTATCAGTAAAAGAAGAAATAAATGCATTTTGGTCAAATTAAAGTTAGTTATTGACCATATATATATATATATAGAAAAGACTTGACTGGACGCTGCAGCATTTTCAATCAGACATTTTCATACAGAAATGCATTTCAGAACTTCAAAATTACTTTAAAAACAGCATGTACTCGAGCCAGTCAAGGTTGAAGTCACTGACAATAATCCAGAGTCTGCTGCTTTAGTTTGTCTCGTTGAAATGTTTAGTATAACTGACACAAACCCAGTCTTCACTTTGAATCAACTCCGTTTTTCAGAAGCTGATTAATGTATCATTACACAGAACAGAGCTTTGATTTACAGAACTGAAGCATTTTGTTCTTTATTCAGCCTGTTTTCTGAATGATTTTAGAATTTACTCTAAAAATGCTCAAAACCGCTCTTCTGAAATGTTCTGAGAGGAAAATAAAACACGTATCACTGAACAGTGTATAGTTTTGTCACTTTATGAGATTCACCGGTGTATGAAGATGAATCACAAACGTCTCACAATCAGTGAAGCTCAGAGTTTTTCAGCTGGTTTGGTTGAGATGATCAGTGACACTGATCAGAGCAACACACACACACTCTCTCACACACACTCATGAACAGGTTGCTTGGCAACAAGTTGTGAGAAAAAAAGCCCCACAAAGTGAGTTTTTGGTTATATAGTCAGCTGGAGAGAGAGTGAGGTGAGGAGCCGTTAGTTTCTACCACATAAACTCCTCGCCACCCGCTTAGACGCTACAGCTGTTTTCACAGGCGTGCGTCCGACTGTGAGGACTCACCGTCGTCCGGCTGCAGGCTCTGGTCGGACAGCAGGCTCTGCAGGACGCTGCTGGTCCAAACGCCGTCATACTGGCCCAGAGTGGACAGCAGCGACAGCTGAGACATCCCGTTCTCCTCAAGCTTACTGTGAGCAAACTGCAAACAACACACCGTTTAGTCCGGATCACAACGATTTTCTTACTGCGTGAAGACAACAGACCAGCACTTTAACAATGTGAGCTTTGAGAGTTAGGTTTGAGGAGTGACAGTCCTGATGTTTACCTGCACAGACAGCTTGAACTGTTGCCAGACGCCATCGGGGACGTCCTTCAGGGAGAGCAACAGCTCCAGAAAACTCCTGCACAGCAAACCGCCAGTCATTAAGCCAGACTTCAGGAAAAACGCTCTTTTCAGCGGCGGCGGTTGTACTCACAGTGAGAGCCTCTCCGCCACCAGAGGCACGTTTTCACACTGCAGCGAGAGGTACTGGGAGGCCTGGGCGTAACTCAGCAGGCCCACGATGTACACCTCCACCAGCGGCAGAGGGTCTTCTTCTACCTTCCAACGGCCGGCGTACTCCAGCAGCGTCTGCAGAGGGAGGACAGGACAGGACAGGACGTCACCGACAACGCCGACACGCGTCCTCAGAGGAAAGCAGGTTCGTCCCAAAATCAAGATCTTGATTCAAAGACTTGTTTCTCCACCTGGAACCTCGTTGGTAGCATCTTCAGAAAAAGTTGAGAGCTAATAAAACGAGCTGCAGCAGGCAGTGACGACGCGCTCGCTCCCACTCTGCAAAAATGCTGGAAAAGTTTTATTCTTTGTTGCTTCTCCCCCACATGGCTTTTTAACAGCAAAACAAAAGATACTAATGAAAAACAAAAGCCATCTGCCATGACCTTCATTACAGCGCTCCACATTCGCACAGCTGGAGGGAAACAAGAGTTTCTGTCAGCTGAGGAGGAGGAAAAAACACATGCATTTTTCCGCAGAACAGATCAACACTAAACGGCGATGTTCGCAGGAAGACACTGACCTGATGCCCTCATATTTGGTCACTTCAGACATTTTTAACGCTGGTAGGTTTTATAAACCAAATTGCTTTTGAAATGGAGCTGACCTGCCTGATATCTCCGAACCGGTTTAACTGAAGTGAGAGACTACAGCTCAGAGCACAACAACCTTGGTTTGGTCAATTTCGATGTCTGAGCTTCATCAGACACTGTAGAAATAAATGAGCTACATCAAAGCAAAGGGCGACGCTTTTACTGACTGCAACACAGATTATTTCAGATCCAAGTCATTTACTGTTTATCACTCTGAGGTTATATGATCAGTTTTATCTCTGTGTGAAAGCTGTAAAACCATTGACTGAGCACTGGTTCATCCTTTCATTCTGAAGAGAGAAATAGCCTTTTCAGAACGACTCAACACTTCCACACAAACTGAAAGTAAAATTAATTATTAAGCGTTGCACAAACTGGAATCCTCTACCAGCAGCTATCAGAGGATAGCTTATTGTATCATCGTCGCTGCTTTATGATGTTCTTTTCATACGACTGTAACCCTGCATGTTTTTACGGGACGGACAATGAATGAAAATCAGCCCTGTGCTAAATACAGCTCATTTACAGCAACCTTGTGAAAACTTGTGAGACTGTAGATCAAGGTGCGCTGTCGAAGTAGTAAAGAATGAAAGAAAAGCACAGATAAGAAAAGCTTAGGTGAAGAGAGGGGACAGGTTTTTTTTTTTTTTTCTCCAGAGGAAGAAACCAGACAGTCTCACGAGGGAATGATTACAGTTAAAAAATTACAAAACCAAAGTGTTTACACTTGTACCGTGGTTCCTTGGTCAAAGAACCAGGTTACAGGTTTTGAAGAAAAAAAAACAGCAGAATGTTGTTGTTCTGGCGGTCTGTTTAAATGCTAACACAGCTCGGAGGAGGCGACTGAGCTTGGGAAACCGTCTGTATGTAAACAACGGCGACGGAGGACTCCACCATGCCTCCCCGGTTGATTTCAACAGCTCTCCTCTAAAGTGCTCATTTCCGACGCCTTCACGTGGATCACAGTCAGAGTCGCATCTACCAGGTAACGAGCGAGGCCATACGGAGGACGAAGACTGAATTCACCTGGAGGTCCACATCATACCTCTGCGTTTCATAAAAACACAGCTCCCATTAGCGGCACGCCATGCAAGCTGCTGATTGTTTTAAAAACATCACACTTGAAAGCAAAATGTGTATACATGGACGGCATACAAAGCGATCCATGATGAATCCTGGTTTCCCAGAGCCCTGGGTGAAGAAGTGGATTATGCAGCGTTCTGTGACATGAGCACAAAGTCTCTGGTGGAACTTTCAGGTCTGTAGCTTTGCAGCCAGCAGTCCTCAGCGCTGAGCAGAGTGTTTTTATCTGCTGGATATCCAATCAAATAATGTCCCAACATCTCCATGATACCCTGCTCAAGGAGCTAGCGCTCCCCCAGAGTGAGCACTGGGGCTCAGCTCCGCCTGCCGATGTTTCCATTAACTGGTGTCCGTGTCAACTTGTGACCAACAGACGTTGAAATACCGACTGAAACTTGTAGTCGTTCTAGCGAACGACAGTTATCTACAGTTACAGTAAATTTATAAGTTTAGAGTATTTTGTGAGTCTTATTTTAACATCTGCTGTTTCCAGCATGTGCTTACACAGAAACACGTCACTCATTAACAAGGGAACCAGTTAATCCATAACGCTGGCCGTTCGGTCCTCTTGCAGTCTGCTACGGAGCTCTTTGAACAACGATTTGCTTCCATCTTGCCTCTCCAGTGTTTTTTCTCTGGGGTTTTTTTTACTAAAAAAGTATTTTTCAAACACCGTCGAGTTCTGCTTGTTTTTGACTGTCCTGCTTCCCGTTTACTGCGCACGTCATCACGTCACTACGTACGATGGAACGCACGGCAGAACCATTAATCCTCCGTTTGATCCGCTCCAGTGTCACAGAGCAGATTATTGATCAGTGTACACTACCTCGCACAATCCGCTCCGAGCGAAGCGGATCCACTCGGGTGTTTATATGACACATTTACAATTCGATTTATACGGGGCCCCTGTAAACGTGGCCAAAGATCTTTTAGTTGAAGGGTAATTCATGAAATGAAAGGAAGTCATGCTGTGTCCACTTAAAAAATAAATAAATAACAGGTTACTTGTAAAAAACAAAACGTTCTGTATAAAGCGACTCCAGTCATTCCAGAATGATGACAGTTTCAACGTTCTAACCATACTTTGACAATTAAGATAATATCACTGATGGCCAGTATTTTAGCCAGGATAATCATGAAATTAAATTTTAATAGACATCTCATTTCGTTAATAATCACATATTTACACTGAATTTCTTGTTTTATGGACACATTTTAAACAGCTGTTTTATTTGAAGGTGCTGTGCTCCATGATAACTTCCACAGCACACAGACTTCTCTTGTCCCCCGTTGACCTGAAGTTCTTACATATTTCTGAATGCAGGACGACAGGTCGTCTCACTCGCTGCCGCCATTTTCACATCAAAACAGTGAAGGGGTTTACCCAGCACAGGACGGAGTGGTGTGGAGGAGAATTACTGGAAACCAGGTGAACCGTTTGAGACGAAGACCAAGAATCAACAGGAGGTCCACTCGGAAAACGACGAGTCGACAAATTCTCACCGCCAGTTCAGGTTCAAGGTTACTTTCTTTGCACCCGTGGATAGATCTGGTGAGCAGGAGACGTCTGAATCTGACATGACACAACATGACATACATTAAATCTGACAGGCAGGAACCTGATCGAGTGACGCTGAGGAAACAGAAGCAGCGCTCAGAGTTCACCAACGTTCAGCCAGGATAAGGAAAAAGATGATTGAAATAAGACACACACAACAAAACTAAAAAACACTCGAGTGAGATAAAAACAGTCTCTGAGATAAAAACCACGTGAATAACCTGCCATTAAAAGTCATGACAATAGAACAAATAAATAAGATAAATAGGAGTAAAAACATTAAGCGCTGGCACTGTTTCTTACTGATTAGATCAACTATTCACAGCAGCTCTGCAACGCAGCAAACAATGGAAACTGTTGATGAAGGGCTGCCCTGACATGCACTGAGCTTCATCATGTTGGATTACTGCGGCCCGACTTTCACCATAACGTAACGAAAACCCGGAGTGAAAAACACTGCAGCCACAATCCACATTTTCCAACACCAACTCCTAAAATCTGTCAGAACACAGAGCTTCCAAAGTCCAAGGCTGTGTTTATTCTGCGACTCACCAGAAAACCCCTGCTTGAACGTAACACCTGCACCTGAAGATGAGCACGTCTGGATGTGGAAGCCAGCATTAACATTAACACACACTCACTGCTTCAACACAGCAATCACACCTTGTTTTTATTTATTTTTTATAACCACACCAAACCTGACTGGCTGGAGCTTGTTTCACTTTCAAATTAGAAAAAAGAATCAATGTACTGACTGAAAAGGTCAAAACATATTTTAACAGCACAATGGAAGGAACTGAAATGGAATTTGATAAATTTACCAGATACAACAGTGTCGTTCAGTAAGTTCTGGGAAAAGCAAGCTGCCCTCTACTTGTCCATGTGTGAGCAGACTCGCCCTCTGCACGGATCCAGCCTAAAGGGCTCTATTCTACTTAGTTATGTGGAAATAAAAAACATGTGCATTATACAACAATAGCTTCACGTAAATGCTGGGGTATTTACACTCGAGCTGGATCAAATCCCTGGAGACGCTGTAATGACTTTAATTCAGTGCGATAAGCACAGGGAACATTTCCACCTGTCAGGTCACCTGCTACGAGAACTGACACACACACACACACACACACACACACACACACACACACACACACACACACACACACACACACACACACACAGTTTACACTTGTGTTCAGATTGTACTACCACCGCTACGTCACTTTCGCTTTAGGCTCAAAGGTCCTGACGTGCAGTTACTACCCCAGTCTGTCCCCAGACGGTATCCTCTGCCCAGGCTGCTATAAAGCACCGTGTCTCTGCAGAGACCCAGACACACACCTCCATGTTCTTCCCCATCGTTTGCTTGGAAAGTTGCAATGAGTTGAACTCCATATCAAACTCTGGTCCTCCAGCGCCGCCGTCCTGCATGTTTTAGGACTCATGAGGTTTTTTTCTGAGCTTGATTATGACGCCAACATTAGACTGAGGTGGGCTGAAGCAGGGAGACGTCTAAAACAAGCAGGACATCAGCTCTCAAAGACTGCAGCAATCAATGAAAACATGGTGTGCACTGATAACGCCACATCGCGGGGCTCATTGGTGATGTGTGAGGTTTACACTCCAAAGCCGGCATGGCCAGATGCATTTGTGAGGAGAAAAAGTGGCCCCCCATGTAATTCAGAGGGCACAGCTGAACTATCTGTGTGAGGGTCAGAGGGATTACCCGCTAACAGTGGGAGTGGCTATTAACCCAGCTCATGTCATGAAGGCTGAATCTCTGATTCGCCGGTTTGAGCTCACAGTTCCTGAGGGAATATCAGACCTTTAAGTGAAAGTGCTTTGGTGCTTGTTTACACTCGCCTTTCAGGCTTGCCACACGTGATCCGATCACCTGAAACACACATTAATGCCGAGTGTAAACAGCGCAAGCACTAACACAGCTGAGATGATGGAACAGACTGGTTTTTAGGATCACTTCTGACCACGTACTGTATTCACAGCACTGACATTCAGTCAACAATATTATCAGGACAAACACTGTGACAACACAGATTAAACCTTGAAGGCAGATGCTGATAAACTTCACTGTTCAGGGCCTTGTCGATTGACTGGTTTTACAATGATGATTCACTACAACGGACACACACACACACACACACACACACACACACACACACACACACACTTCTCCATTCACGGAACATACCAGGCTCTCTGCATCCACCTCAACCTTCCTATCGAGCAGCATGCCGCCATCAGCCTCCACGAGGGGTAAATGTTGTCTTTGGCGGATGTTTGGTGCATATTTTAATGCCACTCCAACAGGCACGCGCGTTACGTTCGGCACGTACACAGCAGAAATTCCTCACGAGAGAAAACACTCCGCTTATCTCAATAATTCCTGCTCATGTTTCATTGTATCGGACTCGCCATGTTGTCTCACCCTCCTGGCCGCAGCAGAAAGGTAACATATTGATAAAGGCTGGTTGGGGAAGCTACGTTACACCCCCCTCCCCTGTCAGCAAATAATAACCTCGCGTGAACGCGCATGTATCCAGGAACACGGACCTGAGCAAAACGTGACAGTGATTTCAGACCAGCACACCTCGTTTTGAAAAACAACACCCAAAACAACGTTAAGTCGATTACGGCATGCAATGAGAGGCACGAGAGAAAAGGGCTTCAAACAGCGAGCTGCACCCAGAATGAAGCTAGCAGGGTTAGCATTGGGTGCTCACGTGAAGCAGACAGCGAGGACTCCTCAATAAACACACAACACGTGCTCACAAGGTCGTACTGAAGAACCCACGAGATGCAAATAACATACACTGAACGCATCGGGCACGAATGGACTCTGAAGGCTTCTGTTTATGTGGATTATCCACGAGCTGGGTCGGAACATGCTAACTGGCTGTGTGCTAAACTCATGGGGGAAAATGACTCACCCGACAGAACTCCTGGCAGTACTCGGAGGAGGACTGCACCGGACCGCCGGCCGCGTCTCCGGCGACGCCTTCCTGCAGCCGCTGCAGCCGCTCTCGGAGCTCCAGGATCGCCCGGTCGGTCTGTCCAGCGGTACTCCGGTCCTGCTCGGCCTCGTCGTCCGCCATCTTCACATCCAGCTCCGGCGCGTACCACTCCTGCGTAACCACGTAAAAGTGACGCACGACGTCGGCGCAGTGACGTACCCTGCGTCTTATTATCATCTCAGTGTTTTTTATGTTATGCGTCGAGTTTTTGTATTTGAGTACTGTATGGAAACTGACAGTGTGATGGCAGCACAGGCTATTTTATTCTATTCTGTTTTAAAATATAAAAGACATTTGATTTAAATGATGATTTATAGATTAAGTTATGGAAATGAAGAAGGGTTAACTCAATCTCTTGCTGTGATCAGTTCCTGAGGGGAACAAAAAATGATAAAAAAAAAAAAAATAAATAAAAGGAAGGCTGGTGACCATATTAACAATAACACTAAAGGTCAGCACACAAAACACTTTTAATATACAGACCTATAGAAATAGTAAACATATAAAAACTCAACATAGTATATTTACATTTCACACCAGGCAGTGGCTTAAAGCGATCTAAAGTAACCAGAAGTGATTTCAACAGGCAGCATGAAAAACAGCTGCATTAAACTACATAAGGCGAACCTGGAAGATAAATCCTCACATTTCAGCATAAAGGGAATATTTTCCTCTCTACAGCCACACTCACTGTTCATCTCAGCATCCGTCAATAAATTGTCAGATTAAATCAAAACTGTATTGTCCAGTTGTAGAATAAATTCACACCTTCATTCTCTCACCTCCACTGCAGTCATCTCCTCCTGGCTGCGAAAAATGAAAAACATCCTAAAAATCAGCAGCTCGGGTCCTCAGAGGCTTCAATAGACGTCATCTCATGAATTCTGTGTAACTTCTCTGCCTTGAGCCTCTTTTCTTACGTTAATTATTACCTTTGAAGCTCGTCTGAGGTTTGGATCCCTGGGCAGAGTGTTTCTGTCTCAAAGTCCAGGTTGAAGACGAAAGGCGTTTTGCTTCAAGGCCCCTGGCTTCGGTGTGAGCCTCTTTTGAATTTCTTCCCAGACTCTTCCAGAAGTATCTGACATTTATTTGCTTTCTATGCATGTTGTAATGAGGGAAGTTCATTTGAAGAAGGAGAAACATTTAGATGATATGATTTATTTGTGTGGCAGTGTTATTTTGGGGACTATTTCCTGTCGGTGGAGGAATACGTGAAGTTTGTCAACACGTGTTGTGTTCTAGTGGGAGAGCAGTGTTATGATGAGAACAGAAGAGGATGAGGAATAAAAGAGTTGTTCTTGACCTTGGGCTGTGTGACTTTGTTCACGAGCCGAAATGGGATCAGCTGACGCTACTCAGGCCGGCGTTACACTGATATTCCACTATAATGTCATTTCTCATGCTCTCTAAGTGAACTGGAATACGATCATTCATTTGTTTTTTGTGCTGTAATAGCTCTGATTTTTACCTTTAATGACTGAACTGATGACTTTTTCCTCCACTACACCTGTTTTTGATAAGCAAGCACAAAAAATGTTTTTTTTGAAAAAAAAAATGCAGTCCTCAAGTGTTTTTTTTAATTTTTTTGTTTGAGTTTGTTTCAGATGTGTATATGACCAAGCAAGCGTATACTGATAAGACATATTCAGGTATTACATTCTCAACGATTTTTTTGACACTACTTGGCAAAATATTATTGCAATATTCAAATATTTTATGACACTAGTGGCACATTAGTTTTGCCTCTATTACATATAAAATTCACCAAACTATTACCTATTTGGTAGTTATGACATGATTGATTGCAAAAAAACCCCGGCATTTCTTTTCAGGGATATACGCTTGTATGTCAGTCTCATTTTTTGGTAACACTTTGCTTGAAGGCCCCCGGGATAACACATTATAAGTAGTTATAAACACTCATAAATGATCACAGTGTTTTATAACCCACTATACAGCATAGGGTTAGGGTTAGGTCCTGATGTTATAAAGCATTGTGATCATTCATGAGTGTTTATAACTATAGTTATACAGTGCTATAATGCACTGATAATGTGTTATACAGGGAGGCTTCAAGGAAAATGTTACCCATTTTTTAAATGTAATTGTTTTGTAAGTTAAAATCAGAAATTAGGACTAGATTCCTCCTTGTGTGGCATTGTCAGTTTTTTAAAAGTCAGTTATGTTTGTGAGAAATAAAAGAGCTGAAGACAGTGGCTGATTTGTTGCTCACTGCTTAGAAAGTAATGACATGAATGAGCAGATGTTATAAATGTCTCCTTTATTGAGAAAAAGTGAGAATCGAGGTACGTTAGAGATTCTTCTATATGAAATGCAGGACACAGGGGCGGTGCGCTGGCCCAGTCCTGATCCGTCCTACGAGTGCTCCTTCCTGCGGAGCAGCTTCTTGAAGGCCGCCTTGAAGTCGTCGTTGAAGCTGGTGTAGAGCAGCGGGTTGATGAGGGAGTTGACGTAGCCCAGCCAGGTGAGGAGGTCCGAGACGGACCGCGACGGCTGCAGCACCCGCAGGCCCGCCAGCAGCTCCTTCAGGAAGAACGGCAGCCAGCAGGCGGTGAAGGCCCCCAGGATCAGGCCCAGGATCCGGGCCGCCTTCCTCTCCCGGGACGACACGATCTGGTTCTTGTCGTCCTGCCCGTCCGTCGCGTCCGTCTCCGAGCCGGGGACGCGGACGGCCGCGGTCAGCGTGTCGGAGCCCGGCGCGCGGTCCGACCTGGATGAGTCCGAGACGCAGAACGCGTGGGAGACCCGGCACTGGTCCATGGAGTTCTGGCTGCCGACGCTGCGGTTGCTGAGGTGGCGAGACGAGCCGCGCTTCTGGTACAGCATCTTGGCGGCGTTGTAAATCCGGTAGTACAGCATGAGAATGACCATGAGCGGGATGTAGAACGCCCCGAAGGTGGAGTAGATGGTGTAGCCCAGGTGGTCGTGCTCGATGGCGCAGTGGTGGGGGCTGCCGCCGCCCCGGGCCCGCTGCCTCCAGAACAGGGGAGGCACGGATATGAAGACCGAGATGACCCACACCGCGCCCACCATGGCGGCGGCGTGGCGCGGCGAGCGCCGGCAGGCGTACTCCACGGCCTTGGTGATGGCCCAGTAGCGGTCCAGCGCGATGACGCACAGGTGCAGGATGGAGGAGGTGCAGCAGGTCATGTCCAGGCTGAGCCACGCCTCGCACACCGCCGCGCCCAGCGTCCACGCCCCCGTGCTGATGTACAGGATGCTGAGGGGCATGACCAGCAGCGCCACCAGCAGGTCGGTGACGGCCAGCGAGCAGATGAGGTAGTTGGCGGGCACGTGGAGCTTCCTGGTGGTGCAGATGGCGAGGATCACGGCGCCGTTGACGAGTGCGGTGAGGAGGGTGACCAGGCCGAGGAGGACCACCAGCGCCGCCATGCTGTCGCTGGGCCGGACCGCCCGCAGGACGGTGCCGGGCGGGCCGGTGCAGTTGGTGGAGTTGGGTCCTGCGGTGGCCCCCCGTGCGTAGCCCTCCATGACTGTCCGAGGCCTGGACAGCTCTGTCTTCTAAAGGTCAAAGGTGAGTCTGAAACCACAAGACAGAGAAAGACCACATTAGACCATGTTAAACTTCCGAAAACGCAATTTGAATCTATTTTTCCCGAGCGATCCCAAGACTTCCTCTAAAAACATCAGCAGGCCAACTGTCTGGTCCCTCATTTGATGAAACATTCCAGTGAAGCAAGACTACAGCAGTTGAGAAGGGTCAACGCCACAACACAGCAGCAAAGAAACAATAACGGTTAACTATGAAAATGCATATAAAAAACAATCCCTAAAAGTATTATGTCAACAAACTGATTATTAATTCTTATCCTGGCACTGCCAGAGGAGATGGTGAGTTAATCAGGAAGATCTTGCGTACAGTCGCTGACAAAATGATTGATTCCTCTTGAACGTTTTGCATTTCATCACTTTATAACCACAAATGTCAACATACTGTCTTGTCTTCCTGTGACAGACCAACACAACTTGAAATTGAATAGAAATGATTCATGGTTTTGAAGCTACTGCAAACGGCCACCAGAGGGCGCCATTGTATGTCAAGTCTGTTTTTTTTTTCATTAAATTGAGTTTGGATAATGTTTTTTTAATCTCATTTCAGAGATTAAAACACTATTTGAAAAGCTGCCGTGATTCAATACAAATTCCAATAATTAAATAAAACCTTGTATGTAGTTTTAAAAGGAAACAAGTGAGAGATAAATAAATATTCACCACCTTCAAAGGTTTACCCTTCATAAATGTAAGGATGGTGGATAAAATAATGCTTTAATAACAGAAGGGAATCATCTTTATTGTAAGAGTGGCAGCAGAAAGGCCAGCTGCTTACATCTGTCTCTTACTGACAGTGATGAAACCCTGAAACCTTAAAGAGGCCTGAGACGGATGGAGCTGATGTTACAGGAGTTACAACGGTCTGGGATCACTTGGTCTTATTGATCAGCACAGTCAGATTTCTGAAAAGGTGACCTTTGACCCTAAGGTGGAAAGACTTCTGCTCCACTTTAGTAAATGATCCACCAGTAACGTCTCCTCTGCAGCATTTCAGTCCTGCTTCTTTCGTATTATTTAACTGAACGGTTGCTCTGAAGATAAAGCATGTTACTCTGACGATATTCTGTCTACGGAGGCCCTGAAGGGACATGAAGGAAAAACTAAATGGTTTGTGGTGAGCACAGGTGTTATGTGAGAACGGGAGACGTTTCTCCTAAGAACAGGATGAGTCTCTTAAGGTAAAGTTTTGTATTTTCAGCAACCGACGGGGAACAAACCTTAGTAGCAGCTGTTCTGTTTTTGTTGGTATCGTTTGAAATAAACTGATTGAAACAGGATCTAAAATTTGGTCAGTATGTAAAACATGAGAGCGTTTTGAAGGGCTGGCACAACAGACTTGACAGTTTTGTCCCTTTAGGGTCTCCATACATTCAACTGTGGCAAAGTAAAAACATGTCTGGGCTGTGGAGGACATGGATGAGGACTGAATGTCTTACAAACACGGTTTTTACAAAGAAACACACTGATATTGGGAGACTTTGCACCAGAGGATGATTCACACAGACATTCATTGATCGTGTTTGTTTTCACTCAGTCTCTTTAAAGAGGCTCAACCCATCAAAAACATCATTTCATGGTGAATTGTCCAAAGACTGGACTACTCACGAGATGTATAGAAAAGGAGATGCTTTTAAAAAAAATTTCAAATCCCTTCACGTGTTAAAAACAGATGTTTCTCTGATATTCCGACACTCGTCACTAGAGGGAGCTGCTGTACCACTGGTACAACTTTCATAATTTTAGCCATTGAGGTTATTATAGGAGTCTTTTCTGGAAGTATTTGCTGTTCAAGTTCATACTTAATTTAACCATTTAATCTGTAGTTTTTATACATTTTCATTAAATCTGTTTTCCTGTTTTATATGCCTCCAGGGCAGATTTATTATTAAATAAATGATGATTTTTGAAAATGACTCAATCCGTCTGCAGTCTCCTGGTTTCAGTCATGCCAGAGACTGACTTCATGAACTGCAGCTGACAAAAGTTTAGTAAGTTTGGAGAAAGAATTCTGGAAACACTTTAGACGAGACATAAAGAACACACTATTAATGCGTTTTAATGCAATAAATTGGCAATAAAGAAACAAAATAGTAAAACAGATGACTGAATGTATATTAACTATCTCACCCACTTTCATAATTTTTGACAAATAAAGTGAAAAACCTTCAGCAGAGGTTTTATTTCTGAGGAATTCAGCCAAATTTAAGTGTCATTATAATATTGGCTGCCCTTTTTATATTAAAGTTACTCTTTCAAGTAAGAACTTCTTGAATTATTAATCAAATGTTAATACTATAGTAATAAAATACCAAGATCATTACTTTATTAACTCGTTTATTATTACACTATTACTTGGTTTCTAGCATCTTGTTGAATCTGTGACACCAAAAGAAACACATCTGAAGGAGAAACAGAGTTTTTCTTTGTAAAAATGCCTAAGTGGGCGATGACATTACAGGAAATCATTTGTTAAAATCATTTATTGACAAAGAAGAAACAAAGCATATTGATGTTTCTTTAATAATGTGGAAAAATTCCCTCTCTGCAAACACCTTATTCCTGGTGAACCTTGAACACACATGCTCAGTGTTACGGCCATAGGTGGCGTCATTGGGGGAAACATGATTTTTAAAAAAGCACGTGGTTTGTTTAGACCTCTAGAAGTCGAGCAGACGTGAGAAGCACTGCGCTGCTGCGTCTCCCTGGGAGACGGAGCGAGGCTGGGCTGGTCAGCGGCGGCCGTCAGCGAGGACACGCTCCACCGCCGCTGCTGTACAGCCTCTCATCACCCATCAGCTGAATCAATACCCACCGACAGCTGGTCCGGCACGGCGGCCCAGTCCGCCGGGGAAAACACGGGTCATGCACGGACACGAGACAGACTGAGGGGAACCACAGAGCCCTGAGCGCCCCGCAGAGCGCACCGATACCCTGAAACCCACACGGCGAGGGACGGGGATCCCTATAAACACACCAAGACTGAGCAGGACCACAGTTTAAGACCCAAATTCAAGATCCTGAACTCAGAGAAACATCTGGAGGTGAGAAGACGGCTCACACACGCAGAAATACACAGAAGCTAGCTGAGCTACAGCTAACGCTTGCTAATATGAATGTCAGGATGTCAGTAACCCCAGACCCAGTGCCACGAGGGGAAAACAAGGCTGTCGTTTCCCAGTTATTTAGTTTTCGTCTCTTTGATTGAGCATTTATTTCTCTGAACCTTCCATAAATCCACATGTTTACCTGCTAACGGACAAGTAGCTTTGTTCAGGTCAGAAAATTTGCATACACTTCAGAAGTAGAGAAAAACATGTTATATTTTGTGTAAAAACAGCTCCACAGCGCCTCCTACTGTTTGTGAGAACCCCACAGGAAGTCCGCTCTTTGGACAATATGTGTGTAAAATGCAGAAACAACAAAATCTTTGTTGGTGAAACCGAGTGGCCTGAAATTTTTCCGGTTGATTCAACAGACCTTCCTGATGAGAAGTTATCAGAATGTTATTCAGAAGTCAGAGGGCGAGGCCGTGACGGGCCTCTGGCACTTCTAACAGGAAGTACAGTCTAGCTTTCAAGCTCCAGTCTTCCTAAAACTTCACAGGTTTGATCAGCAGGCTGCCCTGATCTCATCCATATATTGCTATACATCCACAGTCATAGCGCCACCTTCTGGAGACAGGAAATACGCTTCGATGGAGCACTGAACTGTTGATATTTTCCTCCTGTGTTTACTGCAAAGGGACAGTAATCTCCTCCCAGATATTGATTTGCATCCTTCTGCTTCATGATGAACACCGATCACTTGTCTTTCCTGTGACAAACCGAGCTCCAAAACCCCAGAGAGAGCGTGGCGAGCAGAGCAGCGCTGCACACCCCGTCCTCCCTGGAACTGAGTAACGAGAAGAGACGCTTGTCACTTCAACCTCCTCATAAATCACAACCAGCGCCGACAGAGGTGATATGAAGCACCGCCGAGCTCCATTTATAGCGCACGAACTCTTCATCAATCATCACTTTAACATGAATCGTTATTAGAAGACACAGTCTGAACCCTGCTTTATTAAGGTCGTGTGTATCTGAATCCACACAGATAACAAAAGTAATCATCTCGGCCCGCAGACGGCTGTGATTCAGTGTTTTGACAGGACAAAGGGTTTCACTGCAAAGCTAAATCCAGACTGACACTTGAACGACTCCGGCTCTAAATCGCCAGCGGAGCTGCCGCCGGCGCCGTTGCTCAGCCGGCGTCTCACCGGCAAAATGGATGACCTCTCCGGGGAGGAGACTGTAGAGGTGATTTTGCATCATCGTAAAAGCGCCAGACTTCCAGCGCGTCTGCGGTCTGAGCGTCGGGGCTCCGCTCGGTCTCCTGCAGGCAGACGGCCCACATTGACCTCCACTGGTTCTGCTCAGCATCAGAGAGCCGGTCCGCCCTGAACCCCACCCCGCAGAGCTGAAGCCATAAAGACATCAGACCGGAGAGGAGATCAGTCAGGGCGATGCCTCTGACTGGCCTTTCTCCTTGTTTTATGGAACCAGGTTTCACTTCGTCCTCTAAATCACACTGTTTGTCCAAAGTCAACACTCGCCAGTGCCGCCGCTGGAGCTTCCATCATCCACCTCTGAGTCTCACTGACACACTGACCGCTAAAGGAAAGGATGAAAACACGCAGCAACGTGGAGGAGTCGGCAGAAAAACATGCTGAAGACGTAAAGATGTGGTCAAAGACAGCTGGGTGTCAATGAGAATGAGACATGGTGTGTGGTGTGTGTGTGTGTGTGTGTGTGTGCGTGTGTGTGCGTGTGTGTACGTATGTGCACTGAACCAAAAGCTTCCGGTAATACAAGCCAAAACTGGGGGAAAAGGCTGGATTGAATCCAGGGGGAAGTGTGTTTTAGGAGCAGTTTCTGAAACAGGGAGTTAGCCTGTGTGCAGACAACATCCAGGCTTTGTCATCTCTGCGCTCCAGTCTGCACATCAGGACCTTCGTGAAGGGATGAAACAGAATGAAACTCCAGCACGTGGCTCATCCATTCACCTCTGCTGTTAACTGCTTCAGCAAATCAGTTTTCCAGGGGATTCCTCATCCGCTCATCCTCACTGACGCCACAGACCAGATTCTTTTTCTGCTGATGCCGTCCTGCCAGAGCCAAGACTTGAACCAAGGTTCCCACACAAAATGAGGCAAACCTACATTGCGGGTTGTTTCATTGCGGGTCAGCTTTGTCTTCCTAAACGAGGCTCCCGTTTCTCAGCTCAGTGTCTGGGAGTGTGTCCCTGCTGGGCGCTGTGGACAGGGAGTGATGCCACTCAGACATGGCGGCCAGGTGCCTCCCAGATGTAATCTACCAGTCAGTGCAGTCTGCCTCCTCGTTATCAGAACGGATGGTTTCGTTCTAATGTTACTTGATAGGTTCACATTGATGTTTTACTGACCGGACACACTGCTGCCATCAGTAACGGACGAGAGGCAGCCGCATGGCGCTGGACGCTCCAGGAGGAGACGGCTCTCTTAGAGAAGCTACATTCATCATGGTTTGATGCTTCAGTGTACCTGCTCCCAGTGATGCAGGACTCAACCACACCAAGAAAACATTTTCAACAATAACATCAATTAAAGAGCCCACATTATGCAAAACTCACTTTCTAATGTTTCTCTAACATTAATCTGTGTCTGTACATCCTGTATGTGAGGCCCCCGAGGCGGAGAACGTCGCTCATCTCCCGCACTTCACTTTTTAACAAGTGTGTTCAAACAGGAGTTTCAGAGAGTTTCCCTTCATGACGTCATGAGGGGAAATAACCCCTCCCTCTTTAAATAGCCCCTCCCTCTTTAAATAGCCCCTCCCTCTGGAAATAGCCCCTCCCTTTGAAGGTGGATACTGAAACACGACAGGAAAACAGACATGATAAGGGTTCCACCAAAGACCAGCAGCTGCTCGGCCGTTGCTCTCGCTGCAGTGGGCGTGGACAGACACAGCTCATTAACATTCAAGAAATACAGTCAACCAAAGATGGAGAAGATGCAGAGCGTGCACGTTCAGTTTGTGCGCTGTAAACACGCACAACTCAAGAAGATCTTGCTACAGCTGATAGGTAGATTTTTCTCGTTCAAAAGGTCATTTTACTTGTCCGGGAAAATCAGACAAGCATGAATGAGGAGCTCTGGCCGTGATATCACATGGTTCATGGATCAACTTGGTGATTTAAAAAAAAACACTGAGATGTAGAGCGTGTATTTGGTCACCAAAACTGGGTTTTAGTCTCAAATGGCAGCCATCTCAATCGAGGACTGAACCGCCTGACATTTGCCAATCCCGTCCTCAAGGAAAGTGGTCTTCACTCCCATTTCTCCCACTTCAGCAGACTCACTGGACACTCAGCTCATTAGCGTTTAAAAATCAGAGATTTAGTATAAAAATCTTTCCCACTTTTCAGCTGTCATTGAAGAAACATCTCCTTGAAGCAATCTGCCATCTCCATCTATGATGTCTTTGTCAGGTTTTTTCATTTCAAAATAAGTTGTTCTGGGATGGAACGACTTCAGTGGGCGGGGCTAGACGTCACACTTCCTGGTTCCAGAGCCAATCACATGTGACTTCCTGAGGTTGCCAAACAAGCAGCGCGACACTCTGTATTTTAAGAGCGCGCTGTCGGCCCTGCGTGGAGGACGGCTGGCCGTGTGCACGGCGCTCATGCCTGGCGCTACAATCTCTCAACCTGGCAACCTGGTGACGCCCTCTGAAGGGGGAAGAAGGTGAGGTATGGTTAGTGCGCTAAGTGATGAAATGTTCGCTCACCTTTAAAGGTCCAGACCAGAACCAGCCTGTTCTCAGTAGAGCTCAGAGGGACTTTTAGACTGACTGGAATTGACCAAGGCTGATTTGGGGAAATACACTTTGAATACAGTGTTGTTGGACCTCTGACTCCTCTTTCTAGGAATTGTTTTAAAGACATTTTTAAAAATGTTTTCTTTTACATTGAGCCATTTTAATATCAACAGTACAATATTGCTTTTATCTGAAAACTGTCTCATCTTTTTTTTAATTTTAACACATTACTCACTGCTTGATATTTGGAACATACATTAACTAGAACAATAGCTACATCCTCCAGCCACAGACTTCACCCCCCACACACCCATGTATATCAGATAAAATATATAAAAGCTGCTGCTTCCCGCCTCCACAGAGCATGTCTGACGGAATTCGGCCGATGGTTCCACTGCCTGACACACTGCTCTTCATCCTCCACAGCCGCTTCAGACTCTTTGATTTGTGCTTTTCCTCCCAGCAGTCTCTCCACCGGCGAGCCGCCGGGTTTCCTCCTGTAAACCAGCCAGAGGAGGCCGGCAGACGCTTCCCAACAAACCCTCACTCTGAAGCAGCGGGGACTCCGCTGTGATTACAGCATCCAGGAGGCTGATTACTGCCTGTAATTCCAGGAATTAAAGGAAGACTCCAGCAGGTTTCCTAATGCTGTAATTCATTTCAACTGTTTTTCTTGGTGTAAAGTGATATTTACATGATTAGGTGTTATAATTACATCTGTCAGTAACAAGATAGTAGGAGGCTTTTTTTCAATATTGCTTACATATTTAAAGAGTGAATGTGAAATTAAATGTGACTCTAAAAGGATCTGATTGGATAAATATGGTGGAAATGTCTCACTTATTCATTCAATCAGAGAGTTTATGACTATAAATTGTTTGGAATATGAAATTTCATCTGCTTCCAGGTTGATTTTTGTTTCGTCCGGTTCAGTTTCCGTCCTAAAATTTGCATATTATCTTCCATGAATTGAATCTTTGCTGAGACGAACGGTGTGGAGGGAGGAAAGACGTTTCCCAGGGTGTTTCCAGAGAGGCGGCAGGAGCGAGGACACCTCTGGCTTCATTACGGAGTGAAGCCCCGCTTCATTAAACAGTGTCATCTTTAAAAAGGTCACAGATAAATTCCCAGCGCACGTTAGAGTCTTTCCTCCATGAATCAGGCTGAGTGTGCTGCACAGCTCCTCCCTCGCTCGCTCGCTCGCTGCCATGTTTCCTCACAGCTCATTAAAGAGACCAGAGCCGAGCTTTTATCTCAGTGGGAGCCAGTTTCTCCTGCTGCCTCTTGGTCTCCGTCCTCCGGCTCATGTCCAAAGCAATGTGGCACAAAACCAATCCGGGTGGAGCACTGCAATTGAACTTTGGCTAAGCCCCGCCCCCAAATACAAGTGAGCCAATAGCATTCAACTACCGACTGCCCGGACTCAAGACAAACACTCTCACTCTCACTGCAGTTTTGTTTTTTACAATTTTGCAGCCAAATTCTACACATTCAAACAATCCAAAGTCCAGTCGGAGTGTCAGTTATATGCACAGCTCTCTCTCCCTCCCTCTCTCTCTCTCTCGTGGCAGAGTGAGTGATTTCATGCCGTGGTGAGAGAAGCGTCCAGTCTCTCCGGTGTGCCGCCGCCCTCGGTCCAGTGAGGCTCTGCAGGCGTCACTGAAGGAAATGTTCTGTTCAAAAAGCACTCAGAGGAAAAAAACGGGCTCTCACAGGAATATGACAAAACAAACAGCTCAGTCCGGAATAAAGGAAAACACCGAGGGAGCTCGGCTTTATGCATCAACCACCGAGCAGAGGAGCCGGCCCAGAGACAGTCCTGAGACTGAATGCTCCGCTCATGTTTCCCTCAGGAGGAACATGAACTCGTTTAACCTGGTGACAGAAAGCGGTTGCAGTTTTTCTGGAGATATGAGGAGCAGAAAAGAGCGTGGTGCCGGGGAGGAATGGCCAGACTGTGGTTATAATAATGACAGCGAAGACATTGACTGTCAGCATGATGTAGCTTTTGACTTCAGCTTTTATTTAACAGTAGATTAATAATCACATATTGTCATTAAAAATAGAGCGCGTTTATTTATTTATGGTGACTTTACTTGAATCAGCGTAGCCTCTTTATATGTGATTCATCGTAGATGTTAAATAAAGCAACAACATATAAATTCCACTGTGGTTTTCATTAATGTGCACTGATTCTCAGTGAGCCATCTATCCAGTGAGGATGGAAGAAACATGCAGCAGCTCTGAAACGAAGACTCAGTGTGTTTTGGTGTGATTCGGGGAATGATTTCATGCACCAGTTTTTCTATTTATCACTTCTTTTTGGTGAATATTAGTTCATCACAGCTGCTTCACTTGCAGTATGATTAAAATAATTGTGAATGCTTCAGAACTCAAATTCACAGATTGTGTTTGATTGTGAGTTTTCTGTATTTTCCAATCCAAAGATGACAATTGTTGTTACATTTCTTTACTAACAAGTCTTCTTTAAACAGGAAATGCAGATTCCAGGAAAAAGGTTGAAATGATTATACAGAATTTATAAAATTAAACAGAAATGACATTAATATCATGATAGTTTACAGATCCATCCATCATCCCTCCATCCATCCATCATCCCTCCATCCATCCATCATCCCTCCATCCATCCATCAATCCATCCATCACATGGTGCTGGAGCTAATCTCAGCTCTTCATTGGGGAGGACAGGATCCCCCTTGATAGGTCTCCACTCCATCACCGGACACACACACACACACACACACACACACACACACACACACACACACACACACACACACACACACACACACACACACCAGTTGGCAGCTGAGGCCCAGCGATTAACCTCACAGCATGTTTTGGACAGAGGGAGGACACCGGAGGATCTGGAGGAAAGACACGTGGGGAAACCTCCACCAGGAAAGGCCCGGCTGGTATTTGAACCCGTGACCTTCTCCCTGTGAGGACGACCACTGCTCCACCGCACACCACTAACGCTCATCTAGCGGCTCAAAGCAGCGACTGTGGGAGGATGCAAGTCGGTGATTAAAGCTCGGTAAACAGGGAATGATGTGCCGGAGTTTACTGACGTCTTTTAACATGCTGTGATAAAATACATTAAATGTCATCCCTCTTCTTGTTTACTTAAAAAAAAATCTCTCAAAAGTTAAAAGAAAAGTAAGTGAAATGGTCTCAGGTTTTTTCTTTTTTAATAAATCCCAAAATGACAATGAGAAATTAAAGTTGATTTCTCTGCTTGTCCTCTATACTTTATTCAAACATGAAATTAAAACATTTTTGTCAAAGTGATGCATTGACTTCAGTGTTGATGTGACGACTCCATGAGTATTTACTGTGCACTGCAGGGGTGTGAAATATATGGTCTGTGGACTAAAACTGGCTCCAAGTCAAATGGAGCCAACAGGATGAGACGGCAAAGAGAATTAATAGAAAGAAGAGTGATTTCTCTTTAGAACTAACTGTGGTTCCTCGTTTGTTCACTGGTAAAGTAGGAGAAGTGAAGATATCAGCTGTAGACTGCAATCAGCGTCAACCAAAGACTGGAAACGCACTGCTGCAGAAATGACCATGAGATAAAATAAAATCACACAACTCATCCAGGATTGCCATGTAAAACACTGAAACACTGACAAGAATAATACACACATACATGGATGTGATGGAGGAGGTGGAAATGTATCTGCTGAACACAAACAGGTCAAAAGCAAAAGGGTTTTCATGCAGACATCATTGTGCCTGTTATCATTGTTATTATTTTCATGGATTTGTATTTTATTTTATGAGTTGCTGAATTAGCATCAGGTGTGTGTGTGTGTGTGTGTGTGTGTGTGTGTGTGTGTGTGTGTGTGTGTGTGTGTGTGTGTGTGTGTGTGTGTGTTACCCATCGCTTACCTCTGACAGTCACAAGACGCCTCCATCGCCCTGTCCTCCTCCTCCTCCTCCTCCTCCTCCTCCTGCAGGTTTTATTGGGAATAAAAGAAAAAAAAACAGGTGTTTCTCCTCCTGAAGCTCCTCTGAGAAAAGAAGAAAATCACATCCGGTCGAGTCAGAGCGCATCTGGAGTCCACCTGCATGCGACAGCAGAAGTTCAGTTTCCTCTCCTCCTCTCTCTCTCTCTCTCTCTCTCTGTTCTCTCTCTCTCTCTCTCTCTCTCTCTCTGTTCTCCTCCCTCTGGCTTCACACTACAATGATGCCTTCAAGTGCTGTGGGAATCTAAACCACCAACTGCTACAAACCAGCAGCGGTCTTTGAAGGTTCTGTCTTCTGTAAAATTCTCTTTCTCGTTTTCTAACTAAATGTCCAGGGAAGAGTGTCTCCCGTCCCTCAGTAGCTCCACTTCAGAGCAAACGTGTGATCAAACAGGTGATTCAGAGATTTTCCCTTCATGACATCAGGTGGGGAAACAACCCCTCCCCCTGGAAATACCCCCTCCCCCTGGAAATACCCCCTCCCTCTGGTATTGGATACTTAAATGCT
Organism: Salarias fasciatus; assembly: GCF_902148845.1. NCBI lineage: Eukaryota > Metazoa > Chordata > Actinopteri > Blenniiformes > Blenniidae > Salarias > Salarias fasciatus. The sequence goes on from NC_043759.1 coordinate 26,187,760, forward strand.
ATCAGAACACAGGCAGAGGTGCGATTAATGTCTGATTGTTGTTCCCTGTCCTGATGTGTTTCACCTTAGTGTCTGATTGTTGTTCCCTGTCCTGATGTGTTTCACCTTAGTGTCTGATTGTTGTTCCCTGACTTGATGTGTTTCACTGGAGTATTTTTTTTCCTTTTTGCAAAGGTTGGTTCCACTAACACTGTGCTGTTTTATGTCTGTTTGAGATTTTCATGTACTGGATGTGGATCAGTGTCTATTCAGGCGAGTCCTCAGAACTAAAACACAACCTGTTCTATCGTCCATAAGTTTCTCCTTTTCTGTGGCGCCTGCTTGGATTGGACTGGTACACTGTCTGGTAGGAGATTGAATGTAGATTGTTACAATGTTTCAAAAACCCTTTCTTATCCTTTGCCGGACTAAACGTTGTAAGAAGTGCGATGAGCTGTAATGAGCCTGTGGCAAATGTGCAGTAGGAGGCTGAAGAAACTCGTCAACACCCTCCATTTCAGAGCCCAGCAGGACGGAGACGAGCTGATCTCTGTCCAAACACACACAGACAGAATCCAACAAGTGAAGAAATCACTGAAAACAGTAAGCTCTGTTGTATTTATTACTATTATACATTGATGTTAGTGGTTTTGTTCATGCAGGATTTGCAGAACTTGTGCACACAGTGATCATGATAAGCTGTGTTTCCCCTCTTTGCTTTGGCTTTACGGATCTCCCTCACACTTCTGATGGATGCAGTTCAACTGAAATACGAAAGAGAAGCCATTAGAATAGTCACACTGTATTTGAGCATATTCTCTCTGTACAGGTGTGGCCAAATGAACGTATTATTTATTTATTTCCTTTATAAAAAAAAACACACCTACTCTCTCCCAAAAGTGTGATTAAGGGGATTGTGTCTGTAATTGATGCACACCTTTGTGTCTTGTTGTCATTTCCTTTTTTCTTTCTTTTGAAATATTTTTTGTTAGATTATTAACATTTCTTTCAGACAGCTACTTCAGATAATGTAGTAGATAAATGAATAAAGTATATGTATTTTTTTAATTAAAACCAGTTGTCAAAGACGGTCTCAGAATTTTTTTTTCTATTTAACAACATAAGAATTGATATCTTATCTTGTTGTAAAGTGTGTATATATCGATCAATTATATATTTTTGTTGAAGCACTTTAAGCAATTACTGTTGTGGTTGTTGTAGTACTCTGGACTGGACATGATGCCGAAACTCTATTACAGTAAAACACCTTTTAATGACGTTTATTGAGCTTTTTAAGATATAAATAGTGAGAAGTGTGTGTACATTTCCCTTCTGATCTCTTCAAGAACTGCAAAAACATACACTCTTCACCAAAATCTAGAATTCTTCACTTCTTGGGTTTTCCCTCAATGAACACTTTGATATTGTTTTTGGTTCTTTAAAAGAAAGCTGAAAAAATGAAATGGAAACAGTGGAAAAAATAAAGCGAAAACTAACAGTGAAATCTTCAAAGGATCTCTGTAGGAGCCAATGTTCTTCATATCGTACTGTTTTGTGTGCCCGTTACCTCCCACAGGAAAAAAGGCTTTAGTCTTACAAATGTTTTGCAACATTAAAGCACAAATGGTAAAACAGTGGAGAGAAACAGGATGAAATAAAATGACCACAATTTCATTTCAATAAAAAAAGGGGCAAGCCAAAGAACATGATTAGATTCTGTCAGAATAAATGTTTAATGCATCTAATTCTCACAAAGAGATTTCACATTCAGTGATCAATCAGCAAGATACAAACAACACATTTTGTAAAGAACTGGACTTGATAACAACCTTTCAGATATGAATCACCTTGAAAAAACAGACTGCTCTCTGCAAATGGTTCTCTGAAACGCCGCAGCGTCTCTATTAGATACTGAATCATCGGCGAATCAATAGAGCAGATTATCAACGAGACGCACGTCGTCAAAACCCGTCTTTTCCTATTGACTGCACGACTGAATGTGAGAGTGTGCGCGTCCGATCCTGCGATCAGATTTCCATTATCAACAGGCCACTGCTGTACCGTCCACGGCGTTTCCATAGAGACCACGGAGACCCTCTCACATCCATGCAGACACATTTGCGCCCCACTGTCAGCAGCAGTGGCATCTCAGAGAGCTGAGTTACATCATTAAACCCTGCGTGTGTGAGACGCTGCCACTCCACACACACACACACACACACACATCACACCGCTGCTGGGTTATTTCTGTGTGTGGAGCATTGAAGCTGATGAATGCTGAGAAGGAAAACTTATGACACTTAGCACAAATTATCATGCATTTGTGCAATCAACAGAACAGACAGTTTGCAAAAGCACATCAAAACCAGAAACTCCCGCCTCTGCAAAACACTCCCTTTCTGCAAAACACTAAATTTCTATCAAACACTGCACCTAAACAAAATACTCCACCTCTGCAAAACACATGTATTATCACCAGTGGTGGGCCGTCAGGGCCTGCAAGGCCCTCCCCGCTGGAATAAAAAGCATCTGAATTACAGACTGATGGAAATTGTATTTTGCCTATGAATACTTATTAAATAATTCCAAATGGTATGTTCCGGTTCTTTTCATAGATTTCCCGTGGTTGTGCTGCTTCCAGTCATTTTTTTTTTTTTCATATTTAAGTTTTTAACCAATCAGATTCCAGCCATCATCTGTTGCTAGGGTAATAATAATAAGAATAATGCATTGGTTTTATATAGCACTTTTCAGGACACTCAAAGACGCTTTACATTGCATTATTCATTCACACCATACTGGGTGGTGGTAAGCTACTGCTGTAGCCACAGCTGCCCTGGGGCAGACTGACGGAAGCGAGGCTGCCAATCTGCGCCATCGGCTCCTCCAACCATTCACTCTCACAACTTCCACACTAAGCAAGCTGGGTGAAGTGTCTTGCCCAAGGACACAACGACAGTTTTACGCCTGCAGGAGCGGGGATCGAACCGCCAACCTTCCGGTTATAAGACAACCTGCTCTACCAAGTGAGCTACTGTCGCCCCGTCAGCAGCTCAGGGTCAAAGAAATCTGCCTGGAGGCCTGCACAGTCAGTTCTGATGGCTCAGTAAAGTAAAGTAAAGTAAAGTAAAGTAAAGTAAAGTAAAGTAAAGTAAAGTAAAGTGTCAGACAGACAGTTGCTTTAACCAATCAGATTTTGAGTTGGTGCCTCAGTGCCTTCTCACAGGTGTACAGTAACAGCAGCGTATCCAGGTTTTATGATTGGATAGTCAGAGGGCGGGCTAGCCAGAGCTAGCAAACAGCATCTGTAGCGAGCTGCACGGGCGAAAATACAGTTTTGCAATGGCGGAAGGAGGAGGAATTGATGTAAATTAGTGTGAATTAAAAATTACGCCAGAAATTCCACAGGGAAAGCTCGACTTTCAGCCCTGGCTTTGATGGCAATGGAGAAGGATCTGCTGATGGAACTGAAACGCACGGGTAATCTATATGACAGAGCAACTGAACTCTTTTGAGGAAGGAAAGGAGGATGGATTTTGTTTACAAATAATCCGGATTTTGGTGAGTAAAATGTTGTTATTTTCCTAAATAATATTGCTGTTTTATTAAAGGGGCTGTATCCTGCTTTTTTAGCTAGTCCAAACCCTAGAAATGGCATTAACATGGTAATAGTTTATTTTTGGCGCTAAGGAAAAGTAATTTTGTGAGAAATAAAAGATTTTCTGGGGCTAATTCTGAAACCCGGAAGAGAAAACGCTCTGTTTCACTGAAATTCCGCCTCTCCCCCTGTGGACTTTGACTGACAGCTACTTCAACCAATCAGCGCTTCAAAACAAATACGCTGGCTAGCTTTAGCTCTTTAGCTCTAACTTCTCGACACGCAAAGACACGTGAAAACGTCTTTTCCTGTTAGAAACTCACCAAGCGCAGACCCTTCAGACCCTTCAGACTCTTGCTCCTGCTTGACTGTTGCTTTCAGACGATGGTCAAAGTTCATCTCCGTAATCGGAGTTACAAAAAGCAGCAACGCTGATTGCCGAGGGCCTGCAGGAGGGGGGCTCAGGGGAGCCATCTTCTCCGTGTGACGTCAACGTGGGAAACAGAGCATTTTCACGGTGCGGGAGGGGCTGCCTCTCTGAGCAGCAGAAACACTAGGAAAGCTCAAACACACAGGCACGAAGGACAAAAACCCTTTGTGGGTGTTTTTGGTGAGTACATAACTATATCAAGGTTAAAACATACAAAAAGTGAATTTTGCAGGATACAGCCCCTTTAAGTTGTTGATGCTCATTGTAGGTGCAGAGATGTAGGAGGAGACTTGTGCACTTCAGCAAAGGCATTTATTCTGGCTGCACAAGTATCTATCTGCTGTGCAACAGCTCTTTATATGCATGTCTGTACAATAAGATGGTTATTATAGACATAAAATAGTTATTGAGAGGTGGATTTTTCAGGCAGATCTGTTCTGAAGGCCTTAGTGTGAAATGGACGGTCCGCCACTGATTATCACCATTGTTAATAATACATTTGTCAACAATATTATCTCAGCATTTTCCCAATGCATCATTACCATTGGTTTGAACACGAAAAGACAAATATAATAAAGGAAAAGACAAAAATTAAATGAACCATGCGATGCCACTGAACTGTCTGAACTCACAGAAACTCTCCTAAACTGCATCCCATGTTACGCTTTCCCCAGTAAAGGATGGGGAGGGGAGGAACTCTATGTGATGCAATGCTAACTAGTGCTCCTCTAATTCCGGGACTCCAATGTGATTTTCAGATAACGTGGTTATGAAAGGTGCTTCAACAGGCTTTTGAGTAAAGACCATGGAGCTCCAGTATGTTTGACTGTTCCTCTGTCTCTGATGTTGATGATGTTTGATCTTTTGATGAAACATCTTGAGTGGTCGTTTCTTCTAACTTCTTCTTCGTCTATCATCCTGCTTCATCATGGCCTTCTTTGATGGTTAAACTTCCAGATTCATGCATTCATGCATTTTTTTTAATATTAAAATTCTGTTGGTATGCTTGCTGATGTGCTGTGATCCTGTTGATTTCCAGCCTCTGAACTGATCCACAGGATTCATTATTTTTATAAGCTTCTATTTGAACTTATAAACTCCTATGCATATTTAATTTATTAATCTACGGGCCTTTTCTTCTCCTCAGTCGAGACTCGGGGCTAATTAGCTGTCGGTGACCGATCACAGTGAACGTCCTTGATAAAGTTTTCATGAGGATGCTCTGCCTCCCCCTGGGCTTCACAGCTGCTCACCTGCAGACGTTACATTTAATCCGCCACACTCACAGACGGGTAAACAGATCAAGGGCGGAGACGTGATTATAGGGAGTCCTGCAGAGTGTGAGGAACGGCTGAGAGACCAGCGTTATGGACTGACTGTTTAGTAACATTAACAGTGTGCTTTACTCTGGACCTCTGCCGTGCTACACAATGTGGCATTTAGAGATGTAATGTATAAAAAAATAATGGGACTGTTTCATTCATCCAAAGAATTTCTCAGAATCCTTTTATTATGAGCAGCAAAACATCCTTTTTTTGGTGGTCATTGTCCAGGCGCCAGGCAGCGGAATGCTGCACCTCCTTCCTGTAGGCCGTTCCACCATTATTATTGATAAGGCCGATCACCACTGTGTCATCTGCAAACGTTCTAATTGGGTTGGATCCATGCACAGGTCTGCAGTCACTGGTGAAGAGGAAGTGGCGTGCCTGTGTTGAGAGTGATAGTGGATCAGCAGGTGTGTCCTGATCCAACATGCTGTGGCCTGTTTGTCAGGAAGTCCATGGTTCAGTGACAGGGTGCTGGTGATTCCCAGGTACCCGGGTTCGGTGAGGAGATGATAGATTTGAATGCTGAGATAAATTCAAAAAACAATATTTGTAGTTATTGTGAGGACAGTGTAATGCTGTGGACACTGTCCACTGTGTGCAAACTGGCTTGGGTTCATTGTGAGTGGAAGACGGTCCGTGCCAGGACTAGTCCCTCCAGGCACTTCATTAGAATGGGTGTGAGTACTACAGGGCGGGAGTATTTCAGGCATGAAATACTACTGGTTGTGGAGTTTTTTGGCACGCTAGTAAAGGCGGTGGATTTGGCACATGCTGGTTTGGCTGCTTTGGCAAGAGACAGGCTGAAAATCTCTGTAAGTCTGAGCATGCACCTGGGGATGCTGAGTGGGCCGCAGCCTTGCAAGTCTTGGATCTCCTCCTCTGTGGAGGATAGTGAGGGGGGCTGGTGGTCTGCAGGGGTTCTGGGAGTGGTCACAACCTCCCTGTCAGCGCTATCAAAAGAAGCCTAAAAGTGAATTGGCCCGTTCAGGACAGAGACATCTGTGGTATGTGGAGCGGAGTTGCTGGACTTGTAGTAGCTGATGACCTGGATGCCATAACATATTAGTGTCAGGCACATTATGAAGGCGCAGCATTCAGTGTTGGGGTGTGGAGCGGTTCAACACTCTGACTGACTCTGGGTCAAGCTGTTTCTCAGTCTGGATATTTTTGCCCCAGCGCAGTCTCCTCCCAGAAGCCAGAAGGGTGAACAGGATGAGTGCGATCCTGTAGGACACAGGGGGCTTCATCTCTGTATCTGATGGTGTAGATGTGGCTGGTGGAAGGGAAGCTGCAGCTGACTGTCCTTTAGAAATCACCACCCTCTGCCACCGTGCAGTTTCTGTAGCACACAATGAGACAGGAAGTCAGGACACTCTGCACCACCGCTGCAGAAAGAACTGAGGACATCAGCTTTCAGTCCTGGTCTCTTCAGTTTCCTGAGAACCTTCTTCGTGACAACTGTGATGTTGTTGAGACAGTTGAGGGTGTTGTTCAGATGAACCCTGAGGTACCAGATGGAGGAGACCATCTCCACAGCCGCTCCATTGATGTAGAGTGGAGGGAGGGCAGTGCTGGACCTAAAGAACTCCACGACTATCTCCCTGGTCTTCAGTAAATTGACGATAAGCTGCTGAATTGGTCACTTCAGTGGTTCCAGTTGGTTGCATCTTGATGTCTCAAGTGATTAACTTAAACGTTTAAGTAACTAATTGCTGTAAGGATGAACTCACTCATGGAGTCAGAAGAAGTCAAGCCAGGCAACCTTCAAGCCAAACAGGTCCTTATTGCAGGATTTACAAGTCAGCAGCAGTGAGAATACCCCAGGTAGACCGATTCTTTTCCCCCCAGTGTCTCCATTGTACTCTTCTGGGGCCAAGGGATGAACTCTGCTTTCCTGATTGACTCTTTCTCCATTAACTAACTTTTTTATCCATCCCATGTCTCGACTCTCACGTTCTTGTTTAAAAACCTGAAAAGCACCCCCCTTGCCCTCCTCTCTAGGGCTTTGGAGACAACTCTCCAAATGCTATTTTTTACATGAAGACATTTAGCTTACATTGGGAACACAGTTAGCATGTTAAAAACTCAGTTAGTTTACATTGGGTGCATCTAAATACTTCTCCATAATGCCCCATTGGTGGCACCTTAATGGTTTTGCATATGGTTTGCCTGACAGAGATATGACTACCAGACACTTGTGTTGATCGTGCTGGGCAAGTCCAAAAATATGGCTCTCACAGCATAATTAACCCTAACTGGGTGAGAGAAGGAGCACCGTAGCATTTGGACAAAGGTGCTGTTCACCGCCATCTTATCCTGGTACACCAATTGCAGGGTGCTGAGGCATGGCAGACCTGTGGTCATAGTGTAGCCACGGTCAAGGACTGGTGTTGGACTCAGAAAGCAGCCACAGCAGGTAAAACAGAAACTCCTTTATTTGAAGGAACAGGAAAATGCAGGAACTCCCTGACGCAGGAACACGGTTCCAAAACAGACTGTCCAGGAAAGGAACACAGGCACAACATTCCAGGAACAAACACTGATGGACAGGCCACACAGGGAACACACAGGGGCAGCACATCAAGGTGATGAGCACAAGGGGAAAGACGACTGGATGGTTGGAAAGACGAGGTGAAGCAGACGGTGACATTGAAGACACCAGGGAGTTCGAGGGGAAACAGGAGGAATGACAGCAGCTGCTCCATGGGCTTCATCACATGTCGTTAGCTTGGTTAGCTGGCGACGCGGATATCAGTGTCAGTGGCTAACATCAGGTAAGCTCGGTGGCTAGCTTAAGGAAGCTCATCATTAGATTGCTCAGATTATAACAGACGTCACCTTACCTCGGAACAAATGAAGACGTCCATGTTTCCAGTTGTCCCACTGAGTTGTCTGTGTGTTCTGATACACAGCTTCATCCACAGGAGACTGTTGTTCCAGGATTTGTTTGGGAAATGGGAGGATCTGCTCAGGAAACCTCGTATCCCTGTAGCATGTTCTCCATTTTAGCATCTTAAATGACTTAAATAACCCAGAAAACAACATAGCTCTCGTCAGCTCCAATCATTCTCTACAGAGGTTTCTGCTTCCAGAGTCTGAGTTGGTGTTTTTCTGGGAGTTGGTAGTTAGATGATATTGTTTCATTTGCATTTAGGGGCTGGCCATAGCCAAAGGTCAATTAGAGGTCACACTTTTCAGGACATGTTTTCATTTTTCCACCTAACCGGCTCTGTGTTGGGCTGGGTCATTAGCTCAACTGTGAAAAATATCTTGTTGTGGATGAAGTGAAAGCCAGGTGGTTTATTAGAGATTGGTCCTGACCTTTCACCCACCCAAATACTATGGAGACGTTTAAAAGCACCCAGACGATCCCCCGCAAGCAAACACGCAGAGTCCAGCTGGAAGACATCGGCAGACTTTATTTACTGTGATAATTTGACAGAGCGTTGCCTCGTCTTCACAGACTCGTTAGATAAAAGGGCACCTATCGACCCGCGGCGCCGTGGCGGTGCAAAGCGGCATTAGCTCACCGCTGGAGATGAACTGCTGCCTCCTGCTCGCCATGTCTGCACAGGGCTAATGAGCTCTGCTGGATCAGGGAAGTGGCTGCAGCATGCACAAGGTCTTTGCAAACGAGCTGCGTCTAGCGCCAACATTTCTGCATGTGGAGCGCGATCAAATAGCAAAGACATAGGAAATATGAGTGAAAAAAATCTGTCTTTTTTTTTAATGAGGATTGAGATGTTCTTCTGAGTATTATCACAAATACATTCAAGTGGGAGTTTAGAATTGTGAGAGAAACCGTAAAAACTACCTGCAGGAATTTAACCTTAACCCATTCATGCATCCATCCACTGATCCGTCCTTCTGTCCATCCTGACATTCATCCATACACACGGCCATTTCCAGAATCTGTGCAGTAATGGAGAACAGCGGTTCGCACTGAAACATAGAAATGCTTTCTGTGTGTTCAAAACGGAAAAATGGATGGTTTCACGACTGCACTGTCTGGAATGGACAGAACAAGGAAAAGTCTTCTGTATGTTTGTTATCATGGTGGTTTCCCCCCCTCCCCCAATTTCTTTCTGAGTTTCTTTAACTCTGTTTCCTTTTCAAGACGGAGCGCCGTAATTGGCTGACTGGGCGTCTTAAAAACCCAAGCAATTTCGTTGTAACTTGTAACTTGGGTAACTTGTTGTGATGACAATAAAGACTATTCTATTCTATTCTATTCTATTCTATTCTGTTTTATTCTATTCAAGTCTAGTCTATTCTATTCTAGTCTATTCTATCATTTACTTAAATATTGTCACAAGGCTTTTCAACAAAACAGTGTTTATTGGTGGAGGCAGGTTGCCTCAAAACAGAAATGGTGCAGGAGTGATGTGACTTGTTGACTTGAGATCAAAATAAACTGCAAGTTTAGAGTAAAGACGGATACTTTTCTCACAGCCTTGATTTAGTCGCAGTTGCAGCTTGTGTTTTGTATGAGAGAATTGATTTATGCTTCATGCACTGATAACGCTGTAAAGAGATCTTAGGTAACATTAGAGTCAGAAGCATCAGCCTAGGAAGGCTAAATGCATGTTGTTGAAGAAACCGCTGAGGCTAAATACGGTCAGGTAATGGAAAACTAAAAAAAACTATACTAATGATAGCAAGACGGGTGAACTAACCAACGCAATATCACCATGACAGAAGTTAAGAAGAAGATAATAAGACGTGGCTGAAATGGGTCAGGATGTCCACGACCAACGGATGAGATTAGCTTGGAGTTAATGTGAGGAAGTTAATGTAAGAAGAGAGCAGTTCTTTCTGTTCGACCCGACAGGCTGAAGAGAAGAGTGGCAGGAGCCTGTCATCATTTTCCCAGGAAGCCCAAGAAGCCCAGAGAGGTTCACGACAACCAAGGCAAGGAAACCTCCTCCAGTGAGCTTCACAAACACACGATGCCAGAGGAAGAGTGTGAATTAGCCATCTGATTGCCACTGATTGTGTTTCATATCTCTATCAGAATTTCACACACTGCTGCTCCAGATATCTGACCAGAAGACAAAAGAAAATGTTAACGATGTAGAAACAGTGAGAAAACACAGAGATGCGATCCCCCCGGTGTGTGTGAGGCTCATCTCACCTCACACAGCCACTCTCATTACCAGCACACCGTGAACATCATGAATGATTCATCTGATTCTAATCATCGTGAAATTACATTTATAGCACATGGCAGTATCTAGATTTGAATATTAATTTTGTTTTATCAATATTTATTGAGTAATTCTGAGAATGAGGAGTGAAGCTGTGCCTCTGTTACTGTTTCCTGGAGGAGCCAGAAGGACTTCCTGCCTTCCTTCAGCTTGATACCGTTCCAGTGGACTCTCGAGTGCAGCAGGAATGTCTTCCATTTCTGTCTCAATCAACTGCTTTAAGGATCACCTGGACCAGTGGGTTCAATTTTCTCCTAATGGAGTGAGTGGCAGGAGATGTGCAGAGGAAATGAAATGCAGTTTTCCATGTGAGTCTGGCGATCGGAGTTACTGGTGGGGGGTTTCTGCCTTCCTGTCTGATTTGTGTTTTCACCTTCACACTCGTGTCTGACGGGAATCTCTCAAAGCAGGACTCACAGGAGCCACCTCTCACCAAGCCTCAAGTGGTTTATTGACGTCTTACTGTGATTTATAGGCATAGAAGCATTTTTTAAATGTGATTGTTGACAAGAGCGCAGAGGCCAGAAAAAAAAAACAAACATCTGAATCAATAGTGGGAACAGAGTTTTCCTTGATGTTTCAGTCCTGCTGCTGCGTGAAGTTAAATCTCAGTGGAAATCAGGGCTGTTCAGTTCTTCACGTCCACAGTGAGGACGAAAAACCGAGGCCAGGATGAGGGATGCTGGACGTCGGCTTCACACCTCTAATAAGCTGCTGTCTCCTGTAGTTATGCTGAACACATTCTCACATTATTCTAACAGGTCAGCCTGCGATGCGAGGCTGGGCCCAGTCTGGTGTTTATTACCAGCCTTTATAGCAGGATTCAGCGGATAAAAACCACAAAGTGAAACACTTCTGGACAATAGCCAGACGAGAAGGTCAGTTTATCTGAGGTTTCGCTCTGATGGGCGCTGGAGGGCTTTTCATTTGCATCTGACTAAAAATAAAGATGTCCTGCAGACAGTGAAGAGGTGGTGGCGCTCTCTGAGGAAGTTCACTCAGGGGGAAAAGAGAAAGACGCCCTGAAAATAGAAGCGTTTCCTCAGCTGCCTCTCTTTCTGTTTCAGCTCAGTCACTGCAGACTCAGACTGAAAGCTGTTAGCTTAGCTGTTAGCCACTGACGCACTAGCTAGTTTGAACCCAAAGTTCCCTGCAGTCCGCTGCCTCCACTGATAAATAACTAACGTTGATGAAGTCTGGCACTGCGCTTTATGTCTTTTGAATGCCTTTTAATTCTTGAAAACATTCTTTCCAGCCCAGCAGCAGGTTAGGTTTAATGAAACTACTGAACATCTGGATGACAGTAGAATTGAGTAATATTGATAATGCATGGAAATATAAATAAAATATAAATAAGCATTGTTTTTTTCTCTGTAATCGCATGATCTACATTTAAATCTCGTAGGTTCCTGCTAAATTAATAGCAATACTGCTGCACTGACTCTCCAGAACAGGCATTTTTCTTGTTTTTTTTGATACCATAAACAAGTATTCTGCTTCTACTGAAGAAACAGGAATTAACTTTAGCTTCTGTTTCCCATTTTCCTGTGATAACTCATCACTTTCATGGATCAGTACAGACAAAAGTCAGACTTCATTAACAGGGTTTCATCTGAATGGCGGCCAGCAGTCCCTGGGTGAAGGGTCTGAAAGTGGATTCTAATCACCATAATGCTATTGTGTGGATGATTAACATGGGCAGATTGGATCCTGCCCTCGCTCGGTCCTTTGTTGTGCTTCAAATCCATGAATCGAGCGTCTCTAACCTCATGGCAGTGGCGATGAATATTCATTGTAGCTTCACAGTGGAGCAGTTTGATGTTGTTGCCTTTTTATGTTTTTTCCCTTCAGCTAAATGAGCCTGAATCTTTCAGAGAACGAGCTTCCAGGTTTTACATCAAAAACAGCCTCAACAGCAGGAGGTTTACGAGCAGGAATACTGTACCCATGACTGTAACTACACTACTTTTAACCTTAAAATAAGTGCTATGTTCAAACTATTAACAAAGTTGGGCTTGTAAATACAATTTGTTTTTGTCAGAAATGTCTGCTAATTCTTAAATAAATATTTCTAGTCAGGAGAAAAACCAACGCTGGAAATGCAGATGATCAATGATGAGGAACCGGTTCCAGTTTTTCTTTAGGGGAACCGTTTGGGCCAGATGTGCATGTCTTAGGTGCTCTATGGACGGAAAACTTGAGGACTTGTCTCATGTTATTCATGCATGTTTCACCCTCTACAATTACTGAGACGAGCAAAGTAGATGAAGCCTAAACAGCTTTCCACATAGAGTAACAAATATCTCACAGACTGCAATGAAGGACTTGCAGGAAAGATTACAAGAGTTGTAACAAAATGCTTCAACCACTGATTATGTTGCATTTCATCTGTTTGAATTGTATAATTACCATTGAGGGATAAAGTGGCTGGAGGTCAGTCTCAATCAGAATACATGATGGTGGGAATAATTATCTTCACAAGAAAAACACTTGATGTTTTATTGAAGGAAGTGTAGATGTAAATAAGGACCCATGCAGATATATTCCACAAAGGGTGCCAACATATTTCAATGTCCAGTGTCAGTGTCGGAATTGTACAAATTGAAGAAATCGCCCTGCTGTGGGTCATTGCTCACAAAGGAACCTCTGGGACCCAACACTATCACTTCAGGTTATTTTATCGTTAACATTTTAATAACCTGACTGTCATCAGCATAACAATGAGAAGAGACACTGTATTTTCTGAGAAGAGAGTTCAGAGGAAGTAAATAAAAAGAGAAAAACAGGGGCCCTAAGATCGAGCCCTTACCTGTGGAACTCCACATAACAGGAGCAGAAGAGGCCTCAGAATCTGACGTGTTCTGACTGTCCAGATAGTCCAGAGCAGAGCTGGAAATGTCCACGAGATACAGCAACATGTTGTGGTCCAGTATCGACTCACATGGACCCGGAGTCTGATGAGGATGTCTCTGCAGTCTGACTGGGAGCTTTGACGGGTTTGGAAGATCCTCACCATCACGTACACACCAAGATTTTATTTAGCTGAATCAAAGCAGCTTTTGAATGTACCGGTTCGGAGGGATCAAGGTTTGAAATCCACAAGAAACCACCAGAAGACAGACTGAGGTTAATAAGAGCAAGAACTGATAGATTTGATCTTTTAAAAAATGAAATCGTGTTAGACAGGTGTTCTGGTAATGAATCCAAAGACATCCAGTCATCTGGGATTGAGAGGTGACCAGCAGTGGAAGAGTTAAACATCCACATTTAAAGAATCAATGCAGCAGCTTGTCAGGACAGCGCACATGGTATTAAAATCTCCAGTGTTGAGAGTGTGGTTGTATCAGGCATGATTCCAGATCCAAAGTTCCTAAAGTCATTATATGGCGTAAACTGAGCAGCATAGCCGTGTTTCATCAAAGGTGACACTTCCTCGCTGCCGCCACCACCACTTGCTCCAGCCGGAGGATAACGAGCAACCTGTGCTTGTTAGCTGGAAGGTGGAGGAACCCAGCAAGGCTGAGTCCCACCCAAACTCCGTCAGGGCCTGCTAACATCTGACAGTCCAGACATGACCTCTGGCTTCTCGGTCTGACCCCAGCAGCTGACTGAGGGTCGGAGGTCAGGGCAGAACCTGGCTGTGAGATGAAGGACGAGCCGGACGCTGTGATCAGACCTCCGCCTCTTCCAGCAGATCGGATTCCGTCTGGTCTGCTGTGAGAACATCAGAGCTGGAGCAGCTGTGTGATCCTGAAGCCGACGCTCGCTTCTCTTAGTTCTGGCTGCGTTATGAGGAGGCCACAAATATCCACAGCTCCTGTTAACAGAGGTGCCTGGCCCCGAGGTACGTGAGCGGGACTCGGCGCCTGCAGGCAGTTCTGTCCTTGTTAGTGTCGGTTTAAAGTGAAATGAAATCCACAGCGGAAGGTGAAGAAAGCCGCAGCAAATCAGAGAGGTCGGCGGATTCAGAGGGAAGTCAGCCCGTGGCTCGCTGCGGACTTAATGAACACTTCCTGCTGAGGAGAGCCATGCTATCGGGGACTCTACCTGCCACACATGAAGAGACCACCGCCGAACTGTTCTGCTCACCGAGTGGAGCCGCTTCGAGATGACAGACCCTCCGAACGGACCGCTGGCTGAGACGGACCTCAGGCTCCCGCGGTCAAATGAAATCACCGCCGGCGTGATGAACATTCCTGTTTATGACGCTCGGCTGCAGTAAATCCCCGTCGGGTTCGTCCAGCTGATTTTACTCATTACCTCCTGTCACGGGGGGCTGCAGTGATCAACCCCCCCCCCCCCGCTCAGAATACCTTCAGACGGTTCCTCAGGGACTCGTCTTTGACCTTCCTGTCAGCAAACTGAACCTCCACTCAGGTAACCCAGGCAGCGTGAACCGCCGTGTTGCCATGTCGACCAGGCTGAGCTCCATGTTCGACGACACAAAGGAAGACGGCGGAATGTTTCTCTGAGCCGTGTCTCGTGTTTTGAATACAGTTCTCTGATTCGGACTTCCAGCATCAATAAGTCTTTAATGAAACATCGTCGACACACAAACAACAAGATGTGAACAACATGGAAGAAGCTCTCAAAGGTAGCTTCCTGTCTGCTCTCAGCGTGCAGGGACCGTCTGCAGCGATGCTGGAGACGCTGCACTGAATACCAGTGACGTTGTTGGATCTTTTTGTGGTATTCCTTACTGTTTCAGCAGTTTTTACAGTTTGCAGAGGATCTGGAGCCTGGAAACACTCCCAGTTCATCAAAGGCAGTTGGTATATTGAACTACATTATACTGAGCATTTTTTATTCCATTATCTCTCAATAGATAGGAGCGTTTCTGTTTCAAAGGGCCCACCTGGGTATACAGTTGTAAAAGTGTCCGTTCACACGCTCCGCTGGATGTGCCGTCAGCATCTCACTTCACAGTTACATTCATTAAATTTCCAGCAGCGCTAAGAGCAGCGAGTCCCGGTGATTCACTCGGCCGTTTGATCTCGCAGCCACATCAGGTACGGAGACTGACGGCAGTCCTGACAACAAACAGGCTCATCACTCATTTACAGGACCGGCGGCTTCAATCAAAGGCGCTGCAGTATTTTCAAGTTTGCTAACAATGAAATCTCTTCATAGAAGTGTTAGGCCAAGTACCAACAAGGCATCTGACATGCTGTAATGAATTCAGCGATCGCTGCTGCGCTACATGGAACATCAGAGAACGTGAGGAAAAGCTTTCGAATCTGCTGATTGGAGCTGAACTGTGGTTCCTTCATGGTTCTGTTTGACCACCTGTAGTCTGATCGATGTGACTGTACATTTCCTGATTCACACTGATTCTTACGTTCTTGTTGAATGCTCTTAGAGTCGTTTTTATAAAGATTGTTTGCTCTGAAAATATATTTCAGATGGACTGGTGAAACGTTTCCTTGCAGAGTCGCTGGTGACGTCACTCTGAGCGTCTTCTGCAGCCAATCAGGAGAGTCTTCATCAGTCTGTTTCACATTTCATCTCTGTAAAAGGTTTGTTGTTGGTTTGTTATCAGGAATCATTGATCGCCACTTTAAGGACAGCAGAGAGAAACATCTCATCCAACATGCCTGTGGTGTGATCGATCCATCGGCTCAGCGAACAGCAGAGCTGCTGACAGTCTGTTCTACCGCAGAACGGAACCCAGAAGTGTGTGTGTGTGTGTGTGTGTGTGTGTGTGTGTGTGTGTGTGTGTGTGTGTGTGTGTGTGCGCGCGCCCGTTTTTCTATGCTTGTGGGAACCAAATGTCCTCACAAGGATAGGAAAACCTGGCACGATGTGCCTTGTAGGACCTTTTTCCGGTCCTAATGAGGGGAAACAGTGTTTTCTTGATCATGTTGTTGTTACTGAAAAAAGCAAAAGTGCAAAAACATTTCTTTAGGGTTAGGCTGTGTTGTGGTCTGGGTTAGGGTTAGGATCAGGGTTAGGGGACACCGTCGATTTGATAGGAATCTGGAATTCCAGAACGGAAGAATCCGGATCCGGAATTTGCAATTGTGGAATCTGGAATCTGGAATCTGGAATCCAGAACTGAAAATTCCGTTTCCGGTTTTTTCAATTCCGGAATCTCAATTCCGGATTTTGACCACTATGTTTTGAGCGCTAGAGAGCCATCAAAAGTTAGAAAACCATTTTAAAATTCAGTTTTCAAGTGGCTAACCCATGTTTTTCACCAAAATGACTCTAAATAAATCAGAGAACCCGGCCATGTGGGATTTTCACCCGAAATGCCAAAAATGTTGGGACGAGCCCCAAAACACACAAAACAGACAGTCACACCCCCACAAACGCGTGGGTGGGGGTCCCGCCGGTCCCCGAGGGGTCAAAAATTTCACGTTGGAAATTGACCCGACCGACCCTGAGGACAAAGAAAGCTCATCAGCCCGGATCAACGCTAGAGAGCGGGGGCCGATTGGTGAAGTCAAACATTTCTAGAGGTCCTGGAGAGATGACACCCCACCACACCTGTCAGGGACCTCCCCAGCTGTCAGTGGAAGCCAATCCCAGTCCTCTAGCTACTTCCTGGGCGGAGTTATCATTGCTTGACCGCATCTGGAATCCCATTCCAATCTGGAATCTGGAATCTGGAATCTGGAATCCCAACCTGGAATCTGGAATCTGGAATCTGGAATCTGGAATCCCAACCTGGAATCTGGAATCTGGAATCTGGAATCTGGAATCTGGAATCCCAACCTGGAATCTGGAATCTGGAATCTGGAATCTGGAATCCCAATCTGGAATCTGGAATCCCCTTCCAGATTGCGTCTTTGAAGCTCAAAGTGTTTGGATCAGCCCAAAAACACCCAAAACAGACAGTCACCGCCCCGAGAGACACGTGTGCGGGGTCGTTGCCAGTCCCCGAGGGGTCCCAAATTTCATGGTGGAAATTGACCCGACTGACCCTCAGGACACCCAAGGCTCATCCCCACCGATCCAACCACATAGACTATGGGCTGATTCATGAGGTCAAATTTTTATCCAGGGGGTAGAGAGATGACACCCCACCACACCTGTCAGGGACCTCCCCAGCTGTCAGTAGAAGCCAATCCCAGTCCTCTAGCTACTTCCTGGGCAGAGTTAGAGCAGATTCCAGATTTGGTCATTGGTTGACCTAATCTGGAATCCCCTTCCAGAATGTGACATCGATTTTTAAAAAGTGCAGGTAGACACTTGAAACTACAACCATTGCACTGCTGAGGCCCTAAGCTTTCATTTGATGCCAATCTCAGCCCTCTAGCTCCTTCCTGAGAGGAGTTATCATTGCTTGACCGAATCTGGAATCCCAATCTGGAATCTGGAATCTGGAATCTGGAATCTGGAATCCCAATCTGGAATCTGGAATCTGGAATCTGGAATCCCAATCTGGAATCTGGAATCCACTTCCAGATTGGGTCTTTGAAGCTCAAAGTGTTTGGATCAGCCCAAAAACACCCAAAACAGACAGTCACCGCCCCGAGAGACACGTGTGCGGGGTCGTTGCCAGTCCCCGAGGGGTCCCAAATTTCATGGTGGAAATTGACCCAACTGACCCTCAGGACACCCAAGGCTCATCCCCACCGATCAACCACATAGACTATGGGCTGATTCATGAGGTGAAATTTTTATGCAGGTTTACAGAGATGACATCATACCACACCTGTCAGGGACCCCCCCAGCTTTCATTTGAAGTAAATCCCACACCTCTAGCTCTTTCCTGAGCTCAGTTACAGCACCTTCCAGAATCGGTCAAGGCTTGACCAATCTGGAATCCCTATTCAAAATCTACAGTGTTGTAGTTGGACACTTGAAACCACTTCCATTGCACTGCTGAGGCCCTCAGCTTTCATTTGAAGTCATTGCCAGAGCTCTCGGTCCTTCCTGAGCGGAGTTGGAGCTCGTTTTCAGAATGTTCAGTTCCGGAAACGGAATCTTCAGTTCCGGAAACGGAATCTTCAGTTCTGGAAACGGAATCTTCAGTTCTGGAATCTTTGGTAGAAAGGTCCTAGGCACTCAGAAACGGTGGCCAAGGGAGCCCGAGTCCCCTAACAGCAGTTTAAACCAACTCCCAGCTCTCTAGCATGTTCCTACGGCTCACAGTGGTAGATTGAACCAATTGTGGAACTATATTCCAGAAAACGACAGACAAATTGCTCCCCCTAGTGGTAAAATGGTGGTACTGCAACAAAAAAAAATAGGTGCTAGAGAGTCAAAAGACACATCACCGGACTGTAAAAAATCCCCCGAATTCACCTAGACGTCCTGTTTTTGTCTAGGACCCATGGTTAGGGAAATAAATGCCACATACACTTTCCGGGTATAAAATGGCAATGCCAGATATGTTGTAGAGCTCGCCGAGGCGATTCCAACGGTCCTACTCCCGTCGCTCAGAGACCCTCAGAACAAGACCTGGAATCCCCTAATTAGGGTCAGGGTTAGGAGTTAGACATGAATGGGAGTCAATGGAAGGTCCCCACAAGAATAGAAATACGAACCTGTGTGTGTGTGTGTGTGTGTGTGTGTGTGTGTGTGTGTGTGTGTGTGTGTGTGTGTGTGTGTCAGGGACTGAGGTGAACCCAAAGGCGGACTCAGACACAAGAGTAAAGTTCAGAGTTTATTGAATGTTCAGATCAGGAGCTGGAAGTCCAGAGGCGTCAGGGGAGTCATGAGATCTAAGAAAGCACAAGAAGATGAAGCTCAATCCCGAAAACCGGTCAGAACCTCAGAACCTGCTCGCTCCTGTAGCTCCATGAATACTGTCCGAACAGAGAAGATCTGTTTCTCCTCTGTTTGAACTTGACTCAACATCAATAACTTTGAATTCCTGCTCAAATGTCTTGAATCTGTTTAACTGAGATTTTATCAAATAGCCTGCTGGAAATACCATTTGACAGTGTGGTGGCCATACAGTATTTTCATATCCATGAAAGACAATAATTGACCTGGAGATACTTCATATGAAATGTGGATTTATCCTGAGATAATGTCTCTTTACCACACAGACTCAAGTGAGAGTGTGTTTTAAGTCATGGGACACATCAGAGAACCATGGGATTCTGGGTAAGGCAGCAGTCAACAGGAAAATATCCATAACTTTATAACCAAACTAAACCCTGCCTGATGTAAAACTCCGCCGTTCAGATCACCAGTCAAACCCCTTCACAGGACCTGATCAGATCCTCTGGTCCCAGAATGGCTTCAGTATCCAGTTAAACAGTCAGAGGCGACTTTGGAGGCTTAGTCTGAGGATACAGCATGATAATGTCATTAGGAGGAGCTGTGGGTGGAGTTCAGCACTCTCCTACACAGATGAATTATTTCATTAGTTTTGGACCTGAACCCTGACTCCTCTGTGATCTCTTCCGCTCTCTTTAACCGAAGTCACTTCACAGGTGACATGACATTTACTCATTAACAATCAACCACAGGCTTCCAGTTACTATGTTAAAATAACACTTTTCAAGAAAACTCAAACTTGGTTCTTTAATCTTTTATTTGAACACATGTGAGGTAGAAAACAGCTTTAACACAAACTACAAACCATTAAAACACAACACTGAGTACTCAGAAAACATGAGTTCACGCTGGTGAATATGAGAAACACTCTTCTGCAGAACAGAACACCGAACCGGGAGGTTTCTGGAGGAAACCTTCAGTTCTACTCCGCAGGATGGAAAACTGGAACTTTAGGTTCAGTTCTGGGTTTATCCCCATTAACTCGAACTGGAACTTCCTGTTAGAGGGTCCGCACCTTTATCCATCCTCTACTGGCTCGAGCCCTCACGCTGCGTTAACTGTTCCTGTCAAAACAAGAGTTCACAGAAACACACAATAATAATCCTTTGTTTTTATTCTTACCTCCCTCCCTATAACATCTCCCTCTGACAGTCAGAAACTCTTTAATAACTGAATTAAATAAGTGATCTTTAATAAATGAGGTTTGGGTTTTTTAAAATTCATCCACAGTCAGCGTTGGAACAAACATTCAGTAATAAGGAAAAGAAAGGGAGGAGGAGAAAGGGCCAGAGCTCAGAGCCTCAGAATCCTGCTAATCCATAATCCCTCAGCTAATTCCCCTCTCCGCTGACTCTCCGTCCAATCAGGGCCCGGCGCCGCGCCGCGCTGCCATCCTACTGGCCGTCGTGGGCCGTCATCAGAGCGCCGTCCGGCCTGTGGAGAGAGGGACGGGCGTTTAGAGCATAAGGGGATTAAGGGGGGACCGGGTCGACAGGCTCATCCAGCAGCAGGGGGGGCAGTGGGGAAGGAGGGCAAATCCAATCTGGATGAGGACAGGTGACCGGTCCCAAGGTAGCAGGGGAGTGGGTGACACACACACACACACAAACACACACACTCACAAACAAGTAGAACTTTTCTGAAACTCCCGGGCTGCGGTGCGAGAGGTGGCGGGAAAATGGCGGCGGCCTCCAGGGAGGCAGGACTCCCCGCTCATATTCCAGTTTCAGAGCTGAGATTCACCCTCATATCAAACTGAAACACACCAGCGGCGCGCTGCCAGCCAAAGCGCCGGTGTCTCGGCTGCTGGAGCCTCATGTCAAACCGGTTCCAGCAGATTGAATCAGTAATGGAGAAGCACTCAGAGAAGGATGAGACAGATAAATACAAACGCTGCTCATGGATCCAGGGTTTTATGTTCATGGTTAGAGTAAAGGGATAGTTTGGGATTTTTGACATGAACCGGTATGGCATCACTCCACGCCGCCTCCAGCCGGCAGACGCGCTGGTTTGTTTACCGCTAGTAAAGAGCTAGCTAGCTGTAGCTCTAGCCTTTAGCATCTCCGCGCTGCCTGCAGCTGGAGACGGCGTGGAGTGATATGAAGGGAGAGAAAATAGTGCCAAGCGTTTACGAGGTCTGACTTTTTTGTCGTCAACGGTTTGTGATGCAAATATCACTTTTTTCGAACACATATTGGTTTGAGAAGAAAAACGCTTTATTTTGGTGACCCCAGCAAACTTGCTGGATTACTTTCGTCTGGACCAAAACCGGACAGGATCTCTGCTCACTGGACGCTGTCAGGGGTCAGGGGTCAGTCTGTGTGAATGAACAACACTGCTGACGGGGATGCCACACAGATTCATGTCAAAAATCCCGAACTATCCCTTTAAGCCTAAATGAAAAACTAGAGGACAGATATGGATCAAAATCAGCAGATTATTAAAGGAAGATGTGGTCTGATTTCAGGTGAGATCAGGATTATATTCTGGATCCAGAAAGAAAAAATGTTCTTTTAAATTATTGAGATGTTGTGAAATTTTAATGGAATGTGGAAAAACAATAGAGCAGTTTTATCAGGAGACTGATCTGAAGAACGTTCTGGGTCAAAGATCCAGATAGGTGGGGAGGGATGGGTTCTCTGAGGACCTTCTTCTCTTAATTCTGTTATAAATGCTCCAGATGGCATTCACTACGATACCTACTGCACTGTGTTTCCTTTTAAGGTCACAGAAGTAACTATAACAAGCGGTGCATTTTTTTTTTTTTTTTTTTTTTTTTGATGAATTTTGTGCTGATTTCCTGCCCGGTCTGCTCTGAGGTGGAGGACCGGACCAACACATCAGCTTTACAGCTTCCAGAGCACATTTTAAACACATACGCAGGAAAAAAGAAGCATCTTCTCTGAACTGAGCTGCACACGTGCGCTGTGCTCATGTGGAAACAGAGCGACACTGCTGAGCTTTTCCAGTGCGGTGGATGTTTCCTCCACCTTCACCTCCATCACGCACTCCTCACGCACATGTTCGGTTTCGAGGAGCTTGAGCCTCACATGCCGAGAAAAAGCAGAAATGATCCATCGTCGCTGAGTAGAGAGGGATTAAAGCAAGACGCCGTCTTGGTATTTCACCCAACCTGAATGACCAGCTCCTTTCTTTCCTTGAATTTTAGCCAGATTTGTTAATCGTCCTGATTGGTTTGGAGCTCCGGCAGCATGCTGACACGCCGGGCGGGTCGAAGCCCTCCGGCCGGCGTCGCTCTGCAGCTGCACGAACCGTCTCACTCTGAAGGCTCGTCCAGCCGAATCATTTCACCACAAAGGGGTCGAGGTACAAACAATCTGAACAAAGCCCGGCCGGCGCCTTCCAGAGATTAAGAGTTAAACTGACGGTATTAACTCTAAACTCACTCTCACTCTGCTTTGTTTTGATCCAGAATCTGAAAGTGAAAACTAAAATAAGCCTGTAAAACAGACAACATTTTGTTGACATTATTTATTCTTCTAAAACCTGGAACTGTTTTCGTATTTTTGAAGCTATATATTTCTTATTATCTTGACATTTCGGCTGCTGTTTCTGGCTTCCTGCAGTCAGTCAGACAATAGAGCAGCGAGTCAGCGTGCCGTCAGAGGATTCGCTCTCAGAGCACAAATTAAAAAAACACAGAGTAATTGTTGGGACTGTTTTGGTTGGAGTTGTGGAGAAGAGCCAGGAGACGGTGATGCAGCAGATAAAGACGTCCTGCAGAGGTCGATTCAAGGTCGAGGCTGCAAAACCACACCTGAAGAACCAGGTTTAAGGTTAAAAAACCAACACTTTAATGGTTATAAGTGAAATTGTGAGTTAAAACAATGAGGTGTCTTGTTGGAGCAGTTTTCATTTTTTTTATTTCACTTCAGTTTTTGTTATAAATCAGTTTTTATTATTTATATATATATATTTATTATACTATCTTTAGGAATTAACAGGGATTTTTAATGCAGAGTAAAAAGAGTCTGACTATTTCATCAGCCAAACAAAAGCCTGTAAGTTCAAGGAAATTCCGAGCTATAGGAAAGAAACGAAAAGCTTTTCGTCTTTGTTAAGTTAACATTAAGGCAGCTGAATTACACATTATTTGATCCTAGCCAGATTCTTTATCCTCATAATGCTCAGCAAATAGATTCTAAAAGATTTTGCTCCTGCGTAGCTCCATAATAAGGAAGCAAATAAAGAATAGTCTGAGCGCTATGTGCCGGTTAAATATGCTCCTTGCTTTAAATGGATCACATTAAACACATAACCAACCTTTAAACTGCAGCTTTAAACCAGGTTCTTGTTGGATAACCACTGTTATCATATTAATATTTTTGTGTCTGTCATGGTCTGTGTTTCATAACAGTCCTGCCATAAAGGGAACACGCTAATACAGGAAGATTTATCCATTCACCTCACAGATATTCCAGAAATACACAGAGCGCCACCTCTGACCTTCGCTCCACTTTACAAACTCATCCTTCCCTTTGTTCTACTGGTTCCACCTGTTTCAGTGTCGTATTTTTACAAGCTTAGCGTGCACGGCAAATTGGAATCTGGCAGCATGTGAATGAAATCTACTTTGTCATTCTGCTGGAGGTAACAGTTTATGACGTCCACACAAAGACAGCCTGAGCCCGGTTCTTGATCCACGCTCACAGACCTTTGAAGTGGAAGAGACGGCGCTTTATGTCACACTTTAGGACTCTCCAGTCATTACAGGAATTACTTTTTAAATGAGTTGCATAAGAGTACACAAGGTGTAGCTTTAAGAAAAGACCAACTACAATGTAGATCTGAAAGGTCTGAAGCTGTTTAAGCCATTTGGTGACTGATGTACAGGAAGACAAAGCAGCTGATCGGGACTCGGGCTGGTTTTTCTCAGCAGGACAGACAGATGACTCAGTCAAAAACCGTCTGTGGGGATTCAGAGCGTACAATTATCAAAGGTCAAACTGTTTTAATTACATCAGTAATGCCTCCATCACAAGGCTTCAGCAGCGTCTGCTCGTCCTGCTGCTGCCTGACCAGAGCCGACCAGCTGCTGCTCCGTCTGCTCCGGCAGGCCCAGGGACTGCTGGGTTTGATCAATACGTACCTCTGATTGAAGGACTCGTTCCCTCGCAGGCCCTGGCTCGAGGCTGAGCTGCGATCCCTGGAAAGCTGGGCAGTCACGCCGGGCCGCTGCTCGGACTGAGTTCGGCGGCTGGAGGCGGCGTCTGTCTCTCTGGAAGCCGCTCGGCCTCGGGAGCCGTCGCCCCATCGCCTGGGGAGCACACAGCTCCCGGGCGCCTGAGGCGTCTGGGGCTCGTTTCGGCAGAACACCGAGCGCGCATCTCGAAAAGACACGGAGGGGATGATCTCTTCTGGGGTCCTATCTGAGGCACGAGTCACGGTTCTGGGAGAGCTGGGGCGGGAGGAGGTGCTGGAGGCGGACTGAGGCCTGAAGACCGGAGGACTGGGAAACCTCTGGCGCACAGAGGGGCAAGATGGCGGCAGGCGGACTCTTGATACAGGCGGCGCCGTGACGGGCGGGCTGGACGAGGCCATCTCACCGCTGTAAAACTCACTGCCTGGACTGACAGCATTTTTCTTATCAGACGACTCCACTGAGTTGCGTAAATGAATGATTTTGCGCGCCTGTTGGTACAGGCAGTGAGCTTTCTCAGTCTCTGGATCCAGACCTGCTATCGGTTGCTGATCTGGCTCTTGTGCACCCATAACGGCGTCCTGCCGAACAGGGCGGGTGGACGAGATGGCAATCGATCTTGGCTTCATGCTTGCTCGGTTTGGCAGCAGCTCCACATTCTGAACGGAGGCTTTCAGGCGCTGGGAGACTCCGCTCTTCTGGTTTATCATCGGGAGGGTTGGAGCTGAATGTTCCTGCAGCCCGTCTTCATTTCCGGCGAGGCCCTCGGTTCTCTGGAAAGAATTGTCCATCAGGACCTCTGGGGGTGGAGGCGGCAGGCTGTCCATATCCATGTCATCTCTGCTGTCGGGCCAGCTGTTGTTGTTATTGTTCCCATTGATGACCAAGCCACGCTCACTGCTGTCAGACAAAAGAATGCCACCGTCTTTTTTGGACCTTCTGATAAGAGGTGGGATATTAGCAAGGCTCTGTCCTGGTCTGCCATCGACCCCGTGGCTGAAGGTGTTGATCAGCCTCCTGACAGAATTGCGCTTTGGGGGGTGGGGTGCCAGGTGGCCATGAGGCTGAACTGCTCTCAGGCCTTTGTATGCACTCGCTGTCACATTCAGGGAATGCCGTCTCAGTCCGGCGCTGGACGGATTGTACTGAGACCCTGTCAGGTCTTTGTTTCCTTGAATTTTAGTCATGTTTTTTATGCGCTGATCCAAGTCGCCTTGGTTATTTCGTAACTCCAACAGGAGGCTCGCACAGCCGGCGGCTGAAGACTCCTCCGGCTTTGTGAGCGCCGTCAGCGGTCGCTTCAGATGCTGATCCTTCATGTAATTTGCTTGCAGGAAACAAAGAGCCTGACTAGGATCGGGTGGAGATGAGTTTGACCTTGTTCTTCTGCTTCCTTCACCTTCATCGTCCTCATAATCATCTTCATCATCGTCATCATCATCATTGTCATCGTCATCCTCTTCATCATCCTCGTTATGGTTTACTAAATTGGCTAAATTAGGAATTGGGTTGTTGACCCCAGAGCCACAGCTTCCCGATCCAGCGCTCCCTCGGTGGCGGCGGTGCCTTTCAGACCCCGTTAGACTCTCGTTCTCCCCGCCGATCCCGCTGTCCTCGCTGTGCAGGGCCGAGTCCTCTGGGTTGGACTTCCTCATTGCCGCGCATTCGACACGCGCGAGCACCTGGGCCAGCCGCTGTTCCGCTGCCTGCTTGGCCTGCAGCTTCTCCACAAGTAGTCTAGAGACTGAAGAGAAGTACTCCACTGCCTCCTCCAGGCTGGTGTCGCCCAGGGCCTGGACCGAGCCCCCCACCTGCCTCATCTTCTCCGTGGAATGCTGAAGCATTTGCTGTAAGAGGTCTGGAGGTGGATCAGAGGGGCAGGCTGTATCGGTGCTGGGCTTCGCCGGCCTGACGCCAGAAGCCGTCATCCCGGAGGGAAGGGCCATGCAGTCCCCATGTTCCTTCAGCATCAGCTCCCCCTCCTCAGCCATCTCTTCCAGCGCCTGGTTGATTTCCTCAAAGCGCAGCACCACAGCAGACATCATGGGCTGGAGGGACAGATGTGTCTGGGCGGCCTGGTCCAGAAGGCCCAGCAGGGTTTCGTATTTGGAGATGTTTGGATTGAGGAAGTCGTAGGCCGCTTGGTGAGCCCTCACCATGTGTGGAGGAAAGTCTACCTTTGTGTGGACCGCCGAGGACTTTCTCTTCTTCTCAGCAGACCTTTTCTTGCCTTTATTTTTCTTGCGTTTGTCCATCTTTTTGACCTCGTCTGTGTGCACCAAGTCAACAATTATTTCTTGTGGCGGCGCATTATTTTCTGTTTCTTTAATATCCTCAGGACTTTGAGCAGCTGTAGTTTCTTCTGGAGGTTCTTCAGATGGCAGCGGTGGTTCGTTTTCTTTCTCTTCACTGTTCAGACATTTGCTCTCCTCCTCTGAGGGTTTGCAGTCGACATTGTCGGGCGGTCCATCAGCCGCTAAAGTAGCGGGAAGCCTCTCTGGCTTTGAAAACAGTTTTCCTTTGGATGGAGAGCAGCCCATCTTCGCTCTGGGAGTATCCAACAAAACCTCAGAAGAAAAAGATGAACACAATCTGAAAACCCATAGGTATCAGGTCTCCTTGCATCCCGAAGAAATGGATTTGTTTCGGCAACTCTCAGTCCAACAGCAGGTCTCCGTGTACCGATGCTTCTCCTCAAAGTTGTGTGGTCGAGCGACGGAACCTCCGACCTGTCCAGGAGTTCAGGCGATAAGACGGATCGAGGAGAGGGGCTATCTTCCCTCGCTCTCCTTCTCCTTCAGCATGCACAGATGGCGAGTGCATCACCGTACACACACACACACACACACACACACACACACACACAAGCTGTTTCACACACACATACACGCGCATAGCCTTTCCAGCATTTAAATGTAAGACTTTAAGCTCATCAGGTTAATCAGAAGCAAGCTTGTCAGGTGGTGTTTTTAGCTTCACCCACTGCTGAGGTTTACATGCAACTGTCATGTCTGTTTGGAAGAAAAACAACCCCGTTTCACATTCATCGAAAAGTCCCATAATACATCAAAATAGTAAAATCTACTTTTTTATATATAGATGGGTTTAACTCTTAATTTATTGAAGGTAATTTAATTGGGAAGTCGACAGAAATCAACACAAGCTGATTAAAACTATAAGTATTGTGATTTACGTCAAATTAAACAAGAAGTCGATTAAGGGAATTGATGATTTCTTTCTAGACTCACAGAAAGTGCCCTGGACAGTTTTCATCTTTGAAACCGATGAAACAAGAATTTGATTCTTCTCTGGACGCTGCAGAAGAAAATTCAAAGTTTTTTCTTTCAGTGTAAAACTGAAGCTCCAGTGAAATCTCTTCAGGACATCCTGAATCTGAACACTGCTCAGTTCCTGCAACGTTCTACCAGGAAATGTCTTGAAGCTTACGTCATCATAATTAGTCACTGACAGACACAGAACGTCGATTTCACCATCTCACCATCAACAAAAACTGCAGCGTGGCATAAAAACAAGCTGGAAGAACATGAGCTGAATTGGAGCTCCAGATTTATACAGTGCATTTTCACTACTGTATAAGCATTTTAAATTATTACTTAGATTAGTTCGGTGATGAATATTTTTTCTCACTTTCTCCTTCAACAGACTCCCAGCAGGGTTCAGCCTGGCCAGTCAGCTGACCGATCACAGCTCAGTAATAACACCCTCAGGACAGTAATGAGGGGTTTTGGCACTGTGGATCAGTGAGAAGTTCTGCTGGTAAAGAAGACCAGCATCCCCAACAGACAGAAACAGGAAGTGCTTTAAAACATCGCGGTCCAGTTCTTCTCCTCTGGTCTGGTCTGGTTCACGAATGCGAGGAATGAGGGTCTGCTATTATCCTGGAACAGTCTGGCTGTAATGTTT
This sequence comes from Salarias fasciatus, assembly GCF_902148845.1. Classification (NCBI taxonomy): domain Eukaryota; kingdom Metazoa; phylum Chordata; class Actinopteri; order Blenniiformes; family Blenniidae; genus Salarias; species Salarias fasciatus. Next base: position 26,216,123 of record NC_043759.1, read on the forward strand.
CCATTTAATAACACTCAAAACATGAAACCATGAACTGAAAAATTAAATCACCAATAAAAACATGGTGCTATGAGGCTGTAATGACCTTCTCTTCCCAAACTGAAAACCTTTCAGCTTTGATCACATTAATTGAAGTTTGGTCACTAGATCATCTGCAGGTCAACAGTGCAGAGAAAAATCATCAAACCCCAGAAGGCCATGTGTCCCACAGCGCGGCTGTAATCCCTGCCGCCGGCGTCCAGGTGCATCATGGTGACGAGAAACGGCCAAGCTGTTGGTCGGTAAAACAGAAGGAGCTTAAGGTGTTGCAGGTCTGCTGCCTGTGTGGCTTAGTTTAATTCAGTCCAGTGACTCTATTAGGAATTAAAAATTCTTCTTTGAGAACTACGTGTCACAGTGTAGCCTCTAAATAAAGACAGAGCCAGTTTGTTGTCAACTGGTAAAAAAAAAAAGGTTTACATTTCTTCATGTTGTACACACGATCGAGTCACTGTTGCTAACAGTTCCGTCAGTTGGCGGGAGGAAGATGCTCTAAAGTCTGAAAGATATGATGTGCTTCTTAGAGTTGAATATCTTTAATCAGCAGCTCATTCAGGACTAATGAGACACTCCTTCTGGCTTCATAGAGCCATTTTAAGACAGCCGCTGCAGCTAATGCTAATGCTAACAGCGCAGGGAGCAGAGGAATGTGGCGGCTCTGTGGCTTTATCACGGTTTTTATAGAAATCTGAGTATTTCTGATGAGTTTTTCATGACTCAGTTAGCTGCTCTTTCCTCCAGAAGCAGCGGCGCTGCAGTAACAGTTCAACACATCATTCTCACCGATCACCAACTCTTCATGTGACATAACGAGACGATCGCAGCATAAAAGATGGAATAAAACCCTGCTTAAGCAGATTAGAGGACACATCTTTGCGCTGTGGCGCCTGAATCGGTAACTCATGATGACTCAGCCATTTGAAAACAGAAACAGAAAGAGGAGCTGCTTCACCCCGACGGAGCTGAGGACCGTGGGATTTACTGAGAAACAGCCCCAAGCCACTGTCCTGTCCTGACACTTCGATAACAAGCTGATTCCTTCATATTGAGGGAATCTCACGTGAGGAGGAACAGCGTGCTCTCACACGCACGGCGGTGATTTCAAACATGGCCGACATATGGACTGGTGGGGGCGCTGCGGTCCCGGGGAGGTGGTCAGCACCGATCGGCTCACAGTTGTGTAACGATGCTATTCTCAGCTGTTTGCCTAACACCTCCTTTCCCTCCAGCTCTGAAGCAGCCCTCCGGAGTCACATCGGGATTAGCAGCGGCTAATGTCGCCGTGCACGGGGGGAATCTGTGGCTTCGTCGTCTTTCCATTGATATTCAAACACACTTTCTTTAGTCGTACTGTAGAATCTGTGTAGAATCTGTGGAACAGTCTGGACAAGGAACTAAAAACAGCAAAGTCTCTGAATATATTCAAAAAATCATACAAAACTCACAACCAAGCTAAACTTTTCATTTTGATTTGTTTTTTTGTTTTTTTTTTAAGCATTAGTTAATTCACTCATTTATCTATTATGTCTGATGGTTTGCCTTTCAGTAATTTATCTCGCCTCACCATTTACTGTAAGTACCACTCTTAGCGGCCTCAAAAATGAGGAGAAGCACAAGGAGGACGGAGGAAAAATTTGGACGGAAAGGGGAGAGGACAGGGAAAGGAGAGGGAAGGGAAGGGGGAAGAGAGAGTAGAACTAAAAGGGAGGAAAGGAACAGATGGGAAGGAAGGAGAAAAGAAAATTGCAACAAAAACAAAAGGAAGAAAACGTTAATTAACAAAAGCGTTTCCTTTTGCTGTGTTCTATTTAGATTGTCGGCTTGTTGTCTTGGCTCGACTTAAGTAAGGTTCTATTTAATTTTTATACAGTGGCGAGGTAATGGTGGGCAAAATAAGCTTCGGCTTCAGCCCTAAACCTTTTCGGCCAAATGATATGTTAATTATGTGTGTATACATGTGTATGTGCATTTAAGTCTATGTATGTATGCATGTATGTGCACATATACGTATATGTCCATGTATATCTATGTATGTGAGTGTATATGTACATGTATGCATACATAACTTATCTGACATGTATGCTTTAAAAGAATACTCCGAAGATTTTGAATCCACGCCCTATCCCTATCGTTTACAAAGTGAGATAAGCTCATAAATACCTTTTTGTGTCCGTTCATCCAGTGCCTGGCTAACAGCTGTTAGCATCGTAGTTAGCTTAGCTCAACTACGGCAGGTGAAGAGGAAACAGAGCCAGACTGAGAAAGTGGACAAAATACTCCTTCCAGTGGTCCAGGGAATGGCGAAGTAAATCCGAATGGTTATAAAACTTTTTAAAAGACGTGTTTTCTTTTCAATCCCTTAAAATAGCGTTTTCATACACACAAAACTGAACAAGCATAGTGCGCTGCGGAAAGATATACCAGGTGCACAGCGGCTGAGTCTATGCTTCTACTGCTGTGCGCCGGTATATCCTTCCGCGGAGCGCTGCGCATGCGCAGGTCTGTGCACGCGCAGGAACATTATTTTAACGGATTGAAAAAAAAATACGTCTTTTAAATGTTTTATAACCATTCGGATTTACTTCACATGCTAATACACCGTCCCCTGGACCACTGGAAGGAGGATTTTGTCCACTTTCTCAGTCGGGCTCTATTTCCTCTTCACCTGCCGTAGTTGAGCTAAGCTAACTACGATGCTAACAGCTGTTAGCCAGGCACTGGATGAACGGACACAAAAAGGTATTTATGAGCTTATCTCACTCTGTAAATGATCGGGATAGGGCGTGGGTCCAAAATCTTCGGAGTATTCCTTTGAGGCCGAAATAAAGTCTAAAAAAAAAAAAAAAAAAAAAAAAATCTGACTCAGAAATCAATTAACTCTGTTTCCTAAAACAAGTATAAAAACCATAAAACATTGGATTATGAGATTTTAAGATCTAAGTGTGTGTCTGCCTCCTGGCTGAAATCTTAAAATCTCCCCCGCTGAGGTGTGCAGCCTGCAGAGGGAGGACAATGACGAGAAAGAGGAAGCAGAGAAACAGAAAATAAAGGCATGCAAACACAGCGTGGGACGACGTGGTCTGGAAGCCAGTTCCACTGAAGAAGGAAAGAGTAGAAACAAGACCAGTGACCGATTAAACACATGACCTGTTCCTGGAGGTTTACGTGAAAATCGACTGCAGGCATCAGTCTGTTTTTATTTAATTTTTACTCAGTAAAAGACTGTGTACTGCATTTCTGTGCACAAAAAGTGTGCTATAAATAAAGCCTGACTTGATTTGATATTCTATTTGTGTTCAGTGCATCCACTCCTGATGGGCCTGGATCCATGTGGGGAAAACAGGGACACACTGTAAAGAAACATCAGTGACGACGGGTTGATGCAAAAGTTCTTTATTTGTCTCACACTTTAACATTGATCACATTGCTTTGGAAATACAATGAAAAACTGCCACAAAAAGAAGAAAAAAACAATTTTGTAACATTCAAAAAGAAGAAGCAGCTTAAACCAAGTGCTTGAACTAAAGGAACTGAGCGCCTTGGTGAAACAGTCGATTCAAGAAAAAAATCTCTAGCATGCTGTCTTTCTCCAAAAACACGCAGCTAAAGACGAGTCAGTTCACGATGAATGAACGCTACTGCATTCAGAAGATAAACGTGTGTGACTGAGGTGAAATGCAGAAGGCAGGCGGCAGTGCTGGGCGGTTCTGAGTCGACAAGCCTTTCTTTAGCGTGAAAGTCGCCTAAGGCTGCGAGAAAAGACTCTTTCTGGAGGATAATGTACAAAAAACTTCAAATTAGGTTAAATTGTTTATGTGTAAATGATTTTGTGAAAAGCTTCAGGAAGCTGCTAGAAAACCTGACGAGCCACATGAAGCTCCGGAGCTACAGACACCTGGCATCAGGCGGGAAGAAAGACACACTGTGAAAAAAACAAAAAAACAACCTGTTTTCACTTCAATGAGAGCGTTTGATCATAGAAATTTAGCTTAATGGTCTGTAAAATAATGGGATTTCTGTACATAAGTGTTTGTAGTAATATAGGTAGAACTTTCAATGAAAATTCCTATAAATGTAATGTATTTGCACTCGCGCTGTCAATCGATTACATTTTTTTTAAACTAATCAATCCAGCTATGACCACAATTAATTGCAATTAATAGCATCATTTGTGAACTTAATATCAACACACAAAAGCACTGATTTAATGCACAAAAATGTCTTTGTCTGAATCCTTTAACTTCAGTGGAGCAGTGTCTCATCAGAAAACTCACTAAAGTGGGATTTCAAACATCCAACATTGCAAAGTTGAGCTGCTCAAGGGAAGGCCAGTCCCAGAACATGGACACCACAGGATGCCCTCCATTAAGTAATTGCAATTAATACGATTAAAATTGACAGCACTGATTTGACCTTCATTTGAATTGGGATATTGTACTTCTACGTCCAGCATATTGAAGAATATATTAGTTTTATGTTGTTCTTCTTAACTTGGAACTCCATCTTGAAACTTTCAGGTGACGGACGTTTGAGAAACATGAATAAAGTGCTGATGTGATCACTCCAGACCACAAGTGTCCAACCCTGTTCCTGCAGAACCTGGATCCAGCAGGTTCTCGTTCTTTTGCTCCTTCGACACACCTGCTGCAGTGACAGACTCGCTACTGGGCTCTGCTCGGCGCCCGATGAGGACAGAATCATTGGATCCTGCAGGAACTGGGTTGGACACCCCTGGTCTAGACTGACTATCAGAGAGATAAACTCCGGGTTCTTTTGGTCACGACTGATCCTGACCGGGAAGGCAGAGGTGGGAAACACACCGAGTCACAGCTGACGTCTGAGAGCCGGGAAGTGATGGTGCTCTGAGTCTCTGAGCGCCACAGGAAGCTGGACGTGCTGGTTGTTGACAGCGTCACGCTCCTCTCTGAGGGCGGGGTAGCTCCGTCTCTGTCTTCCTTCTCAGACTTAGCTCGCCATCGGTCCAGGATGTTTTCCATGGTGTCGCTTTTGGATGCCCACAGCGCCGCGTAGCACTTGGGCAAGAAGTGGCAGAAGATGATGCCGTAGCTAGACACTAAAATGGCGGACGCCTGCACGCGGGTGCCGTCCTCCTCGCTGGTGATGTAGACGGGGATGAAGCACACCCACACAAACAGGTACATGAGCATGCTGAAGATTATGTAGCCCGTTTCGCTGAACTCCTGAGGAACCTTCCGACCTTTGAACGCCAAGAGGAACCCGATCAATGCCAGCAGGGCTATGTAACCCAGCATAACGCCAAAGCCAATGTAGGTGTTCCCTTCTTTGCACTCCAGGACTTTCCTCATACTTTGTGCAGACGGAGGCTTGTCGTCGACGTCAGGGGAATCGAAGATGAGCCAGAGAAGACAGATGACCGCTTGGAGACTTGTCAGCACAACAATAATGACAGGTGGCTTGTAAAGTTTGTGTAGTCGCTTGTGCAAGAGCTGTCCAAAGGGGAGGAAAGCCAGGAAGGTGCGGTAGGCTTTCACCAGGATGCAGGAAACGCACAGAGTGAAGCCCATGGCGTACATGGTCTGCCGGGCCCTGCAGATGTGCACGGTGGGTCTGCCCATGAACAAAACCACGCTCGCAAAGCTCACCGCTAAACCGGCCATCATCACACAAGACAGTCGCACCTCGGCTTGCTTCATGGGCAGCGAGTTCCTGTACACCAAAAAGATAACTAAGATAACCAGCAAGAGCAAAACCCCGAAGGCGGCAGCGGCAATCATGGTGAGAGGATGAGGCTCGGTCCAGCGTAGGAAGAACTCTGATCTGGGCCGGCAGTGAGTATATCCCTTCAGAGACCAAGTCTCATTAGGACACGTCTTACAGTCCTGAACATCTGTTGAAGAACATCAACAACAGTATATTAAAACTCAGATACATTCTGGTTCTCGTAGGAAGTTCTTAGATACAAACACATTTACAGAAGTACATCTTAGACTACAGCTACACAGCAGGTCTTGATGCCCAGATCGGAAATCAGATTTTTCTATCATATCTCATTTTCACAGCTACACAGGCCTATAATCTCGGAAACCTTGTGTGCTTGTAGTGATTACAAACTCCAGGCTACACTTCTGAACTAAGGAACCAAGGCTTTGAGTAGATCACTGAGATTTCATATCAATTAACACAAACTCAAATGCGTCATGAAACAAAGACAACACTGGATTCCTCTCATGCCTCTTGTCTCTGTTATTTCCCTCGTGTTCACGTTTGGACACAATAAGCTTCATGGTTGCAGATTTGATGGCGACAGAGACGCAGAGCTGGGAATATCCAGTCAGCCTGGTTACACTGCGGCCACGCTGGCCGATCTGATCTGATCTGATCTGATACAGATCTGTTTATTTCCATGTGTGAGTCAGGCCTGTATCTGATCTCAAAATATCTGAATGCATGTGTCTTTTTCCTGCTTACATTGTCCAGAAGCAGATCCGATCTGTGATGCGAGAGTAAACAATCAGAACTTGGTCACTTTAAACTGACTCTGGAAATAGAACTGGAAAGACCTGTGGCTTATGTTGATTTGCACATTGAAGCTGAAACCAAGTATAAACTCAAGGGGCCTGATTTTAAAGGTGCATTAAGGAGTTTTTCAACTTTAAAAATACTTATTTTCCACCATAAATATGTTACAAATATTCAATGTTGTGTACAATGTTCCCTGACATATTCATTGCAAGTACCGCTAACAGCCCTAAATTGTCACTTGAAAGTTGCAGTGAAGGTCCTGCACCAGAATTTTTTGGGGGAGAATTTGAGATGATATGACGTAATGTGTGCTCCCGCTGACCTGATAACCCTTAAAGCTAGGGTAGACGATGTTGTCGAAAAGCACTTTTTGTCATACTGAATGAAATGCTCCTTGCCCCCTGGGAGAAGTCAATACATTATGTGGACGGAAAAAAGTGCGGAAAAAATCTGACCACTGTAGCGGCCAAAGGACAGTAAAAACTCCGACCAATCGTATCGCGCGGACCGCTCTTAAGGAACCAATCAAATCCCTTCGCCGTTCTACCAGCCCCCTGCGCGTACATTTCAATGGCGTGCACTGGTCCTGGTTCAGTGCGCGCGTTGCCAAGGCGCTCTCGGCGCTTGCGGCTCGCGTGAAAAATAGAAGGAAGCGGGGCGGGCGCGCTGCGCTGCGCTCCTATGCGCGTTGTGTGCAGCAGTCAGAAAGGTTAATAACATTGGAGGCGATCACAAACTCCGTGTGCGTGGCGCTTCCGTGCGCGTGGCACTTCTGCGTCCAGTGCGTTCGCTCCCAACGGGAGCTCCTCCAATGGGGTGGGAGCTGGGCGGAGCCTTGGGGAGATGCTACATTCGTGCTACATGCTAGTTTTCCAAGATCGTCAACCCTAGCTTTAAGTTTCGTTTTGTCCGCCATTAATCCGCCAGATGCTAAGCAGCAACAACTGAACAGGATCTTCCAGAAAGTAAGAAGAGACCGGCTTCGAGCACTGCCACAACTCCAGCACAGACCCCACCAGGCAGAAGACACTTAAATTTTACTCGAGCGCTACTTAAAGAGTGAGGAAGGAGTTCCCCTCTTCCGGGCGTTTCACTAAGCTGCAGTTACGCCCAAGGCCTGCAGGGGCCGTTGTTTCTCATTAAACGTGCAAACTCCTTAATGCACCTTTAAGATCACAAAGTCTGCAGAAGTTGTGTTCACACTTTCAGTTTGCAGATGATCAGTAAGAAATCACACCATGACTGATTTCATGTGTAAAAATATAAGTATTAGGAGGGTTCGGCATTAGACCCTGACTCAGCTAGAAGGGTTTTCTGGAAAAGTGGTTGTCCGTCAGACATTATCCTCCTCACAGCCTGTGGATCATAACAGTGACTTTGCGACGTACCCCAGTCCTCTGAGTAGGTCCCCTCCTCACACTCGATGCAGGTGTAGCAGCAGGATATGTTCAGGATCTTCTTCACCCATCCAGGACGGCAGCTCTCCGAGCACCTGGACTGAGGAGTCTGTCCGGGAAGAACATGACGGCAGCCAGGTCAACGTGGTGCGGAGGTCGTGGAGCTCGTGGGATTACGGGGTGTTTAAATGGAGCCATGTGAAAGGATTACAGTCAAGTAGGCACCAATCCAAGTCGGCCCTGGCCAACTCGGCACCGCCCCCGGGATACAGTCAAGTCGGCACCTAGTGAAGTCGGCACCTAGCCAAGTCGGCCTCTCGGGGGTGGGGGGGGGGGGCTCTCAAGTGGCCGAGTTGGTCAGTGTCGACTTGACTGTAAGCTGCTTACCAACTCGGCCCAAAGCCTCTTTTTATCCCAATTTACACAGCATTTTCATGCCAGCTGCGCTGTTGCTTCCCACGTAGCGGGCGGCCGGCCGGCCGGCTGGGCTGTGCAGCACACCGTGCTGCCCGGTTGGGAGACTGGAGGACAAACTGTGTGATTATGGTGACTGACAGGTTAGAGGTGGATAATGTACCTGGAGCTTCATGTTTGACATTCTGTTTGAACCAAGTAGCTTAGCTGTGAGCACGCAGCGCTAGCGGCTGTCTGGTCATGTGATCAGATCATGTGACCAGGCCGCCTGGTGAAACCAGACGCTCGCATTATAATTTTATTGTAATGTTCTCCACCCCTGAAGTTTGGCCAGCCAGTACAATTAATTTATTTTTACCCAATCAGTGGAAACCTAGGAAGACTGAAGAAGCTGCATGACGAACTTGATTACTCGCTGTTGCTCCAGGACAGGAAGGAATCTGGACTTCACAACCACAACATAATACTTGTATTGCATTATGCTTATGCTGCTTTGTTCATTTGTGATCAACATTGTTCGTTTATCAATCATTATTCTTTACCAATCATTTTCATTTGCAAAAACATGTAATTTGTTGTAAATGTTGTTTGCCCGCCATCTAGTGTGCATCAACAGTAAAAGCAACTGGGAATCTAAACTTTGTAATCCAAACGATTACCAGTGGTACATGTTCAGCTGTTCATATGGTTTATTGGCGTTCATAAACTCATAAACGTAGCCCTACATTCAAACCCCAGAGAGAACTACAAAATCCATGACGTCATCAATGGATTTGCATCATGCCGCTATGGGAGTTTAGTTCTATCTTCAAAATACCCCTTCTCCCTAAATAGAAGAGTGAAATATACAAAATAAGTACATTTAGGGTTTAAGAGTGGTGGGGAATATGCTCCTTTGGATTATTTTTTTCAAATGAAACTGATATACATAGGTACACGAGAATTAGGGGAGTTGGCACATTTTATTAGTGTGTGTATTTCATTGTTAGAAAAATAAAAGATATTTCTTAAAGTGCATTTGTGGGTTCTGCCTTGCAAAAGTATTCACCCCCTTTGAATTCACTGACCTTTTTCTTCTAAGATATGCCATTTAAGAAAAAGGTCAGTGAATTCAACTTCAGGCGTGGAGAACAATACAATACAATACAATACAATTACAATAAAATTATAATGCGGGCATCTGGTTTGACCAGGCGGCCTGGTCACATGATCTGGTCACATGACCAGACAGCCGCGAGCATTGCGCATTGCAGCTAAGCTTCTTGGTTCAAACAGAACGTCAAACATGAAGCTCCAGGTACATTATCCACCTCTAACCTGTCAGTCACCATAATCACACAGTTTGTCCTCCAGTCTCCCGCCTGCTACGTGAGGAGAAGTGGCGCAGCCGGCACGAAAAAAAACTGCAAATCATCGGGGCGCAGCCGGCATCATTGCACTACGATTCCCAGAATGCCTTGGGGACCAGTCACATGACCAGACAGCCACTAAGCGCTGCGCCCTCATAGCTAAGCTACGGTTCAAACAGAACGTCAAACATGAAGCTCCAGGTACATTATCCACCTTGGTGCCTACTTGACTGGAATCCCCATGTAAAGCAAGTTAACATCGCGGACATGATAGGATCATCATGGTATCATCTAACTTCAGCTTGTCCTTACGACATTGATTCAACCATTACCCTTAAAACTTTTGTCGTTGGACAAAGACTTGAAGTACAAATGTCAAATGTCAGTGTTCCATGTTTACTTTGTGTTTGTAAAATATGTTCTTCTCCTTTACTGAAGAACTTGAGCCCTGCATTCCCTAAGTCAGGTTTAATCTGCTGGATCTTCTTCTCCTGAATGTCTGACAAAGTCTCTGCAGAAGCAAAGCAGTGGTTGAGTGGAGGGTTGTCTTACCGATACATTTTCGGTTGAAAGCCAAGTGAATTCTTTGCCATCCAGTTCTATTCGATTATTTAGGATGCTGTATTTCCCAAACTTTTCAAGTCTTCGTCCAGAGCCATGTTTTTCCCACAAAATCAGATCGTAGCCATTCACAAAGTCGCCATTTTTGTCGAAGAAATACATCTGGTTCTCAAATTCAAACCTGATGTTTTTGAGTTCCTGGAGGAGCTGAAACCAAAAGAGCAAAACCAAAGCTATCTTATCTGCGATCGACATTTTTACAAAACCCAGAAGGAATCTGCTCTGAAACTTAATCTTACCTTCCACGGAGGAAAGTCGACTTCTCCGGAACACGAGGAACTGTTGCACCTGAGTAGTTTTTTGAGAGCGTGTGCTACGGCCCACACAGCAACTCGGTGCGGGAAGGGTTCGCTGGTATCAGTCGCCTTGAGGAGGTAATCGTCCTTTTGATCCGGGGAGTAACTTGAATCACATGCATACTTCAACAGATCTACACATTTGGACGGAGGATTACTGGAGCCACATTCAGCAGAGCAGTTGGACCTCAAGTTCTTATATTCCTCAATGAAGAAGTTGTATCCTCCTTCAGTCACCGTGAGATTCGTCAGAAAGTCATCGAAGGATTGGCTCCTGAAGGAGACAAAGGTGAAACCCAAAATGTCCCCAACTTCATTGATTCCATCCATCTGAGCGATGGCCGAGCTCCTGGACCAGGCGTCGCTGGCTATCCACACCCGAGACGTGTTCGTCTTCAGCATCTCCTTGAAGAGCAGCTCCACCAGCTCCGCCTTGAGTATGAGCAGCACCACCTGAGCGCGGGACGAGCGGATCACCTCGGCCACCTGCTGGATGCGACGGTCGTTTTGGGAATGATCGAGGTAATGGTGCAAAGTCTCCTGGTAGGACAGACACACGCCGTTCTCTTCGGCATCCCACAGGAAGCTCTGGAACGCCGCTTTTCCGTAGTCATCGTCCCCGTACACCACCCCGACCCAGTTCCAGTCGTAGTAGCTCATGATGCTGGCGATGGCTTTTGTCTGGTGTATGTCGCTGGGGACGGTCCGGATGAAAGCGGGGTGAAGCAGCTTGTCGCTCAACTCTGGGGACGTCGATGCACTGCTCAGCTGGTGGGATGAATGAAAGGCTTTATGATTACAAACCTTCAGAAAATGAGTAAGACATTTTAAGCAGGGTGCCGGTGGCCTACCAGAGGGACCATGTAGACGTTCAGCAGCTTGGCCAGAGCGATGGTCACCTCAGAGTACTGCGCTCCTAGAACCACCTTGACAGCCGGCCTGAAGTCAGAGTTGTCACACTCCAGGTGGTTGGAGCGGTTGAACGCCAGCATGTGCTCCGCATTCAGCAGTGCCTTGCTGGCGTACGAGCACGTGTCGCACAGCAGGTACCCCAGACGCAGACCCGGCAGGAACCCGGCCGCATTCACCTGCTGGATCTCGTGGATGACGGCCATGGATCTCACAAGCGACGACAGGTCGAAGCTGGAGACACAGTGCGAGAGCAACAGCTTTCTGTTTAATGCCAACACAAGGAACTGCAGAAAACAACAAAAGAACTGGACAATGCTGACCTTTTTCATGGATAGCATGAGTTTCCTTTTTTACTTTTAACTGAACACAGTGTTCCTTACAAGTGGAGTTTACATCCGTGTTCTCCAAACACTAGGATCATTTGGCTCCAGGTCCATGAAAGGCTAAAGGGGGACCGATGGGATGCTGGGTCCGAAAGCTAGACCAGGTGACAGCTGCTGATCTATACTGAACACTCATCCATCTATTGTTTCTTTAGAGCAGTGATCGTCAACGGATGCATTACAACCCAAAAGTGGAGAGAGGCGAAGCTGAAAATGAATGTCACATCATCTCTTCACACTTCTGAACAGTAGGTGTTGATCACACCTTCTGATGTGCGTTAACAACCACCAGGAGACCCACAAAGTTTATTTATGCGTGCTGGTCCAGCCTGGCAAAACCACAGGGATTTTCATTGTATATATAATAAGGTGTTTTCTTTTTTCTGAAGTGTTAACACCTGGAATAATGAAGCAATTCATTATGAAACATCATCTCAGTCAAGATCATTTTGACTTCATTACTTCTGCTTAAAGACACTGTGTCTCTTATCAAATAGGCTGAATTTAGTGCAGTAAAGAGCTAATGTGAGCATGATAAGGTGATATTTGTCCCCCATGACTATTTGGCTTTATAGCTCAACTTGTCTGTTTTTTTTTTTTTTTGGTGCTATAATATTCTGTGTATCTGCCTCTGGTTCAAACTGCACATTTCCAACTTAAATATTTTTCTTGATTTGGGGTGATGAGAGGTGAAAATGGGTTTGGAGGTCAGGCCAGGAGAGAATCAACACTTTGAACTGAGACTTGAAGTTCACCTGAGGTAACCGGAAGGCAGAGCAGGAGAGAGAAATGAAGCCACCGTTCTTCAGCAGGGAAAAACATCCATCCATCCATCCATCCATCCATCCATACATACATCATCTGACAGCCACACACACACACACACCATGGGGAATTTTTTTGTCGACCTGATTTTGAGATTAACCTGTTGGAAACACACACACACACACACACACACACACACACACACACACACACACACACTCTCTCTCTCTCTCTCTCTCTCTCTCTCTCTCTCTCTCTCTCTCTCTCACCTCGGGAAATTTTTGTGATTATCTGATTTTGAGATTACCTGTTGGAAACCCACACCCACCCACCCACACACACACACATACACATACACACGTGCAGGAAGAACCTAAATTCAGTGAAGCATAAAGTGAAAACCTGTTCTCTTGAGATGCAGTAAGCACACAATGAAATATCGTGTGAAGAGTCTGGATTAGTTCTCACAACAACTGCAGGCTGGTTTCATTCCCTCAGGCTAATCCATGAGTGTGTGTGTAGCAGTGATAACAGTTTAACCAAGTGATAACAGACACAGGTGAGTAGTTTGTATCAAAGCATGAACTCATAATAGTCTAACAGATTTTAAAAATGGTTAAAAACCTTGAAACAGCAGTGTCCAGTCTGTCCTGTGGAAGTCTCGATACATCTCAAACTGGACATTATCATCAGATTGTGTTGAACTTTAAATTAGTTGAATGTCTTTGTGTTAGGGGTTAGGGATATTTAAAGCAGGAATTTAAGAAACTAATCTCATCAGCAAATCAAATTTTAGTGAAAAACAGAAAGTGTGCACTCACTCTGAGCAGTGGAAGGCTCCAGGGCTGACCCGGTCTTGCACCGCCGTCACTTTCCGGTGGCAGGGCTGCATGATGCCCAGCAGGATGTCGCCGGGGGCGTGAGCCCCGCACACCGTCTGGGCAAAGTCGCACCCCCGGACGGGGGCCGGGGGGCCGCCCAGCAGCAGCAGCAGCAGCAGCAGCATCATGATCAGGAGCGAGGGTTCACGCTGCATCCTCATCCCTCCTGAAGCTCTGCAGTCTCTGGCCTGGCAGCCCGGCAGCCAGGAGCACCACGTGTGTGAGAACTGGAACCGTCCACAACTGTTTTGAGGCGTCGATTGTCAGCAGTGAGGCATTTTCCAGTCAGGCAGGTGCTAGAATGAGGAAGCTCGGTCCCACAGTGCCCAGTCACTATCCCAACTGTCTGTCAGAAGAGCCAGGTATGCAGTTTAATGAATGAGTCAGTCTGCCAGTAATACTCAGGGAGCCAGAAGTGTTTCTTTTACCAGAATGACTTACTTCCTGTCATCGTGCTCAAGTAATCATACTGACAACAAACAAAAGAACGAGGGAGCTTAAAAATAACAAGATAATGAAGACAAGCTCAAACAGTAAAATAACTGATAACTGAGGTCAACAGAATACAATACAAATACTTTGTCAATCCCAGAGTAAATTTCATTTATATATAAGGAATTACTGCTTTCAAAGTAAAAAGCAAGTGGATCCTGAAGGATTTGGAAGTGAAAATCCAGTTAGATCAGGGCTCTGCAACCTTTATGACCAAAAGAGCCATTTTATTGACTTTCAATGTTAAGTCCAGTTGTTCTGGAGCCATAAAGAACATTTAACCATTAAAATGAGGGAAATGCAGCTCATCAAGTTTCATACTTGATTTTGATGCACAAACGAAAAATATGTGTTCTGATGTTCATGAAGTTTAAGTTCAGAATTGTGAAAATTTTATTACATTGAACCTATTTTTGTTCCTGATTCTAACAGTTTCGTTCCTCTTTTCAAGTTTTTTTTTTGTTGACAGTTTTGAAATTTTAGCTGTTTTAGCCATTTTGCCTCTTTTGAAACAGTTTTGCATGCTTTTCTTCCTGCCGTATTTCATTTTCTTATGTTAGAAATTAGAGACGTTTCAGGTTTTTTAAGCTGTTCAATCATTTTTTTTCTTAGGGTTTTGCTATTTTTCCCAATTTTACTTGTACCTTTTTTTAAATCCCTTTCTAACGAAGAGTGACAAATCATATAATATAAAAATAAGTTTGATGTTTATTCACCTATCATGTTGTGAAGGCTTCCCAAAGCCACTACAGAGAGACTAAAGGGCCACATGTGGCTCCAGAGCCGCAGGTTGCACAACCCCGAGTTAGATGGAGAATTCATCCACATGGGAGCAGTTAAAGGCTGAATGTTTGGCTCAAGGAGACCAGGAACAGATTGGGAATTTAACCTACATACTTCAGATCGGGGCACAGCCGCTCTCCCAACCAAACCGGAGCCACACCTCACATCTGGGGAATTTCCGGAGGTCATCGTCACAGCCTCACCTCTGGTGAACCACCTGCATACTGGATAATGGTTTATTCCCTCCTGTCAGCTGACCATCATAAGGAGAACAATTCAACAGAGTTCCCCCTGCGGTGCTTGACTATACGAGTGTAATCTTCAAACTCATTGCAAAACTTTCATGATTATTGGGAGAGAGCTGGCTGCTGTGCTTTATGTTAAGAATGTTTTGGATTTATATGATTTTAACCGGTTCTTCATGGTCTTGACTCTTTGGAGATGATTAGACTGGGTTGTTGAACTGACACGATGAGTGTAGAATTCAAGGTCTTTATTTGACATTTTCATGCTTTCATACGTGAATGAAATACATTTTTCATTATCAACAGCATAAGGGACTGAAAAATATTAGTTGCACCAATGGACTGTAAAAAAACATTTAAAGTATTTCTTGTTCTTGGCAAGAAAAAAACTAAATCGAAAACCAAACATCGTATGAACAGAATTCAACCAGCAGTGGAAAGAGGCACTCCTCGATTCCATGCGGTTGTGTTTGATAGTTTTTTTGTGAGTGATGAGTACAACACTACTCACACAGCGTAAACAATCAGATTGTTGCTGGTAAGAACACGAGCTGCGTAAATTGTTGTTTTGTCACCCGACTTGGACGGTCGCCAGGCGAGCAGCCATGACTTTCCTGTTCAGTTGCTTTGAACATCAGAGGAGTACACGTTCACATTATTCCCCACCTCAATTAGAGCGTGCAGTAGATGGACGATACCGGAAGAAGATGGCTCGCCGTGGTAATCCCCAACACGCCTACAGAAGAAGAATGTGAAGCTGCAGAAGCACAATATGAGTGTAGCTGAAGCTGGGCAGAGTAGATGTCTCAGCTGTGGTTTATGCTTCAGTTTACAGAGATATGATCTCAAGCTGTTCTGTCACATCTGAAGATTTAAATCTGGCACAAACCTGCTGGGTTGGACTGAAAACAACCTCAGGGTGTCATCTGCATATGATTATTCTCATGGAGTAGATCAGGATGTTTCATCGTCCCAAAATTGTTGCCTAAATAACAAGTCTTACCGGCTGATATGTTAAAGTGTCCCGCAGTGAAGATATTTAACTTCGAGCCTCTGTCAGCTGTGTTTGATCGTCTTGCCTGGCGGCTGTCACTAGTGGTTTGTACCCGTGTGTATCACTGTATATATGAATGGGTGAATGCGGCAAGTCATCCACAACTGCACACAGACTGCTGAAGAAGTTAAATGCATCATGAAAATCAAAACCACCGTCGATTAAAAGCCCATAACAGTTGGTTTCATGTTTGTGATGCTCAGGACAAACTGGTTGTGCTGCTGTGTGGTTCTCAGCTGATATGAGGTCGACGCTTCAGATGCTTTGTGGATACTAACCCTTCTGGTCTCTCCAGCTGGTTTGGTTTGCAGCTGAGTGACAATCACTGACGTGCACAACAGCTGTTTATACGTCTAAGTTAATTTCTATTTCATGGAGAGAGCTGGTATTCTCTCTGCAACTCAGGGTGAGAACCTTCGTCTGGAGGAGGCTCATAAGTGTCATTTATCAGTCGGTCTGAAACCCCAGACTTCTGTGATGAAGTTGGATCGTGGCCAAAATTGGAGTGAAGTGAGTTGACTTTGCAGAAGGAGGCCTCTCTCTGCATTAAAGCTGCTTCCTCTCCACATTCAGACAAACTCAACAAGGCTCAGGGAACAGGGTGAATAATAGGAGGGGGACCAGGTGGGTTTGGTAATCAGATGTCTGAACCAACAATGAGAAGGACTACAAGCTATACTATACTTTGCTATGGTCTCAGTCATGGGAATGGTGTAAACCCCAGGACACATCCTCAGCAGTATACTCTGTAGTCAGGGAGCGTGTCGGCTTGTTAATACCAGAAACCCTCATCGAGGTGGCCACCTGCAGAGGGACCAGGCCTAAACTTGTGAGAATTGCCTAGTTTGCAAGTGGTGCAGCCCACAGGACTATGCATGGCAGGGGCCGTAGTCCTTCCTGAGTCCAGCTGAAGACTGACTGCATGGTGTGTACCTTGACCTGGATCTGAGGACGGGGGTGGACTGGGCGGGACTGGTGAGCACATCGTGTTGTTGATCTTTGAGAACATCCAGGGTCCTTTTGCTTTGTGCAGAACCACTGGTTCACCTGCTCCCGGATTCTAAGGTCTCTCAGCAGCATGATCCTGGAAGTAGCCACAAAAGCCCTACAGAGTCTCTGGTCCTGGTCCATGTTCAGGGTCTCAGGTCCTGGTCCTGGTCCATGTTCAGGGTCTCAGGTCCTGGTCCTGGTCCATGTTCAGGGTCTCAGGTCCTGGTCCATGTCCATTTAGTGGATCACAGTTTGTGACGATAAGACTTATAAGTCAGAGGGATTGTTACGTGCCGAGGGCACGATCGGCTGTTGTCAGTACCGGATCAGGAGGTTGCGAAAGGAGAGGTAGCAGAGCTGGGTGATGGTGCTCAAAAAGGTAGTGGTTTATTTACAAACCAAAATGGTGAGGTGTCCAACAAAGAAAAAAGAACCAAAGAAAACAATGGGCAAAGTAACAAACAAGCTGGCTCAGGACGTGCTGGTGCAGGAGGCCAGGACCCACTGGTCAACTCTCTCCCCCACAGGCAGCAGCTCAAGTTTCTTATACTGTGGCTGATTGACTGATTGGCTCCACCTGGCATGGCTGATTGGAAGAAGGGAGGTGAGGTGCAGAGCTCCTGCTCTCAGCACTCAGACAGGACGGCTCCAGGGCCGTAACAGGGATCCTGAAGAGGTCAGTAACAAAATCAATATTTAACCAATCTAACCTTATAACGTCGTGAAATTGTTACCAAAAAAGCAAATTTCCACATTTAAAATGCATAAACTGCACAGAAACCCCCCAAAAGCAGAGATGTGTCTAAACTCTCTGAACTAGAGTAGATTATCATCGTTTGGCAGGATCTGTCTCTGGAATGTTCACTGAGTAAACTTTACTGTTCGTGGTTCTAAAACAACAGATAAATGAAGAGATTTGTCTCTTCACAGGTAAACATGCTGGTTTATGGAAGGTTAAACGAATACGATGATCAAACAGGCCAAAGCAAACAACTGGAAACAGGCTCCAGCTGTTTCTGTCTCCTCTGTATCGGTCCTGCTCCGGGTCGTCAAGAGTCACTCTGCAGGCCTTCTGGATTTTCTGTTGTGGGTCAATTCTGAGTTTATGTAATGTAATGTAATGTAATCCTGCTTAGCAATGCTTGTTGTTATGAAACAAAAAAAAGAAAGAAACCTGGTCACATTACACATGTCTTCCCTGTACTGAAATGGATTACATGTTCCTTATTTTTCTTCATTTCCTCATCATGTAATGCTGTCACATGTAATCCGCAGGTCAGACCTGTTCACTGAGGGCTCTGCATTATGACTGAAATCAATGAACAGGTGAGAGTGTGGCTGTGTGTGTGTGTGTTTATTACACACCTTCGACCCTAAGACCCTCAGGTTGGATTCAGTGTTTGGAAATCCTGACATGAATGAAATGGGATTTCACCCCCCAAAAAAACATGTACGGAGAGAAAACAGCCATTACTTGATCATCTTTATCATTCCTCCTCCACCCAGTGAAATACACTGACTTCCGGTTCTGTTAAAGCTGATATTTCAGGATCTGTCTGGAATACTCTGAAGCTTTGTGTAACTCAGGGTGTGAGAAAAGCTGCAGCCTGCTGCCCTCCAGTGGTTCATCCCATCACATGCATGGCTGAAGGAAATCTTCCCTTCTGAGTGAAGCTGTCCTGAATATTCATTGAATTAAAAGCCTTCATAGATTCTTGCTGGGTTCAGTGAATTTCTGCTGCAGGGGAGTCCACTGGCCTTTCAAACCGTCTCCACACAAGTTGTGGATCTTTTCTGTAAAGCGGTTTGCGTTCGGCCTGTGATGGACCGAAATCCTTCCTGAGTGTCCCGCCAATCAGCCGCAGATGGATGAGCTTACAGCCAGGTCTGCCGTCAGGTCCTGCCTCATGGTGAAGCACGGCGGCGGCAGCATCATGATGCAGAGATGCTTCGTAGCTTCAGGGCCCAGGCAGTTTGTTAAGGTAAAAATAAATGTTCAGAACAGAAAGAAAATGTAACAATTCCAGAGGTGTATAGTAACGAAGTAGATGTACTTCGTTACACTACTTCAGTAGTTTTTTTTTCAGGATTTGTACTTTGCTTGAGTTTTTTTTTAAATCAAGACTTTTACTTAGCTACATTTAAAAGTAAAAAAATATACTTTGACTTTGTTACTTTGGCATTTGCCACCTCGTTACTCGTGACAAATTAAAACAATCAAATAGATATCTGGAATGCGCAGGTCTGAGAGGATGAGAAGAACCACGTACGGTACTCCTGCGAGGATTAAGGTGACGGGCGCGCACGCACCTCAGCAGCACAACATGTCGAGGGCGAGACAGACGACGGGGAGACAGACGACGGCAGAGCTTCGGCAAAAGACGACGGTCACCCTTGGTCATACCTGGCAACAATGTTCAGCTGCCTCGGGATGGGGGTAAATCCCAAAACCTACCGAATGAAGTGCATGCTGTGCCTTCCAAAGTGCCATGAGATAAAGGCACTTCACAACTCTCCATCCAACCTCAAGAAACACATTGAGGTCAGTGAATAAGTGAGTTAATCGTTGATAATGTCATGTCATGTGGCATCAGGAGCAAAGTGCTGGGCTTTTATCGACCATCAGTAAAGGCTAATAAATATGTGCTAGTAGTTTTACATAGTTTTAACCAACATTTTGCCCTTTTCGTTTGCCAACATTACGTGCTGGTAAGAAGCAAGATGCTAACGCTATGTGCTAATAACATAAGCAACTTGGCCGTAGATAATATCTTGCAAAAAAATATTTTGCAGGAGGGTCAATAAAACAAGGTTAGCATCTTAACTTACTCAAACAAGGCAGTTTTCCTCCTGCATGATCCATTTTTAATATCAAGTGCTTCACCTGTCTATGAAAAATACACAAATCATACAAAATCAGTAACTTGAAGTTAAGCATTAGGTTTGTTGTTGTTTGGAGCTGTAGTAAAATAGCATGCCTTTCAATAAAATGGCTTTGTTTTTGTTTTTTAAATTGCATTTGCTGTACAGCAATTAGATGTCCAAGCTCAGTGTGCTCTATTATGTTTCAGCTTTAAGCAATTTGGTATTTGTGTAAGATAAAATATAGCTGACAGTTGACCAACATTTTTTTTTTTATCAATGTTTGACATGCCCACAAATGGGACATCAGGGTGAGAGTGATGGGACCAATCCAGACCGATCATTGTGGTAAATGTTGACCTCCACCATCAAACAGACCACCTTGCTGGATACCCGATCCAGATCTCAGAGTGCAGCTGACAGGGCCATTGTTCAGTATGTCGTCAACGCGCTCCAGCCATTGTCAACTGTTGAAAATGAAGCCTTCAGAGAGCTTCTCACAGATCTCCTCCCTACTGCCAAAGTCATCACACGTGTCACCCTGAGATCAAGGATTGAAGATTTAACAGACTATGAAAAGCATGTTCACTGAGGAGCTGAGTAAAGTGGATCACATGGCCACCACTACAGACTGCTGGTCAGTTAGGAGAAGGAGCTTCCTCGGTGTGACTGCCCATTGGGCGAACCCGACAGATATAGCGAGACGATCAGTAGCCCGAGCTTGCAGACAGCTCAGAGGTTCCCACACTTTTGATGTTTTGGCCACCACACTCAATGACAACCATTCTGACATCAGGAACAAAGTTGTGAGGACAACAACCGATAATGGCTCCAACTTCCTGAAGGCTTTCCAAATTTTTGGTGTGGACAAAAACAATAATGAAGCAGAAGAGGAGAAAGAGGATGAGGAAGAGAACGAGGATGAGGACGGGGATGAGATGGAGGAGGGAGTGGAATTTGTTGACATGACTGCGGTCCTAGATGAGAATGATGGCTTTGAGTTTGAGCTTCCAAAACATCAACGATGTGCTTGTCATCTCCTCAACTTAGTGTCTACAGTTGATGCGGAAAAAGCAACAGCCAACGATGGACACAAAAAACTGCAACGCTCGACATTCAGCAAGTGTAATGGGCTGTGGAATAAGTGTGGAAGATCCTGCCAAGCAGCTGAAGCTGTGGAAGATGCCTGCTCCCTCCAACTGCTGCGACCAAACGCCACCAGGTGGAACTCCATGTTTATGGCTCTCAAGATTCTGAGAGAAAAGGGAGAGCCAGCTTTGAGAGAGATCTGTGCAGAACTGAAGGCTCCAATGTTCCATAATTGTGAAACAGTGGTTTGTTTTCACCCTAACAGATTCCATCCAGTTGAGTTCACTTTCCTTAAAGAGTGCTACACCACCATGTGAGTGTGAAAGTCGCTCATTTCGGCTATTTCTTCATCCATTGCCAGTGTTATCATAAAGTCAGCTCGTCTACCGTCTTCATGTGGGTCAGCTGACAGTTTTTGCTAACTTAGCCACAATTAGCTCAGATGGGAACGTTGGAGCTCCTCTCCCCAGCAGAGAGGCACTGTGAGTCGGCTCTGCTCTGCTCTGCTCTGATGGGATCTGCTGCGCTTGAGAACTGAAAGGGTAGCATGAGGGTCCTCCCTGTTAGTGTCATCCCACTCCTCGTCATTACATACCTTCCGTTGTGGTTTGACACTCTGTTGAATAAATACTGATTGCTTGATTGCTACAGGTGTCATTTTAGTCCTGGAGTTCATAGTTATGTGCTTTTATTTGTTTTTTTATGTATGATTTATTTATAGATTTTGAGCAAGGAAACAAGCAAGTGGATAACATCAGTATCATGTATCGGAGGCTTACATGAAAAAGTATATATCCACAGATATTAACAGATATATATTAAATGTGGCTAATAACAAAGAGAACAGCATAAAATCAGACAAGAAAAAGAAAATACAACCACAACAGAACAACACAAAAGAAAAAAGAAAAAAAAAACACACAGTCTACACTGCGACCAGTGCCAAGTGCTACTACTATTATCTGGCAAAAGATGTAAGTCCTTTCTGAAATCGGTACTGGAGCATGAATAAAGAACAAAAATCTTGAGTCATGGGGTTAGTTGAAGTGTCAGTGACAAGACATGATGTTGAAAGGGTGACCAGTCTTTACAAAATATACCATCAGAACCTCTGAGAGAATGCTTCATTTTTTCCAAATTCATAAATGAAAGTGCATTTCTTATCCAGTGAGAGTGGGTAGGTGGGTGAGGATCTTTCCAGCGCATAACCCCCAATTTCCACCGGACGCGAAAGCGCCATGCCGCGCAACAGAGCGCCAGCATCTTGCTCCTAAAATCAATGCACACTGGCAGTGCAGCGCAGCACCGTCCGGATGGGGAGGGCTGCTCCTCTGAGAGGCTCTCCTGCTCTCGATATCACACGAACAACACATGATATACGTAAACAGAAAAAAAAAAAAAAAAAACACACCTCATTTCGCTTCTGCAAGGTCGCTCTGCTCATCCCAGCCACATTGATCTGTGATTTATAGTACTTCCAGCAAGGGTGAGTGCATGGTTTATGTTTTGATCTCAAATCAGTGCTTTTCTTTATCCAAAAGTTACTTTTGTATGGTTTATTCTATATAAAGAATGGTACTTTCCGCGTTTGCTGCTGTCTGGGACCCTGTTGAGCTGATTCTCGTGCCTCCTCAGGCAGTGTAATAACAACATATAGGAAACAATTTCTGTCTGTGAGGTCGTGCATTGTGTTTTATTTCGAAACTTCCGGCGTAACTTCCTGTCTGGTGCTTTCTCAACGACAGTGAATTTACGAGATTTAGAAGTGGCGGCACAGAAAATAGAATTGAAGCGAATCTTCTGGGACGCAGCGCTTTCGCGTCCGGTGGAAATTGTCTCATAGAAGAGAATGGGTTCTAAGTGCTGTGCAGTATGTTTGAAGGCGCGGTGCGTGCGACGCTTTCACGTGCGGTGGAAATTGGGGGTGAGAATGCCTCTTCTAGACAGTAATGTGAGATAAGCAATAAGTTCTTCAAAATGAGATGGCAAAGAATGGAGGGTAGGTAGAATCCCAAACAGAGCAGTCAGAGGTGATTTTGGAACTGTAACAGATGAAATAGCAGAAAGTGAATCAAAGACTGCATCCCAAAATGCAGACAGTACAGGGCAGGTTAGAAACATGTGGGTGAGGTTAGCCGGGCCTGAATTACATTTAGGACAGTTGGGATCTGTGCCTGGAAAAATCCTTGCCAGCCTACTTTTCAATCAATGTACCCTATGAACTTACATTGGATAACGCAATGATGGGCACAGATAGATGAGGAATGGACCTGTTTCAGAATACATTGCCACTGTTCATCATTAATATCCACATCAAGCTCCTCCGACCAAATCAGACGGAGGTGATCAGTGCTTTTATTTGTTAACTGCTATCAAGGAATATGACTCTCTTAGTGTGCATGAGAGGAGATATTGCAAGAATTGTGGACTTGTGTGTAGCGTCTGCTAATATTGTAGTGGGCTGGTCTGGACAGAAAATGCCAGGGCCGAATTTTTGTCCCAGTCCACCCCTGGCTGCAGACACCTGGTATCAGGCGGGAAGAAAGACACACTGTGAAAAAAAAACAAAAAAAAAACAACCTGTTTTCACTTCATTGAGGGAGTTCGATCATAGAAATTTAGCTTAAAGGTATTTAAAATAATGGGATTTCTCTGCATAAGCGTTTGTAGTAATATAGGTAGAACTTTTAAAGAAAATTTCTATAAATATGATTTTTTTTTTTGCACAAATGCTGTCAATCGCTTACATTTTTTTTAAAACTAATCAATCCAGCTATGACCACAGTTTACTGCAATGAATGGCATCATTTGTGAACTTAAAATCAACACACAAAAGCACTGATTTAATGCACAAAAATGTCTTTATCTGAATCTTTTAACTTAAGTGGTGAAGCAGTTTCTCATCAGAAAACTCACAAAAGTGGGATTTGAACCATCCAACATTGCAAAGTTGAGCTGTTCAAGGGAAGGCCAGTCCCAGAACATGGACACCACAGGATGCCCTCCATTAAGTAATTGCAACTAATTCAATTAAAATTGACAGCACTGATTTGACCTTCATTTGAACCTGCCACCTTAAAGTGGTGGGGGAGTTTTAGTGCCCACGTGATCCCAGGAGCTATGTTGTCCGGGGCTTTATGCCCCTGATAGGGTCTCCGATGACAAACAGGTCCTGGGTGATGGGCCAGACCAGGGGCAGGTCAACAGCCCTTCTGAATATATTACAATCGAGGTCCGTGACATCGCCCGGTATGGCGCAGCCGGGGCCCCACCCTGGAACCAGCCTGGGGTTGGGGCTCGCAAGCGAGCGCCTGGTGGCCGGGCCTTTGCCCACGGGGCCCGGCTGGGCTCAGCCCGAAAGGGCGACGTGGGCCGACCCTCCGGTGGACCCACCACCCACCAAGGGAATCGTAGGGGCTGGGTGCAATGTGGATTGGGTGGCAGCCAACGGCAGGGTGCCCAGCAACCCGATCCTCAGACACAGAGACTAGCTCTAGGGACATGGAATGTCACCTCGTTGGCGGGGAAGGAGCCCGAGCTTGTAAGGGTGTTGAGAGATACCGGCTAGATATAGTCGGGCTCACCTCCACACACAGCCTGGGCTCTGGAACCCAACCTCTCGAGAAGGGCTGGACTCTCCACTTCTCTGGCGTTGCCCACGGTGAGAGGCGGCGGGCTGGTGTGGGTTTGCTTATAGCCCCACAGCTCAGCCGCCATGTGTTGGAGTTCACCCCAGTGAACGAGAGGGTCGCATCCCTGCGCCTTCGGGTCGGGGATAGGTGCCTCACTGTTGTTTCGGCTTATGGGCCGAACAGCAGTGCAGAGTACCCGGCCTTCTTGGAGTTCCTGGGAGGGGTGCTGGATAGAGCTCCGACTGGGGACTCCATTGTTCTACTGGGGGACTTCAACGCCCACGTGGGTAGCAACAGTGAGACCTGGAAGGGGGTGATTGGATCGCATGGCCTCCCTGATCTGAACCCGAGTGGTGTTCTGTTATTGGACTTCTGTGCTAGTCACAGTTTATCCATAACAAACACCATGTTCGAGCACAGGGGTGTCCATAAGTGCATTTGGCACCAGGACACCCAAGGTCGGAGGTCGATGATCGCCTTTGTTGTCGTGTCATCTGACCTCCGGCCACGTGTTTTGGACACTCGGGTGAAGAGAGGAGCAGAGCTGTCGACCGATCACCACCTGGTGGTGAGTTGGATTCGCTGGCGGAGGAGGAAACCGGACAGACTTGGCAGACCCAAACGTGTTGTGAGGGTCTGCTGGGAACGTCTGGTGGAACCCTCTGTCAGCAGGGTTTTCAACTCCCACCTCCGGGAGAGCTTCTCTCATGTCCCGAGAGAGGCTGGGGACATTGAGTCCGAGTGGACCATGTTCTCCACCTCCATTGTCGAAGCAGCTGCCCGGAGCTATGGTCGTAAGGTCTCCGGTGCCTGTGGTGGCGGCAACCCCCGAACCCGGTGGTGGACACCGGAAGTAAGGGCGGCCATCAAGCTGAAGAAGGAGTCCTATCGAGCCTTGTTGGCTCATGGGACTCCCGAAGCAACTGACAGGTACCAGCAGGCCAAGCGAACTGCAGTCCGAGTGGTTGTGGAGGCAAAAACTGGGGTCTGGGAGGAGTTCGGGGAGGCCATGGAGGAAGACTATCGGTCAGCCTCGAAGAAATTCTGGCAAACCATCCGGTGCCTCAGGAGGGGAAAGCAGGTCTCCACTAACACTGTTTACAGTGGAGGTGAGGAGTTGCTGACCTCAACTGGGGAGATCATAGGACGGTGGAAGGAATACTTCGAGGACCTCGTCAATCCTGTCGCCACGTCTTCCGTGGAGGAAGCAGAGGCTGAGGTCTCAGAGGTGGACTCGTCCATCACCCAAGCTGAAGTCACCGAGGTGGTTGGTAAGCTCCTCGGTGGCAAGGCACCGGGCGTGGACGAGATTCGCCCTGAGTACCTCAAGTCTCTGGATGTGCAGTGTCTTGGTTGACACGTCTCTGTAACATTGCGTGGCGGTCGGGGACAGTGCCTCTGGATTGGCAGACCGGGGTGGTGGTCCCCCTGTTTAAAAAGCGGGACCGGAGGATGTGCTCCAACTATAGGGGGATCACACTCCTCAGCCTCCCCGGGAAAGTCTATTCCAGGGTACTGGAGAGGCGGATTCAACCGATAGTCGAACCTCGGATTCAGGAGAAACAATGCGGTTTTCGTCCTGGTCATGGAACAGTGGACCAGCTCTACACCCTCCATAGGGTGCTCGAGGGATTGTGGGAGTTTGCCTAACGAGTCCACATGTGTTTTGTGGACTTGGAGAAGGCGTTAGACCGCATCCCTCGTGGTGTCTTGTGGGGGGTGCTCCGGGAATACGGAGTCCGGGGCCCCTTGTTAAGGGCCGTCCGGTCTTTGTATGACCAGAGTAGGAGTCTGGTCCGCATTTGCCGGCAGTAAGTCGGACCTGTTCCCGGTGCATGTTGGACTCCGGCAGGGCTGCCCTTTGTCACCGGTTCTGTTCATTATTTTTATAGACAGAATTTCTAGGTGCAGCCAGGGGCCGGACGGGGTCCGGTTCGGGGACCACAGGATTTCATCTCTGCTTTTTGCAGATGATGTTGTCCTGTTGGCTTCATTGAGCCCAGACCTACAGCATGCACTGGGGCGGTTCGCAGTCGAGTGTGAAGCGACAGGAATGAGGATCAGCACCTCCAAATCCGAGGCCATGGTCCTCAACCGGAACAAGGTGGCTTGCCCTCTCCAGGTCGGTGGAGAGACCCTAGCTCAGGTGGAGGAGTTTAAGTATCTTGGGGTCTTGTTCACGAGTGAGGGACGGATAGAGGTGAGATTGACAGGCAGATTGGTGCAGCGGCTGCAGTGATGCAGTCGTTGTATCGGTCCGTTGTGGTGAAGCGTGAGCTGAGCCGAAAGGCGAAGCTCTCGATTTACCGGTCAATCTACGTTCCCACCCTCACCTATGGTCATGAGCCTTGGGTCATGACCGAAAGATCCCGGATCCAAGCGGCTGAAATTAGCTTCCTCCGTAGGGTGGCTGGGCGCTCCCTTAGAGATAGGGTGAGGAGCTCAGTCACCAGGGAGGAGCTCGGAGTAGAGCCGCTTCTCCTCCACATCGAGAGGGGCCAGCTAAGGTGGCTCGGGCATCTGTTTAGGATGCCTCCTGGACGCCTCCCTGGGGAGGTTTTCCGGGCATGTCCCACCAGGAGGAGACCCCGGGGAAGACCCAGGACACGCTGGAGAGACTATGTCTCTCGGCTGGCCTGGGAACACCTTGGGATTCTCCCAGAAGAGCTGGAGGAAGTGTCTGGGGACAGGGAAGTCTTGGCATCTCTGCTGAGACTGCTGCCCCCGCGACCCGGCCCCGGATAAGCAGTTGAAGATGGATGGATGGATGGATGGATATTGTACTTCTACATCCAGCATATTGAAGAAAATATTAGTTTTATGTTGTTCTTCTTAACTTGAATCTCCATTTTGAAACTGTCAGGTGACAGATGTTTGAGAAACATGAATAAAGTGCTGATGTGATCACTCTAGACCAGAAGTGTCCAACCCTGTTCCTGCAGAACCTGGATCTGGCAGGTTCTCTTTCTCTCACTCCTTCGACACACCTGCTGCAGTAACAGGCTCGTCACTGGGCTCTGCTTTGTGCCCGATGAGGACAGAATCATTGGATCTAGGGCTGTCGTGGTATACCGGTATTGACGATAATCGTGGTATTAAAAAATGAAACTTCAATGTCGTGTTCAAAATGCGAATATGATATCGTAAAGAGGCTCTAGTGCCACTTGAAACGTGTTGAAGTGTATTTTCAAAATCCGCTCCTGTTCTTCCGCCCTGCTTCGTCTCCCTCCTGCAGCACCCCTTCCCCTCCCCCTCCCCTCACATATAAACACAGCAGAGCAGCGGTAGCGGCACGGCTCCTAGCTAACGTGGCTCCCAGTTAGCGAGCATCACAGTGAACTAAACATGTCAGCGATGGCCGACAACGACAGCGAGACGCTATCCTAACCCGAAAAAAGTGTGTTTAGCAACACTGACTGCACGTTGATGCAAGCCGGGTAGTAGTGGGGCCCCATTAGGTAGGTTCCAGATGTGTCATTGTAATGTATCCAGGGGGTTTCAAATTGTGTCGCTGATATCCGCCGTCTTCTCCGCCGGCCCCCTTCGAGCAACTAACCAGTGAGTACTCGGAAAGGGCCCCATGCGAGTGATTTTCGACACGTTGTTGTTGCAGCGTCTCGTGTAAAATTAAATTTGTCATTGAAATATACTGATGTCAGTCGTTCCTCGGGACCCCCTTTAGCTCGGGGCCCTAGCCAGTAGCGGTGCCTCTGGCTGGGAGAAGGCAGCTGCTGCGCTCATTCCGCCTCGGATTTAAACAAACAAATAAACAAAATTCTCGACAGTGTGGTGGTGGTATAGGATTTCACCCCAACAGGGCCCGTGGGTTTTCATAACCCACCAACCCTACGTAAATTACGCCTCTGCTGTGGATCCTCTGTTAATCAATTCAATTTAATTCAATTCAATTTTATTTATATTGCACATTTAACAAAACAACTTCCGTTGACCAAAGTGCTGCACAGAAATAGAAAAGTAAAAAGAAAAAGATAGAATAAATAAAAATAAAAGGCTCACCTAAACATAAACACAGATAAGACAAATAAGACACCAAGAATATACTCCTGATCTGACATCTAGGGGGAGGCTATTCCAGAGGGTGGGCACAGCTACAGAGAAGGCTCTGTTACCTCTGGTTTTGAGCCTGGCTTTAGGGACAACCAACCGGAGATGGTCAGCTGACCTCAAGTCTCTGGTCGGCGAGTAGGGCTGCAACATATCCGTCAGGTATGGGGGGCCCAAGGAGTGCAAACACTTAAAAGTGATCAATAAAATTTTAAATTCCAGTCGAAATTGGATGGGCAGCCAATGTAAAGTGCGCAGCACAGGGGTGATGTGCTCCTGCTTCTTTGTTTTAGTCAGGAGACGGGCTGCAGCATTCTGTATACTTTGCAAGCGCTGCAGGGCGCCCTGGTCCAGCCCAACATACAAAGCATTGCAATAATCCAAACGAGAAGTTATAAAAGCATGGATCACTCTTTCAAAATCAGCCAGAGGAAGATAAGATTTAATTTTGGCCAGAGTCCTCAAATGGAAAAAGCTGGTCTTGATGACAGAACTGATGTGTTTGTCAAATTTAAACAAAGGGTCGACCATCACCCCTAAGTTTCTCACAAAAGTTCATCAGATTTTAATTAGTTGAGTGTGACTACACTTTTTGTACACAGTTGTACAGTTACTGTTCTCATATTGTTTCAACACCTCATTTGACAGGTATTCTGAATGTAATTCATCAGGGAAACGAGAGAAAACAAACAAAAATAAAATTAAAGATGAATCTAAATGTTTGTGCCATTATGAAATTTTTGCTGATACCGTGATAATATCGTTATCGTGATATTTTTTGCCCATGATAATCGTGAAGAGAAAATTTGATATCATGACAGCCCTAATTGGATCCTGCAGGAACTGGGTTGGAGACCCCTGGTCTAGACTGACTATCAGAGAGATAAACTCCGGGTTCTTTTGGTCACGACTGTTCCTGGCCGGGAAGGCAGATGTGGGAAATACACCGCGTCACAGCTGACATCCGAGAGCCAAGAAGTGATGGTGCTCTGAGTCTCTGAGCACCACAGGAAGCTGGACGTGCTGGTTGTTGACAGCGTCACGCGCCTCTCTGAGGACGGGGTAGCTCCGTCTCCGTCTTCCTTGTCAGACTTAGCTCGCCACCTGTCCAAGACTTTTTCAATGGTGTCGCTTTTGGATGCCCACAGCGCCGCGTAGCACTTGGGCAAGAAGTGGCAGAAGATGATGCCGTAGCTGGACACCAAAATGGCAGACGCCTGCACGCGGGTGCCGTCCTCCGCGCTGGTGATGTAGACGGGGATGAAGCACACCCACACAAACAGGTACATGAGCATGCTGAAGATTATGTAGCCCGTTTCGCTGAACTCCTGAGGAACCTTCCGACCTTTGAACGCCAAGAGGAACCCGATCAATGCCAGCAGGGCTATGTAACCCAGCATAATGCCAAAGCCAATGTAGGTGTTCCCTTCTTTGCACTCCAGGACTTTCCTCATACTTTGTGCAGACGGAGGCGTGTCGTCGACGTCAGGGGAATCGAAGATGAGCCAGAGAAGACAGATGACCGCTTGGAGACTTGTCAGCACAACAATAATGACAGGTGGCTTGTAAAGTTTGTGTAGTCGCTTGTGCAATAGCTGTCCAAAGGGGAGGAAAGCCAGGAAGGTGCGGTACGCTTTCACCAGGATGCAGGAAACGCACAGAGTGAAGCCCATGGCGTACATGGTCTGCCGGGCCCTGCAGATGTGCACGGTGGGTCTGCCCATGAACAAAACCACGCTCGCAAAGCTCACCGCTAAACCGGCCATCATCACACAAGACAGTCGCACCTCGGCTTGCTTCATGGGCAGCGAGTTCCTGTACACCAAAAAGATAACTAAGATAACCAGCAAGAGCAAAACCCCGAAGGCGGCAGCGGCGATCATGGTGAGAGGATGAGGCTCGGTCCAGCGTAGGAAGAACTCCGATCTGGGCCGGCAGTGAGTCCATCCCTTCAGAGACCAAGTCTCATTAGGACACGTCTTACAGTCCTGAACATCTGTTGAAGAACATCAACAGCAGTATATCAAAACAGACATTCTGGTTCTTGTAGGAAGTTCTTAGATGCATACACATTTTCAAAAGGACATCTTAGACTACAGCTACACAGCAGGTCTTAACGCTCAGACTGGAAATTGGATTTTTTAAAGATTTGATAAACATTTATCGAGTGACTCATATCTCATTTTCACAATTATACAGGCCGATAACCTCAGAAACCTTGTGTGCTTGTAGTGATTACAAACCCCAGGCTACACATCTGAACCAAGGAACCAAGACAAACTCTGCTTTCAATAGATCACTGAGATTTCAGTTAACATCATTACGGTGACTTTATGACGTACCCCAGTCCTCTGAGTAGGTTCCCTCCTCACACTCGATGCAGGTGTAGCAGCAGGATATGTTCAGGATCTTCTTCACCCATCCGGGACGGCAGCTCTCCGAGCATCGGGACTGAGGAGTCTATCCGGGAAGAACATGACGGCAGCTGGGTCAAAGTGGTGCGGAGGTCGTGGAGCTCAGAATTACAGGGTGTTTTTCAGAATTTAAATGGCATCTTCTAACTTCAGCTTGTCCTCACAACATTAATTCAACTGTTACCTTTAAAACTTTTGCTGTTAGACAAAGAGTTGAAGCAAAGCTGTGGTTGAGTGGAGGGTTGTCTTACCGATACATTTTCGGTTGAAAGCCAAGTGAATTCTTTGCCATCCAGTTCTATTCGATTATATAGGATGCTGTATTTCCCAAACTTTTGAAATCTTCGTCCAGAGCCATGTTTTTCCCACAAAATCAGATCATAGCCATTCACAAAGTCGCCATTTTTGTCGAAGAAATACATCTGGTTCTCAAATTCAAACCTGATGTTTTTGAGTTCCTGGAGGAGCTGAAACCAAAAGAGCAAAACCAAAGCTCTCTTATCTGCGATCCACATTTTTACAACAACCAGAAGGAATCTACTCTGAAACTTAATCTTACCTTCCACGGAGGAAAGTCGACTTCTCCGGAACACGAGGAACTGTTGCACCTGAGTAGTTTTTTGAGAGCGTGTGCTACAGCCCACACAGCAACTCGGTGCGAGAAGGGTTCGCTGGTATCGGTCGCCTTGAGGAGGTAATCGTCCTTTTGATCCGGGGAGTAACTTGAATCACATGCATACTTCAACAGATCTACACATTTGGATGGAGGATTACTGGAGCCACATTCAGCAGAGCAGTTGGACCTCAAGTTCTTATATTCCTCGATGAAGAAGTTGTATCCTCCTTCAGTCACCGTGAGATTCGTCAGAAAGTCATCGAAGGATTGGCTCCTGAAGGAGACAAAGGTGAAACCCAAAATGTCCCCAACTTCATTGATTCCATCCATCTGAGCGATGGCCGAGCTCCTGGACCAGACGTCGCTGGCTATCCACACCCGAGACGTGTTCGTCTTCAGCATCTCCTTGAAGAGCAGCTCCACCAGCTCCGCCTTGAGTATGAGCAGCACCACCTGAGCGCGGGACGAGCGGATCACCTCGGCCACCTGCTGGATGCGACGGTCGTTTTGGGAATGATCGAGGTAATGGTGCAAAGTCTCCTGATAGGACAGGCACACGCCGTTCTCTTCGGCATCCCACAGGAAGCTCTGGAATGCCGCTTTTCCATAGTCATCATCCCCGTACACCACCCCGACCCAGTTCCAGTCGTAGTAGCTCATGATGCTGGCGATGGCTTTTGTCTGGTGTATGTCGCTGGGGACGGTCCGGATGACAGCGGGGTGAAGCAGCTTGTCGCTCAGCTCTGGGGACGTCGAGGCACTGCTCAGCTGGTGGGATGAATGAAAGGCTTTATGATTACAAACCTTCAGAAAATGAGTAAGACGTTTTAAGCAGGGTGCCGGTGGCCTACCAGAGGGACCATGTAGACGTTCAGCAGCTTGGCCAGAGCGATGGTCACCTGAGAGTACCTCGCCCCTAGAACCACCTTGACAGCCGGCCTGAAGTCAGAGTTGTCACACTCCAGGTGGTTGGAGCGGTTGAACGCCAGCATGTGCTCCGCATTCAGCAGTGCCTTGCTGGCGTACGAGCACGTGTCGCACAGCAGGTAGCCCAGACGCAGACCCGGCAGGAACCCGGCCGCATTCACCTGCTGGATCTCGTGGATGACGGCCATGGATCTCACAAGCGACGACAGGTCGAAGCTGGAGACACAGTGCGAGAGCAACAGCTTTCTGTTTTAATCCAAAAACAAGAACTGCAGAAAATAACAAAAGAACTGGACAATGCTGACGTTTTCTTTACCTTCAACTGAATCAGAATTTATTTGTACGTATAACAACACAGTGTTCTTTCTAAGTGGAGTTTAAATTAGTGTTCTCCAAACACTGGGATCATTTGGCTCCAGGTCTGTGAAAGGCTAAAGGGGGACTTGAACCCACACGATGGGATGCTGGGTCCCAAAGCCAGACCAGGTGACAGCTGCTGATCTATACTGAACACTCATCGATCTATTGTTTCTTTAGAGCAGTGATCGTCAACGGATGCATTACATCCCAAAAGTGGAGAGAGGCGAAGCTGAAAATGAATGTCACATCATCTCTTCACACTTCTGAATAGTAGGTGTTGATCACACCTTCTGATGTGCGTTAACAACCACCAGGAGACCCACAAAGTTTATTCATGCATGCTGGTCCAGCCTGGCAAAACCACAGGGACAACTTAGACGACGAGTTGTGATTTTCATTGTATATATAATAAGCTGTTTTCTTTTTTCTGAAGTGTTAAAGGGGCACAGCGCAGTTTTAAATATTACATTTTCAATTATTCACACCCACACACGTTTTCACCTTTGCCCGATGGGCAGCAAGAGCTATTTTTGCAAGATCGCAGTCGCTCCTATTTTCCTGTGCACGGCACTGAAGGCACAGCAATATGAGTGATTTGGGTACGAATCGCTCTGAGCATGACGTAATGCGCGCTCCCGCTGGCCTGGTAATCCTTAAGTTTTGATTTGTCCGCCATTACTCTGCCAGACGCTTAGCAGCCAACAACTGAGCAGTACTGAGGATGGAGCTTCCAGAAAGTAAGAAAAGACCGGCTTCTAGCACTGCCACAACTCCAGCACAGACCCCACCAGGCAAAAGAAACTTACGGCCCGAACGCACTGGACGCGGAAGCGCCGCGCGCGGTAGCGCCACGCACGGCACTTCTGATTGCCTCCCATGTTAACCTATCTGACCAGCCTCACCGAACGCGCAGTGGAGCGCCGCGGCTCGCGCTCTGCAGCACCCCCGCTCTGCTTCGTTCTAATTTTCGCGCGAGCCGCGAGCGCCGGGAGCGCCATATGTCAAGCTGGATCAAGCAGATCGGACCAGACAGGAAGTCGGAACCAGAAAAGGCAAGAAAATCCGGTCAATTTTCAAAATAACATAAATTAAATGACGATTAGTTACGGACGGTGTTGCTCGCCCATCTATAATTTGTCACTTGGGTCTAATCACAAGAGAGATGGACACACAAACAGACATACGCATGTACGCACCCAAACACACACACACACACACACACACACACACACACACACACACACACAGCGACAGACATTCACGTGATGCAGAAAAAAAGAGCACAGGAGGAGAAAATGTCTCTCCACAGGTCACCAACACACACACATGCACTGTCAGAGCGAGACAGAGGGAAAAAACGTGAAAACCGAGAGCTGACGAAGCCACCCGAGTGCAGCCGATGTGTGACCAGCGCGGAGAGCGCAGGCAGCAGATACGCCTCCAGTGCGAACAGCCAAGCGCCAGCGCGGAGACGCGCGCTATGCGTGCGGCGCCTCCGCTACACTTCCGCGTCCAGTGCGTTCCCGGCGTTACATTTTACTCGAGCGCTGCTAAAAGAGCGAGGAAGGAGTTCCCCTCTTCTGTGCACGTACATGGACACAAGCCACAGACACGAGCTTTTCACTAAGCTACAGTTACGCCTAAGGCCTGCAGGGGTCGGTGTTTCGCATAAAACGAGCAAACTGCGCTGTGCTCCTTTAACACCTGGAATAATGAAGCAATCCATTATGAAACATCATCTCAGTCAAGATCATTTTGACTTCATTACTTCTGCTTAAAAACACTGTGTCTCTTATAAAAGAGGCTTAATTTTGTGCAGTAAAGAGCTAATGGAGCATGATAAGGTGATATTTCTCCCCCATGACCATTTAGCTTTATAGCTCAACTTGTCTGTTTTTTTTTTTTTTTTTTGTTTTTTTTGTTTTTTTTGGTGCCATAATATTCTGTGTATCTGCCTCTGGTTCAAACTGCACATTTCCAACTTAAATATTTTTCTTGATTTGGGGTGATGAGAGATGAAAATGGGTTTGGAGGTCAGGCCAGGAGAGAATCAACACTTTGAACTGAGACTTGAAGTTCGCCTGAGGCAACCGGAACGCAGAGCAGGAGAGAGAAATGAAGTCACCGTTCTTTATTCGTGTCATGCCCTGTGCCCCTTCAGCCATGTGGCCATTTTTTTTTTTTTTTTTTTGCATGCCCTGTTTTTTTGCATGCCCTGCTTGTCTGTTCCTGTTGTTCTTCCTGCTCTCCTACCTCATTAGTGCCCTAATGTGCCTCACCTGTGTCTACCTTATCTAAAGCCTGCCTCCTTCACTTGTCCTTGTCGGTGCGTTGTGATCCTGATAATAAACAGGCTCAGGTCCTTCCATCCTGCACCCGTGACAGAACGCATCGACCACCACTGGACCCAGAGAGCAGTGAGTTTTTTCCTCTCCTGAAGCAGCGTGCCTCCCGCCTGAGCCTTCACCCCC
Organism: Salarias fasciatus; assembly: GCF_902148845.1. NCBI lineage: Eukaryota > Metazoa > Chordata > Actinopteri > Blenniiformes > Blenniidae > Salarias > Salarias fasciatus. Next base: position 26,251,684 of record NC_043759.1, read on the forward strand.
GACAGTGGTGGCTATCCACCCGCCTGTCGCTCCTGGTTGGCTCCAGAGCTCCTGTCTGCAGCTCTCGCTGCAGCTCACCTCCGGATCCAGTTCCCAGTGACCTGTTCCCCGCTCCTCCTCTCCCAGATGGCCTTAGGGAGGGAGGAAGTTCGGCCCTTTCAGTTCAGGACCCTTTTGAGTTTGCACCCCCGCTGAGAGACTTGAATTTTTGTATCCCACTGTGAGATTTGAGTTGCCTGACAGACTTGAGCTACTGTTTCCCGTCCTGCCTGTCTCTGACTCGTCCTGCCTGTTCCTGACACGTCCTGGCTGCTGAGCTGCAGCACCCATTCCTGTTCCGTGCCGGCTGCTGGGAGTGCAGCACACCTGTTCCTGTTCCGTGCTTTCTCTGTCTGCTCCCGAGTCTGCCCCCACCCTCCGCCTGGGATGGTTGCCCCATGGTGCGCCAGGAGGCGCACATTGACAGGGGGGTACTGTCACGCCCGATGTACTCGTGCCTGGTCTCCTACCTCGTTAGTGCCCTAATGTGCCTCACCTGTGTCTTATCTAAAGCCTGCCTCCCTCGCCTGTCCTTGTCGGTGCGTTGTGGGTTGTCCGTGTGCTCTGTGGCCCCGCCTGCACCTCTGGCATTCCTGTTACCCTGCGTTGCTAATAATAAGCAAGCTCAACTCTGCCTGGCTGCCTGCACGTGGTTCCTTCCATCCTGCACCCGTGACAATCAGATACGTCATCCTTTTCCTTGAATGCACAGGTTGGTTTCTTATTGCCAGTGATCCCTCGGATTCTTCTGAGAAATCTGGCACTCATTTCGTTGCCCACAAGGCTGTCAACCAAGCTAATATAATGGTGGCTCCTGTATTTGGATGCAAATTTTATGATGACAAAGTCGTCAACAACCAGATCGGAGACATGTAGTTCACTTCTTTCATCAACCATTGGCTCAATTTACCCCATGGCCTTTGGCTCACTTTGCCCCATAGCCACCATTTTGGAAAAAATGGGCTCGCTTAGAAATTCAGGCAAATCTTTAGTGAAGTGATTCAAATGATTTTATACATTAGCAAATCACCAACATGTATAATATATAATTTTAGACCTGGATAAATTTGCTTTGACATCACAGTCATTTTACCTGATAAGCAGAAAATTTACTTTGACAAGCACAAAACAGTTTTTTTTTTTTTGTGTAAAAATATACTTCCCTCTTCTCCCATGAGTTTCTCTGCATCACAGCAAGATGGAAATGATGGGTGCTTCCTGAATTTGACTCCCATTCATGTCTAACTCCTGACCCTTACCCTAACCCTAACCCACACCAAAACAATGTGTAGCCCTAAAGAAATGTTTTTGCACTTTTACTTTTTTCAGTAACAACAACATGGTCAAGAAAACACTGTTTCCCCTCATGGGGACTCAAGAAATGTCCCCACAAATGACACTGTGCCTGGTTTTCCTATGTTGTGGGGACATTTTGTCCCCACGACCATATGAAAACCCACACACACACACACACACACACACACACACACACACGTGTGCAGGAAGAACCTAAATTCAGTGAAGCATAAACCTGTTCTCTTGAGCAGCAGTAAGCACACAATGAAATATCGTGTGAAGAGTCTGGATTAGTTCTCACAACAACTGCAGGCTGGTTTCATTCCCTCAGGCTAATCCATGAGTGTGTGTGTAGCAGTGATAACAGTTTAACCAAGTGATAACAGACACAGGTGAGTAGTTTGTATCAAAGCATGAACTCATAATAGTCTAACAGATTTTAAAAATGGTTAAAAACTAGGGCTGAACGATATGGGCAAAATTTCATATCTCGATATCCATGCCAGATATTTCGATAACGATACGATATATTACAATGGATTCAGTGAAAGTTAAGCATTTTTCAGAAAAATAAAAACATCATGATACAAAAGGATGTTAAAAAAAATGCAGTTTTATTTATGAGAGCTCACTGCCACTACCACCAAACTCGTTTGTGCAGATTCTGCAACTGCCCTCTGCCATCAGCTGTCAACCAGTAAACGAGGTTTGTGGTTGACTGACCTTACCTGTGCATGGGCGAGCTTACAAGCAGGGCAAGCAGGGGAAATCTTGATATCGTTGATCTTGAGAAACTAATGTCCTGAAAGTTCATATCGCGTTATCGATATGATAACGATATATCGTTCAGCCCTATTAAAAACCTTGAAACGGCAGTGTCCAGTCTGTCCTGTAGAAGTCTCGATACATCTCAAACTGGACATTATCATCAGATTGTGTTGAACTTTAAATTAGTTGAATGTCTTTGTGTTAGCGGTTAGGGATATTTAAAGCAGGAATTTAAGAAACTAATCCCATCAGCAAATCAAATTTTAGTGAAAAACAGAAAGTGTGCACTCACTCTGAGCAGTGGAAGGCTCCAGGGCTGACCCGGTCTTGCACCGCCGTCACTTTCCGGTGGCAGGGCTGCATGATGCCCAGCAGGATGTCGCCGGGGGCGTGAGCCCCGCACACCGTATGGGCAAAGTCGCACCCCCGGACGGGGGCCGGGGGGCCGCCCAGCAGCAGCAGCAGCAGCATCATGATCAGGAGCGAGGGTTCACGCTGCATCCTCATCCCTCCTGAAGCTCTGCAGTCTCTGGTCTGGCAGCCCGGCAGCCAGGAGCACCACGTGTGTGAGAACTGGAACCGTCCACAACTGTTTTGAGGCGTCGATTGTCAGCAGTGAGGCATTTTCCAGTCAGGCAGGTGCTAGAATGAGGAAGCTCGGTCCCACAGTGCCCAGTCACTATCCCAGCTGTCTGTCAGAAGAGCCAGGTATGCAGTTTAGTGAAGGAGTCAGTCTGCCAGTAATACTCAGGGAGCCAGAAGTGTTTCTTTGACCAGAATGACTTACTTCCTGTCATCGTGCTCAAGTAATCATACTTACAACAAACAAAAGAACGAGGGAGCTTAAAAATAACAAGACAATGAAGACAAGCTCAAACAGTAAAATAACTGATAACTGAGGTCAACAGAATACAATATAAATACTTTGTCAATCCCAGAGTAAATTTCATTTATGTATAAGGAATTACTGCTTTCAAAGTAAAAAGCAAGTGGATCCTGAAGGATTTGAAAGTGAAAATCCAGTTAGATCAGGGCTCTGCAACCTTTATGACCAAAAGAGCCATTTTATTGACTTTCAATGTTAAGTGCAGTTGTTCTGGAGCCATAAAGAACATTTAAAGGGGCTGTATCGAGCTTTTTTAGCTAGTCCAAACCCTAGAAATGGCATTAACATGGTTATAGTTTATTTTTGGCACTAAGAAAAAGTCATTTTGTGTGAAATAAAAGATTTTCTGGGGCTAATTTTGAAACCCGAAAGAGAAAACGCTCTGTTTCACCGAAATCCCGCCTCTCCCCCTGTGGACTTTGACTGACAGCGTACTTCAACCAATCAGCGCTTCAAAACAAATACACTAGCTAGCTTTAGCTCTTTAGCTCTAGCTTCTCTACATGCAAACACACGCGAAAACGTCTTTTCCTGTTCGAAAATTGCCGAGGGCCTGTGGGAGGGGGGCTCAGGGGAGCCATCTTCTCCGTGTGACGTCAACGTGGGAAACAGTGTTTTCCCGGTGTGGGAGGGGCTGCCTCTCTGAGCAGCACAACAAGGAGGAAAGCTCAAAGACACAGGCACGAAGGAAAAACCCCCTTTGGGGTGTTTTTGGTGAGTACATAACTATATAACAAGGTTAAAACATACAAAAAGTGAATGTTGCATGATACAGCCCCTTTAACCATTAAAATGAGGCGAATGCAGCTCGTGAAGTTTCAAACTTGATTTTGATGCACAAACAAAAATTAGATCTTCGGATGTGTTCGTGAAGTGTTCGTTCAGAATGTTGACAATTTTATTACATTGAACCTATTTTTGTTCCTGATTTTAACAGTTTTGTTCCTCTTTTCAAGCTTTTTTTGTGGACATTTTTTAAATTTTAGCTGTTTTAGCCATTTCACCTCTTTTGAAACAGTTTTGCATGCTTTTCTTCTTGCCGTATTTCATTTTCTTATGTTAGAAATAGTAGAAATTTTAGGTTTTTAAGCTGTTCAGTCATTTTTTTCCCCCATTTCTTCGGGCTTTGCTATTATTCCCAATTTTACTCGTACTTTTTCTGAATCCCTTTTCAACGAAGAGTGACGAATCATATAATAATATAAAAATAAGTTCGATGTTTATTCACCTATCATGTTGTGAAGGCTTCCCAAAGCCACTACAGAGAGACTAAAGGGCCACATGTGGCTCCAGAGCCGCAGGTTGCACAACCCCAAGTTAGATGGAGAATTCATCCACATGGGAGCAGTTAAAGGCTGAATGTTTGGCTCAAGGAGACCATGAACAGATTGGGAATTTAACCTACGTACTTCAGATCGGGGCACAGCCGCTCTCCCAACCAAACCGGAGCCACACCTCACATCTGGGGAATTTCCGGAGGTCATCGTCACAGCCTCACCTCTGGTGAACCACCTGCATATAATGGTTTATTCCCTCCTGTCAGCTGACCATCATAAGGAGAACAATTCAACAGAGTTCCCCCTGCGGTGCTTGACTATACGAGTGTAATCTTCAAACTCATTGCAAAACTTTCATGATTATTGGGAGAGAGCTGGCGGCTGTGCTTTATGTTCAGAATGTTTTGGATTGATTGGATTTTTACCTTACTTTGGGGGTACCTCATGATTAAACAGGGACGGGTTTGCTGAACTGACACAATGAGTGTAGAGGTCAAGTTCTTTATTTGTCATTTTCAGGCTTTCACAAGGAATGAAATACATTTGTCACTACCAGCAGCGCAAGGGACTGAAAAATATTGGTTGTTCAATGGACAGAAAAAAAAAACATTTGAAATTATTTCTTGTTCTCAACAAGAAAACAACTAAATCCAAAACCAAACATCGTATGAACAGAATTCAACCAGCAGTGGAAAGAGGCACTCCTGGATTCCATGCGGTTGTGCTTGATAGTTTTTTGTGAGTGATGAGTACGACGCCACTCACACAGCGTCAACAATCAGATTGCTGCTGGTAAGAACACGAGCTGCGTAAACTGTTGTTGTTTTGTCACCCGACTTGGACGGTCGCCAGGCGAGCAGCCATGACTTTCCTGTTCAGTTGCTTTGAACATCAGAGGAGTACACGTTCACATTATTCCCCACCTCAATTAGAGCGTGCAGTAGATGGACGATGCCGGAAGAAGATGGCTCGCCGTGGTAATCCCCAACATGCCTACAGAAGAAGAATGTGAAGCTGCAGAAGCACGATATGAGTGTAGCTGAAGCTGGGCAGAGTCGATGTCTCAGCTGTGGTTTATGCTTCAGTTTACAGAGATATGAGCTCAAGCTGTTCTGTCACATCTGAAGATTTACAGTTGTTACCCATTGCTTGAACACTGTAGACACATGCTTAAACCAAAATAACATAACTTGAAGTTGTTGTGTAGCCAACAACAAAGTGTAGCCATACCCTAAACAAAAGCGCTGCTTTGCGCTTTAGTTGCAATTCTGTAACACACTTGCTCCTTTCTGCAACACTGTTGCTCCTGCACACTACACACTATTCCATACGTAAGACACTTCGTTCAAAAATGAAATCTCAAGGTACCATTGGAAAACACATCTATTCAAAATACAACACACATTGCCTAATTGAAAATACTGTGGCGTGTGCCTGAAAACACTTACTTGCAAAACTGAACACCAATCAGCCAGATACAAAAAGGCCTCAGTTAAACCATTTGGAGAACTTTGCAAGCATGGAGGCAGGGAGAGCTAGAGGAAGAGGAAGAGGAAGACAGACAGAGAGAGAGGACGTGGTCGAAGAGGCCGAGCAAGGGCCATTACTTCGAATGACATGAGAGCAACGTTGGTGGACCAGGTCCTAAACCATGGTCTGACTGTGAGGGAAGCTGGGCAGAGGATCCACCCTGATCTGAGCCGTTTCACAGTTTCATCCATAATCAGGACATTCCGACTGGACAACAGGTATGTCCTCAACTCTCTACTCTACTCAGACTGTATCTAGAGTATTTACAGCACTGTACCGTATCACGTTACTGTATCACATGTACTGTACTGCAGGGTGGCTGACGAGCTTTTTCAAACTAAAGTGGTTGCTTTGTGAAACATACGGTGGTAACGTGTTGAGATGTTTCAGTACTGTGTATGGTGAATACAGTTAAGTACAGTATACAGTACACTACGAGCACTTTTATTTATTGTACTGTTATTTATTATTTGCATGTGAATGATTTGTGTGCTGCTGGACACCTGAATTTCTCCCTTGGGAGATTAATAAAGTTTTATCTATCTATCTATCTATCTATCTATCTATCTATCTATCAATCTGTCTGTCTATCTATCTACACAGTACTGTAAAAAAAAGAAAACAATAACTATTTGTGGTTGCATTTTTCTACAGAATGGCTAGAAGACCTCCTGGGGGGGGGGGGGGGGGGGGGACGCCAGCGCCTGTCCACCCAACAGCAGGAACTGTCCATAGTGAACCCAGTCAGAGCAAACAATGCAGTCCGTCTCCACCAGCTACAGCAACACATACCTGCAGATTGGCACATATTCAACAACACAGATCAAATAAGCGTTTCCGCTGTCAGACCCATCTGGGTAAAGCACAACATGACCATGAAGCAACTGTACAGGGTCCCATTTGAGAGGAACAGTGTCAGGGTCAAAGAACTTCCACATGAGTATGTACAGCTGACTGTTCCAGTCCTTTACAGTTACAGTACAGAATGGGTGCAATTGTGAAAATTGTGCCAAATTTTTGCTTTTTGTGTTTTAGCAGTCAAAAAAAACTGTAAGCCCACACACAATTCCGCTTTTCTGTGTTGACAGTATATTTTGTGTTTTATTTTTGCTTTAACTGAATTTACTGTATTGTAAAATGCTCTACTGCAATGTAATGATTTTGGATTGAGTATTTTATTGTTTGGTTGTTGTGAAAGCGTGCCTTCTGTGGAACTGAATAAAAGGAGTGAAAACGAAAGACTGCAGTGTTTTATATAAAGTAGACGAGTGTGTTGCTGCTGATCTGAAAGTGCTTTCATAAGATGCAAGTGGGGATCATTTTGTCATCAGAGAGACATTTTGACAAAGGATTGTTAGGTTTTGATAGCAGAGTTTCAATTTGACATAGATGTGAATGGTTTATTTCCCAGTGTTGTGTCTCATTTGCTTGTGTGTAGAGTTTTGACACAATGAGCCAAGTTTTGCAAAACGTGTTCAAGCAACGGGCAAAAACTGTAAATCTGGCACAAACCTGCTGGATTGGACTGAAAACAACCTCAGGGTGTCATCTGCATATGATTATTCTCATGGAGTAGATCAGGATGTTTCACAGTCCCAAAATTGTTGCTTAAATAACAAGTCTTACCGGCTGATATGTTAAAGTGTCCCGCAGTGAAGATATTTAACTTTGAGCCTCTGTCAGCTGTGTTTGATCGTCTTGCCTGGCGGCTGTCACTAGTGGTTTGTACCCGTGTGTATCACTGTATATATGAATGGGTGAATGCGGCAAGTCATCCACAACTGCACACAGACTGCTGAAGAAGTTAAATGCATCATGAAAATCAAAACCACCGTCGATTAAAAGCCCATAACCGTTGGTTTCATGTTTGTGATGCTCAGGACAAACTGGTTGTGCTGCTGTGTGGTTCTCAGCTGATATGAGGTCGACGCTTCAGATGCTTTGTGGATACTAACCCTTCTGGTCTCTCCAGCTGGTTTGGTTTGCAGCTGAGTGTCAGTCACTGACGTGCACAACTGCTGTTTATACGTCTGAGTTAATTTCTCTTTCATGGAGACAGCTGGTATTCTCTCTGCAACTCAGGGTGAGAACCTTCGCCTGGAGGAGGCTCATAAGTGTCATTTATCAGTCGGTCTGAAACCCCAGACTTCTGTGATGAAGTTGGATCGTGGCCAAAAATGGAGTGAAGTGAGTTGACTTTGCAGAAGGAGGCCTCTCTCTGCATTAAAGCTGCTTCCTCTCCACATTCAGATAAACTCAACAAGGCTCAGTGAACAGGGTGAATAATAGGAGGGGGACCAGGTGGGTTTGGTAATCAGATGTCTGAACCAACAATGAGAAGCACCAGCAGCTATACTTTCACCGTCTCTACGGTCTCCGCTTTCCATTTTGAAGAATAAAGGATATAGTTGTAAAATCGCTTCCCTCCCTTGTGAGAAATGCATCAATGTAGCCGAAGTATACCATGCAGCACTCTCCAAGGAAGGCTGCAAACAGCCGCGGCTGCTTGATGGTTGACAACTGCTGCTCGGAGTCAGCTGGGCGTAGTTCAGCAATCCCAGGACAGACAGAGTCCGAGACATTTAAATTTTAACACAGAAAGGTCCAAAATATCCAAAGAAATCACATAAAACAATCAATAAACATGGCATGCGATGTCCATGTTCATGAAGTGGATCACAGTTTGTGATGATAAGAATTATCTTAGTATAAGTCAGAGAGATCCTGAGGAGACCAGTTAATCAATATTTAACCAATTTAACCATGTAACATCATCAAATTGTTACTATAAAAGCAAATTTCCACATTTAAAATCAGAGTTGGGTATGTAATGACAAGTAACGAACGTTACAAGTAGTTAAATTACTTTTGATGGGAACGAGTAGTGTAACGGCACTACTCCTTCTAGATTGGTAGTTAAACTAGCGTTACAAATGAAATGCTGCGATCGTTACTTTTACAATGACTGCAAATAGAGCAACCAAAATCTTATTATTTAAGCAGAGTTCTTTTTATTACCACCAGTAGATGGAACGGTGGCCATACGAGCAACTACTTGCTATCTCTTCCGGGTCAGGGCTGATGGAACCGTCACAGTAAAAATGTTCCCCACTGACAACACTGCACTCCCTCCTACTGTAAATGCCCCTGTTAAAGCAATACTCTAAAGATTAGGGACCCACGCCCTTTCCCTATCATTGACAAAGTTAGACAAGCTCATAAATACCTTATTTGTGTCTCTGGTCCAGTGGCTGGTTCAGCTGTTAGCATCGTAGTTAGCTTAGCTCAAAGCTTAGCTGGAAGTCAATCAGAGCTGGACTATGAAAGTGGACAAAATCCTCCTTCCAGTGGTCCAGGGGACGGCGTATGAGCACGTGAAGTAAATCCGAATGGTTATAAAACATTTTAAAAGACGTGTTTTCTTTTCAATCAGTTAAAATAACCTTTTGATACACAGACCTGCGCATGGCAGTGCTCCACGGAAGGATATACCGGAGCTCTGCGGAGCACTATGCAGTAACGAGTAGTGTAACTTCGTTGCTATTTCCATGGAGTAATCAAGTAGTGTAAGGCACTACTTTTTTCAAAAGTAACGAGTAACGGTAACTCTTTACTTTCTTGAGTAACGGACCCCAGCTCTGGCCTGTATATACGAATCCAAACCATGGACCCCAGCTCTGTTTAAAATGCATAAACTGCACAGAAGCCCCCCAAAAGCAGAGATGTGTCTGAACTCTCTGAACTAGAGTAGATTATCATCGTTTGGCAGGATCTGTCTCTGGAATGTTCACTGAGTAAACTTTACTGTTCGTGGTTCTAAAACAACAGATAAATAAAGAGATTTGTCTCTTCACAGGTAAACATGCTGGTTTATGGAAGGTTAAACGAATACGATGATCAAACAGGCCAAAGCAAACAACTGGAAACAGGCTCCAGCTGTTTCTGTCTCCTCTGTATCGGTCCTGCTCCGGGTCGTCAAGAGTCACTCTGCAGGCCTTCTGGATTTTTCTGTTGTGGGTCAATTCTGAGTTTATGTAATGTAATGTAATGTAATGTAATCCTGCTTAGCAATGCTTGTTGTTATGAAACAAAAAAAAGAAAGAAACCTGGTCACATTACACGTCTTCCCCGTACTGAAATGGATTACATGTTCCTTATTTTTCTTCATTTCCTCATCATGTAATGCTGTCACATGTAATCCGCAGGTCAGACCTGTTCACTGAGGGCTCTGCATTATGACTGAAATCAATGAACAGGTGAGAGTGTGGCTGTGTGTGTGTGTGTGTTTATTACACACCTTCGACCCCAAGATCCTCAGGTTGGATTCAGTGTCTGGAAATCCTGACATGAATGAAATGGGATTTCACCCCCCAAAAAAACATGTACGGAGAGAAAACAGCCATTTCTTGATCATCTTTATCATTCCTCCTCCACCCAGTGAAATACACTGACTTCCGGTTGGGTTAAAGCTGATATTTCAGGATCTGTCTTGAATACTCTGAAGCTTTGTGTAACTCAGGGTGTGAGAAAAGCTGCAGCCTGCTGCCCTCCAGTGGTTCATCCCATCACATGCATGGTTGAAGGAAATCTTCCCTTCTGAGTGAAGCTGTCCTGAATATTCATTGAATTAAAAGCCTTCATAGATTCTTGCTGGGTTCAGTGAATTTCTGCTGCAGGGGAGTCCACTGGCCTTTCAAACCGTCTCCACACAAGTTGTGGATCTTCTCTGTAAAGCGGTTTGCGTTCGGCCTGTGATGGACCGAAATCCTTCCTGAGTGTCCCGCCAATCAGCCGCAGATGGATGAGCTTACAGCCAGGTCTACCGTCAGGTCCTGCCTCATGGTGAAGCACGGCGGCGGCAGCATCATGATGCAGAGATGCTTCGTAGCTTCAGGGCCCAGGCAGTTTGTTAAGGTAAAAATAAATGTTCAGAACAGAAAGAAAATTGAACATAATTCTAAATATTAAAGGTGAACGTCAAGCGGCCTGCATCTGCTTCCAGAGCACACCAATAAAAAAATGCACTCGTAGAAAAACTCCGTTTAACTTCTCTAATGTTTGTTTCAACTCAAGTTTGTTCAGTGTTCAGTCAAAAATATGTTAATGAATCGATCTGCAGCCACTGCGGAGATGGTTTCTTCCACTTCATCTGACGTTCATACCAAATGTTGAAATGTAAAATGTGTCAAATTCATCACAATACTTTATAATTCGATGCACTAACATTTTTCTATTTAGATAAAGGTCGAGAAAGTCACTTGATGTCACGGTGGTGGCTGGTTCAAACTTTCAAAGGAGCCAGATCACACAGATCAGACACACATGTTGACAACTTAAATCAATACCTTTGTTGATTTGCTTTCTTTCCCAACTGCTACAATTAATCCAACCTAAGATGTCTTTTCTTAAAACATATGGAATAGGTTAATAAGTTACATTTGTCAAATAAAATGGAATTAGAGCTTCAACACAGTCAACAAGAAACAAATCTCACTCATCATGAAATTGCTCCAGAGAAATGCGATCACTCTTGTAATACCGCCTCCTGCCACAGAGCGGTGCTGTGAGCCAATCCACTGCTGAGCCTGGATTCAAACCAAACAGAGGAAGCAGTTTCTGGATTAAATTAGGATTATTATAATCCAAATCCAGGAGCAAAATTCTGATCTCAGTGCTGCCCCCCAGTGTACAGAGGGGGCATCGGCCTAATTCCAGGTACTGTCCCTTTAAGGAAGGTGTGTGAGCTGCTTCAGGCTCCAGGTTTACTGGTCAGGTCTGGTGGAAATGTCTTTCACTGAGACCAGAACTGTTTTAAACCATCAGTTCGTTCAGTGGAGGTCAGTGGTCTGCCCCGGGGGGCTCTCGAGGGGGGCAAGTCCTGATCCGGGGACCACGTCTGGACTGGAGGTCCTCCGTCTTCTGGCTCACATCTTGATGCTGGAAATAAAGTCTGTCTCATCAGGACTGTTTCAAGTTTTAGAGGTTAAAACCCAGTCGATGGTAAAACCTGCTGCAGCCCTGCTCAGACATTCTCACAGCTGATCTTTATCAGTGAAAACTTTCTGATTCAACACTTTCACTGGAGACTTACAGGAACTGTCCTCTGAAATTCAACATTCACCATAAATAAAACATGCAGCTTCCCCTTCTGAAGCCTCCGGCGCTCGTCCAGCTGTTTGTGATAAAACTCTTCAGTCAAACAGAACTGTTTGGTTTGGTTTAGCTTCAAATCCATCAACGAGCCAATAAATCCTTCAGTTCAACACAAATATCAAACACAACTTCTTCAAGGTTGTGGTTTTAATGTCATTCAACAGGTTACAACCAGATGGCGTCAAGAAACACAGAACCAGATCTTCGCTGGGATTCTGATTTATTGAAAAAGAACCGGTTGTCCAGAGGGGTTTGCAATCCCCCGGCCGATCTATAAGATCACGTCTTCATCACTGCTGTTAAATAAACCCAAATAAATAAGAATCAGCAGAAATGCAGCTCGTCTGGTGTGAAGCAGCAGGTTCAGAGGAAACACTTCAGAACAAGTCAGACGAATAAACCTGGAGCTCCTTTAGTGAAGTCTGTATGGCTGTTTGCTCCCCGAATTCAACCAGAGCGATCAGGGCCAATGACTTCTTTACTTGTTCAGCTTTATAATAAAGTGTTACCAGTTTATAGCCTCGAGGGGCTCATCACACACACACACGCTCTCTCGCTCTCTCTCACACACACACACACACACACACACACACACACACACACACACACACACACACACACACACACACACACTTGCATCATGCAGGTGTTCCACAGGGCATGCAGCTGGACGTGGTGCTGCAGGACTGGAGGACCAGCAGCTCCTCAGCGGGGGGTCCTGGAGGGCCTCCAGCTCCCCGGTGCGGGTCCCGGAGGGGCCCCGGGCCCCGGTGGGGGTCCCGGTGGGGCCCCGGGCCCCGGCGCCGTCACGGCAGCCTCTGGCGGCCGGGCAGCCCGGGCGGCTTGAGGCTGGGCGGGATGGGCAGGTCGTGCAGGCTGTCCGGGAAGCGGGAGGGCTGCAGCTGCTGCAGGATGGTCTGCATGGCGCTGAGCAGCAGCGGCGCGGGGCTGCTCCCGGACAGGTACCGGTACGTGTCCTCCCCCAGCAGCGGGCTCCAGCGCTCCGGCTCCGCGCGCAGCGCCGCCTTCATCTTCCAGCCCAGCCGGGGCCCGAACATGAGCAGGTGGTCCAGGCACTGGCGGCGCTCCGCGCGCTCCGCCGCCTTGCAGTCCCGGAGCTTCTCCAGCATCACGTCCAGCGGCGTCAGGCCGTCGCGGTCCTCCGCCAGCGGGGACGCGCCGTTCCCCAGCAGCATGACCACCGCCTCGGGCCGGCACAGCTCGCAGGCCAGGTGCAGCGGCGTGCGGCCGTCCTCCGCGTGGAAGCAGGCGGCCCGGGCCGGGGGGGGCCCGCCGGCCGCCCGGTGCGACTCCTGCAGGATCAGGCCCAGGATGTGGCGCCGGTCGTAGCGCACCGCCATGGCCAGGTGCGGCGCGGAGGCCGGGCAGCAGCAGAAGCGCTCCCCGGGCTTGGCCAGCGCCTCGCCGGTGAAGCGGCTCAGCAGGAACTGCGCGTACGGCTGGTGGTCGTGCACGATGGCGTACAGGAGCGCCTCGGACGGGCTGTAGATCCGCATCCCGGCGTCGTCCTCCCAGTAAAACACCTCCATGGTGCGCATGTCCTCCAGCATCCACACCGGCTTCAGGTCCCGCACCGCCCGGTAGAAGAGCAGCGAGAAGGAGCGCCGCTGCTCGGCCGCCACGCAGGCCATGGCGCTCAGCGGCGGCTCACTGCGTCCCACATCGCTCTGCGCACGGGGCCCGGGAGGGGGGACGGAGCGGGGACATCAGAGGCCGACCGGAGGAGGAGCAGGAGGAGGAGGAGGAGAGCGGGACGCGGAGCTGCGAGTCACCGGAGAGCGACGGAGGCGCATTCCGGCGCGGCGCTGCCGGGCTGGACTGTCTCCGCAGTGCGCCCCCAGCGCGCATGTCCGCGCGGCGGCCCGGACCAAACTTTATTGACATGCACATTGCTGTCACAGCACCGGGTGCACGTGATCGATCCCCGGGAGACGTGCGCGGAATTACAGCAGCGCAATTACACCCTGCAAGTGCTCCACGTGTTCTACCGTCAACATCCAGAGTTCTCCAAACACCTCCACTGCCATCCATCCGTCCATCCATCCATCCATCCATCCACTTTTTGCCACTTGCAGCATTTCAAACCTAAATGAAGATTCCACTTCCTAAACATGATTTTTCTTTTTTACTATTATTCATCCAGTTTAGTTGATTTTATTACTGTTGTTGGAGTTGCGACATGTTTTAGATGTTTTCCCATCTAAGTAATTTTCAACGGTTTTACTATGTCTGTAGGGCTCGTGCCTCAAAGCAAGAGGAAAAATTCATTGGACATGGTCTCTGACACTGGAGGCTGGTTTCCATGCTCTGAAAGCTGCTTCTGGCCTCTGAGTTAAACTGAGTGATACGCCTCTGAAGTGAGCTTCTCCAGAACATTTCCCAACATGTCTGAAAGACACTGATGTCAGTTTCCATTGTGTAATGGAAATAAATCTTATCTCCAGTCCAAACTCAGTTAGGTTTCGATTCTTTTATTGGCTGCTGCTGATAAGACTCTTTCCTCCTCCTGATTCCTCCATCGTGTGGAAAATGGTCGGGGAACTCAGTGCTGGTCTCACTAAACCAAAGAAACTTTTCTCTTGTGGACAAATTCGCATTTCCTCTGTTCCTCTCTGAAAATAAAACCTCCAAGCGTCTTCCAAGCCAGGTTTCCAGACGTGGTGTGTTTCCACGTGAGAGAAAACGCCACTGTGGACACGCTCACTCTCTTTTATTTATTCTGAGGGACTGATGGCTCACAGCGTTCTCATGGCTCATGACAACTTTATCAGCATGTGACCATGTTGACTCTTTAAGTCTTTATCTACAGGTGTGCTATTATTTCATATCCTTTTCTTCCATGTCCACCCAGTGCATTTCCCTTTAAAATATGAGAAAAATGACTTAAAACCAGTATGTAAATATTTTCAATTAAAAAAAACCCAGAATGTTGCATTGAGGGAAACTTCTGTTGCAGGGAGAATAAATTAAAAGAGGCAACTGAAGTGAAATGTGCATTTAACCAGTGTTCATCCATCAGATAGATCTCATTATTGTCAAGAGACATGTGTAACAGGGTCAATTATGCAGCTGTACATGTGTATGTGTTTGGAATATGTATATTTGTTTTAATTAATAATTACACAAAATCTGGATCTGGTTCTTGTTTGTTTATTTGGTTGTTTTTGTTTTAGTTAATGCCTGACTGTTTATACCGCTTAGTCAGCAAGTGGAACTTTTGTTTGGGTGCCATAATACGTGCAACACACCCCTTTATAAGAAGCGTTCTGGCGCCAATTCTCTCCCTTCCGTCTCTGATTTCTGTGGGAGAGGTAAGCATCTTTTGTGTCCGGAGAAATTTCTGTTATAAACTTAATATGAGATATTAATTTTGTCATCAATTGATCTGTTTAGGGGCACGTATTGTGGCGACTGCTGACTGGTGGATTTTTTTTTGTTTCTACTGTGTGTCAGAAATAAATGGAGACTGCCTCCAAAAAGATAAACGCCTGATTCGTCACTACAACAACAACGCAGAGACAGATCTACACCGGTCACACATGTAAAGTGTTTATTAAATCCTCAGAAGTTGAATTCACTCTCAAAATGAAGTTGAAGAATACCAAGGGACTGAAATGCTTTAATAAGGACGAGATTCACTTCTCTGATGATGATATGATTGTAATGATAGAGTTGTAATGACTACAGAGTGTAACTGTTTCATGGAACAGATTTCAAAATGAAAGAGAAAGAAGGCAGCGCTGACTCGGTGTAACCTCTGTTATCTCTCTCCAGCTCCACCTGCGGCTCTGAAGGCTTTTATTGAACCCTGACTCAGTGCTTCTGATTCCTCACTAATCACTCCGCTTAAAGGTTTCTTATCCAAAACTCCTCTCGTCAGCGTCTCCCGTCCAGCCTCCACTCCTTTCAGTCTTGTTTTTCAGTCTCGTGTTTATTTGACCAGCCAGTGGTGCACGGCGTCAGCTGACCGGCCGGGCGGAGGGGCTGTTTTGTGTAAATATATCATTGATTGAACAACCCGGGATCT
The DNA here is from genome assembly GCF_902148845.1 of Salarias fasciatus. NCBI lineage: Eukaryota > Metazoa > Chordata > Actinopteri > Blenniiformes > Blenniidae > Salarias > Salarias fasciatus. Next base: position 26,267,681 of record NC_043759.1, read on the forward strand.
TTCATGAGCACCAGAGCTCAGATAGACAGAGCAGATAAAACACTGAAACAATCATCTCTACTGAAATAAAGACACTTTTACAAAATCAATAATAGTCAGCAGGTTTGATCAGTTTGCATGTGGTACATGATCAGCTGGTTTTTACCATTAACATGTCAGAACCTGGTCCAAATGAGACGAAGAAGAACAAAACAAAACAAAACAAAACAAAACAAAACAAAACAAAAGAGTAAAAGATCAGCGGGTGATGAAGGGGATCGACACTGCCGCCACATGCTCCATCATGTCCCTTTAAGACCAGGAGGCCCGGCTCTGGACCGGCCGATTCCTTCAGTCTGCTGCTGGACGAACCCGATTCAGCTGAACTGTGGTTTGATCAAAGTCCGAATTCAGAGGAAAACCAGAGAGATCAGCCAAACACAGGATGTGGACGGAGGTCGCAGTCTTTGACTTTTCAGGCTGATCCACTCTGGAAACTCCACATTCCATTACATGCCAGGTCAATCAGCTGTGAGCATGAAGAAGACGATCTGCTCAGGGTCGTCCTGAACGCGGCCTTCACTGTCTCCAGTGAGAACCAGATGGAAACAAGCCCCTGGCTCCTCTGACTGTGTGTGAAGGTGAAGGTCATCCGACTCGTATCAGCTACAATCTAACAGTCACCTTATAGGTGTCATTATGAAAGTAGATACGAGGAGCTTTATTGTGTTTTATTGTGTGTGAGACTTCCTCAAACACACCCTTCACACAGGAAACAGTGTCTCCTGATGGCAGCAGCTTCTTCTGTCAGGATAACTCACCCTGTCTGAGAAGAACAGCTCTTTAACGGACCCAGGTCTTGATTCAGCCGGGCTCAGAGCACAGAGCGCATGGCCGGACCGCACCGAGTCCCTGAGCTGTCAGAAACACTCAACACACACCCACAGTACCTCCCCCCCCCCCCAGCAGATTACAGAGGAACGGGCCTCTGGCCTCACTTGATAAAAGCCCCCGACCCCCACCACCTCCCCCTCCCCAGCCCCTCCCAGGATATCAGCAACATTTCACACATGCAACGCAACTACAATGACTTTCAAACCTCTGTTCCAGTGCTGAGGATTTTAGTTTATTTTTAATGCAAACTGTTTCAAACAGTCCATTGTCCCTGTTGGGGTGTAGTACTCATGTTTGGTCACTGAGGGGCAGCAGAGATCTACTGAATCTCTACTGACAGTCAAGAGCTCGATCTATCTATCTATCTATCTATCTATCTATCTATCTATCTATCTATCTATCTATCTATCTATCTATCTATCTATCTATCTATCTGATCAGATGGGCATATTGAGGTGGTTTCATTTGATATCATGGATTCATTATCATTTTTTTTATTGAATTGGTTGAAAACAGAAGTTACTGAGAAAACATTTTCTTCTTTAAGTCTCAAACTGAAGCAGCCTGGAGGCGGCTGGAGGTCTGGAGAGAGTCTGGATCCGGCTCGGCTGTGTCAAGTCTTGTGTATTGTGTCCGATTAAAATTCAAGGTGGAGAGGAGCCAAACGGGTCTGTTTGAACGTTGTGTAAAGCTCAGGGAAGGAGGGTTTGTCTGCTTTTCCACTCTCCAACCTCAGCGTGGCTTTCAGTCCAGAATTCCTCACTCTGTGTGTCTTGAAGTCCGTGAAGCAGTGATCAGACCCTCCTGCAGCTCCTGACCACTGAGTGGAGAGCTGCCATCCAGACTCGGCTGACGCTGCAGGGTTTTCCTTCACACAGGTTTAGTGGAGACTGTCTCAGGTTGCCTCAGGCAGCACTGACCTCGTAGCTTCTTCTTCAATACATTCAGCTGCATGGAGTCAACAAGAAAAGCTCAGTGTGAGAGCCGTTTGGGATCTCTGAGCACAGGACCGGCCGTCCCTGCTGTCCCCGTGAAGCCTTCAGCTCTCAGCTCAAAGAGCCTCTTCAGGATGTTTCCCCTGCTGAGCCAAGGAGCCTCGGGGAAGCAGCCTCAAACACTCAGTGTCCTTTCCAAAACGGAACAGTCCGGATGCTCTGAGGCAGCGATCTGATGCGATTGATCCATTTCACTACAACAGACATCAGTCTGTCAGACTTTGGGTTTTCGCTGATGGATGTTACGGCGACGGAGCTCTGTCTGTAGTCAATCCGTGGAGAAGTGGCGTCCAGAGGAGCCTCGCCCCTCTGGAGGAGTCACTCCTGACGGTCTGGTCACATGACCAGAGCGCGGCGTCAGTGGTGTCTGTGGTCTCATCCAGTCTCACTCAGCTGATCAAGTGTTCAACAAATAAAGTTTGATTTGACAATAAAGTTTGATCACATGGGTCAGAATGATCTCTGCCTCTGTGTTCGCTGAAATGCCGATGTTGATAAACACACTATGCACTTTCTGACAAACTTGTCTTTGAAGGTTTTCCTGTCTTGGCGATCGTCTCTAGCTTGTTCCACTGCTGCACCTCTCTCTTTTTTGTTTTTTGGAAAAACTCTTGCTGCTTCAATTGACAGGTTTAAAGACTGACGGCGCGGTTCTGATCTGTTTTACCGACTCCTCAGCGAGTTCAGTGGACTAATGACGTCTGATGTCGTGTTTCTGCTGCACCGAGTTTCCCTGTACTCAACAAAATATTCCGTCTCCCAGTTTTCCTGAAATTCTCTCTGCTCATCAGGTTTTGACTGGATGCTGAGAGACTGAACTCATTTACTGAAAACCCCTTCCACCGGTAGCCTGTATGAAATATCTAAAACCCCAAGGCACGAGCAACAGCTCAGGAAGAAGGTGTGTTTGGGAAAACGGTAAACTTTAACGTCAAGCAGGAGGCGACAGAGCAGAGCTGTGAACGTTCCATCCTCCAGCGTGACGGATCAGACCGCCGGGGCTGCTGGGATTCCTTTGATTGGAGCCGCATGTTGTGGGCGGTCCCTTCAGCGGCGTCCGTGTCTGTTTTATCTGCAGTAATTAGACTGGAGCCGCTCTGCACGACACCCTGCTGTTGTGCAGAGCGGCTCTTTCATTCTCTGGCCTGTTAACGGGAATCAAGTGGACGGCGCCGCTCCGGGTCATTAGTGGTGAGGAAGTGACCGAGTTCTGATGGCGCCCGCACTAACCTTTTAGATTCAGATATCTGGACACACAGGACAGCTAGTCTTCATAATTTAACCTCCACCTTGACAGAACACCACCGTGTCTCTATTTATCAAAGTAAAAACAAATCAGAACAGGCCACATTTTACCATTCAATGAAAATATGTTCATGATTTTTATATTCACTTGAAATTCTAGTATCAGAGTAACAGTGGTGCTGATGAATAAGAGTTGTGGGACGACAGTCACACAAACCCAGACTGAGAGCGGCCATGAGCCTGCAGCCTGCAGGGTTTCCTTCGGGGGAGGACGAGTCGTTCTGTTCTGATCTGAGCAGCAGACGGTTCCTGTTCGCTGCTCTGTTCTCCACTTGGCGAGAAGCCAGTCTGAACGACCCTCACTGACCACACCTCCGAAGACCTCCTTTAACAAATGGCTCAGGGAAAGAAACATCGGGGTAAACAGGGACGAGGTCTGACTTTGGCTTGTTTAGGAACATCTCTATAAACTTACTGGCTTAAATTCTCTATAGTTCTATTTCTACACAGCCACTGCACCTTGTTGGAAATTTTGTTGAAAGAGCAACGTGGAAATGAAAACACATGCGTGCATGCTCACAGTGCAACGGTCTATTCTCCTCCAAAGCAGCTGCCAGCTGCTACCGGTGAGCTGCTGGGTGATGCTGGCTGAGCAGCTTTACTTTCAGCCTCTGGTCAGGAGCTGATGGGTGGATGGAGGCCTGACTATCAACCACTGACCGACAGATCATTAAAACCCCAACAATCTGTCGACAAACCATCAAACAGGAGTTAAATGTAACTGCAACCATCAGTTCAGTGGGAATTACAACCTGAGCCGTTAGTCTCAACTCCTCCAGCATGTTCAGAAACCAGATCTGATCAATCAGACCAGGTCAAAAAACCAAAACAAGACGATCTGAAAGGTTGATCATCTCTGAACTTTCCCATTAAAGCTCTGTGTTAAAAGAGAAGTATAATGAAGTCAAGTGGAACTTCAATTCTCGGGGACTGTCCCGTCTTATTTTCACTTCTGGCTGATCAGCAGTGAAAATGTAAGACCGGGCTGCAGATGGGACTGCTGTTCAGGGACCACCGGACATTGCTTCATCATCTTTAGTAAAGGTTTGAGTCCAGTTTTTTTTCAGATTAAGATTAGCAGACTATCAAAGTTTCACTTCACATTGCAGCAACAGTCCAGAATGATTTCCAGAAGAAGTTCCTCGGCTGACGGCTTCTTCTCATCTGGTCCCTTAAAGGACTGGATCTGGAGTACAACCAAGCTTGTTCAAAACCATAGCTTTTCATGAGAAAGGAGGCTCCCATGGCCTTTATTTATGGGAGTAATTAAAGCAAATAAAACACTAAAATGCCAGCTTACCTGTCAGTCATGAGCTGAGATTAAAGGTCCCATTTCAATAGATTCACAGAGGTGTTTTTTTTCTTCTTCGAATAAAGGCTTCTGTTATCACATGTTGGTGAGGATGGAGGCTCACGGCCTCCAATGCTGTCATTCCAGAGGCTCCAGGGAAAAATGAAGCTGTTTTAAAGAATTTCTTTTGTCCCCTGAGTTCATTAGGAACCGCTGAAGTCTCTGTTCTACTCAACGCATTAAAATATTTGAGCAAACGGGATCGTCTGAAAGCAGCCTGATGGTGACAAACAGCTCGTGTCTCCGTGGTTTGAGCAGGACTGCATCTTAAAACAGAACCTGATCCTGCTGGGCGCCGCCAGCCCCGTCCGAAGCTTTCACCTGCCACACAGGGATTTACTGACTGGATCCACTAAACCCTTCCTGGATTGTTAACAAGGCTGGAGAGTCGGTGAGAGTAGCTCCGTGTTTCTCTTCTTCCCTCAAAGCCTCTCGGAGGAGCAGGGGTTTGTGGGTGAGCCACACTGCTCTTCTGTTCAGACCCTTCCTTCATCCAGACAGGAGCTCCGAGAGTCATTATCTTTACCGGAGCTTCCTGTGGAGCTGCAGACTCTCAGGACAACATCTCTGATGGCCGAGGACCGAGAGTCCAGCTTAGCTTTAGTTGCTAATATGCAAAAAAAAATATTAGATCTTCATGAATCTTGAGAATCGGCGGTTTGTCTCAGATCAGACTGGCTGTTTGGGCTTCATGTAGAAACCACAACGTGGTGCAAACAGGAAACCTTCAGGTTTGTCCCTGCTGTCTCCCAACACACCTCAATTGCAGATTTTATTATATTTTCTTTTGTTGTATCTCAAAAGTCAGACCATAGCCTTAAAGCCTTAACTCTTCATTGTCTTTGAGGTGATTAATGTGTGAAAACGTCTCCCATCAGTTACTTTGGACTGAAACTTCAGCCAGTCTGCAGAACTTCTGTCTCTACAATCAGGAGCGTTTAGACTCAGAGAGAAACATTCATCCACGCCTCAGTTCTTTCCAGGTGGAGCGGCGGGGCGCACCGTCAGCACCCCCACCCTACCTGCAGGTGGTGCAGGTCGGGTTAGGAACCAGGAAGCAGCCACAGGGCGGCCTGACCGCTGCCTGAAGGGAAACACAGGGAGGATGAGGAGGATGAAGAGCAGCTTCTTCCCTCAGGCTGTCCGCCGCTGAACATGAAACAGCACACCGTCTAATTTCACCTTGAACATGCACTGCTTAACATTCTGAGTTTCTACAGACGTGCAGTTTATGTATTTGTCATTAAACTCACTGAGAACTGAGAACGTCTGACTGCAGGTTATTTGTATAATTGTGACGAATAAAGGTCTTGACTTGTTCTAGCTTTGGACTGGACTGTCTTCTCACTCAGTGCTCAGTATTTCAGGTCAGTGACACGTCTGTCCCCCTCGGCTCTGCAGAAGCTGTCCTCTGAGTTTCTTCCAGTTGAAGGTTCTTTCTTTCCACCGTCTGCTCTCGCTGGCTCATGTGGACCTGTTGGGTGTCCTGTATAGAAATAGCTCCTGTTATCAATAGAATTGACCTGCACGCTCCCAGCTCCTCTGCTTTTCTGCTGATCAGGACTCAGCACTCAGTTCTCCACTCTGCGGTAAACATATGGAAATGAGCACGAGTCTGTTTCACATCATTTTCCTGTAAACAGGATATAAAACAGTGATTCTCTGGATCAAAATGTTGGGAGCAAACCTTTACCGGGATGAACCCCAAAAAATCTTGCAGTATATTCTGAACGCCACATTTCTGTTTATAGAAGACAAATAAAGTTCTTCACTGATGTGCTGCAGAATATGAGACATGAATCACATGATCAGGAGGACGGAAGGGGTTTAGAGCAGAGGATGAAACCAGAAGATTAGATTCTGAACTGCGTTCAAATCCACTTCCTTTAATGCTGATTTAGTCTCTTAAAAAAGGAAGTGAAGCTACTGAAGTGAAGAGTTCTGTTTGAATTAAATTGCAGTTATATCATCTGTTTTCTTCATTTTCCTCCTCTAAATGTCATTTAGACAAACCCACGTCTCACTGGAGCTGCTATGAGCTGCCAGACCTGTAGGGGGCAGTGTAACGAGAAGCATAAAGCCAGAGGAAACACCCAGAACATGATGATGATGATGATGATGATGATGATGATGATGATGATGATGTTAACCTCCCTCTACGAGCTAATATATGACCGGAGTTTTCACGTTATCGTTTTCAGTGACTTGTGGCTCGTTCAGGTGTAAACCAAAGACCTAAATGCACTGAAACGTCACCACTTTCACTGGTTTTCATGGTTTAACGCTGCCTTAGCGACTCTTCCTCTGTGTTTCCTGGTGTCTGTCTTCTTACGAGCTGCAGGACTTTTAACTGGTGGAAATATTCTCCCTGTGTGTGTTTTGCACCGTTTCCTTGACAGCTGACACTGGGTATTTTTAGGAATGTTCATTTCCAGTTGAAACCGTGAGCGCGGCGGGAGTCGGCGCAGACTGACTGGGTTAATGGAGAAGAACTCCATTCTGCCCCGGGAAAGCCAAACACAACGTCTGCTATAGCGCCGACATTAATGCACACAAACACAAACACAAACACAAACACAAACACCAACACCACCAGCATGGAAACCACAACACGCTCAGTTTACAGAAATAAAAACCAACCTGATGAGATGTTGAGTCTAAAAGTGTCCTGGACCAATTAGTCCTGTTTATATCTTTGAAAACAAAAGAGCTTTCACTGATCAGCCATAAGATTAAGACCACTAGCCTGACATGAAGCCAGTAGTTTGTCACAGAAACATGATCCTGAGCTGTAAAGCTCTATTAAACCCTGGAGCAGAGCAGAGTGTTTCTGATCGGAGACGTTAGCAGCCTGGTCCCTGGACTCTGGACTCTGGAGCCCCTGGAGTTCATCAAACACTGGTTTTACAGGTAACAGTGGGAGATGTTTCATTTTACTGAGGCTATAACCGAAATATTCCAAATTAATGTTTTATTCCGTTTGTTTCAAAATGCATGGACGCTGAATAAGATAGGCAGTCGTTTCAAATCTCGGCTGTAGAGGTGCGAGTCGACAATTTGTCCCTCTGGTGGAGGAGACGACTGTTGGATCCCGGTGACCAGTCCATACCGGGTCCTGGAGGCTGAGAGGTGGAGGCTCCACCAGTCCAGACTGAGCCGGGAAACAGGATCGCAGATCAGAGAGGAGGCTCTTGGCTACGACTAGGGTTACCTGTGGGGTTTGCTCTGGACCAGGACTACAACTCAGCAGGTATAAAAGATGATCAGCTCTCTTGGAACCAGTTACTTTGGAAGACAGCCTCCAGCTAAACCTGACACCAAGCGTTTCAGGAACGTTTGCTCGCTTGCTGGGACAAAGGTTAATTCTAAAAGCATATCTGTGTTGAATCTGGATTCCATCTGCAGAAAGTAGCTTTGTGCTAAATCTGGTGCAGCCATCTTTTTAATGTAACTGCACATTGTCCTTCAAATAACTAAAATTAAATTAAAAAAAAAAAAAAAAACACCTCCTGAAGCCATAAAAACAGCAGTGAGATCTCAGTCAGTGCAGCACTTCAAGATGAGCTGCATGAATATTTAGTTTCATCCTCACTCAGTCCAGGACCTCGGCCTCTAACTGAGAGTGAAACAGCAGCTCGGTCTGGTCATTCAGACTGGGAGAAGGTCAACTGGCTCCATTCAGCCCAGGACACAGGCTGCTTCCATATCGGACTGAACTTCGAGGTGGTGAGCACAGCAGAGGGTGAAGAAGTGAACTGGTGATGGACGGATGCAGCTTCCTGTGGCGGAGCAATCAGCTCTCAGCTCGCTTCCTCCTGGGTGGATTAGAGAAAAGTTACAAGCAGCCGTGTAGTCAGAAAGAAACACGAGACTTATTGTTTTGTTTCTGCTGTTGGAAGCAGTGAGTGACGGGTCGACTCCATTATTTGAGCTCTGCTGGGAGCAGGAGGGCCGCGGTGGGCGTGAAGCCCAGAGGCTATTAAAAGCTTCTGGAAAAGCCTCGGACCACTGGAAACACCAGGCTATAAACACAAGACCGGTTCAGCTGCAAAAACATGACCGAATGTCTTCTTTTAGCTTCACACAGGGTTGTTTATATGTCGTGATGTGATTCTCCAGATATCATTAAAATGATCAGAGTTATCCATTTAGGTCATGTGTTCCAGAGATTACATGTTTCTGTGGAATGCAGAGGGAAATCTGTCCCTGGACTTCAAGAGAAAAGATTACTGAGAGAATTATCCATTTTACACATTTTACATCATTTAAGTTTTGTCCATCACTCATTCATTTTTTTTTTTTACAAGTATTTAGGAAAAATATTATTTTTAGAAACAAATATCTGAGTTTGCTTATTTTAGATTATTTTGTGAGCCAAACCGCTGGAGATGGCTCTCGGTGTGTCCCAGAACTGAAACACATCGACTTCAGGACTGCAGAGTCTTTCAGCTCAGACATCAAAAATCAATGAAGAAAAACAGAAATAACTTCAATATTAATCTCAACATTACCAAAGAAATATATCCCAAAAATGTGACAAATCTATATATGTAAAACTGGAAATATGAAAAAACAACAACAAAAAAACAACGTAAGATTGTTGAGAGCTAATATGAACCTCTGGTTTATTCTTAAACCATAAAATGTGAGTTTAGTTTTTAGATTATTTTCAAAATCTGTCAAATGAAATGAACAATTACTCTGATCCATACATTGATCAGGATTTAGCATTTGACCTTTCCCTTCTTGGTTTTCAGTCTCTCCTTGGATTGTTCCTCTTTCTGCCTGATACTGTGCAGCTTGTGGGATTTTCTGAGTCGCTGCTAAAAGCGGACGAGGGAAAGAAAACACTCGCACACCGCGGTGCTGTCGAGGAGAGTTTTTATCTTCGTAGCAAAAACAACAAATTTTGACCAGACAAACATGTTTTCCAGCTCCGGGTAAGAAACGGCGGCGGCGGCGGCGGCTGCTCGGCGCCGCTCCTGCTGTTCAGTCCCACTGCGCCGCGTCGTCCAACCAGAGAATGGTACAAAAAAACCCCAAAATACAGAGACACACGCAGCCGTGAGACACGAGTGAGTACAGCTGGACGTACCCGTCCCATGGGTCAGTTCGGCAGAAACATGCAACACCTGATCACGAAAGCGAGCCACTTCCTGTCTGTCCCCGCCGCTGCAGGCAGCCAGACTCTTCCAGTCCAGGTTCAGTGATCCCCGCCGGCGTACGGCAGGAGTTCAGTCTCAAAATGTGGAAACGGTGAAACTCAAGACAGCGTGTCCGTAGAAAACGACAGGAAGCACAACCCCGGAGCCAATTGTGCGTGTTTCTGCAGGGCGGAGTCAGCGACGCGCTCGTCCATTTGCCTCCGATGTTCAGCATCTCAACGCCACATGGCAGGTCAGGAAACAATACGGACGGGTCTGCTGAACATGTTCTTCTGAGAGCTTTTTATTACGATGCTTTTTATCTGGAGGAATGAAAAGTAAAGCCTTGATCCGAGAAGCCGTTCCACCGAATGACTGACCTTTCATTAAATCTGTTCAGTGACAATAAAAAAGCGTGAATTTGTGAAGTCGGAGGCAAATAGAAAGCAGTGTAACTTCACCTGTGCATTTTCAGGATAAAAAAAGAGACTCATGTTGCACCAGTTGAACATCAGTGGACGTTTTATAAAACCTGCGTGAAGGAAACTTGAAAAGGGAAGAGGGAACGTCGGGACGTTAGTTTGTGCTTGATCGTATTCACTGTGCTCTTATTGTTCTCAATAAACCCACATGGAAGGTAAGTAAAGAGGAGAACGCTTTCTAAACCTGGAAAAAAGAGGACTGACAGCGTCATTCATTTATTCCCATCTTGTAATACCACTTCAGGCCGCTGGGCGGCGGTCTCCAGCGTTTGCAGCATGGCAGACAAGCTAAAAGCAGCTACAGCAGAGGTGATGAGGCTCCCGGCCTGGCTGAAATCCAAAATCCAACCAGGCAAACTGGCTGCAGCTCTTTTGAGAACAAGTGCAACGCCATCCAGTGGTCAAAAGTGGTATGACAGGACAGGACAGGATATTACAAAGCACAGAGTTCAAGGTGTGAATTCATCTGACATCCCTGCGGCGTAACACTGCAGACGGCATCCTCGCTCCGTCCTCAGACCATACTGAATTTATTGGTATATTCATGTTATTCTTCAGTATGGGGAAAACAATTGATTTAAAATCAGATATTGAAAAAACCGCAGACCATTTCCAAGGTGCACTGCTGAGCACAGTTTTGTTACTCTTATTACTCTGAGAAACGATTCCATATTATAAAGACTGAATTGCTGTAAACCAGGATCTACCTGAATGTGCAGGTAACATCAGTGACCCAGAAGACGATCATTTGTTATTTAGATGCTACGCCGAAAACCGGGACTGGATCTTTAAAATAATTTAACAACAATAAAAACCAATAAAAAACACTCACTTTGCTACTGAATCTACCAGATGTACACAAACTAAACAGGCCTACTGTCCCACACAACGCACCAGTCTCTCCTCTGGAATTTGGCATTTTTAGACAATATAATACAGCCATAGTTAAAGAGATGATGGGCTTCATAATAATCTATGCATTTACATAATATTTGATATAATTCGCACACAGAATCATGGAGTGACCCCTCAAATATATACTCTGCTTAGAAAGTAAATATATTCACAAACAACTTTGTCAATAAATCTTTTTTTTTCCTCTTAAATCTTTAGCAATCAATGTCTCTCACACACACACACACACACACGCATATATATATATATATATATATATATATATATATATATATATATATATATATATATATATATATATATATATATATATATATATATATAACCACTCAGTCAGTCAGAAAAGGTAAACTGCATCGGTATGAGGACGGATTTACACTCGAGGTCTGGTCATGCCTTGCTCTGGTATGAAGGCGAAGAACCAGCAATGAACAAACAGTACTTTAAGAGCAACATAAAAAATATAAAACTTTGATTTCATTACATATTTTGGAATTTACACATTGTAACAGTGTTCCATGGGCATTTCTGTCACATCCAGTCTCTCCTCAGGTCCTCAGTAACCAATCAGCTGTCTCCACTGTGTGTGAACAGGAAGTGCAGGGCGAAAGAATCCAAGCATTTCCTTTCACATTTGGCTGGGACTGTGAGAAACCCCGGGTGCTGGAGTGCAGAGGACGTGGATCGCTGTGCTTCATGCAGGACGAAAGGCTCTGGACCAGACCGGAGGGTCTGTGGCGGTGTCTCCGCGGCAGGCAGTGTTGGACCGGGCGGTCCGTCCCCTCTAGACAGTACTCTCCATCACCCAGTCGGCGCTGTCCAGCGTGCCTTTGCTGCCGCCCGTGTCGCCCTCCTCCTCGCACTGCAGCAGCATGCCGTTGACCGACAGGCTCCTCTTAGTCCAGATGCTGCTGATCCGGCGGGGCTTGCTGTGGAGCTGCGAGGCGCCGGCGCCCGTCACGTCCCCCATGTCGAAGGACTGGCTCCGTCTGGGCTTGGAGTCCAGCAGCAGGAGCCGGCTGAAGCTGGAGTCCAGCGTCCGGCCCAGCAGGGGCTCCCTGTCCGTGCGGGGCTTCGCGGACGCGGCGGCGGCCGTCGGGGCGCCGCCCGAGGCCGCCGGGTCGCGGCCCTGACCCCCCCGGAGCTCCAGTGCGGTGAAGGCTCCCAGGAGCTGGTCCAGGTTGGCCCGGTTCTTGGAGTGGGCCGACCTCCAGATGCTGGCCAGCGTGCTGTTGGGGCTGTACGAGCCGCCGGCCGCCGTGGAGCCCGAGGAGTCGGACGAGGACGTGAGGCTGCTCTGGAGAGAGCCGCACTTGAACTCCACCACCTCGTCCTGCAGAGTGACCTTGGCCTTGACCTTGGCCTCGGGCTCGGGCTGCGGCTGGCTCTGCGGCAGCAGGAGCCCGTTCTGCCCCAGCCGGCCCCCGTTGGTCTGGGAGTGCGTGTCGCTGACGTTGGTCAGCTTCCCCGCCGGGGGGTCGGCGTCCGCCGCTTTGTAACGCACCATGAGGATGACGATGAAGACCAGCAGGGTGGCCACGATGACGCCCCCCACCACCAGGATCATGGTGCCCCCCAGCAGCTGGCTGGGCAGGGACTGGCACTGCGGGTAGTCGTCCTCCGTGAAGAAGTGGGTGCAGCCCACCACGTTGGTGGCGGTGAGCGTGGTGGCGCTGTCGTCCCACGCCGCCAGGACGCACAGGTCGTAGCGGGTCCCCGACACCAGGTTGGTCACCAGGAAAGCCTTGTTGGAGGCTGGAATCATCCTGAATAAACACAGAAACACACGAAGGTCAATGAATGAAATCGTCCTGCAGAGTCAGAATCAGAGTAGCCTTTATTGTCATCGCAACAAGTTACCGAAGTTACAAGTTACAACGAAATTACTTGGGTTTTAAAGACGCCCAGGCAGCCAACTACGGCGCTGCTGCAGCAGGTGGAGGTCAGTTTACCGCAGCACCAAAACACGACCACATGCAGAAATCCACCCACAATCACGAGTCTATGCCTGCAGAAGAATTCTAGGTGCCAAATATGGAACGTTTTCTTGAAGTTGAATTATTGTCAGCAGACCGAGAAGCTTCGTGAAGCCCCCCACAGGAGACTCTTCCTCTGGAGGAGCGGCCGAGCTTCATCTCAGACACCTGCTGTGAAGTCTCGTACTCTAAACGATGCGTCTTTGGCGTGGGAACAGGAGCCTCGTGTCCTTCCAGGAGACGGAGACTCAGCTAATTGCCGTTCTGCATGTTGGCGCGCCGGCGCCGCCGTTTGGATTCCCCGGGGTTCCTCTCTCCTGCTCGGTCCCGGCGGTCGCCTCTTAGCAGACAGCCAACAGTAATTGGCTTTATCTGTCAGAGCCATCTGTCTTCCTGCTGTGAGCAGAGAGCCCGCTCGGCGCCGGAGCCCCGGAGCAGTGGAGAGCCCGGGGAAGAGCGGGGCGACCTGAGAGCTGCCCAGGTGGAACAAGGCGCTGTGTCGGATGTCGAGGCTTTCAGCTCCAGGGAGCAGCGATGCTCATGTGCAGGTGTGGAGCTGCCCTGGAGGAAAGAGCGAGGCTGGCGCCGCCTGAGGGTTTCTGGAGCTGGAGGCCTGCCTGTCCTGGTAACAGTCACACCTGCGCCTCCGGTGGCTTCTCCTCACACTGCAGGCCTCCTCGCTGGGATTCCCGTCACTCACACACCAACCCTGAAGCCAACGCCGGGCGCTGAAGGGCTTCATCCCGGCGACGCCGGCTCCGGCTCATGTTTACTCATTATTCTCTACTTTTTCTTGCAAGGAACACGGAGATAAAACCAGAAGTAGGACAGGAGCGAATTAACACAGCTGGTGGTCTGGAGGCCGGCTGATGAGACGCCCGAGAGGTTCTGAAGTGAGAGGCAGCTTCACGATGCCGAGCTCCTCTGCGAGCTCTTTGTCGTGTGCAATTAGTTTATGGTAATCCGGTGAGGACAGCCCGGGGACGTCAGGAGCAGCTCGACGACAGAGAGTAGTCTCACTATGAACTTTCACATGACCTTCCTGTGTACTCCTGGACTGTTTCACCCATTCACCCACATTCACCCATCCTCCTGTCTCTGGACTCTCTCTGTGTGTGTTTGTGAATCTCCAGCATTGCCATGAAAGAAGCTGTTTTCCAAAAGTTTCCCACCAACCCGTGCTGCAGTTCATCACACTGGTATAATTAGTTGCCTCTGATTGAAATTCTTTAGCGTCCTGACGCGATGCGCTCCTCTCTCCTCTGTCTGAGGCTAATTGATTTCAGGTTGTTGAGCTAATTCATTTTAATTCATAAGAATAAAGCCCGGGTCCGGAGGAAGCCTCTGCTCGTGCTTATCACAGGGAGATAACACTTTTTGTCACCCCTGTGGGCGACGGAAGGCAATTTGCGGAGCGGCCTGCTTATTTCCAGACAGCAGTGTGAAGCCGGAGCATTAATCAGTGAGGAGACGGGGACCTGGCGTCGGCCGAGGGACTCGGCAGCCTCCATCTTTTTTTTTTTTTTTTTTCCCAATACTCTACATAGTTTTTCAGTTCAAACAAAGAGCTGACAAAAGAAATAAATCTCAACTCCGGGCTGATCTTCAACGTTCACGACCAGCGGCGGGTCAGAATCAAGCTTCACCTGAAATCCGCTCATTTCTCACATTTTGAGGCTTTTATCAGGCTGTCCGGGTCGTCGGTCACTCTGGGGACAGAGCTGGAGGGAAGTCAGTCACAGCGACACGATGAATGAAAACATGATCAGTCTCAAAGTGTTCTGACTCTCAGCTTAGCTCAACACTGAGAGCATTTAATATCAACAGTATGAGATGGTCTTAACTGGAATTCACTCCTCATAGCAACAATAAACGGTGAGTATGAGAACTTTTAGCACATTTAAAAGTAAGTACTTATTGACTTTTACTTAAGTAGAATTGTTCACACTTCTACTGTTACTGAAGTCTATATTTCCATGGTTGTCTGTACTTTTATTGAAGTCCTTCAGTACTTCCTGCACCTCTGCTGACCACTGAACACTGTAACGGCTCTGGATGCTTTTTCCTTTTACAGCTGCCGCAAACCAAAATAACACAGCAGCAACAAAACCCAGAGACACATTCCTCATTGCCTCTATTGATTTTCTGTTGTTTATCAGGGCAGGAGGAGACAAGGTCACTGTAGAGCCGCTGAAGGCGCCGTAAGATCTGCTAAAAACACTGAACAAAAGTAGGAAAAGCAGTCGCAGCTGATCCTGCGTTCAGCCCTCCGTCCCTGTTAAACCTCGCGGTGGCTCTGAGCTGAGTGTGGCGGCTGCTGCTGATAAAAACTATCCTTCAATCCATTTGTCCTGGTTTTTAACGCTCTGTGACGTCGCAGTGTGTGAGTCGTCTCATAAACCAGCAGAGCAGGTATTTGTGTCAATGTGTGGGAAACAGCGATAGATGCAAAACACTGAGAGGAAATCTCCAAACTGTAAACACAGATGATCCTCCTCATCCTGAGACGTTACACTCCTCCCCTCCACATAAAGACATAAAGACAGAGATTTTCCAAATGGCCGCTTTGGCCGGAGCTTTTGGTGACTTGGAGTTTCATTTATGAGAAAACCGACGGCCCAAACACATTGAAACGTCTTATTTTCCTACATGTAAACAGTTAGTACTGGTCCCCCCAAGCAGGAGGGGTGATAAAGGAAATGTAGCAGCATCAAACCAAACGAGCAGGTGAAATGATGAAGAGTGACAAGTCTTCTTCTTCTTCTTCTTCTTCTTCTTGGGACGCTCCTCCCTGTGTGAGAATCTCTGTGCTGCCTTCAGTTGACGTAGAGTTTCTTTTCCTCTGACCTTCTGCTGAACCTCACGACCAGCACACTCCTGCTGACATTTAAAAAGAGCCGGTTTGTTCTCGGCGCTGTCTGAGCTGTGATCAATACTGGACACAGTGTTTTCCACTGCTTTCAGCTCAGTTTAATAACCTGTAACCACGACTTCTGGAGCTTCGGGCCTGAAATCCATCTGTCGAGAGAGAAACTCACCACGAGGCGTGCTGCTGTTTCATGCAAAATAGTGTAATTCCAACAGATACCTGGAGCTCTGAGTGGCTTCGCCGTTCCAGGAAGTCCATCACGACTCGTTTGTCTCTGAGCTGAGCGGCCCTGCAGAGGTGTGTGTGTTTGGGCAGTGTGGGCAGCGCCGGTCTGAAATTAGCTCCGACAGTAACCCTGCAGGTGGCTCTGCCTCACGGTGGGTGGAGGACGGAGCCGCTCGTGCTTTCTGTGACGTGACGGAGGTCAGTCTGGACCAACAGGACTCGCTCCGCCGCCGCTCTTTCCAGTTTCCTTCTGCTGGATTTCAGCTGATCCCTTTAATGCCTTTTATTTTTGATGTGAACATCAGAAGGTTATTCAAGGAAACGTTGGTTTGTTCAATTAATTTTACTTTGAACATAATAAATAAAAAACAAAATAATGAGCACAATGAATATAATGAGAATGAAAACTTAATATTTTTAAAAAGCAGAAGCCGAAGCTTATTAAATCCTTCTCCAGTCAGTCTGTTTGTATTCTCTGTGTTTTTCTTTTAATCAAACACAGTCATAGACTTTCATTAACTGAAACAAGGCAAATAAAGCAATCAGCAGGTAAATAAACTGAATGTTAAAAACAGGAGCAAAAAGCAGCTGGTGCATCTTTCTTCTCCCCTGTACCACAGAACGCCGCTGATCTGCAGTCACTATGGTTCATTCGAGGGTATTTCACAAAAAATGATGAATTATGATGAGACGGAGAGCATTATGGGAAAAGCTTCAAACATCATCACTGACCTGAAGTCAGTCAGTTTATTCTCATGTAAAGCACTGGCTGGTTCGTCCACTGATGTTATTTCAGGGTTCCAGACAGGCTGGCCTCCCCTCACTGGGTTCTGACTGAAGAAACAGACTGTTTTTAAACCTTGTGTTGCTCTTGTGCTCGTTGGACACTCGGCAGCATCATCTGTCTTGAATTGATTTCTTGTTTTGCCCTGGCTCGGAGGTAAATGTTACATCTGAATATTGCAGTATTTGCCTCGGGGATGCGCCGGAGTTCTAATACTGCATAAGATCGGACGAGTTAAGTCGGGCAGATAAAGTCTGACACCAAACAGCAGTGGGAATCTGGTGAAGTCTCAAAGGGAAGCGGCCTGGGCTGCTTAACCACCCTGTCAAATAAGAAAGAGCAAAACTAAAGCCAGTTAGGAGACAAAGGCAGGCCACTTTCCTCCGGGCCGCAGCAGATAATATCCTGTGCTGCTGAAAGTCTCCTGCTGGGGCCTTCATTTGAGCCGAGCGGAAGAAAACAGCATCACAGATGTATGGAGCCATGCTCTCCGGGATTCGGAGATAAAACAGGTACCAAATAGCTTGTGAAAGTGTTGGAGGGCGCTGCTGAGGAAGATGTTAACTCCAAAGCTTTGCTTGTTCTCCCCAGAAGTGCTGTGGGTTTTATCAACTGGTTCAGAGCCGGTACACAGCAGCGGCAAGCCGAGAGTTTCCCCACTGCAGCCCATGGACGTGCTGGTCCTCAGATCAGAAAGGCTGTGGTGAAGTGTTTTGGTGCTAATGATGAGCTGAACAAAACCTTCTCCTGGACGCAGATACACGAATCCGAGCAGCTCTGCTTAGTGAGGAGGCGTCGTCTGACGCGTCGGCGCTGACGGAGGGAAAGAAGTAGTTTCTTCACATCTTCACAGTTTGATGGACAAAACAGACAGCGGCTGATTGATGGATCCCGGCGGTGCCGACATCAGGGTAGAAACATTTGAAATCCGTATGAAATCCATGAGAAGCCTCACAGGAAGGAGTGTGTGGTGTCAGGAGAGTCTACGCAGCGTTTGATCTGAATGCATCTGTCTGTTGGAGATCAGCTGTTTCTGCACAGTCACTGCTGCTATGAGATTCTCATTCTGGTGTGGTTACTCTCTGCAGAGCTGCTGGGACGAGGATGTGCTCAGTAAAACACACACACACACACACACACACACACACACACACACACACACACCGAGATGATATTGAAACTGTCATAACGAGAAGTGTCATTTTTAAAAGGAACTGAATCGGCGATTGTAAATCACAGACAGGACAAAGTGTTTTCCTGTGCAGTGAATTTTGATTTATGGGAACAGAACAGTAAAAGCTGCAGAGAAAAGAACTTTCTGTATTCTTGGAGTCCACACAACAACGAAACAAGAAAACTTAGAAACTAAGACTCATCTGAACTCACACTTCTTTCTATAGCACATCTCAGAAATGCTTGATAGAACTGAAGTTACATCAAACAATCCCTCAACGATTCTCCCTTTGTGAGAAGAAAGAGGCCACGCCCACTTTCACGAATGAAGGCGCCTACATCGAGCTTCAGCTGTCACCCAGCAAACTGAGCAGAATGTTATGGTCTTCAACTTTTGGAGGTTGCACTAACGATCTGAAGTTTGAACACAGTGCATGATGGCAAGACCTTAGGTAAAGAATTTTTCATATTTTTTCCCCTGATGAATATTTACCAGTGAGAAAAGTCCATTTTGCCAGAGCCCAGAACCCCAACTTATGTTTTCAACCACTCCTCTGGTCGTTCTTTCAGGCCAGGTCAGTAGTTTTGCCATTAATGTTTCATCAACCACACAGTTCATATTCACTTTTCACTTATAAATATTTTACATTAAACACACACACACACACACACACACAGAAAACAAGAGTGTGTTTACCTGTAGATGAGAACCTCGTCATCAGAGCAGTTGTACTGGAGCTGGTACATCTTGACTTTGGGCGCCGACTTGCTGACGGTCCACTTGACCAGCGCTGAAACGGCCGTGACCTCAGACACAGACACCACCCTCTCCGGCTGGCTCTTGGGAGTTCCTTTGCTGATTCTGGTCGTTCCCGTGATATCAGAGAGCCGGGACTTCGGCTGGGCCGGCTGCCCGGTGCCGTTGCTGAGGTGGGGGAGCTGGACGATGGACACCTCCACAGACGCCGTGGATTCACCCGCCACGTTAGCAGCGATGCAGGTGAAGGTACCGTAGTCTTTGGAGGTGGTGATGGTGATGCTCAGCGTGCCGTTGCTGTAGACCGCGGTCCGGGAGGTGTTGCCCAGCAGTCGATCGTCGGGTGAGATCCAGTGGATGGTGGGGGAAGGGTCTCCAGTGGCCTCGCACCGCAGGCTGGCAGTCTGCCCCTCCAAAACCAGCATCCTGTGGGTGTGCTGGGTGATGAGCGGCGGCTGACACGCAAACTCCTCCTCTTTGACGTTCCAGAAGTAGCGGCCCTTCAGGGCCGGCGGCGAGGCGCAGGTCTCCAGGTCGTCGTCCCTCTCCAGCCTGCGCAGCCACAGCATCTCGCAGTTACAGTGCAGCGGGTTCCCGCCCAGGCTCAGGGACAGCTGCGGGGCGAAGGGCGTGGTCAGGATCATGGAGTCCTGGGCGCGGGCAAAGATGGGATCCGGGGGCAGTTTCTGCAAGCGGTTCGATGTCAGGTCCAGTCTGGCCAACCTCTCCAGGTCAGTGAAGGTACCCTCGGGGATAAAGTCCAACAGGTTGTGGTCCAGACTGAGCTGGTGCAGGTTGATCATTTGTCGGACGGAGTCCCAGGGCAGACCCCTCAGGTTGTTGTAGGACAGGTCTAGATCCTCCAGGGCAGGAGCCAGGTCCTCAAAAGCCTTGTCGTGGACTCGTCCCAGCTGGTTGTTGTTTACAATTAAGTGCTGCAGGTTTACTAACCCCCGCAAATCATCAGGCCCCAGCTCTGTCAGGCGGTTGTTGTCCAGGTGAAGAGAGCGCAACGTTTCCAGGTCACCGAAAGAGAAGGGCTGGATGTAGCTGATGGTGTTCCGGGAAAGAGTCAGGTCCACCAGGTCCGTCATGTTGGCAAAGTCCTGCTGCGTGATGCGGAGGATGTAGTTGCCTCCCAGCCGGAGCTCCACCGTGCTGCGGTCGATGTCTGGAGGCACGAACAGAAGGCCTTTGGCGGGACACAGCGTCCCCAGGGACTCGGACAGATTCTGGCAAGCACAGTACTTGGGGCATGCATGAGCGGTCATCAGTGTGGCTCCCAGGACCAGTAGGCAGCAGATGATGTGGTCCATGGTAGAGTCATACATATGAACCTGAAACAGAGAAAACAAACAAACAAACAGCGGTCAGAGAACGCACTCTATAACCTGATCAACATCAATATATGAGCATCCGGATAGAAAAGGATTAAATAAAATGTCTGAGATGGAGTGAAAAAGAAACACGAACAGCATTTCCCTGCTAAATGGGATCTTTTAAACTTCTGTCTCACATTTGAAAGTTGAATCTGACGCCCTCGGGGATCTTTGAACTTGGTACTGGAGTCCCTGCAGCGCTCGCTCTGTCAATCTGCCTCAGCTGTGCTCAAGTCGCCCAGAGGACTGAATCTCTGCCACTAAGGTTAGAGGCTCCTTCAGGGATCATTTAGAGGAGCGGAGATCTGACAAGCCTTTGGTCTGGCTCTAACACTTTCATCGCAGCTACTCCCGTCACGGAAACTTGAGATGTTTGACTTTTGCCTCATTCTCACGGGTTTGAATTAGACTCCTTTTAAATGAAATGAAAGAGGACGAGAGCGAGGAGAGAGAACATTTACTGCTTGGGTTCAATGCAGAGAGTTATTCACAAGATTTAGAGCTAAGACTTGCTCGTGCAATAATATTCACAGAAGGAAATATGAGCATTGAAAGGTCAGCGTACTTTTCTTATCCTATCTTATCCTAATTCACTTACCTTTCTCTTTTACATAAGTTACACATCTGTCTGAACTGGAGTCGATTTACTGCTTAAACTAGTTCAGTTTTTTTGGACGATCATTATTGTTGTGCTCATTATTATGTAAATTAACATTTCAGTCGAGGATACAGTTTAGATCTTTGATAACTCCTGGTGATTCATTCAGGGAAGCCACAAAAAAACTCATCAAGACTGTTTTTCATGTAGGGCTCTGAAACCATGGAGATATTTACACCTGATCAGTGTTTGTCTGTATAATATGTGATCTTTGAAGTAGATACTGAAGCCACATCATCGCCTTAACTAATGACAAACTGAACGGAAAGAAGAACGGAGCTTCTGGAACTGCGTATCCCTGAGACACAAAGCCTCTGGACTTTGACGTTTCATCCGTCATGGCGTCACGGCGTGCATCTCGAGTTTTCCTCGCTCCATAATGGAGCCTGTCGGGACGCGGCCCTTCGGGGTCCGCTGGAAGCCATGTGGCTCGGGTCCATTTCTCGGGGTGAGCGGCGCACTCAGGTGTGGATAATGCAGCCATCACCACGCAGACCTGTGATCGGAGAGCACACTGCCATAACTCAAGAGCAGCCGGCGCATTAGCCAGCGGGCGCTCAGAGACGTGGTGTGAGCGGTAACAGCAGGCCGCCGGGGGGAGCCGCGGCGATAAGCAGGACTTTTATGATTCAGCCACAAATCTGCATATCCGACCGCAACCACTCAATCCCGCCGTCTCCTCCTCTGATAACTGCAGAAACACTTGCAGTTGTATTTGTGCTGTTATACGCGTGATGATCCAACGTTGAGCACAGAGGGATCCAGTGGATAACAAACACACCACAGCGGAGAAGATCCCAGATTAATTCTGAGCGCCGCGCCGCACAGAGTCATTATCCAATATTTTTATTCAGACGAAAACAAACATGCAGATGAATGGGATGAAATGAAAACACAAAACGCTTCCCCACTGGAAACCGAGATTATCTTCTTTCTCCTTGCCGGCTCACACCCACACATGAATCTACATCTGCGCAGTGTGTGAGTGTAAATATGCGCTCGCAGATGGCTGCGCACGCCTACACCCCCGTGTCCCGAACAGCCGCCGCCGCATCGCCGCCGATGCTCCCATTAATTACATCTTTGCATGTAGAGGTGGCATCTCTGTGTCAGCGTTCAGCCTTCTCCACAAGGCTGTCTGTCTCACACAGCTCCACTTACACTCCTGTCATGTCACAGAGGTGTCAAAGGTCACTGAGGATGGCGAGGCGTTCCAGTGCAACAGCTGGACGGACGGATAAAAAACAAATCTAGTCATAGAGGGTGTTTTAGGACTTCTCGTACGTTATGTTAGAGGGGTAAAGGATGGAACATGTACTTTAACAATGTAGCAGGTAGCACAGCTCAGAGTCATGTAGCTGCACCTGATTGGACTAAGTCCAAACAGTCAAAACCAATATGGCGGATCAGTCACATTCTCTGCACCTCATTTGAAAAAGGTTGGCAGGATTTTTCTTCATGCAAATGAGCTGAGGGCAGCTCAAAATGCACCGCAGCGCACCGACATACACCGCGGTGCGTTCCATATAGTGGACGGGTACTGTGGACACGAACCTTCAGCCAGGCTGCGTCTTCCTGCTGCGTCATCTTAAATATTCCTCATGTGATTTTGATGCACCGACGTGTCCGTCCACTGCAGAGTACATCGGTATCGGTAATCGGTAGAGTTTTGCTTTTTAAAAATATGGGCATATCCGCACATATCCAATAAGGTACATCCACTCAAAACACGCTTCACCAGACTGTTATTTAAGAACTTCACCTGCCTGGTCCAAGTCCAAATGCACAGCGTCACACGTCACACACTAGCAGGAAGTCTACGTGCATCTCAACGTGTGCTTCAGTGGAAGCTTCATGATCGACACTGAAACAACCCGACGTAAACAGAACGGGAGATCCAGATGAAGGCAGCCCATAACATCAGGATCCTTCGACAGCAGAGCATCACAGCTTTCCTCAGAGGAAAAGAGGGTGGAGGTAATTCACAAATGAATACTACGGTAATCCTGTTGGGAGTCGTACGTTTGCCTTTGTGCCGCTCTTTGAATTGATCTGTGTATGAATGAGGCCTTTCAGGTAAACACGCTCTGGCTCGTGTACCTGGAAACGCTCTGGCTCTGCGTGACACTGGATGAAGCAGGTGAAGAGGAAACATGGACCGACAGGTGGAAGCTTCAGATAAAAGCTAAAGCTGTGGGAGGATTGTTGCTCCAGAGAGGTGAGACGAACAAACATACAGTATGGCAGTCGTTCCCAAACCGGGGGCCAAGAAATAGTCTAAATAAATGGTCTCAATTCAATTATGGATGTGTATTTATGTATATTATTGATCCGATTTGCATGCAGACGAGGTTCAAACAAACTAAATCATCCAGCATAACGCAGACCTGGCAACCCCGCCTGGCGAGGCCGAGCACAAACAAACAATGCAAGCTGCAGCTAGCGAGCTAGCGAGCTAGCAGAGCGTGAGCAGGCTGTGAGAGACGGCCAGGCGAACGGAGAGCTGGAGAATCCACAGCCAACCGCAGCACGAGGCAAACAAAGGCAAGAAAATACGACTCAGTGTGTCTCACCACGAGTTCTGCTGTGGGTAATGAAGAGAGGCCGGTGTGTGTGTGTGGGTGGGTGTGTGTGTGTGTGTGTGTCTGGAAACATTCTGATAGTATAGAGACGCCACTTAGAGAGTGCACATCCAGAACGCACAGCAGAGACAGCTGATTTCTTCAGAAAGAAACAACAAAAAAAACAACTCGACTGTCGTGAGTTTGTGTTTATTTCCAGAGTTAAAATCTGTCCTGACTGCTCGCCTTGCAGCCTGCTTCATGCTTCAGATGAGTTAATCTAAATAATGTGTTGATCATTACATAAAACCATCGATTGGAGTCTGCTTCTTCAGGATGTGATCTGTTCTTGCCCAGACAGGAGACGTCCTGGACTGGAGCTCGGCTCTTCAAAGCGGCGGCCGGACGCAGGAGGACAAACAGGAGTGCTCCATCACAGAGTGATGCAGAGGAGTGTTCAGTAAATCATCCGCTCAGAGTCAAGGGCGCTCAGCAGAGGATGGATGCTGCGGGTCGGGGAGTTAGCCAAACCGCATAGCTCCGGCCGGAGGAGCGTGGCGGCGAGCAGGAGGCTCTGTCCTGTGGTGAGCAGTAATCAGAGCGCGGCCTTGACGGGAACACTCATCACCGGTCCTGACACGTGACCTCCGGGGCCCGCCGGGGGCCACCGGGGGCTGCCGGGGGCCCGCCGGGGGCCGCCGGGGGCCGCCGGGGTCCTTCATACTTCACAGCTGCAACAGGAACATAACAATAACCTGCATTTCAATGCCACCTCCAGAGCGTCGAGAAAGATATTGAACGTCCTGAATCGGTCGTAGCTTTCAGCGCTCTGCAGGTTGAACCTCTATTTCAGAGTGAGCTCCAGAGACAACACCTGAGTCTGAATAACCAAGAGGAGAGAGGGAAAGAGTGCAGCGCTCCACACATGATGAAAAATAAGCAAAGAAACCGTCAAATGGCAGCTGAACGAGAACAGCATGGAGCACAGAGAGCGCAACCGGAAGCCAGAACACGGCATTATGAAACGGCGAGCAGCAGATGAAGACAGACGGCAGAGCGGCGCCGCCAGAATGTGAGCAGCGAGCGGCGCTGGAGTCCTCCACCGTAACCACGACTTCTCTGGGAGAGCTGCTCATCACGGCGCATTCTGCCCCCACCAGGCCCGTCGGCCGCTCCTCACCGGTTATTCTGGTTATTAATGAGGGATTCTGCCAGAGCAGCAACACACACTCCTGACGAACACCTTCATCCTCACGCCACGTTTTTCATTGTTGTGTTTGTTCCTTTGCTTCCCACAAACCTGCTTTAACGGCGACTGATGGAGAGCCGCTCTTTTAAAACGCCACACTGCGTCTGCTGGGCAGGTGGGTCTGCTAGTCTGAACCGGTGCAAACTGGTCTGAACCGGTGCGAACCGGTCTGAACCGGCGCGAACCGGTGCGAACTGGTCTGAACCGGTGCGAACCGGTCTGAACCGGCGCGAACCGGTGCGAACTGGTCTGAACCGGTGCGAACCGGTCTGAACCGGTGCGAACCGGTCTGAATTGGCGTCTCTTCAGGTCTGAACCGGCGCTGAATGGACAACTGCGACATGTTTCATGTGCTTTTCCGCACTAATGAAGATTAAAGTGCTGCACCTTGTGGCTTTACTCCAGCTGTTAGCACTGAAGAGGAACATGACAGTTTTATGTTCTCCACAGGATTTGCTTTGGGGGGGATTCGGCTCAGACGTGGCAATCAGACTTATCCAGACACAGCAGTGTAAGTCTGTGTGTTAAAATGTGCTTTTTCCTCTTTCTCTCCAGAAACAGGAGCAGGATGAGGACCCTGTTATTTAATTTAATCTGCGGGACACGGCCGCCTGGCTCCCATTAGCATTCTGCTGCCGCCGGGGTTTTGTGAGCAGCTCTAAGTAGCTCCGGGCCAGAAATCTGAAGGCTGCCGACTCGGCAGAGACGCTGAAGTGAGTCTGGATCTGGAACCTGAAGGCTGATAGAGACCAGGTGGAGGTGGGTGGAGGACTGGCCTGCAGAGGGAGCTGCTGGTGTTCATAAACACAGCTGGAAGCCAGTCCTGACACACACCCAGTCCAGGTCTCAGGTGTGTGAACTGCTTCCTTCCTTTTCCCAGTGTCAGATGCAGCTTTGACAGTTTCCTGCTGCTCTTCACTGAACTCTCTCTTTATGCTGTGTTACACTGTATGCTGAACTCACCATTAATATTTTTCTTTAATTGCTTTAATATTTCACACTTCATTAGTTTTATTCCTCTTTCTCGTTGAGAACTGTTAACATCAAAGTAAATCACGTTGTCTTCAAGTAATCATGCGAAAAAGGAAAAACCTGAATAAACCAACAACCAATAATGTCCAGTGGACCGTGATAAAATGTTTACACTTTCATATGTGATTAAGTGGCAAATTAGCAGAAACAAAAGAACATTTCTGTTGATAATTGATCCCGTTTTTACTTTACTCAATGATCATAACATTAAAACTTCTTAGAAAAACGCGTTCATGGTGGGTGGAGTTCACTGATGTGTTTTTCCAGTGATCTGACAGAACCAAAGCTTAACGTACAGTGTCTTGCTCATGGACATTCTGACATGCAGGAGTTGAACCTGCAACTTTTTGATTGAGAGACGCCTCACTCTGATGATGAAACAATAATAGTTTTCTCTGTTGGACTTCGATGGAAGATCTGATTTGATTCTGAAAAGCGTAAAAGTGGATTGGTAGTAGAACTCTACAGGAAGTCCTCTTGTACTGATTTACTCATTTTCTTCTGTAGGGGTCAGCAGGTGCTGACGCTCAGGCCTCACGCCGCCGGGTCTCAGATAGAAGCGGTACTCTTCCTGCTGCAGGGCCGTTTCCAGCTCTCCCACATGCCTGCATGTGCTTTTCCAGTTCCGCCGTTCTCATTTATCAGAAGTGACAGGAGGAGCGTCCACCGGAGAGCAGAGGATCAGCTTATTCAGCTCGCCGGCCTAATGAAAACACCCTGCAGCTCTGCTCCTGCCTCTGAGGAGGAACTCCTGGAGCTCCTTCAGCGTCCTCCAGGCATCGCCTCCCTCTCTCCCTCTCTCTCTTCCTCCCTCAGGTCTGAATCCTGCTTCCAGAAGGTTCAACAGATTAATAATTTCAGCGAGAAGCAGAAGCTACATGATGAAACTGCTTCTCTTTGGTGTGGATGATTAACCTTCCTGCAGAGCGCTCTGAATCCTCCTGGAGATTCCTCCGTGGTGCGATGGAGACTCACGGGGTATCATGGGGTATCACAGGGTACTACAGGGTACCACAGGGTATCACGGCATATCGTGGGTTATCACAGGGTATCATGGGGTACAACAGGGTATCACAGTCTAATAAATGGTGCCACAGGGTATCACAGGGTACGACAGGGTATCACAGGCTACTACAGGGTGCCAAAGCATTTCACAGGGTATCACAGGGCACTACAGGGTACCACAGGGTATGATGGGGTATCACGGGGTACCACAGGGTATCACAGGGTACCACAAGGCACTACAGGGTACCACAGGCTATCACGGGTATCAGGGGGAACCACAGGGTACTACAGGGTGCCACTGGACACCACAGGGTATCACAGGGTGCCACAGCATATCACAGGATACTACAGGGTATCACAGGGTACCACAGCGTATGACAGGGTGCCACAGGGTGACATTGGTATCACAGGGTATGACAGGGTATCACAGGCTACTACAGGGTGCTACAGCGTATCACAGGGTATCACAGGGTACTACAGATTACTACAGCGTATCACACGGTACTACACGGTATGACAGGATACTACAGGATATCACAGGGTGCTACAGGGCACCAAAGGGTATCACAGGGTACAACAGGGTGCCACAGGGTATCACGGGGTTTCTATAGGATATCACAGGGTAATACAGGGCATCGCAAGGCATCACAGGATATTAATAGTTGTATCAAACTTTCACCATGAAGACTACCGATAAGCTGTCTCATCCTTCCTCAGAGTCTCAGTCCTACATGATGACTGGAAGTCAGAGGGTTTTGTTCTGTTTGTTTTTCCAACATAAAATCAGTGGAACATGAGGTGCTGCTGACCTTCAGTGGAGCTCAGAGTCTTGTTGTGCTCCGATGGTTCAATAAGAAATGTCTGGCCTCTTCATTTATCCCTCAGCACTCTTTTCACTTCAGCCATGATAAAGTTAGGGAAGACTGCCAAGTTTTCTGGGTTTTCATAAAGGTCAGCGATCAATACCAGGGAGTATTGACACTGTGGTCTGAGGGGTCACAGCCACAGTCTGAGGTCACAGGTCCAAGGTCCCACAACCAAAAAAAGGCTTTCTGTCTTCTCATATTTCCTATTATTCTCATGAATTATACACTTCCAGAAGTATGCTAATGCTGTTCTACTCTTTGGTTCGCAGTGACAGGAAATCAGTGATTATTATATTAATCAGGCGCTTTTATTCTCACATCTGGAAACACACGCTTGGCAGACGAGTCAGCTGCAGGTGTGAAGATAAAGCAAGTCTTTCCTTCAACTTTCACACGTTTGTGAGTCAGCATCAGCAACATTTCATTTTGAAAATATCAGCACATCAAATATCGGCCTGTTTCCAGTATCGTGCAGATCTATACATGATAGATCACTCAGCTCTGGTCCAAACGTTGACACTTCGTTGAGTTTAACTTTGAGATGACATTTCGGTGGGAAATGATGAAGGTCACGACTTCAAGATGGCCGCAGCACCTCAATGAAGCAGTGAAGGATGAAAACTCCTCACTTCAGTATTTTAATTAACGAGTGAAAATACACCTAGCCTCATTTATAAACGCAATCTAAAGTTATCTGAACATTGATCTTTGTTTCTGCTCATATAAAACACACACACTGAACTCCCAAACGCTCAGAGACGTCGCTCATTTAAACTCATTTTGCAAATCGCTGTCTGGGTTCACGTGTTCCAACAATAAGACAGTGAAATAATAAAGCTTTGCTTTCACTGAAATTTGCTTAAAACGCCTCTTCTTGTTCGCTTTTCACTGGAGCTGTAACAGCCAGGCTAATTCTACTGTCTGACGAGACCTTTATTTAAAATCCCCAAAACTATTCAAATGTTTTTCTTCCAGTGGTTATGAAGGAATCTGCAGAGATCAGAATATCCTTTGAACAGTTTTGCTCTTTGAGAATCCCCAAATCCCAAACATCGTAGAAGTTCTGCAGTGTGAAATTTATGAAGTGCAAATGTAGCTTGAAATGCTGATAAAATAAAGGAAAAAGTCACAAAAAACACATTTTTGAGAAAGCAGTCAGTGGATCTATTAAAAGAGAAGCTTCTGTGCTTCTAACGGAGCAGCAGCCTCCCCCTCCTCGCTCCAGGTGAAGGGTCGGACCTCCACAGTCCGCTGGCCTTCAAGGCCGAGGCTCTCCGGGGACGGAGCAGAGACACGGACCTGAACCAGAACAGGCTCTCTAAATGTCAGGACGGCAAAGACGGGGGCAACACACACACACGCACGCGCACGCACATACACACACACACACACACACACACACACACACACAGCAGTGAATGTTCACGGACAGGACTGCTCCTTCTCAGCAGAGTTCACTGCAAGTCCACCAGGAAAGGAACAACAACAACAACAACAACAGCTGCATGGGGGAGCAGTGGTTAGCACCCTGGCCTCACAGTGACAACGTCCACGTTCAAAACCTTTCTGTGTGGAGTTTGCATGTTCTCCCTGTGTGTGTGTGTAGATTTACTTCAGTTTGCTCTCACAGGTTTACAGCTGACAGTAAATGTTCCTGAAGTGTGAATGTGTGGCTGTCCTCTCCTGTCCATAGCAGGCTGGGCGTGGCTCCGGCGCCCTCTGACCCCGAACCGAAGCCTGACAGACGGGTGGTCGAACCGCCTCTCCTCTTGATCACAGCAGACAGGAGTTTATTTAAGCTTGACGTCTTTCCTCAACAATCAGCTTCTCTATAAACATGGTGACATTTATGAGATGCGCCATATGTTTTTTCCCACGTTTCAAACATCTGCTGCAACCGGCAATCAAGCGTTACCATGGCAACTAATGGGATTGTGAACACGGCAGTTTACACGCGGCGTCCGTCCTCCAACACGGTGAGTTCTGCATCAGTCCTGGAACCCAGCGCTGGTGATGAAGACTGTGGCTGTTTGGGTGGTTTTCACTCTTCGTGCTGGGGTTATGTACTTCGTAGGGTTTTGTCGGCAAAAAAATTAATTTAGAAAAAGTGCTGATCAGCTTGGTGTTATCTTCGAGTCGTGATTGGTTTTAGATTGAGGTTTGGACTTGGTTTATATTAGTTTTAAAATGTGTTTTTCTCTACGTTTCACGGGGTTTACTGAGGGTATCCAGGCTTTTGGCTGGGTTTAGATGGAGTTTGGGCTTTCTGTAGGGTAGATTAGGTTTAGAGTGGCTTTCTGTGGTTTAGGGCTTCGATTTCGCCCTGGACCTGATATCTGTACTACCTGTCCCTCCTCAGTGGGTCTGAGTTTGTTCACTCTGACTTTCCACTGCGCTCCTTCACACTCTGTCATTCCTGACTCACTTCCTCTGCACTGGTGAGCGTGTGCCCGGTGTCACGCCGCCGTGGCGGGGCGACGCGCTCGCTCGTTAAGCTATGAGTGAGTCAGGGCACACATTCATTATGCATGCGCCTCGACGCAGCACGACTCCCGGCCGGTGGGGTCAGTCGCACGAGGAGGCGAGGGAGCACGAGGAGCCGCGCTCGTAGAGTCACGTCCCCGACGCGAATCGGCCTGTCTGCCCGAGGCCTGGCGAATCTGTGATGAACCGCCGCGTCGAGAGATGAAAGACGAGGCCAACTCAACAAGTTCAACGCTAAAGAGAAGCTCTTTGAAAAGCAACCAGTCAACCTGCGTTGAGACCGCTTCTCCAGAGTCTGGGTCAGGTTTAGAGGTGGGGTGGGATGGAAGGACGATGGCAGGTTTGTGTTCTGTCTTCCAGAAAGTGATGGGACCACATGAGGACAGGAAGATTCCTCCAGTTGGTCCTGGAGTGTGAAACCGGGACCCCCTCCGCCCTGCTGCCGCGTTTAGAAACAATAGGCTCGTCTGTTATTTCCTCCCACGCCGCGCTGGCTGGCTTCCGCCCGCTCCCCGGACACCCGGCGCCGAAAACATACCTGTCCGCTCGTGTTTGTGATTTCTCTCAGAGCGTTCCCGAATCGCCAACTCCACTCAGACACGTCCTACATCCTCCCACACCGAGGCCGCCAGCCTCGTACACAACACTCACTTACAGCCACGGTTGGAGCGCATTGCATACATTCCTTTTTTTTTTAAAGCAGCAACACCTATTTTAACACATTTTCAGCTGGAGACGTTCTCATGAGTTTGAGGAACGTGGAGGGGCTGGCGTGAGCTCGGGCGGCGTGCTGCCTCCCGCCCGTCACGACCGCCGTTTCAGCAGAGAAGCTTTGAAGCGTGCGGCTAGCTAGCTAGCCACACCGAGGCTGACCTGTGTCTGGTCTGCTAATGAGAGTCGAAGATCGGGCGGCGAGTCACTGATGTCAGATTAAAGGACAAAGAAGCAAAAACAAGCAGCGAATGAAACACATTCGCCACCAAAACAGAGCTAACGTTCACTGAAGCTACAAAGATCCAGCATGGAGACCCAGCATGCTAGCACCAGTACGGAGAGATTAATGGACTGCTGGGAGGAAAGAGATACACAATCCCGCTTATTTATGGTTGTTTGAATTCTTTTCTGCATGTCTTTAACCCACACAAATAAAACCAGAATGTAACAGAAGGCAGCGAGCGTCGTAGCGTTGCTCTGTTAGCTTCAGTGAACCTCAGCTGGTCTCGGATCAGGATGTCGCTGGTTTGATTCGCCGTCCTGCTCTGTCAAAGTGTCTTCAGGCAACAGATTCAGGCAGTTCAGGGTTTCATCAGACTGACGCGCAAAATAACACACGCAATAGAATGAACAGTCAGATTTCTCCTCCTGTGTGTTGACATGATTTTATCAGGAGACCCATCATGGATTGTCAGGACGACCCCGTCGCATCTCCATCCTCCACAACATGCAGAGCATTTATGAGAAGCGATGCAGGTCAAAGGTCAGGGAGTGTGTGAGTGAGCCCACCCACTCCAGCCACTCACTGCTCTCTCTGCAGCCGTCAGGGCGGCCTTACCGCTGCCTGAAGGAAAACAGAGAGGATGAGGAGCAGCTTCTTCCTCAGGCTGTCCTGCTGAATGTCAAGAGAAACGGTCTGAGTTTACCCTACATGGATATAAACCCTTTCTGGTTTTTTTTTTTCAGCAGGACCTGTATCTCTGGAAACAGGAGTAACTGCAGCGTGGTGCACAGATTGGTATGGCGGTCACGGTGGCGAGGATGACGATGGCGATGATGATGATGATGATGATGATGATGATTGCAGCCTCGCTGCTGTTAACAAATCCATTCATCCCACGCGGCGCTCACCCACTGCCGCGCTATTTCAGAGCCCACGTGGCAGAAACACTGTAATGCGAGCACAGAGACGGCGGAAGAGGAGCCGATCAAAGCCTCAGAGGTCCCACATCGACCAGCGCTTCGACGTGTTCTTCTCTACAGAGAGCAGCCATGGCTCCGGCTCATAGAAAACCTGTCGTTCAACCAGCGTGAAGCACAATCTGAACCAGGGAGAAATCCCAGAATCACCTGTTTGAGCTCATATTCGGTAAAAAGCGGATCATGTGAGGGAGATGAGCGCCTGTCTTCACTTCTGAGGCCTCATGCAGGAAACGCAGCCACAGATTACACTTATAAAACCATTATAATGTGAATTCTTCATAACACGGGACCTTTAATATGCCGCTCTGAAACACGAAGGTCGACCCTTTGGTGGGATTATCCGCCCGGTGAGGAGAATGCAACGCGGCGTGGTAAATCCAATCCGGGCTCTCCGGTTGCGCGAGTCAAACAGCGCTTATATAACTTGGTACAGACTCCAGCCTTGCTTAATGCACAGCAGCCCTGGCACTCCGCATCACCTCAGCACGTTTAGCTACAACACAACATGACAGCGAGTGTTGTTCGCTGGTTCTGCCGCTCGGCGCTGTCAGCGAGCCAACCAGGGAGGTGGAGGGTTTTCTCCTTGATTCTGAGACGAGTGTAATCCTCCACAGGGATCCTGCCTTCTGTGGACCGTGAACCGTGCGGCGCAGCGGCAGCGGCAGCAGCGGCGCTGACCCACTTTACACTGTTTACTGTTTTGTGGAGTTTTGCTTTTGTTAAGACGCTCCGGCTCTCGCTGGAGGGGAGCGCTGGCACGGCGCATCCAGCCTGTTTAGCCTGGAAGAAAAGGATTAATAACCTTAGAAAAACTCACTGACAGAATGTTGGGCAATCTGGAGGTAATGAGAGCAATTAAAGCGCGATGAATTATTAATAAGGGCGGATAATTCTTCCCCTGCTCAGTCAATACAAGTCCGATAAAGTTCCCTTTTCCCCCCCGAGGGCAGGGCGGGGCTCACGGCTCTGGAAAAATAGGAGGTGAAAGCCGGATTTCTAAAGACGCTTAATCCTCAAGCAGCCACAATAAATGGAATTGGCTCAAACTACAAAAAAAAAAAAAAAAAAAAAAAAGTACAGGAAAAATGATCCAAGTAAATTTATTAAAGTCACTACTGTAGTGTTTTTTTTTGTTGTTGTAGGAAAAAAAATAAACGGAGAAAAAGATAAGGAAATACAGAAAAACCAAATAAGAATGAAAAAAAAAGAAAAATAGAGAATAAAAGCAGGAAAAAATACCAGTACAGCTAAAACTGACTTAAAAACTAAAACCTTTTTCTTGTCAATGCAAGAAAAATCATCTGCTTGATTGAAAAGCAAAGCGGCCTTTTTACAAGAAGCTCCATAATGTCAACATTTTCATCGCCATGGAGACGGTGAATTGTCGAGTTAGCATATTTGCAGAAACGCTGGATGCAGCGTGGAGCTAACGTGTGGTTTTCTGCAGGACCTTCTCACCGTCGTCACTTTGAAGGACGTGATAAATGAAGCTGTTCCAGCTGATGACTGATCTGTTTGCTTGGACGACTCATTAATCCAGCAGCGCCGCCCTGCTGGCCGGCCGGCTGACTGACGGCCTCCTGGGCTGCTGCCAGACGTCCGAGGCGGACCGGGATCCGGTCCACGCCGCCGGACAGCCTCCTGCTCGCTGCAGCGTGTCACATTTCTCTCCGGGTTGTTGGTATTCAAATGCAATTTCAGCACACAAAACATTAAGCGGGGTCATTAAATCTTCATGAAATGTGCTCGCCTTGTGCAGTCGGCGTGCGCTCGCAGGAGGGACGCGCATAAAGCAGAGGTGCAGCGGTGTGCAGACGGCCGGGAAATGAGCTTTTTATTAACGTACCTGTCCGCGACACGCTGAGGTTACGACTCTCTGATCACGTGCGCCGATTCCACTCTGCCTTTAAATGAGACGTTGAATGAGCAGCTTGACTGTTTACACATCACTGGGCGTTTACAGCATCTGATAATTCTCCTCCAGGTTTACAAAAATAGAGTCATCTACACAAACCTGATTCTACAGGAAACACTTTGTTCAGGGACACTTGAAGCTTTTAGGTAAAGAAGCGATTTCCCCGGCAGCCTGAGAGAACCTGGAGCGTCCATCGCTCCCGTCCCGCCACTCACGTTAAGACGGATTACAGTTCTGCTCGGAGAACAACGACCCACTGGACGAGTCATCCTCGCTTCAGTTCTGACGGCCGCGGCCGAGGCCTGATACGAATCAGACGAGGACCCAGCCAGGTGTGATAATCCTGCATGTTTTCGGTTTTTACTGGAACCTGACATCTGAAGCAGAACACTTCTTCCGTCCTCAGGAAAGCCTGATCATTTGCTGCCGTGATGCTAAACGCTGACGCAGTGGTGCGGCGTCTCCTGGCTCCTCAGTGGGAAAGCAGCGGGTTCTGCAGAGGAGCCAACACGGCACCGAACCAGCACCGCGAAGAAAACCAGCAACAGAGTCCCAAACTCCATCAGTCAGGGCCTTTGTTCCATTTCCAGTACCGTGATTCAAACTGTGAAGTAGAGATGAGCAGAGCTCCACTAACGAGCACATAAACACACACATGAACCTCTGATCGATACCGACGAGCCTCGCTTTGAGAGCCGATAAGAAGCAGTCCAGTCACCACAAGTTTATTCCAAACTCGCTCAAGTCTTCACACTTCAAGTGTGACTGCTGCTTAAAATATTCCACCCACGAACGGCTGATATGATCAGGTGAAGATCAGTTAGAAATCCAAAAACGCTGCCGCATTGTTTTTTTTTTAACATGCAGGCAGGATTTGCTGAAAGTGTAGAAACATGGGGAGCGTTTGGAGATGAGTCCAGCTGGGATCAGACTCTGCGACGCCACGGACACAGGTTCCACCGCACGGAACCAGCAACAGCGATGGGCGAAGGAAACACACTCCTCCAAACACACCAGACCAGATTTAATACGGTCTTACTGTGAAACAATAAACCCCGAGCAGCGCCTCGGGTAACAAGTTCAAATCCCGACGGAGCAAACAAACATTTTAAGCCAGGAGTTTGACGGAGCCTGCAGAGACGAGGAGGGAGTGGAGCTTCGTGAATCCTGATGAGACCCTCAGCTCTCTGAAGACACCTGCAGTGATCTGGGATCTACCCGGGACCGTGGTGATAACGCTGATGAGAACGGCTCCCGGTTATCTGCGGGTCCCATCAGGAAGTGAGGAGCCGCGGCAGCGTTCGCTCATTCTCCCACAATTCCACTGCTGGCTCGGTGGGAAGCAGGCAGGTGGAATCAGAAGAGTCTGGTACAAAGAACGCTTTGGATGTGACAGTGTTTTCACAGAGGAACACTTTCTTTTGAGGCTGCTGCAGACATTTTTCTTCCCGTGTTGAATTTCCCCTGCAGTCAGGTGTCAGAATGAGCTGAAACATGAACGAGTGAAAGTTTCACCTGTCAGAAAAAGCATCTGGAGGAGGAACTGGACATCAGTCTCATTAATGTTTTCATGTCCAGGTCTCAGTGTGGATTATCGAGCTGATAGTTAGAACACAATGAGCCTCCTCTGAACTCTTTCTGCTGCTAGCATCCTGCTAACTGATGCACATCTGATCATTTTCACTCTGAGTTCTGCTCCGTAGCTTCTTCTCAGGCGAAGCTGTGATACTGAAGCAGCGTCCTGTTGTCACGGTGTGACTCTCATAGCCTGCAAAAGACAGCATGGCTGACGTTTTTAGCTAATTCATGTGAGCTACATGTAGCTAGCGAGCGTCAGAACAGCGTGGGTGTTCACCGGCTGGAGTGAGACGCTGCAGCTCACACCCAGTGGACCAGATCACTCCGCAGCTCTGCTCACTCTCTCCAGGGGCAGCCATATGGAAACTGTGTGTGTGTGTGTGTGTGTGTGTGTGTGTGTGTGTGTGTGTGTGTGTGTGTGTGTGTGTGTGTGTGTGTGTGTGTGTGCTCCCTCACGCTGTGGTGAATGCACACACTCCGGCTCAGCGTTGTCAGGCTGTGGTTAAATCGCCGACGCCGCTCTCTTGTCCCCGTCGCCCGTAGCTTTTCGGAGCTAATGACTCAGACTTTTTCACAGTCTGCTGACTTCAGAGGCAGCGACATGTAAAATGAAGAATGATTTTTATCTTTTTTTTGTGGGGGGAAAAATGCCCTGTGTTGCAAAGTCCCCTCAGCTCCACTCTGGATGTGAGTCACTCTCAGATGCTGATATCCAAACGCCTCAACTGTCTACGAGCACGGTCTGCCTGCGCTCCCGTGTTCACGTCAAGTGAACGTCTGAGTTACTAATAAAGCTCCATTCCTGCTCATTAATCTGAAGTATTTCCCGCTGTGAGGATGTGGATTACAAACCCTGAGCTCGCTCTGAGTGGGATTAAAGCGTACGACTGTTCAGAACGGAGGAACCAGTGTTGGAAATACTGTGTTGGAATCGTCCAGCTGCTGCAGACCCGCACGCCAAATAACTCTCAGGAACAATGTCTGAGCAGCTCAAGGTGAAAGAGAGCAGCTTTTCTAAGTGTCACGCTCCTTTTTTAATGGCGCACACGAGCGCTGTCGGGAGAATAAACAGCCTGGAAGACGTCTCTTTGCTCTGGATTGTTATTTTCTGAAGAGGCTGAAAGATCCCTCCGCTAATATCCGTAAACAAGCCGGCGAATGGTGGCCGTTAAGATGCCTTCCACAGGTCTGATCAGTGAATGAAGTGTCGGTGTGAAAGAAGACGCGTCTCCAGCCTCACAAACGAGACCAGTTAACCTTGACAGAAGACGTCAGCGCTGATATTAACTCCCTCCGCTGAACGCTCTCTCCCGGAAAAACAAACCCAAGGATGGCGGGCAGATGGTGTTTGACGGTGGAGGTTTGCTGCGGCGCCGTACGTGCTGTTCACGTCTCCGAGTCTTACTCTCAGCGCAAACCGGAGGCGACAGAAAGCCTTCTTTCATGAAGGTTATTGTCAAATAGTCAGTAAACAACTGAAACTGAAGGATTTTACATCAACAGGATTAAACCATTATTTTTAATCGGTGACTCGTAAAATTATTGATCCCTCTTGAACACATCTGTTGAGACCAAAACACCCCCTTTCTTAAAATCAGGGTTGTGGATTGATGAGACATTTCCATCCTGATTTGACTTGATGGATTTATTTTCCAGTAATTCGATGAACTTTGAGCAGGAGCGCAAGAGGTTTTCAGAGCAACACTGTGAAGTGTCCTGGGGTCAAAACGCTGAAGGTAATCTGAGAGAATCTGTGGCTGGAGAGACTTTTCAGTCTAGTCTACTTCTGAATCCACAGCCCTCGCAGAAAATGTGAATCATTTATCTGGATCTGCTGCTGCTCCTAAGAAGGTTAAACAACTTTCTGTAGTTAATATGCAGCAGAAGTCTGGGAGAGAAGTGGCTGACTCTCTCCAGCCAGACAACAGATATGAAACCGAAATAGTGGGAAATGAGGGGAAAAACAGGCTCCAGATGGAGATAGTGGGGGATTGTTCTGATGAGAGCAAATGAAAGCAGAGGAGGGTGTGGGAGACGAAGAGCCCAGGATATAAGACTCAGTTCAGCCTCTTATCCCGGGATGTTAAGCTGATATTTTTGGAAGGGAGGAGGAGAAAGTCCTCTATCAGCCCATTAAACAGGCATTAGCCTCTCCTAATTAAGACATTGCCATTTTGTCCATATCATTTGATTTTATTACAGTTTCAACACTTGGTGTCTGAGGAAAATGTCTTTTTGGAGTGTCTTTAGGACACGGAGGTCAAACAAGTGAACAGAAACACGTTGGTTTGAATACAACTATGCAGTTTATTATATGTCACTGGAGTTTAAGTCATGATTGCTCAAACTGTCTGTCTTCACGCTCCTGGTGCTTTACCTTGTAAGCTCTGTACAAACGTTAAGAAAATAGGCTTGATTTTTACATCTTTACATGATCTTTACATTTATTGAAGATGCACTGTCTTAACAACCTGTTTTGCGGAAATATAATTGATCTTAAATCAAGTGGGATGAGACATTTTGACTAAAAACAAGTATAAAAAACACAGTAATGTGTTAAATTGTACCATGGCGTCTTTCATTCGCTTTACTTCTTTTTCACCAGGAGTCGTCCTCAAAACTTGAATAAAATAAACTTCAGCCCGTGTCGTCTCCCGCAGCTCTCTGCTGCCCCCTAGGGGAAGTCTGTCATCCATTTGGAAACGCTGCCTTGGAGGCTTGAAAGCATATTACCCTTCTAATTAAATTCCCAATTTGCATGCTAATTTCAACAAAGGTGCCAAGCGAGAAGCGAACCGCCAGAACAACCATTTACACCCACGCAGGAACAGGCACCAAGTGAAGACAGACCACAAGACAGTTATTCCGTGGACACCAACCCTCTAAAAGTTTCTTCTAAAGAATAAAACAATTCAAGCGTAGTGATAAATGCCAGAGGAGAGGAAGACCAAGAGGTCCGTCTGCTGCGGAGGAACAGCTCCAGCCTCAGGATTCACCAATTAAACCTCAGATTAAAGGTCAGATCAATGCTCCTCACGGATCAATGTGCAGGCCCGTCTCAATATCCACCGTAGCGAGCGGACTGTCAATCAGGCCCAGCAGAGACGAGTGAAATGTAAAGAGTCGATCAGACCTGGGAACGTGAGGGATTCAGAAAGGTTTGCCTTCCATTTGTCGTCGCTCCTGGAGCCAGAGGATGATCTGTTTTCGTACTCTGAGTGGTAGCTGGGTACTCCGTCAGGAACCTCGCGGTGATGCTGAACATTTAGCAGCATTTAAGCTAATTAGGATATTGACAAAGAGATTCATCCCACTGAAAAGCGTGAGGACGAGCTGACTGGAGGAGCTGACAGAACCATCGAGCTGTGTTTCCTGTCTGAGGCTCAGAGCTGCAGCGCCGCTCCAGGGCCAGCTGTTCCCCTGACCTACACCCCTGCCCCGCCCGAATCGCTCTCCTGCCTGGGCTGCTCATCCTCTTGGGTCGCTCTACCCCTGAGGTTCCTCTACCTCTTGGGTCGCTCTACCTCTTGGGTCGCTCTACCTCTTGGGTCGCTCTACCTCTCGCGTCGCTCTACCTCTTGGGTCGCTCTACCTCTCGCGTCGCTCTACCTCTTGCGTCGCTCTACCTCTCGGGTCGCTCTACCTCTTGGGTCGCTCTACCTCTCGCGTCGCTCTACCTCTTGGGTCGCTCTACCTCTCGCGTCGCTCTACCTCTTGGGTCGCTCTACCTCTCGCGTCGCTCTTCCTCTCGCATCGCTCTACCTCTTGGGTCGCTCTACCTCTTGGGTCGCTCTACCTCTTGAGTTGCTCTACCTCTCGGGTTACTCTTCCTTTCGGGCCGCTCTACCTCTCGGTTGCTCTACCTTTCGGGTCGGAGTGAGGTTTGCTCCACCCCTGGGGGCAGCGGGAGATTACTGCAGCCCCACTGGCTCCCGGAGATGATGTTCGGCGGCATGAAGGCCGACAGCCGTAATACCAGCTGACAAACTGAATCAGCGTATCAGCGAAGCAAACCTGCATCAGACCGAGCAGCAGGAGTCCGTGCAGGGATTGGCTTGTCACTCGTCCCGCTCTTGAACAGGTATGAAGGGTGGCAAGCCAGCTCAATACAAAGCAGGTCATATAGAGTGGGAGTATTGAACACGGTGATGGCAAAGTCAATAGTAATCTGTTCAAGCCGACACACACTTAATGTCACACAGTGGAGTGAAAACCTCCGCCCAAATTTCAGAGAGGAAAAATACATATACTTAGAAAACAGTTATGAGACGTCTTTACTCTGAATGGAAAATCCAGAACTGACGTTTGATTGTGTCTTTAAAGAACTGAAATTCCTTGAACAGTGACGATTTTGGATTAAGATGCGTCTATTATCAAAGCAGCTGCCTTGCATGGAGCCCTAAAACACCACATTAAGCCATGCTGACCTGAAATCGTCCGTTTTGTTTTAATTGACCTGCTCTGGGTTCTGGAGTTTGGTGCTACGTTAAAACACATTTTAAACTAATGTGTAAAAAATCCCCTCAAGGCCTGGGCTCAAAGTTCCCTTTAACCTCCTCATTAGGGAACACGGCTGCGATAAGCCAGGAGTGAAGAGTCACCCTGCAGGAGTTTACAGAGACCTGAGAGACTTAAACTCTCAACTTTTCTCAGTTAAATCACAAGTTCAGCTTCATCCTGGAGGATGCAGAGGAAACCAGCAGCGATGTGAGCGGACGCTGGGAGGAGCCGGACAGAGGGCGGCTGCAGCTCCATCCTTCCCAAGGTGCTCCGCAGACCGTGAGCACAACCCGGCGCCGCCGCGTTCAAATCCCCACATTATCCGTGAAACGTAATCAAAAAGGATTTCAGCCTCGGAAGGCTCCCGAATTTCACGGGCAATTCTCAGATTGATCCGCTCATCTACAATTGCTGCTCAGGCTCTTCGGGGGATGAAGCGAGCTGATCTGAGAGAATGCGACGGAGGAGAAACGCACCAAATCCCGCCTGCGGGGAATTCGGTTTGGCCTGCGAGAGGAAACGCTCCGTTCTGCTCCTAACCTTCCCCGGTGGCATTTAAAGAAGCAGGAAGCTTCAAAGAGCCGCAGCATTGTTGGAGCGAAGGGGCAGAATGGGAAGAGAGAAAAGGCTGCATTCAGGCCGTCTGCAGCAGGGGAGAGCTTTTCAAGTGAAGGACAGTCAAGGTACACACACACACACACATACACACACACGCACGTTCTTTATTTGTATATATTTCCTTTGTTAAATGTAAAAATCGACAGAAAAGCAGCAGGGAAAAGGCTTTTCCTGAACCCGAACCCGGACCGTAACCGCACCCGAACCCCCTGACAATGAAGCTCGCTGCTGCCCCCCAGAGGAAGCCTACAGCCCAGCACAGTGGGTAATTCCGTCTTTAGGATCAATCCCTTCAAATCAGTCGTCGGGTTCCGGATAAACAGAAAACACTGTAATGTTCTGCAGTTCTGGTGTCAAATGATACATGATGATCGTCAGTCTAAAGATGTCTTTAAGTTTAGACCACTTTCACAGAAAACACTAAACGATCAGTTGATCTGGGTGAAGTCAGGCTCAGACAGCTGCTGTGTTGTTTCATTTATAG
Source organism: Salarias fasciatus (assembly GCF_902148845.1). Classification (NCBI taxonomy): domain Eukaryota; kingdom Metazoa; phylum Chordata; class Actinopteri; order Blenniiformes; family Blenniidae; genus Salarias; species Salarias fasciatus. The sequence continues at coordinate 26,308,776 of NC_043759.1, forward strand.
AGAAAGTCTTCCATCATCTTCACACACTTTGAAACGGGGACTGCATATGGAGCTCACTCTGCTGCTTGTTCCTGCAGCTGCAGCGCAGCCTGAAGACATTTTTAGTTGCTGCTTCCCCAGGCTCTCGCCTTACAGTAACTTTCTGGATATCCGAAGAGCTGGAGTCAGCCGCGGCAATCAGAGGTAATGCTCTCCTGAGAGGCCGCCCTGCCAATCAGACGGAGAGCGGCCGGGCTGCGTCCCAGCTCCGGCAGCCTCATTTCAACACAGTGCGGCAGAGGAAGCTCATCTGTGGCGTGACTCCAGGCATTAGATTATTCAAATCAAGCAGCGGGACAGAGAGAAAAACAACCTAAATAGGATCAGATCTGTGAAGTTCAGACAAATTGAAGAAGTAAACCGAAGATTGGAGTGAGGCGGGAACACTCAGTGACCTTTCCTGCAACGCTTAGAATGAGCGTCACGTTCCAGAGGCTGGAGGTCGATCTGCGGAGCACCCAGACCGAGGGGAGGCTCAGGCTCGGAGCGGAGGGAGTCATTTCAGAGGCCGAGGCAACTTAAGACACACAACACAACAACACAACAACACAACATCCACAGTAACTGAAGGTCTCCAAAAAGAGCAGGAACCAAAACAAACACAGAAATAAGATACTGCAACTGTCCTCTTATTGCGTCTTTTCACTTCATTTCTCAGGTCCAGTTGGTGCCATTAAATTGATTTATACTGCAGATATCTCATCTCCGTCTCGCTCAAAAGAAGAAATATACAACTGAGGAAAGGAAACGTGATGATTGAGCTTTGATGGATTGTTATTGAGACTGAAGTCAGACCAGAGCTCTTTGAATCTGATCTGCAGACCTTAAAGAAAACCAAGATGAGAGATCCCATTAACCGCTCAATGCTCTGACCTTGAAGGTTGAAAATATTGACAGGAAATCACCAAACTGTAAACACAGGATGCACACATGATGCTTCTGTCTCCTACTGTGACATTAAAGTCCAGAACTGAAGGAGAATGTTGCAGTGAAGATCTGCAGGAAGCCTCATCACGAACCACCGTACCGACGGGTCTGAGTGGGACACATGGCGAGCTGACCGGAGGAGTCCAGCCCCTCCCCACAGTGTGTGTGTGTGTGTGTGTGTGTGTGTGTGTGTGTGTGTGTGTGTGTGTGTCTTACCTGCACTATGCTGTCTCTCTGCCATAGAGCCCGCCGTCCGCTACCACAGCCTCCAGTTCTTCACTCCGACACCGACAGAGAGAGACGACCTGCAGGACAGAGAGACGCTCACACATCAGACGGTCGGACATGTTGGACCAAACTGAACCGTCTCCGGGAGCGCTGAAGGCTTCTGTGTATGCTAACACAATGCTTTCAGCAGCTTCACTCCAGGTTTTAGATGTAATGTCACACATTCATGAAACAACACTTAGATTTTATCGCCACCAAAGATGAATGTATTCACTAAAAAGCTGAACTTGGAGTGCTAAAACTGCTTTTTGCAGGATGAAGTGCTGCAGATCTTTACCCAGAGAGGCGTCATGTGGGCGGCAGAGATTCACAGGGAGATCCGTGTGCCCACTGCAGATACCTCATCTCTGTCTTATAAAAATAAAACGAAGAAATGTACAACTGTGGAACGTAAACACGCGATGCACAGAGCTGAGCGTCTCAAACCTGTAACGAGACGCCAGGCTAGCCGGACGAATGGCAGGTAGACTCCCCGGCACCGCCCACTTTCTCACATCTAAACCAACAAACCGACCTGGGGGAGGCTCTGTAAAGTCTCCGTAAGTCTGCCGTCCGCCCACGCCCCCGCAGACCCCCGTGAAATGAAGCACAAGTGGAATTAGCTGTTGACTCGAACAGCTCCTGTCCAGCGATGATTAACTGTGTTCCAGCCGGCCCCGGCGATGGGAAACCCCTCCAGAGAGCGGGTCCAGGAGCAGCCCTGGTCTGCTGGGGTGCAGATGAATGGCGATGACCTTTGGGCGCTCACTGAGTTGACATTTACAGCTAATTCAAAACATTTTACGTTTCGGCTCTTATTGCAGCTTCCTGTTGGAAGTGGACCTCAGGATGACAGCGAGCTGCAGGCTGGCTGCTGCTGCTGTATCGTCTGCATTGATACGACGGGGAGCTGCCCGGCGGACGCCCTCTCACACGTCTTTTTCCTGTTTCAGCACAGTGACTCAGGGAACCATGTGTTTTTCTTTTTTCCTTTACAGGTTTCATGTCTCTGTTCAATTCCCAGTGAGCAGAAGAGAGCAGTACCCCGGGTAGACCTTATGTCAATACCTGCAAATCCTGTCTGGCAGAATAAGCCGATGAGATGCACTGACATGGCAGCCGGATCCAGCAGGCCTTTGATGAATGCAAATGGGAAGCGAGCGAGCAATCGACCTGCCAGCGACTGAACTCCGGACGCAGGCGTCTCCGCGGTCCTCCGCCCCGTAACGCCGCAGCGCTCACGACTTCCTCCATTCCATCCAGTCTCAGTTTCGGGGGAGCCGAAATAGAAAGATCAAAATCTGCTGTGTGAGGCGAGGCGTCGATTGGAACAGAGACGTGTGGGAAACAGCTTCCAGGTGCGATAGATCCGGAGAGGTAGACTGAGAAAAGCCTTCAGCTCAATAAATGGAGCCGATAACAAGAGAGGAAGATGAGATTAGAGGGAGTGACTCTGAAGAGGCCTGCCTGTGGCCAAACACACCCGGGCTGGAAACCCAGGAAGTGCTGTCGACGCTGAAGCTGCGAGGTTTGACAGAAGCAGCCTGGCTGACTCAGCGGCTTGACGTACGGCACACCTGTACAGTTCAGTTCCACGCAAAGACGACAACGGCAGCAGAGAGGGGGTCGGCTGGAGGACGGAGTGAAGGCTGCAGTGCGATGCTGCTGTATTACAGCTGTTACTGAGGAAATGGTGGCAGGTTGAAAACCAAAAACCAAAACCAAAACCACTGAGTGGAGTACGTTCACTTCTGAAAACCAACTTTAATCATGTAAAACATCCATCATCCATCCTTCTATCCATCCATCCAACCAGCAATTGAACAATAATGTTTTCAGATGGAAAACATGCAAACTGCTGCTCAAAGCCTGGAAAACCAGCATGTTTGAATCAAGAACACAAACTGGAAACAGCGCGAACAAAACTCTGTGTTTTCAGGTTGAAGTGAGACTTTGTTTGGTTTTGTTCCATCAAGTACATAATAAATTAGGATGGGACTCGAGAACCCTTCTCAATGTCTCCATCCCTCCTTTAGTGATTCCAGTTGTCTTGAATGACTTCGCCACACGTAGCTTACAGCTTATGCTGGTTACATAACGTGTGTGGACAGGTGCAGGCAACAGGAAACAGGAAACATGGCGCCCAGGCAGCTCTCAAAAGGATGAATGGACAGCTTACAATTCTTGAACACTGGATATTTCATCAAAGGGAGGAAGAACGACATGCAGAATCACAAGTATTTGCGCACAGCGTGAGTTTACTTCCCATTGCTAATCATAAATGTGTCCAATCCACAGTTTTTTGTCACCGGTCTGCCAGTTTTAGCTCAGGACTAAAGAGCGTCTCCTGCTTTGATTCACATCATGAACAAAGTCAACATTGTGTGTTGCTCTTTAACAAGTCAGTGTGTGGTGCTTACAGCATGTGGAATCAGGGAAACATGCTCACCATCCCATAATCATAAGAGCAAACAAGCTGAGTGGGGATACTTCGTTTGCTCACACAGATACAGCTGATTAGTTTCACATTAACTCTTCTCATTCCTGAAACAGTCTTTCACCTTCATACTGTCAGCCTGTCAAGGTGGAAGCTTACTGAAGCACCTGAAGGGAGGACAGCACGTCGGCTGATTCACTCAAAAAGCATCGATTAGAAGAAACCCTGGGCACTCAGTAAAACTGGTGAGAACGAAGATCAAGTGTGGGCTTTAACGTGGCCAAATGCATTTTTATATATAAAAAAGACTGGAAGATATTGAAGGAATGATCTAAAGTGACGATAACTACTTCATCTCAGATGTGTGTTAGCTGCAGCCAGAACACTGCCACGGCAGAGCGATACACACACTCTACCAGCCTATTTACTGATGAATACATTGTCAGGTCTGTAACTCGGGGATTGAACCATTTTTCAGCTGAACTGTTTCTCAAATATTCCACAAATCCTGGGAAATACCAGCCGACACCCTTTCATTATCCTCTCCCGTCGCCTCTTCCTGTGTCCTGGGCGCAGCCGGCATGTAATCCTGCATCAGGAAGCCCACCGCACCGGATCCTGCTGCAGCGAGGCGTGAGATCCGAGCCGCTGCGCTGCATGTATGTGTTCATACATGCAGCGCTGTGGGACGCCTTTGTGTACCAGCCCCACCACCCCCCCGAAATGAAGCTAATCCTTCCTGACAGAAAATCACTGCCGCACCAAAATGTCTAATAACCTACTTTCCATGCTTCCACCATGCTACACCTGCAAAGCTCATTAGCTCCACGCTACGCAGATGAAAGATTCCTGCGCCTTTTACAAGTCAATTAACAGAGATGAGAGGTAATGAGATTGATGGGAAGCTTGAATAGCTTTTCTGTTCTTACTGAATGCACTTTTAGACGGTTCACCTTCTGAGACGAGAGGGGAGCGTTCGGCTCGTCTGACGGTTTTCAGTGGAAGTTATTAGATTCTCTCTTCGTTCAGTGTAAAACTGCAGCGTTAGTACAGATTCAAACCTCTGGCAGCAGCAGTCGTTAGTGGATTCTCACCAGAGGCGCTTCCCACCGCTGCCTGTAAGTCGAGCTTTCGCCCTCCACTGCTGAAACGGTGACCTGCACGGCTGCTTCAAAACCAGTGGAGAGAAATGACTGTGTTCTCCAAGTAAAGCTTCACGGTTTTCCCTATATTCAGCTTTTATTAACACACAGAACCTTCATCTGAACCATTACCAGCAATGACGACTGAATAACTGAAATTTCAAACATTTTAACTTCATTTTCCAAGTTTGAGTCAATATTTACCAACATCATCAACCAGTTTAATTTAAGTTTATGTGTATTTAATGACAAAACTCACTGCAACAAAAATATATCTAGAGTTCAGCTGAGAGAGTGAAAGAAGAATAAAAATTTCCTGTAAATTCATTGAAAGAAAATGAACTCCTCACACTTTGAGACAGTTTTAAAGACACATGCAGGGATTACACTCCTCTTCTTTACTCCAACCACACAGCTTCAGTCGCCTCCTCCATTGCTTCACGTCACAGGATGAAGCTTGTTGAAAGCAGAATTTCCCATTCCCATGTTTGGTCCTTGAATGCACCGCAGTGAAAAATTCAAAGGCTGTCTTGTTGTTCTCTCCAGCTGAATTATCGCCTCTCTAATGTGCATTCTGCAGTCACACCTCACGCTCGCTCTGTCTGGGCGCCGATGCTAATTTCTGTTGCATAAAATTTCAAGTAATGGAAAAATAATGGCAGCATTTTTCTCGAGGCGGCCTCCTAAAGCCAGATATGGTTTGTAATGAATGTCCAGGGGACACAACAGGGCCGTCACGGGGGCCGTCACAGGGCCGTCACGGGGGCCAGCGCAGCGGGGGGAGGATGAACAGAACGCCTCAGTCACGTCTCTGATATTCTGCGATTCACCTTCTTTGTAAGTCACCGTTGCAGGAATTGAAAAGTTTCCGTGTTGAAGGAACATTTCTGTCGTTCTCTGGTGGACTGAGGAGTGACCACAGGGTTCATGATCAGCCGGATTCACTCATCCATCACCTGCAGCATGAAGTGATGAGAGCACGGCTCCAGGCCCCCTGCTGTGACAGCGCAGCCTTGGCAGAGGTGTGTATCGATCGTCCGTGGCTTCATGCGACTGGCCGTCACTGAGTTCTACACACATCATGAAGCGGTGAGAACCGTACGGGATCAATAAAAATGGTAATAATGCAGGGAGAGTTGTTTACAGCTTCTCTTCACCGTGTGGAGGCAGAAACTCAAAGAATTCCCTCCAGCTTCACTTTAAAGGACTGGAAGTCCAGCTTGAGTTACGGACTCTGATGTAAAGACGACAAAATGAAAACTGAATTTGAGATGAAACATTTTGAGACGGCACAGAAGAGAAGGATCTTATGACTGGAAGACAGCAGTCTGTTTAGAACGGATTTACTGAGAACCTGCGTTTCCAGTGCAGGAGTAATAAACTGCAGACGGACACAAACAGAGAGTGTTTGGACTTTTTGAGCATTTAACATTTCTTTTACTTTCTTCCCTCCTTCTCCTGATAAATCCTGATTTATCTGGATTCAGCTCTTGACTCAGGATCAGGATCTACTTGGAAACTATTTACTGAACTAAATAATTGTCTCTGAACTCAAACTGGTTGTCTTTCATTACCTTTAAGTCGTCTTTTCTCAGAGTTCCAATTGTCTGGACTTTGCTCAAAACATTTATGAATGAAAACACTGAATGAGAGTCAGAAACAGTCGACCTCCTCTCTGGAGCATCGGACTTGGGAATCTACTGAATATGGTTTTGGGTGGCAGCCTGAGTTTTAAACCTCGTCGCCCTCCTTTCACAGCAGACGGAGCAGATGACAGTTTTCTGGGTGGTCAGTGGACAGAAAACTGTCACTTTGTCCACTGAGACGTTTCCTCTCTGACTCCCCTCCTCAGTGGAGTTTCTTTCTCTTATTCCGGCTTCCTGCAGAACAGCCAGGCCTCTGGACCAACAGGCCGCAGGAGCTTCATCTCACAAACGCTCAGTTTCCTCTGGGAGGAAGAGGATTTATCTGACAATCAGACGAAATAACAGCTGATTTCTACTTTTCATACAAACTATTCAGAACAGAAAACCTTTCGAATGTCACGATTCAACAGCGCTCTGCAGCCGTTCCGTATTTCACCGTTTCCTCTGGAATCAGATTCACTTTTCTATTTTCTTCAGGATCTTACACCGTAACTCTTCCACATTTAATAAAGTCATTTTCCCTCTGCGTTGTGTTCTCTCTGGATTTCGTCATCTTCAGAACTCCCATCAGCCACCGCTCCTGATGTAACCCCAGACTCCGGTTGCAGAGGTTTCTGTCGGAGCGTTGAATCATAACCGGACCTTCTGGATCTTTTCCCGCTGCTCTTTCCCAACATGCTCGCTGGCGCAGATGACTTGCGGCTTTGAGCTTCTTGAAACGTGAACCGGGGCACATCTTTCTGCGGGCTGCCGGCCGATCTATTATTCATGGGAAATAACCGTTGCCTCCTGCCGATTGGCTGCAGCGTGGCCACGTTACACACACTCCTGTGTGGCAGCAGAATTAACGCTAACTGGAGTGATTTGTTTCTGATCAGTGAAGACGTTACGTCTGACCAGACCCTGCCTTTCACACACTCATCCATATTTATATTTGTGATTACACCATCGAGGTGCAGAAAGCGAGGGACGACACGCTTCATGGAGGAAGCAGCGCAGGTTCTCTGCAGTGATGCGACCTTTCATTTCCAGAAGCTTCATCAATAACTGTCAGCGTTGCGTTCAGACGCGTCGAGAAGCGCCGTGGCTGTTATCTCAGTCTCCACCGGCCTCACTGGGCCGTGGCGGAGCGGCGGCGTGTGGATGAAGAACTCACAGCGACTGTTCTGAGGCTCGAGAGCTGGAGACGCCACCGGAGGTCAGGACTCCATCTCAGCATCTCTGGACGACCGTCCACTCCGTCACCAGGTCCTGCGGGGAGAGAGAGCGCGTTTAGACACTCTGTCCACACTGATCTTCAACACTGTAAATACTTTCTCAGTATATGAAACCAGGGACCGCTGCAGATTAACGGCTTCTGATTGAATAAATACAGATGATTTTTGAACGATCAGTCTGGAAGTTCACCTCAGTTATCACAGAATAATCATTTCTGGTCTGATGCTCCTTAACCTTTTATTTCCTTTAATTAAGCAACATAATTTATCTGAGGAGGGTCTGCAGGTCTGAAAGAACCGGAGGAAGTGAAGCACTTTTCAAAGTAAAACTTAAGGCAGACTAATGGAAATTTAAATGCACCTTTTTCAAAATGAAACTTTTTATTTATTAATTTGGAATTAAATTTGCCATATAGCAACGGTAAATTATAGTATAGCAAATAGTTCTGTTAATTCAAGAGGTACAGTATATTATTGGAGCAATAAGCTGGATGGACGTAGACATTCTTCCTCACTGGTTGATTCCATTATTATCAACATGCTTTTCCTTTCAATAGATGAATTATTTGCTGAGCATAAAGCCCAGAACAACATAACAAACGAACCGTTTCCTGCTATTTCCAGTGTCTGGACCCTTCAGACCTCATGTTGAGACACTACCTTCTGTTACCAGCGATGCTTCTCATGAATATTGTTGCTATTTTAGGAAAATGCAGATTTCAGGTGACCTCGTGTGGAAAATGAGCTGACACAGCAAAATGTTCTTTCCCCAAATGACTTCCTTTCTTCTTTTGCATAAAAACTGCCGAAACCAACCGATGAATCAGGCCTGTCCCGGTCAGAAACGAGGCCTTCAGAGAAGCTGCATGAGCATGGAAACCTCCGCTTTGGGACGTGAACTTGGTCGTTTCGCCACTTCCAGCTGTTCCGTCTGGCCTGACTTCAGAAGAGAAGCTGCGGCGATAAAACCACTCGCCAGCGGACGTTAATCCTGCCACCTCAACGCCAACACTGCCAGGTCTCAGCGGAGGGAGCCAATAGAAACAGAAGCAGTGGAACGAATGAGAATCCTGTTGGATTCTGTGGAACCGGTTCGAGAAATCCAACCAGCATCACTCAGAGTCCAGAGGATCCTCTTCCTCCAGAGCTGATTAGACCCGTCGTCCCACTGCCGCCGCGCTGGTTTTCTAAGAACGATGATTTTCCTGATCGCATTAAGCTCTGTGTTTCGGGGTGCAACTGTCGCTCTAATTGCACTCCTGAGTCGGCGTTGGGTCCGCGGCGCACATTCTTTCCTGCTCAGTGTAATTAATCGGTGGCCCAGACAATGGAGTGGCCTTTGATTTGGAGCCTGCTTACAGCTGACATTCACAGTGAGGGCTTTTGTGCCGGGTTGTAAAACCGAGTCCGGCAGCGGCGGAATCCGTCCGGGACGGCGGGAACTCCGGCGTCTGATTCTCCGCTCCACTTTTCTGCTTCCTCAAACGCCGCTCGCTTTGTGTGCCTCAGACGGACCTCCGGCCGGACTCCGGTCCCAGCTCAGGGTCTGTCTCGCATCGGGCCGGATCGACTGGAGGCGTGCACGCTCTGCTCATGAGCACAGGCGGCTCCAGACACTACAGACGATGGGAGGAGTTCATGCTGGAGCTCCAACGTTCAACATGAAGTGAGATTAACGCAGTGGAGAGAGATGCTCGATGCATTTTGAAAAGGAGCTCAGCCTTCAGCGGTTACTGCAGTCAGAGGCGTTTCCTGGCTGCTCGTGTTTTCCCCTCAGTCGACGCTGTACGGCAGCGAGATGGACGTCCGTGCAGACGCTCCCTGCTGAGCAGAGTTTCCACTTGTCGATGGAAAAGTAGCGGGGAAGAGTTCCCAGACTGCAGCAGGGCTCTAAATGTCGCCCTCTCATCGCTGCATGTGTCACACGGCGCCGTCTCATCAGTGAATCACGGCGACGCAGAGCTCCCAATCACAGCGCGCCGCCACGCTTCGAACCCAAACAGGAGATTTTACAGAACCGTGACAAAAGAAGGCGGCGCTGCGGCAGAAACGCCGCGGCGTTCAGGTAAAGATCCCGGCGTTAAAAGAGAAAAATGGCCGTCATCGGGCGAACAGTACGGTACGGTGGACAGAAAAGACAGCTCCAGGAACGAACGCATGCTTTTTTGTGTTGTTTCTTTATGAAAACACGCAGCCCTTCCCTCCATGACCCAGTTGAGCGCTGCGGCGGCGAAGCCGGCCTCAGCTGGCCGCTTCCAGCTGACTGTGCACTCACACTCCGGCAGCTACGCTGGCAGCGCCGACCACTTCGAAACCCAGCGGCGTGGCGCGATGTGCTCTGTAATTACATGCAGACATCGGCAAACTGCGAGACAGAGCGATGGGGCCGCCGCCGCCATAGTCTAAATGTATCTGTGACAGTACGGTGCAGAGCCAGCAGAAACCCAAACCTGCAGAGAGGAGGCTGATTAAAGTGTGCTGTGGGGAACATTCCAGAGAAGATAGAGCACAGAGAAGGAGCATAGATCACACTATTGTCTCCAGCTAAATAGGATAGTTAAGTAGGTCCAAAAATCAATGAAATTCAGCTAAAAAGGAGGAAGGAGGGCAGAGCGGTGGACGGAGTGAGGCTCAGGAAGAGGTCGGACTCTGCAGGCTCTCGCCTGACGGACATAAAGAGTCATGAAACCTATTGAAGAACGCGCCGCAGGTTTACATTCATACCCTGAAATAAATCACGTTACATAACATCCTGACATCTGACGCTGTCGTAACTCTGCGATGTGGCCTTTGGTTGAGTGGAAAACCCGCCGTGCTGTTTGAAATGAGCACATTATTTAAATATATCTTTATATGTTCAGTGTTAAATACGGAGTCAGTGAAAACGGCCTTGGTGCATGAATAACGGTGCAGGGACTGCATGAGGCGCCATGTTGGCTCAAAGGTTCAGTGGTCGTGATGAATAGAACCCCGAGAGTTCAGAGAGCTGGAGGTGAAGGCAGGACAGCGCTGCAGGGTGGAGGCCCCGCCCACATCCAGCTGAAGCTCCAACACTTCATTCTGACTTGATCCTGAACAAACGTTTCACTTTTCATCACAGTAAAGCCACAAATATTTTTTTTATAGATTCCTGCCTTGAATCGACAGTTTGTAGATCCTCCTCAAGCTGCGATCACAACTGAAGTCTTCTAGGGTCTGCCACATAAAATCCAATAAAACACATTTACGGCTGTAATGTGACGAAATGTGGACAAGTTCAAGTTGATCAATACTTCAAACCACACTACAGGCTTATCTTCTGACTGATCACCAAACAAAGTGAGTCTCAGTCAGACTTCTGGAGATTTGCCCTCATCTTCCTCTCCTCTACTGACCACATAACAGACCTGAACTGTTTGAGGACGAGATATGAATCCTGTCAGAGAGCTGGCGTCATGGACGGTTATGGAGATGATGGAGCTTTGTCCTGATCTGCTCTGGACGACGTTTGCAGCATGACCTCCCATCATTGATCAGATCTAAAGCTTCTCAGCAGCATCAAACACTGAAACCACATTTCTACGCACATAAAATCTGAATAAATTCCAGTATTCTAGTCATCAGACGCCTGTCTTGTTCTTCAGAGGCGCTCCGGGATGTGCTGCCTGTTTTAAAGTTGTGTTAGCGTCGTGCGCTGTCTGCTGCCTCCTCATTACTGCTGCAGCGTTCGGAGCTTTGCTCTGCCTCCGCTGCCCGATGCGTCCTGTCAGACCCGCAGCGCCGCCGTGGCGTCCGGTCCTGCTCTGTGAAGCCTGGCGTGGAGCGTCCACCAGTCTGGCTGTGCTCATCACAGTCGGCTCAGTTTCAGGACAGACTCGGAGATCATGCAACATCTCATGTTCGAGAACAGCACAAATTCAAATGCAGACGTCAAGAGAATCGGCGTTCCGTCCCAGACTGTGGGACACCTGCAGGACGTGACTGAGCCCACCTCTTCTGCACAGTTCACGGAGAACTCGCTCGATTAGCGCTCGCCCTTCCCGGTGAGCGGGCGGCTCACGAGCGCTGCCACTTTCCAATTAAGTCAAATGAGGCATGTTCGAACCAAACGCGCCGGACGGAGTCGACTATTTCCAGCTGCAGCCAGGCGGAACTCTTCCCAGGCCGCTGCCCTCCGGGCTATTTTCAGGCTGGGAGGGACGGGGGCGGCGCAGAGCGCACGAAACCCGCATCAGCTGACGCTAATTAGCCGACAGCATCCGCTCATTAATCTGTTTGAGGCTCGCACTCCAAAAACAACACGGCAACTTTGATGTAATCCAGCGCCGCTGCGGGAAACGCAGCGAGCGGCGGGCGCCATCGGTCACCGCGCGACGGATCATAACCCAGATAACGACACAATACGTCAAGCTAGCTGTACGCTACGGGCTAACAGAGCCGCGGCGAAGAGCCACAGGGCCACACACACACACACACACACACACACACACACACACACACACGTAAAGAAGCTCAGACCCCATTGTGTCTTTGATCCATAAAACATGATGAGTTCAATTCCCATCCCTCCGTTCATTAACTTAATCAACATGCCAGGAAATGAATTAAACATGGCAGGAGAGAAAACAACAGCAGGAAGCGCCTGACACTGAGGGGTGGTTTCATCGCTCACACGTGCGCCGTGGCGGCGGATCGGAAATTCACCGACGAGTGTCCGGCTGAAGTCTGAAGCCGGATCGGTTCCCACCACCAACGTCCAGCTGATCGGGAACGATCCGGTGGCAGCGGGCGGCTCAGATTTAACCTTCAACAGCTTTTCTTTCTTACAAATTTATAATTTACAATCGATTGTCTTGATCTTGTAAAATATTAAAAAAGGTTAACCTTACCTGAACCATAATGGCTAAAACATCCAGGACAGCTGGAACTGCTAAAAACACAACCAAATTAATCAAAAAAAAAAAAGCAAAATGAAATTAAATAAACAAATAAACAAAAAAAAGAAGGAAAAAGAAAAAAAGAAAGAAAAAAACTGCTCTAAGTGCAGCAATGATCAGCTAAAATAGCTAAAGATGCTGCAATAGCCACAATGCTAAAAATGACTAGAGCCAGAAAAACATTAAAAAAAAAAAAAAAGAAAATTTTAAAATCTGCTTTCGTATTTACAGCAATGTATTTTTCGAAGTAATTTTTTCTTTCAACTCAGATAAATGACGTCCTTTGTGGCTCCAGAGAGAATCAGGGGCTGCAGACCTCTGCTCCGAAGCAAAACAAGGAGGCTCAACTGTCAGCAGTACTAGACAGATGAATCGGTACCAGAGGGGTGAAATACGAAGCAGGTTCAAGACGCTGTTTTCTGTTTGTTGATGTAACGAAGAACTGCAGTCCGGATTAGACCTGCTCTATCTGCGCTGCTATCACTGAGAGGTTAGCATTAACGCCAGCGATAATGCTGGAAGAGGTATTTGTGAGCCTCGGAGTGATTTTCCTGCAGATTTCCTCCGCTGCCGAACAACGTGGCTCTGCATTCCGTCAGATCCTGCAGTGTGTGATTGTGTAGACACAGAGGCAAAGCCTCCTGGGATGTAATCCTGAGCCAGCAGGGGGGAGTGTGGCTCCTGAGTCAGGGGGCTTAACTTCTATATAACCTCCCAGCACACAGAGAAAGTCGGTAGACCCACGGCGCTGCAGACCGCGGCCCGGCAGGACCGCCGCTCCGAGTCCAAGGTGCCCTTCGCTGGAAGAAGCTGTTTGGCAGTAAAGTCATGGAGGTAAATGTCAGCGCAGCCATCGGAGCAATTAAAGGTCCGTCCTCTGCTCCGCTCCACAACGCCTCCCGCGCTCTGCACATCATCTTTTCCATTATTTACCGATACAGGAGCAGCGATGTGCCGCGCACACGAGGCGGGGAAGCTATTTTTAGAGAATCCGCCGACTGTGTTTCTATTCCAACTCACAGATGTAGAGCAACAAAGCTCATTTGTTGGAGTGGCTCAGTTCCCCAGATGAAAGAGGAAAACATTAGGAGTCCAGACTGCTCTGAATGCTGGGGAGGCAGAAGGACACTGCAGAGTCGCTGAAACCACCTCCCCTCCTGCTCACACACACTCATTTACGTTGTAACACTTCAGCCCAGCAACAGATCTGCTTCCTGAGGACTGACCGCTGTCTTAGCCCTTCCTCGCTGAACCTTTGGTCAGGACTAATTTGAGAGAGTCAAAGCAAGCAGAAATATTGAAATATTCTTCCTGTTGAACGTGAGTCCAGTAAAGCGTCAAGCGGTGGTTCTGTCTGTCTGGGAGCAGGTCGTCTTCCAGGGGGGACGTTCTGGTCCAGCCTGTCCGTCTGTCATAGATACCTGTTTTCCACTGCAACTAGCGGGTCGACCCGTGTTTTCGACTAGCTAACAAATGGCTTTCTGACTCCTTTCCCACTGCCTGCAGACCCGCGTCTCAACGCCTGCTGGCGAGCCGCGCCGCTGCATTTTCCCGCACTGACAGTGTCCCACGTTGATGACATCATCAGCGTGACGGAGCACAGCGAAAGTAAACAATGCAGTAGAACACCGTCCCTGTTACCTGTGGACGAATCTCCTCTTCCACGGATCAGGGGAAGCTCTCGGGTCTTGCTATCTTGCCAGTGCTGGGTCATGTTGACGAAGGAAATCTCACGCTGTGTCCAGAAACAACAACTAGCGCAGTAACATAGCCGCGCTGTGTCGACGTCATCATGTAAGTTCCCCGATGTGTCCCTCCCACTAAAAGCCGTTAGAGCTGACCCACTAAAAACCTGAATTGATTGCAGAGTTTAAAGACCCGGGTCAAAATGCCGGTTGAACCCTTTCCCACTGCCACGAGGAGCCGACTGTTAGCGGGTTTAAACAGGTTTTTGGACAGTTTTTTGGCTAAAGACAGAGTCACACAGAGTGAAGTGTCTTTGGCTGCTAAACCAGTGAGACAATTGTGAAACGAGCACGTTTACCTTTCAACAACCTGAGAGGACAGAGCCTCAGAACGACCCGCTCTGACTTCTGTTGAGCCCCAAAGCGGGTCAGGGACTCCAGGTTGGGAAACATAGGTTCATAACTGACCCTGAAAATAACACCAATTCTTTTTTCTGATGTGTTTTATGACCTGCTTTAATGGTTGCTGATTTTATAATGTAACTGAGTAAAGTGTGTGAGTGTTTAGAAACGCGCTCTATAAAAAGAAGTGTTGTTGTTATGTTCATTACCGAACACGCCAGAATACGCTTGAGGCAGAACAAAGCTTCGGTGTCGTATTTCATCATCTTAACCCAGTTTAGGTTAATCTGTCATGTATCCTTGAGTGGGACTGTTGAGTGTTTTCTGCTTTCAACAAAATAAACGCTATCGCACGGCGGCCGTGTGGCGGCGGCGGCGGCGGCGTGGGACCGTGTTTCCGACCAGCTGCGGGGAAAATCCCCCGTTTCCCAGCGAGCGGGGACGGAGATAACGCCGTCATTTATTCCAACAGCCAGAGCGAACGCAGCCTTCTCAGAACAAAAGAGGCGTCGAGACCAACTTATTTATGTAGCACTTTTAACAAAACAGATCCGTCGCGAGGGGCGTTGGAATAATGAGCGACACGGCGGATGTGCGGAGCAGCGCCGCCATGTGAGTCCCGGACAACTCCCCCCCCTCCAAGACCAATTAAGACTTGTGTGTCACGGAGCAGGTGGGACACTTCAGCATCTCCATTAATGTGGTAATATTATGCACAGGCCTGAGAGGAGCACTTACTTATTCATGTAGATTCTCCGCTGCGTGTTTTGTTTGCCTCTCTCCCAATTATTAAAAGAGACTTTAGTCTTGCATCCACCGCCAGACACCTCCAACGTCTCTCTCTGCTAACGAGGTTCATGAGTTCTCTCACATGGTCTTTTACCTTCAGCTTGTTCGGGAAAATAACAAAGTGATCAGCAAAGAACAGTAAGACCAGAGACAGATGGTGGTCGTCAGAGGAGGGTTTATCAGGACATGTAATCCTTTAACATGACGGAATAAAGTCTTGTCACTGAGCGTTATGAAGTGTTTTTGTTCTTGTTCTGAAATAATGAATGGTAATATTAATAGTAATATGAATACTAATGCTGTGTAACACCTATTTTCTTCCTGGGTTTAAAGTCCATCTCTCCTCACGGCTAGACCTGAAGATCAAACATAATACAACTTTGCTTTTGTGTCGTTTGTTTAGAAATAACAGATTTTTAGGTAAAAATGATGTAATCTCTGCAGCTTTAGGTTTAATAACTGAGTGAATAAAGCAAACAAATAGCAGAAATTAGCTTTCATCTTTAAAGCATTGTTCACAAAAGAATGGTGAATTCCAATATACATCTACATGTAGCTGGGGTTAGGGTTAGGGTTAGCCCAAACATGAACCAGTCGCCCCAAACCTGAAGAAATACTGCAGAAAATGGGAAAATCAAAGGTGACCCTTGCCTTGAAAGCAAAGTTTAAAAGGCAAAACTCGTGTTTTCCTGCTACATGGAGGACGAGCAACTAGGGGGAAAAAAAGACTTTCAACCCAGGAAAGGAGAAAAAACTGAAATGTTGATGCTGTAGAGGAAAATGTAAACTAAAGGGAGAACACTGGAAGCTCTGCAACACGTCTGTGCTGGAATGAAGAGAAACTGAGTGATCAGAGTCATGTCTGGTTATGTTATCCTGGAATTAATACTTTATAATCTCACCAAGCTATGCATTAACAGAGTTTGTGATTTTCTGCCACATTACTTCCTGGACTGTTGCTGTGCAGCAGTGGAGCATTGTGGGTGTGTTTTCTGTCTCTGCGGTTCGAGCCCCCTCAACATGCTCCAAACAGGGCAACAAGGGATAAACAGACAGCTAAAAGGGGCGTCTGGTGTACAGCACAGGCTGCCTCCTGCTCCTGATAAATGAGCAAATTAACGATTCAAAGGTGCAAAAAACATCAGCTTTTATTTAGGAGCGGAAACTCTGGGAAAACAGCCTTTTACTGATATATTTATTTCCAAGGTCCATTAAATGACGTCAGTGAAACAAATCGACTTGGAGGACCTGTTAAAAATTCCCTCCATATTGCTGGACTGAGCTCTGAGGCCGTGTCTGGATGCGCTGAGATACAGCTGCGGATTCAAACCTGGTGACAAATGATTTTTAAAGCAGTAAGTTTCTGATGTATTTCACCTTTAATTTGAATTTACCAACTTTACTCACAACTAACTCAATACAGCATTTTTCACTTTTTAAAACATATTTTCATCAACAAATTCAGAAGAACATTGCTAGAAACTGAGTTTTTCTTTTGATGCTTTTGTCGACATGCAGCACGACTTCCAGAAAGTCTCCATGTTTGTACCAAACTTAATCCAGAACCAGCTTCCACATGGAAAGAAAGACAATTCCCCCAGTGGGGTGAGAAGCAGGACCTGGCTCTGTATTTACGCAGCATTCATTTCAAATAAACAACCAAACTCCACAAATCCAAAAAGCCTCTTATGACGTTCCACACGAGACCCAGCGTCTCTTAAAGCGGCGCTCCGGGGCTCCTGGTCTGATCCGCCTCGGGACTCATGGACTCTTTCTGGTTGAATGGCTGACGCTTTCTCAGAATGAGGATGTTGATACGGCTGGCAGAGTCAGAGCTGATCCAAAGACATTTACTATCAGAGGATCTCACTGAACTGACTTCCTGTATCCGGACTGAACCGACACACCTGTTCCATCTGTTTTATTACTTTCCATTAACGATGAAATAACCAACCTTTGTCAATTAAATCAACTTTGTAAATATATTCCTGCATTTCTGGATTATTGATTTTGTCATTTTTTTGTCAATTGTTGCATCATGAATTGAACAACTTTGGCTGTTTTGGTGAGCTGTGAAGGCACCGGCTGTTCATTTGAGAAAGAAATGCAGCGTTGACAGCTGAGAGCGCGGTTTAGGAAGAGATCTGGGCTTTGACAGGTGAACTCAGGTGCTGAGTGCAAAAGATTTCAGAGTTCTGAGAATTTCAGCTTCAATAAACGAGCCAAACCGATGAAGAAAATTAAAGACACAAAGATAATCTGAGACCATCAGGAATGTACTGAAATATTTGTAATCTGATTAGATGAATGAGGGCTGGAGTTCTGTTTTTTAATGTTCAGTCTCAATTATTACAGTGAAAACAATGTGTGAAGAGAGCGTCGCTCAGTTCGTGTACATGCGAGAGCGCGAGTTCACACACACACACACACACACACACACACACACACACACACACACACACACACACACACACACACACACACACACACACACACATTTCTGAAAGAACTGCAGGTGACTGACGAGGCGTTGTTTTACAGACTGTTCTGTATTAACAGAAGGTAAAGACTGGATGGAGGTTCTTCAGTGATATATCACTAATTTTAGACTTCAAAAAAAAAAAAAAAAGTATTAAGTTTCAATTAATATCTAGTGGAAAAAAGTAAAAAGGCCCAGACTGGAGCCCTGAGGTACACCTTAGAGCCATTTCACACTGGTAGTGTTACAGATCCAGAACGGATTCACAAGGAAAAAAATAAGTCACGCAGCACACGCAGTGAGATTAGCCTTTATCCACGCTGAACCTCAGTCTGCTGCTGGTGAGACCGAGCCGCTCGGAACCAGGAAGCGCGCTCAAACGCTCGCCCTCACATTACCGTTTGAGCATCTTTGCTTTGCGGTGATTTCAGGGAGTCTAAAAATGGACTGCACGATGTGTTGGTGTAATTGGGAGCCGTACTGGGGTCTGTGATTATTATTGCTCTGACCTGATTGCTCTCTTCATTGTTCCCCTCGTGGCGCTGCAGTGCCTCGCGGTGTTTCTTCACAACAAGCGGCTCAGATCTGATTTGAGGGTCCATGCTGCCTCACAGCTGTGTGTCCTCAGGAAATACTTTACAGTAATTGGCTTTAAAGTGTTTGAACACCATGATAGTGAAGCTGTTTCTGTTTCAGGGGAGATTTCTTTCCTTTTTTTCCCCCTTTCCTACTTGTGAGCGAGATAGTTGGAAAGATGCAGGAGCAGAAAACTCCTCATATGGTCCAGACTTCTCAGTTCTCTTTTTAATGTCCTGATTGGACGGTGCTGTATGTTAATGTCAAATCCAGCCAATCACCCCTGTGAACGCAGCACTGACCACAGCAGAAACACTCCCAGCATTCCAATCTAAGAGCTCAAGGTCAACACATTCATAGTGGGCAGATTCCCTGCAATACGCCTCCAATCAGCCCATGAGCAATCCAGTAACGTCCTCATCCTCGTGGAGACTCCAGTCCGTAACGCCTGTTAGCGTTCCTCCTCCTCTACACACCTACTGTTACACCATGTTACACACGTTTCTGTTCAACTAATATCCACAACTCTGCAGCTTTGACACCGTCATGTCCAGCGATGTGGACGTAACCGTCCTCTGCAGGACGGAGACATCTTTACAGCTAAAAGCCAGGAGGTCAGCAGGCTGCTTCGGGGCAGCTGCAGGCTGCCGGACCTTCAGTGTGACGAGAGCAGGAGAGAAAACAGGACGGAAAACCAGCCGAAACCTCCCTGTTTGACCGCTGTGCTCCAGAACCGTGCAGAAATATACAGAATATAATGATTTAGCATCCATACATCAACATGGATACTCTTTCTCCAAGCCTGATGCTAAATGCGCTGAACTCATGGATGCTGGACTCGTGGTGCTGTTTCCACACCAGAGTCCTCCACGTGCTGTAGGAGGAAGTGAGTCAGGAAAACTCATCACTGAGACTCGATCCTCAGGAAAACCGCTGAAGCCCATCACCTCGCCAACTGCCGGACATCCGTCCACTTCCTGCACGGTCCCTCTCCGTCCTGCTGCACCTGTGACCTTGTTAATCACAGCAATCAGGGGGTAATTACAGGTCCTCCACCAGGGGACAGGGTCCACGTCTGCGTCCACCTCACATTTCTCTGAACAGCAACGGTGATACGGCCGAAACCTTCAGAGTGCAGCAGCGTTTATCCACTTCCAACTCCGAGTTAAACAACATTGTTCCGTCTTCTCTGAGCCGCGGCCCAGGGTGGAAGCCATTAATGCGCTTTTTGTGCTGTTAACAAATACCCCTGCAGGCTCCGCCATCTGATTAGCCGCCTCATTCAGGCCTCGCACGGCGCCGTGGAGGATTATTAACTGCCTCCTTCTCACACATGTACAGAACCTGAAGCAGTGAGTCTTTCTCCTCAAACAATATCGATAACCAGCTTCATGATGCCAGTTTCCTCTGATTAGAAATGGATTTTAATAATTTAGCACTTTTCACTGCTTCAGCTGTCACAAATAATCAGCGTCGTCCAATCAGTGCGCACACACACACACACACACACACACACACACACACACTGTGATCTGCTGACATGAGTGAAGAAGGATTTAACAGAATAAACAACACACACTGCAGATTTATCTTTTCCCTCCATCAATAAATATTGTCAGGAGGAATTCAAGCCCGTTGATCAATGTTCGTTGAGATTTACCACATGTGACGGAGTGCATGCTGCTGGCGATATTCTCTTTGTTGTGCACCTACTTATATCCTGAATGTATTTTCTGTTGTTTCTTTTCTCCGCAGCTTTGACTTCGAGTCAGGCCGTCCTCCACAACGTCACGTTTCATTTTCGTTTTGTTTTTCTTCTTCTTCTTTTTTGCTGAATTCAGATTTTTTTTTCACACGTCCATCTCCCTCCATCCGATCAGCTGAACCCATTTCCAGCGGAGCGCTCTGCTGTAAACACTCAGACCCTCCTTTGAACGGCTGCATTAATGGCTCTCGTGGTGTCGTCGGTTCAATTGATCGTCCGCAATGAGCGAGCAAGCTGAAAGCGCGGTGTACAGTTCAGACTGACTTCCAGAATCCGAGGACTCTTCAGAATATTGAGCAGGCGAAACAAGCAAACACACCTCACTTGTTAGCGAGCCGGCTGTGAGGGAAGTATTAACACTCAGTCTGTCAAACTGCGCTCATTAGCAGCAGCGCCGAGTCGTTGGGCATGATGTTAGCTAACAGCCGGTACAGGGAGCGCAGCTGCACTTCAGCTCAGACACACACATCACATCCAGGCCCACGCCCGGCAGCAGAGTGTGAAAGGTGTGTGTTGAAATACTGCTTGAGGAGACCAATAAACATATTTTTGAAATGCAATCACTCCCCGTGCACTCTGCAGAGAACGGAGGGAGGAAGTGATCAGACGTAATGACGCCGTGAGGTGGAATCAAGGGTCGGCGACTGGATCTCAAAGGTGAAGGGCAACCGAGACACCAGGGCTGTGACTGGGAGGGTGCTGTTTGATGGGGCTGGAGGTGGTTGAGGTGACGGACGGAGTGAGAAACATCCAGGAGATCCAGTATGGAGCCATCTGGAGGGAACAGCCAACAGGCGAAGACAGACGCAGAGAACCTGTGCTGAGGTTTGAAGTTCTTCTCCCCGTAGGAACACACTGCCACCGAGTTCTGTTCTGTTCCTGTAGGTATTTCTCGCTTTGCCACGAGAGCGACTCATTAAAGCGACACTGCTGAGAAAAGTTTGAGCTTTGTGAAAGTCGCCCAGAGGTGAGATTTATCTGCACTTCTTTGGCACATGATTTCGATCCCTTGTTATCTTTCCCCATGCAGCTTGGTAAAACTTCTTCTTTTACATAAGGGGATTGCACTATTTAGGGCCGTGCCGTCCCCAGTAGGCAGAAAACAAACCGAGACAATGAACTCATAAGACATTGGCAAAACCCTTAAAGACAAAATGACGCCAAGAGGGACGAGGCTCGGAGAGAGTGCAGCGGTTTGTTTGCTCCAACGGAGAAGTAGAATTTAGCTATCTATCCACCAATTAGCCACTCACCATGCCTGAGAGGAAACACAATATATCTATACATCCATTATGTGTGCTCACATGAGGCGGCAGACCCCACAGGGTTGTCTCCCTTGCAATTCATTACTGTGATAGGCAATCCCTCCCTTGGGTCAAAGCCAACACTATTACCCAGCACACACACAGTATCTGCTTCCCACTGCTGATATCACAATCTGTGAAACTCAAGGAGAGCCGGCAGTCTTTCACACGCGCCCCCCTCCCTCCCCGATAAGCTCCCATTACACCAATGTCGTCCCGGCTCCTCTTATCTGGACCTCCACCGCCGCCTCGCCTGGGAGTGCGTGCCTTCCCTTTGGTAACAAGGCGACTATCATCAGGTTTTCATCTTCACCGCAACTCATTTCCGTCCTCCTGTACGTTCCGATGTACTCATTAGAGCTGCGTAATATTCCAACAAACTGACATTTGTGCACTTTCCCGTGTGATATGCATCGCTGAGCGGAGGAACTGCAGGAGCTGGAACGAGATGAAACAAACAGCTCCATTAGGAAGGAAGAAAAAACGATTCCTCCATGAATCTCTACAAAAGAGCATCTTCATGGACAATTATTTAAAACAAGACTAAACCAAATCTCATTATGCGGCCCTCGTGCGACAGCATTTAATTTTAATCTTTACACGGAACTGGAAATCGCAGCACTTGGTTCAATCCTTCAGACTCACAGCTCTTAGCAGGCTTTTCTGGCAGAGCTCCACCGAGAGGAAGACTTCGTCCAACGAGGCAGTGAGGAGCCTTGTTAAAGAGACGTCAGTCGCCTGGTGAATGTCTGGATGTCTCTGGGATGTAGTCAGAGGACGGCAGGAAAGCCACGGACACAATTAGAGTGAGTAACCTGATGACTCGTTTCCACACACCTAATGCAAAACACACTATGTGTAATCCTGGCGGTTAGCATTATGGCACCAGTGAGCGCTGGGACACTTTGACATGTGCTGGTCTGCTACAAATACACAATTTAAATTAGAAAGAGTAATTTCTTTGCTATTACTAGAGTGCACATATTTTAAACTCTTGTTCATTCAGTTCATAGCTATCCATCAAATTAATGATAAGAGTACCAAATTAGTGCATTTTCATGAGACTGATTGGACTGATTAATGACTAATGGGTCCATTTTCCTTCTAAGAGGAGCGGCACAGTGAGGACATAATATACAGATGTTATGAGTGATGCTGTAGCTTACTGACACCAAACTGAACCAAACTGAGTGACGTGAAGTTCCTGGAACAGGGTACAGTCGGTCCAGCATCCGTCAGGATGTGGTTACTGCTGCTTATCAGCATTCACAGCGACTAACGTCACATCGCGTTTAAACCTGCAGAAATATGAATTACCTCCATCCGAGCCGTCTCATTTAACCCCTTTAGATCGGCAGCAGCGCAATCGTCTCTGCAGAAGTCAAGTTCATGAAAGCCCTCACGTGACGCCGTCGTTTCAAAGACCCGTGACCGGCGAAACGCAGGAAATGCACACGGGAAACATGTAAGCAGGTCAGCTCTAATGGACGAGGCACGCCGGCGATACGAGCTGCCGTACAGGAGGGGAAGTGAACGCCGCCTCCGGCCCGGATGTTTAGGCAGCTAACAAACGCTGCTCATCCCGTCCCTGTCAATGCCATCAATCTCCTCCGTGTTTGTAAAGTGACTGAGTGACTGAGGCCGCCGACCCCCCTCTCATTTTAATGAAGCTGTAACGTTACATTGGGCAGAATACGCCAATTAAACTCACACACGGGTAAATAGAGGAGGCTGGCAGGGAAAGAAAAAACTGGTTCCTTTTCTGATTAATGCAACTCTAATGATGGCAATCAGCTTAAAATATGCAAATGGTCTGTTAACGTGTGTCGAACTAGAAAATTACAAAGCCCCACTGCTAAACCATTAATGGGACTTATTAAGGATGTGCCGATTGCAGCAAATTGAATCACAACAGACAACGATTGGCAAGTGAAATTCTTGGAGAGGGCGAAAAAGCCCAGAGTTTGCCTGCAATGGAAAGCCGGGACAGTGTTGTTTATCCAGTTAAAGTCGCAGGGGCCTTGGTGCACTGATGCTCATGAAGATGTATGGGGACGTTTCCTCTGGGAGGCTCCTGCTCCGACAGCACAATCCTTCCAGGTAAAGACTTCTTCTTCCCGCCCTCCGTCTCCTGCTGGATCTTAATCTCTGTCACTGAAACAGAGGCCAGGTGCAAACCGCTCCGATGGCCTTGCAGGAAAAACAATGCGCGCGTTGCGGACGGTGCAATCTGCTGTTGTTGATTACTTTGCAGAATCTGATGCTGTAGGGTCAGGGCCAAGAGCCGGACCACCAGGACCGCCTGCTGCTCTTAGAAATATGCTGAAACAAGACGTATCTGTAAGGTGGAGCATTGAGCTCTGAAGAGGATGACTGGAGCGTCTACAGTTACAATGGGGTTAATGCTGGTAGCCTTATATCTATGGCTTGCAGCTGTGACATAATGTCATGCTGTGGATCCGTAATGCAGCTAATGTAAAATGGCCTTTAGGTTCTCTGGGCCTTGTCGGGGTTCATTTTCCTTCCTAATAAAGTTGGAACCATCAGTTCTGTCAGGTTGGCTCACAGCTGTTTCACAAGCGTTAACATTCATATTCTGGAACGAACAGCGGAGAGAAAACAACAGTCTATCATTGCTTAAAGAAATGATTTTGGTAACACTACAATGGATACCAGGGAAAAATAATAGATATGTTTATACAATGTGTCTTTGTTCTGCACTGGTCACACAGCCGGCTGCAAACAGAGAGTGTGTCTGATGGTGACTGTTTGTTAAAGAGCAACTGATAACAGAAGTTCAATTTTTTTCATATTTATTTTGTTTTTTACTTACATTGACTTAAAAAAATTGTGGCCGCTTAAGTGCTAAAGCAGGACAAGCAGAGGATGCAGCCTTTACTGAGTGCATGCTAATACCTCGTACATTATTAATCAGGTTTTTGTGGGAAAGAGTGCTTCCGTAATCAGAAACGTCTGAGGACAGGAGGGATGGAGGCTGGGGCTGGTCTTAAAAGACCACAGCGGTGTCTTTGATCACCGGCGGAGCTGAAAGGTGCTGACCTGCGCTCTGTGTTTACTTTCAACATCATCTTTTCCGCGCGAGCTCGGCGGCGCCCGGCAGGTCCGGCGAGCAGCAGAGCAGCCGAGGAGCCGAGCCTGCCTCCTCGCCGGGCCGGACGCTCCCCCAAACCCCCCGTTCCCGGTTGTGTTCTTATGCTAAACACATCGCTGGCTCACTGGGGAATATGTACGGTAAACAAATGCATTAGCCGTCCTTGAACAGTTTTCGCTCCTGCGAACACTGCAGCGCTGCCAGTCCTCATCAGCGCCGCCCGGACACAATGGACTTACACTATCTGCACAGGAACAGCAGCTACAAGCAGAGGAAGGCTGCGAGACGCGCCAGGCTTATTCCCTCTGACATTATGTTCTCCTCGCCTGGGTTCAGATGTTGAGGCTCCATCCTCCAAAAACCAAGTGTGTAAGTCGTACGCTGCGCTCGGCGAGCAGCTTTACGACGCCTTGTTTGGAGAAACTAAATCATCTCGACGTTAAAAACAGGGCTGAGGCAGGGGAGGAGATGTGTGATGTGATGTAGAAAGCCAGATAAAAGGAAGGGACGGTGTGGATGAATGGCCTCAGCACAAGACTCTCGCCCCGCAGAGCCCAGGTCAGGTCGGGTCAGCGGAGAAAAGCTCCAGAAGCTGCTGCTCAACGGCACAACTGACTCCTCTCTCAACTGCAGACACTTTTACTGGAGCATAAATGTGTATTTTTGCTATAATAAACCCAACTAAGTGTTTTTATGGCCTAAACTAAACAAAGGAGTCTGAGACATCTACGACCGCCCGGATGCACAGAGGCTGAGTATAAAACTATCGGGGTTTACGATGGAAGCGAACAGTTTTCTTCAATAAAACCTGATTTAATCCCTTCATCTAACCCAATAGCTCTCGACCTGGGGCCTGGGACACCCGGGTATCACAGGAAGGCCCTAAAGTTGGCCCTGCTCTGAGGTTTTAAAAATCGACTTCGCTCAGTAGAAAACAAGCTGAAGCTGGGATTCTGCTGACCGGACGGCTCCTGCTGGGCTCCGCCTCTCTCTGATGCTTTGGACAGTCTGAAACCACCTTCCAATAAATCTAAACACGGCCGTGCATCATGGCCGTTAAACTCCAACCTGTCATCAATTGGTGTTTGAACAGAGGAGCGACTGAAACACATTTTTAGTCTCAAGGTTTCTTTCTTCATAATTCAACCAGCAGCTATCCGAGCTCACGCGCTGGAGTCAGGGAGTTCAGGCAGATACAGTGAGGATGGTGTGCACGATGCACACTGAGCACAAAGGAATACCAATGTTGCTTTTGGCTCCGGCCCCATCTTTTCATTTTAATAAGGCAGTGCTGTTTGCATTGAAAGGCCACATCAAGCAACGGGCAGCAAAAACTGAGTCAGTATTATCCTTTCTCGGGCTGTACTGGGTAATTTGTGCCGTACAATACACAAGAGGTAACAGAACTAACGCCAACAATATCTAATGACGCACACAAGCAGAGCTGAAAGCGTAAAAATAAGAGAAAATGATGTGGCTGCCATTTGTTGCTTTCATTTTCAAATCCCTCTCCTCGGCGCTCCATCCCTCTGACAAAGAAAATCCATTTCAGAAGCCACAGCCCTCCAATCATTAGGAGGCTATTGATCAATAAAGTCATTACCACCATATCTCCCTTCTCTTTGTGATAAATCATGGTCATTTGGTCGAATAAAGGCAGTAAAAACCAACTATAGAAGTACGGTGGAATTATGGGTATTGGGTGCCTGGATGCAGAACCTGGAGCATCCAGACTGGGAGCATCCACTGTTCTGGATCCAGACTCCATCGATTCGGCTAAAAGACACAGTTGCCGTGTGTGTGTGTGTGTGTGTGTGTGTGTGTGTGTGTGTGTGTGTGTGTGTGTGTGTGTGTGTGTGTGTGTGTGTGTGTGTGTGTGCTTTCACCGCGGGGGGAAGCCGGCCTGCAGGGAGCGGGGCTTTTAATGAGGCCCTCCATCAGAGTGCTGGGAGCCAGAGGGACTCGGCGCATCAGCTGGATCCACCGCGAGGCCTTCAGCACAAAG
Organism: Salarias fasciatus; assembly: GCF_902148845.1. Classification (NCBI taxonomy): domain Eukaryota; kingdom Metazoa; phylum Chordata; class Actinopteri; order Blenniiformes; family Blenniidae; genus Salarias; species Salarias fasciatus. The sequence goes on from NC_043759.1 coordinate 26,335,484, forward strand.
CCCAGACGGCCGGCGGACTCGGGCAGAGGAGCTGGTTTTGCACGCTGCAGAGTGCACATTAAATATTGACAGAAGCTGCAACGCTCCTGCTTTTCACCCTGTTCTCTTCAGGTAATAATCAAAAGCCGTTTTTCGGTCACTAAGCTGAACGTAAACACAGAGTCGCTTTAGGAAGTAGAAGCAGCAGAGATTTACTTCTTGCCCTCCTTGTGAGGGATGAAATGTGTCACAGTGTATTGGTATTGATGTTGACCGTCGCAGCAACCGGCCAGTTGGTTATCAAAATCACCGTCACTTTGTGTCTTCACTTTAAAATATCAGCATTAAGTTTCAAACACCCTGTTTTCTGCCAACCTCCTTCAGCCGTTCGCTCCAGAATGAGCTCTCAGGTCTGATTAAAAAAAAAAACTAAACAAAAAAACTACCCGGTGCCTCTCAACCCAGTGGTGGCTGTTCAGGCTCTCACACCACAGCTCTTCCTCCACAGCTGCCATCGCTCCACTCCTGTGAGACTTTAACGAGGCAGGTGAAAAGGTTTGGATTCAGACAGGTCTCTGACCTGTAGCTGCTTCATTTCATTTACTTCACTGACTGTTTCTGTTGACGGATGTCTCTGCTGCCTTTTAGTCTTTAGAATAAACGTCTGAGGTATTCAAAGAGCGGCGGCGTGATACTTCAAGGTATAGAAAAGCTTCACTTACCGCCACCTCCGGCAGCATGGCCTCCCACCGGGGACTTTTCTAAATGTCAACGCCACTGTCGTATTTACACTTGACTTCTGTCCCCTTCTCCCTAATGAATTTTACTTTCCTTGGCATTTGGCCAGCCTGTTGATTTAGAGCAACGCCTTCTATGGACTGAGTGCTTAATATTCGTTCCACTGCATTGACGGCATGACGGGACTGACATTCACAGTTTGAAGCGCAGAGGTTTGTTTTCCTGTGTGTGTGGTCCATGATTGAGCCTTAAAGCAGCCAATCAGGCTCAATGAAGTGGCAGGGAAGACATTCTCCGATGGCTTTCCTCCAATATGTCATTAAATTAAGGCAAAACACAGACAAGAGCGCAGTTAACTTAACCTTTGACCCCTAAATTCACATCAGTTTTTCGGGGAGTGAATGAGGAGATTAACACTAAATCTGAACAACCTTCCTCTGGGTGTTTCAGCGAGAGCAGAGTAATAAGGATTCATGAGTTCACAGCAAGTTTGACCTTTGACGTTGGCGATTAAAACCTAATCACATCATTCTTGAGTCTGAAATAACGTTTGTACTCCTTCTCGGGGCTCTCCGGCCTCGTCCCTCCACCTCTGACCACCAGCTTTTATTGAGCTCAACAAAGTGTGAAAGGGAACATGGCGCCACGGTTGCAGTAATTCCCTCTGGGTTTGTTGGGACGTTTCACTAATGGAAATGGGATGAATGTACAAAAGTAATTAGAGAGGGTTAAAAACCACAATGCCTCGGGCTTACAGCTGATGGCTGAATGAACCTCCATCTGCCATGCCAGCATGATTACACACAACTCCACGAGTAACCCCTTCATTCAGCAAGCAGTCTTATCGAAGGCACCTGAAGAGGGGCGGAGTCACAGCAGAATCCCTGTTAAGTCTTCAGTCTTGAGTAAAAAGAAAACCAGGACTGTTCTTCTACTCAGACGACACAAAAACACACGTTTCTCTGTGGGCGGAGCCAAACAATCCACACCTGCTAGCATCAGGTGGACTGATCGACTCAAGTCCTTCACCATTTCCACATTATCTACTGCAGCAGGGACGACAACCAACAAGTCACCAAGAGCCTCCGTCTTCACAGCATGAGCAGTAGACTCTACCTCATCCATCCATCCATCCATCCATCCATCCATTCATCCATCCATCCACTGACTGAGATGAATTCTCCACTGATAGAAACACCACAATGCTAAATGACATTTAGTTCAAAACAAATCTTTCCTCTGAAAGTTTATCAAGTTCCATCCCATTATTCGTGACTTGTGTTTTCATCTTTTGGTGTGAAGTTTAAAACGCCCGTCTGAAAGCTAAGCCAACCCCAGTTTTCACCAGTGAAGCCCCAGCAGCGTGCCGCCGCCTTCCTTAATGGACTTGGCTGGATGGCAGCTGTCCGGGGAGGATGCTCCTGCTTGTTCTCTCTAACAGAAGCTTTTTTTTCCATTCATCCACTTCACTCCTCTGCTTTTGTTCTGGAAACAGTAAAAAGACTCACTGGGCAATTTCCTAAAACCAAAACCACGTGAAGGGTTAACACAGGCCTTTTGTTGTCCACAGTTGTTGGTGGAAAGTTATCAGTCAGCTCCATAGCAGTAGCAGTGTGCTAGCAGTGTGTTAGCAGTGTGTTAGCAGTGTGTTAGTGTTAGCAGTGGCATCTCAGCTGAACCCTCAGTATGCCAGTACTGTGGACAAAGCAGTGAAGAGATGATTGTAAAGGCCCCCAGGACTGCATGGCCCATTCATTAAAAAGCCTCCCATGCTACTGCACTCATGAATACAATCATCGCGACGTGACACTGGGCCAAGAAGAAGTTTTTGATGTCGGCGGAGTGTATGAATAATGGAGGGAGCCACAGGAAGAGTTCTGGGCTTTCTGCTGGAACACATCTCAGTGGATCCTCCGCCTCTCGTCTCCAAGAACCGTCTGATCCTCACGGAGCTGTTTGGCATGAAAAATCAGCTCAGAGCACCTAAATGAGGCCTGATGGAAATCTGGCTGTGGACCAAGAGGCTGATTAATAAGTTCATGCAGTCCTGATTCTGTAGCGGCTTCGTCGTTGGATGGGTCAGTGACGACCAGCCACTGGGAAAAGGGGCAGATTGAAAATCTTCAACAATCCTGAATGCTATAGTCTCTTAAATTATTTTATGTAGGTGCATATCTCTACATATTGTACAATATATTTATTTTGTGTTGCTTTTCCTGTACCTCGAATAAATGTATTCATTCATTCATTCATTCATTCATTCATTCAAACCTAACAACTTATCTGTTTTACTACTATATGTCTATCAAGCTGCCGACCCACGTGGTGGTGTTGTGGGTCGGTGGTAAATGTGATGGAAAACACTAAACATCCACATTTATTGCATATATGACACCAAAAGCAGAATTTATATTTTTGGCGGCTAAAAATGTCTAAATTATCTCATGTAGACATTCGGGCCTCCGGACCTCTCAGCCTTAACCTGAGTGTTATCCATCCATCTACATTACTTTCTATAGCTATTTGTTTACCTGACTTGTTTTCTCCGTCTGTACATCTCCCCACCTCCCTCCCTCCCTACAGACTGAGCTGTCTTTGGTGTCTGCGATTCAACAAGATGCTTCTTTGTAGATGATAAGAGACTATTTCTCATCAGATTCTGTTCTCTTGCCTGAGAGACACTTTTTAAAGACCAGTTTCAATGTCCTCTATTTTACATATCTTCTTTGTGACAGATTCTAAAGGACCTCCTCATGAAATGAAGAAAACCACCTGACGCTTCTTGAATCAATACGTCTATGATACACTTCTACAGTTAGACACGCAGTAACTTTCAAATGGTAATGAGGGTTTTCCAAACTCAGGTTTCACACCAAGCCAAACCACAGAAACCAACCTCGTCACGGTAAATCCACTCTGAGGAAAAAACACAGCTAAAGGCATTAAGTTGTGTTGCCGCTAGTTGGGCTGACGTGACCTCAATCCGTTGCTTTGCTACTTAGATCATGGCTCGTCTTGGCTGGTTAAGAGCGTCTCCTTCACCGGGTCCGGCTCAAGCTCCACACACACTGCCCCTCGCTGGGGGGATTAGAGGACGACTGCCAACCTGCAGCAGCTTTGGCTCAATCACGGTTAACCCCTTCCGGACGCACAGCCTGATGTTTGGCTGGAAGCTATCGAGTCAAGGATGGAGTTTTCTCCACTGCAGGTCTGTTGTTGGACCAAAACACCCACGTCCTATTCAAGATGGAAGTGCTTCACTTTGAATGGTTTTACCTTCACAAACCCTCCTCTGTCATCACGTTTGTCAGAAATCTCGAGTTTCAGCCTACAGTGGCGTTCCTCTCACCTGTCAGTTGCCGAGGCGTCGTTGAAGGGACTCAGCTTTACAACAGAGTTCAAGGCCATCCCTGCAGAAAGAACAAAGAGCCGTGAGCGTCACGATTCTCACATCCACACACCTCACTGCTAAAGAACACTTTCAGGTAAACCGGTACGTATGAATTATTTGCTGTTTTGTAAAAGGCCTGAGGTCTCCGGATGCTGAGACGCTGACGAGGTGGCAGGCAGGTTGGTCGGAGCGTCAGGGGATGTGCGACAGTTCTGCATTTAGCATTGTATGCCTTTTCAAGCGATCTCCGGGTGAATCCGGGATGCAGACATCAGAGCAGCGTGGCCGTCGCACCATCTGCTCCAGGGCTCAGAAACCCAGAAGATCAAACAGCATGGGGAACCAGAAACACTCGCATCTTCAAGCTGCCAGCGGAGCCACAAGGCAACTTCAGAATGAGCACAACGATCTCCTGGGCCCGAACAATCAGACTTAGAGTTTCATGCAAATATTCCTCTATTTTACCACGTAAAAGCTTATTCTTGTGTTTGCAAAGGCCAAAGGTCCATTCAGTGGGTGGAGATCACTGCATTGACAGGTTAGAGGTACAGAGTGTGCACGAGGAACCAGAAGCAAGAAAAAACACTGGTTTGTTGTGTGTTGTGTTGTCTCAGTCCAGGCAGCTGCTTTAAGAGCGTGAGGTTCTGAAACGTCAAGCTGAATTCCTTTTCTCAACAGGATTTCTTTCTCCATTAGGTAGAAAGAAAGTGACATGTAAAGAGTGACGATATCCATCCTCTACAGACACCAGTTCACCTCCGATGTTTGTGTTTGGAGGAATCCAGTTCAGCCAAAGACGACACAAGATGAAAAACCTCCACAAACTTGGACTGGAATCACGACAGCTCTGTAAAATACGCTTATCTGTGACAGACGACTGAATAACGCCCCGATATTTCAGCGATTTACTGCAGCAGCCATTAACAGGAACCACATGCTCAAAGGAGAGACTCCGTTTGTTGTGTGGAATCAAATATGCACGACCACACAGCACAAAACAAAAGCTGGCTTGTACCCTTCCAGCCAGCGGATATTGAATAATAGAAAGGCAGTGTGAGTGACAGCGTTTTCCCTCCACCTTAAGAGCACCGCGCACGGCCTGGTCCTCATCGGAGAGCTCCTGGACGTAAAGGGCTGCGGTGGCGGGGGGGGGGTGGTGAGGAAACAGCGTTTTGAGGTGTGAGGACGCCGTCCTCCATCACTCAGGTGTGTTGACACCGCCGCCACAGAAACGACATCTCCACTCAGCTGCGATTCTGCGGAGGAGGGGCTGGCAGTCCGTCTCCTCTGAGGAAAGACGGACAGTGTGTCTGAATGAGTGACCCTGCTGCTCCCAGCAGAAAATCTAATGAAATCTGAGAGATAACTGAGAGCTTATTAGCTCAGCCATGAAAATGCTCTTTTCTTCCCGTCTTTCTTTTTCCTCCCAGGAGGATCAGATCACTGGAACTGAAGGTTATGAGAATGTTGTCTGCTCCTCAGCTTTCCAATTCTGCTGCAATGATGATAACCCCCCCACTGTAGACGTTTAGAGCGACTGATCGGTGTGTGTGTGTGTGTGTGTGTGTGTGTGTGTGTGTGAGAGCAGGCAGCTGATGCAGTTACAGCCCGTGATGCTGTTTGTCACAGAGAGTAATACCTGTGTACACACTCGCTGATTCTCACTCAAAGCGACTGATCCACTCCAACATGATTAATGAATTCATTTGCGAGCAGGAAGTTAAGCGGAGGGGAATGTTCGCAGCACAGCAGCTGAGCTGTGACTGAGAGCAACGGCGCACCACCTGCTCGGAGGTGCTGATAGGCTGGCTGAGATCAAGCCGGCGGCGAGGAGAACCAGCGTTTCTTTCCTCCTGCAGGCTCTGAACCGGAGGGCAACACATCCACTTAGCTTTCCGCGGCGCCGCCTCGGGTCGCTCCGGCCAGCCGGCCGGCCGGAGCGCATGAAGCTTTAATCTGAGCGTGATGCCTGCTTATCACCGCCACTGAGTCAAAGGAAGCACGGGAAAGGAGGGAGGCTGACAGGAAGGGCTTTTAAGGCACTGAGCAGTCCGTCCTCGCTCTCATTTCCATTCTCGGATGACGGCTGAGGACGGCGTCTCAGGACAGGCGGGGGAGTCTCCACCTCCGTCTGGAGCTCAGTCACTGTTCAGATAGCCATCAGATGGAGTCAAACCATAAAACTGCACTACTTACAGCTGCATCGCCGCCATGCTACAGACATGCTAGCACTGTTAGCATTGCTCACACTCAAGTTCATCTGCAGCGAAGCCAGGATTCATGATCTTATCGAGAAAAGACCGACAGGAACAACGAGATGCAGACGGCAGCAGAGATGTCTTACACATGAGAGCCCATGCTAATGCTAACAGTCGCCGTTAGCTGCTAACGCCGAAGCAAAAAGTCAAGTCAGCGTGAAGCACGGAGACAGCAGCTTATTAATAGAAAATCTGGGGCAAAGTTCAATTTGCACATATTTTGTGGTTTATCTAATATTTTATTCAACCAAACAACAGGAGAAGTTATCTGCTCACGTTTTCACTGCCAACGAATTCTGGTGTCTCAGTTTTTCTTTTGCTAACAGTCTCCTCAGTGAGCGCTGCAGAGAGACAGCAGCTCCCCAACTCTTTCCTTCCATCATGGAGGCAGAACATACATTCATTCATTAGAATACTGATTTTTCTTTTACATATGTTGCTGTAATCTTTGAATTGACCACCGTTCGCTGGTTTAAAGCCTGAAATCTCTACTTCTCACCACCAGCATCTCAACTCTCAACCATTTTAACGAACGCCGTGCAAAGGCTCAGTGACTAATGCAGCTCATTAGATAGATTATCTCGAAATCGATGAAGAGATGAGGATGAATTAGGAGCACAAAACTGTGAGAAAAGCACAAAGTGGGAAATGACTGTATGAAGATGACTTCCTAAAACTAGGGATGGGTACCTTTCACATCTGAATCGATACGATACCAATACTCGGTACCTGCGAATCGATACCGGTATTTTTCGGTACCTGTTTTCGATACTTTTTTTTTTGTGGGGGGGGGTGGGGGGGAGGGTATGCATTTGGTAATTAAAGTTATTTTGTATATTTAAAAAAATAGTCAAAACTTCAGAATTTTCAACATTTATGCTTCAATAACATCAACTGAAATAACTCCAACATAGAACTTGAGAAAAATGTGTGTGGGGATAAAGTAAATAATTTAAATAAATAACAATAATAAATAACATAATAAGAATAGACTCAAAATAAATAGCTGTAAGAAATGTTTCACATTTGCACCTGCTGCCCATACAGTAACAAACAACTTTCAAAATAAATAACTGTATAAAATGTTTCACATTAGCAGCACCAGGCCCCTCTACAGTAAATAAACACGTCGCCTCGATGCGCGCTCTTGTTTCGAGCTGCACATGCGCAGAGCATTGTTTAGGAAGTGACATGCAGCGGGAGCGACCAGAAGCAGAAGCAGAAGCGGCAGAAGCGGCAGAAGCGGCTTGTTCCTCCCGCGAACAACTCCGAACAGGGGCGGGGTGGCCATCGGGAGGTTTCCCGAACGGCCGGTGTGTTCCAGGCCAGTGGGGTCTATTCCGGCCGGCAGCCCCGAGCGGTGTCCACCCCCCCCGCTCTCATGGCCCGTGTGCGTGTCCGCTCTCCCGGTATATTATATATTCGCTCCCGGTCTGCGAGTCAAAATACTCCGAAGATTTTGGACCCACGTAACCGCGTCGCCGTGTCCTCCGCTCTTGCCGATGCATAATGTCAAGGTGCGTTCAGGGTCAAAAAAAAGAAAAAGGTGCGTTCAGGTACCGAAATGTGGTACCGACGGATTTCACGTGAATCGATACTCGGTACTTAAAGGTGTAATACAACATTTTGATTTCCGGGTGGATCACCTAAATAATTGGTGGGTCTGTTTGTCAATCATTCTGACGAGCTGCTTTCATAAGGCGGTTCTCCGTGCTTGCGCCCAATCAGCTTCTCCCTTTTGCGCATGCGCATTCACAGTGTTTATGTAGCCGGTGAGCTTCTGAGCTCGTACTTACTGATGGCGAGTCTGACATAATGAAACTGTAGCTGCTTCGGGAAAAAAAAGCTTTATTTATGAGCGAGGCGGATCGCAGAAACTGTACAGAGCCGTGCACGCCGGAGAAGAGGAGATCGCGCTCGTACACTTCCGCGTTTTCTGGGAGAAGCAGGAGAGCCGGGCGGATGGTCTGGCGCATGCGCGTTGTTCAAAAAGTGAGTAACAGACGTGGGGCTTCGTCTTTTCGAGAAAATGTTGTATTCCACCTTTAAGCGGGAATTCGGTCAGTACCAAAAAATTACCGAAATTCGGTACCCATCCCTACCTAAAACCGACAAAAAATACATTGATTTCAGTCATGAAAGAGTATTTTGAACACTAATACCTCATAGACTACTAAAAGATAAAAAAAAAAAAAATTCTGAAATTTTTTTTTTAAAGGTGTATTTTTCTGCAGTAGTTTTTCAAACGCCTTACAGTTGCACTGATATCCCAGCAGCTGTAACCGCTTGCTTTGCCATTCCTCTCACCTCAGGATACTGACCCGTCCCTATCGCAGTTCCAGGTGGCTCTAGAGGCGTCTGAAGCTGTCTTCACACACGCCTCATTTAACCACATCATCTACACCCCCACCTCTTTCTGTCAGGCTCAGATAGTCTGCTCTTCGTAAAGATGCAACAAATAAGGTACATGATGCAAGGTTCAACCTCCAGCCCTGGGGTTCCTTCTTTACTTTCACTAGAAAAACGTTCAACTTGAAGAATTACAAAGCACAATTTTGGTATCTTCTCTTCACTTCCTCTTTATTTCACCTAAAAATACACATTTATCTCACAATGAATATTATTTCTCTACTTTCAATATTTATCAAAACAACTATTTCCCCCTTAAATTTTCATTTGACCAGGTTCCAAGTCTTGTGTTTTACATTAGATTTCGTATTATTGTGATTTTCTATTGTTCATTTCTGTTTTATTGGTTTTATTTGTTCCTCTTGATTTCTGTCTTGCAATCATCGTGCTGATGTGTGTGTGTGTGTGTTTATACAGACACAAACATTCTGCATATTTAAGTGACAAAAAGAAAAAAATGAGTGTTTTTGTATTTTATCTTGTAATTTACAGAAAGAGAGAGAGAGAGAGAGAGAGAGAGAGAGAGAGAGAGAGAGAGAGAGAGAGATCTTCAACAGTTTGGAAACCACTGACAGTGTGTTTGAAGACCTGCATTTTCCACATGAACTGGATTAGGTTGTGTCTGTTGTGTCTCTGTAAGCAGTAAACTGTGGGCTCATAAAGAAAATGGGAAGTGACTAATACCTGGAGCAAGCTGTCAACTTCCATCAGCAGAAGGAGACCTAATGGCTGTAATGACTTTAGACAGGAGGAAAGACAGCGGGACGACCTGGCGTGTTTTCCAACCAGTTAACCACTGGAAACACAAACAGAGATCAGTGAATCAAACATGCATGACAACGCTAATATTCCAGTTCTAACGTTCTCCTCATTTCCCTTTGCACTGCAGGCCTGACTGACAGCTCACTGAGAACGGAGGCTGATCCGGAAGTGGACACAAAACACACACTGTGGTGAAAGACATTTCCTCAGCTGGCTCTCCACGACTTCCAAAGACGATTTTTCACATTTTTCCCGGATAAAAATTTTGCTATATTTTTTGAATCTCTTCTGTGACTCTTCTCTTTCTCAAGCACTGTCTTTGTGACAAATCACTGTTTCTTTTTTCTATATCTTAAAGGGTGAAATTGATATTTATTTACTCAACTGTACAACAGGATTGCTATGGTTGAAGGTCGAAGAGGTTTTTTGTCATTTAGTCACGCAGTATACGTTGGCATGAAATTCATAAAAGAAGAGTTTCCATTCCTGGAGCCGCTACAGAGGAGCTGAGGAGCCACATGTGTCCGCAGAGCCACAGGTTGAACACCCCTGTGCTCCACCATCACTGCCATCTTAATCTTAGCCTTGAACCTTTAGCGTGGCGTGCGCCATACAGGTTCTTAGCAGTCTGGATCCAGACACAAGTGAACTGAACTAAAAGTTTCAGCACTGCTGCAGGGAGTTAAGGTCACTTTAACCATAATGAGAAAAGAGCAAAGACAAGACGAGCAGCGCAGGATGGATAGGGGATACTTCAGAACAGCTTCATGACCACAGCGAGCGGAGCGGGAAGGTGAGCCACATTAATTATATGAGACATGCACACCATGAACTGCAGGCAAAATCATTTTCATCTCTTAAGTGCAAAGCAATTAATCAGAGAGGAGCATTTTAAAATAACGGCTGCTTGATGAATATCTGCTCTTTAACAGCTGAAATGTCCAAGTGTATTAAATCAGCGGACTAGTGTTTGGCTCAGGGGCAAGGCAGTGTAACCTCCTCCCACATGACGGAGATTTGGTCATAATTACTCCAAAACTAAGTTATAAGACTTGGAATCAAATGAATTTCCTCCAGAACCAGATTCTGAAGATTTATTTCATCTACAATTCAGCACATGGATGAAAAGAACATCTCTACATTAATGTTTCTTTAGTATTAGATGCTGTTTAAATGCATAAATGTTGCATGAACAGGTGTGGAAACGGATAAAGCAGAAACTCTGACATGAATGAGTGTAACACATCTGGACCAAAGACCAATCACTGCTGCTGGACAACATTATGGAACATGTCTTCAGACGCCTTTGTTCATAATCTTATGCAGAATTCCGACCTCAGCATCAGGAAACCTTCAGGTTCTGGTGACAGTGACCATTCCTAGTTGTGTTGGAGACATGGAGTAGCTGTCATTTAACTTCTCACGATGAAGCGAGGATCAAACAGAAGGCATTATGTTTGTATCAAGTTTCGGGACAGTGACCTTGAGGCTGACGGTCAGCGACCTTGAGGTGATATTTGACAGACTTGAAACTAATCGATGCAGGCATCACAGCAAGTTTCTTTCATTTACATCTTTTAGTCAAAGTCAGAACTTCCTTAATCGAACCGACCTTGAAAAACTATTCATGCTTTCATCAGCTGGAGACTGGACTGGTCCAACGCGCTTTATTGTGGTATAACTGAGTTTTCCACCAGTCGCCTGCAGCACCCACAAAATGCTGCAGAGCGTCTTTTACCAACACTTTCAGCTGTGAGCACATCTCTCCGCTGGCTTCCTCTTCACTTCAGAATTCTTCTGAAACTTATGTTTAATTTTAAAGCTATTAACGGTCCGAGTTTCTAACTTTAAGTGACCAAAACATGGCTCAGAGCTCATCCAGTCAGTGAATGACTGAAGCATCGAGGTCAAAATACAAAGATTGTGGCGATCGGCAGTTCCCGGTATTCCCCCATTACCCCATCACTGACCGAGGTGTGTTTAAATACAGGCTCAAACCCTTCCTGTTTGAAATGGTTTTGTTACGTAGTGGAAAAGTGACATTTTGTTTTATTCCATTTCTGTTTGATGTACATTTTAGAGCTGCTGTTGCTGTTTTTTATTAAACTGTGTATTTTACTACTGTCTCCATTTACTGTGTTTTAAATTATTGTCTTATTTCTCACTTATTTCACACTTTGGTCACTTTTTGGGCTGTTTTAAATGGCTGTATAAATAAACTTTGATTGAACTCTGCCCCACGTCACCCTCCTGACCAGTTCTTGCTGTTTGAAGCAAATCAGCTGGAGGACCTGAGCTCTCGCCCACTGCTTCACTCTGCAGCCTGACAGGACCTCCTGTTACAGAACACTGAGATATTATCATCATGCTGCAGCTGAGCGCTAAATATTTATATTTTCTAGCTTCAAAGGTTTAGTTACGCTGTCAGCAGAGTGTGTGTGGCACACAGCAGGGTTGAAGTTCACCATCTCTATCTGCCGCTGAGATGTTTTATCGTTCTGTGTTCGTCCTACCAACAGCTACGCCGCTAAAATGACAGATCCTGTCATTGTGCATGTTGGCGATGGATGGATTATCTCCCTGAAGACTGAAGTCTTCTCTGCAAAGACTGGCAGATACAGGAAAACTAATATTGGTATCAACAATATTTCCAGTTTCAGGATCGTGCCAACCATGACTTGTGAACGAGTTAAAGCTTGGTCCACCTGGGGAAGGTGGTCACCCACCTGGACAGGGTCTGCCTTCCCAATCACACCGTTTGATGAACCATTCCAGCCAGACCTGGAGGCTCTGATAAGATGAGCCCAAAAGAACAGCATCATCTCCAAAAAGCAGAGAATCCCCTTTCAGCTCTGCTTCGACACCCGGTCTGAAAGAATGGCTCACGAAAGGTCAGATGCCAAAGACTCTTTGGTGGATTTAGAAAAGTCTTCTAGCTGGTGAAAAAATTACACTGCAAAGCAGATTTTTACAGTGAGCATGATCCATCCGTCATCCATGGCAACCTCCTCCAAATACACACTTTCTAACTCTGTTGAAATCACATATAAGGACTGACCACTTGATGTGCTCTTGGGACTATTTTCATCTCAAAAGTTGACATTTTCTTTGCTCACATGACAAAAACCTGCAAAACATCAGCTCCCACTGCTATTTTCATTCCATTAATAAAGTTTCTGCTCTCAGTACCTCAAGTGAACCCCATTGTGTAGCAGCTGAGCGTAGACTGCAGAAGCTGGCGGATGTCACGGTTCGATCAGACCTCAGGTGTAAGTAAACCTTGATATCAGTCTGGATGGAGCGTCTTTACCCCAGTCAGCGTCCGTCCAGCCAGCTTCAGCCTGAAGGCTGTCATTGGAACATGCTGACAGTGAACTGTGGCTGAGCAGTCTGCAAATTTGGGACATCCCTTCTAGAAAGATGTAGCTGATGACAAAAAGGTCAATTTCCTCCGCCTGCGGCACTAGACATTAATTTTTGTTCATTGTCATTTCAGATATCTTCAAGCTGAGCTGTCTGCGTGACTAAAGACCAAATCTCTGCAAAGTGTATCGGTGCAATTTGGGCAAATCAGCCCTCTAACTGTTGTGCAGAGCCGTGGCCCCACTGAGAGCGCTTGATTAGAGACCGCTCAGCGACTCGTGCAGCTCTTGGCTGCAGCAACACCATCACCACTGTAATAAGAGAGTGGATGTGGTGTATTACTGCTGAGAGGGAACTGCAGAAACGCCGTAGAGCTCATTGTGGGGTAATAACCAGAGGACCGGGCTGGATCGAGTGACTGCTGTCGATTTGTGGTGCTTCCATAAGTGCTCGCTGTTATTCATTGAGCAGTGACCTGTTAGAGTGTGAATGTGTGATGAAATAGGTTGAGCACACTAATGCCTTAGGCCTATCTGCCTTTCATGCCAAGTTGATCTGATTAGCTGGGCTAAATCCAGGGACCTCCACTCGTACGCACAGGCACACACTCACATCTCCAAAGCATTACCAGCCACTCCCACCCACCGGCGTAACGTATACTCACCCCTCAACCACCACAGACAAACTAAATGCTATTCGGTCGACACTTTTGATCACTATAATAAAATCTTAGGACGAAGAAGAGACCGGTTCTCCTTTATCTTTGATTTCATCCATGAGTCCTGCTGTTTCTGTTTTGATTTATCAGCCTGAAGTGAGTGTAACCTGATGTGCGTGTCGAGAAATGGAAAGCAGAGGTGATGTGATTATCCCCCCTCCAAAGCTTTTTAGCTGACACCTTCCACTCTGGACTAACATGCAGCAAATGAGATCAAGGTTTGAATCCCACCTCGCACCGGCAACCCGGGCTCAATGTGTGGATCCGACCGCGGCCTTCCACACGACAGATCAGAATGCCGCCAATAAGCCCTGACATGTGACAAAAGGTCATCCCCAGATTCCTGGAACTGCTTACCTCCTCGTTAAAACGGCAGATACCAGGCTGCTTCAGACCCACCGGGAAGCCGGGCCGAGCCGGGATTCCCTTATGCAAGACTGAAATAGAACGTGAGAGCTAAAAAGCCAGTGGAGCCCAGAAGGCAGGATCAATATGTCCACAAGTTTCCATTTCACCGCACTTCCACTCCTGCTCACAGAAAGCCATAAAGTATCATACCGGATACGGTAAACACCAGCTGCTGCCCCGACCGTGACCTCGGTTACCTGTAACCTCTGAACACCAACCCTAAATTAACCCCTGCTTGACCTCCGTACGCTGATCTTTAACTAACTTCACCCACACCTCTGAGGACACAAAACACATCAAGCCTGCAGGATGAAAATGGCATCAACTCGAACAGTTTTCCTGGTGGAACTAAAACAGCGTCTTGATGCTGTATTTAGAGAATTTAAACAACTTCAATAGAAATGGTTTTCCATGTTTTCGATGTTTTGGAGTCTCGGCTGTGGCAGATGTCTGAGGCATTTTAGCTGTTTGTAGCTCGGTTGGTACAGCGGGTTGTTTCTCAGTGGGAAAGTTCCATGTTTGTTCCCCATATGTCCATATGTTAGACTCTGTCCTTGAGCAAGGCACTGGAAGGTCAGTGGATGGACGGAGCACCCTGCATGGAAACGGCCTTCACTGCAGGGTGAATGGGTGAATGTGACTGACACTGAAAATCACTCTGAGGCTGTTCAATCAAAACGTTGTGTAAGAGAAGTCAGTCTTTCCACGGTAACGCGTTCAGTCACTTTACACGGCGAAGCTGCTTTAACCACTGCAGCTCCCGTTCATGTACAGCTTTATTCTTCTGCATTTATTTTTTGTCTCTTTCTGAGTGTGAAGCGCTGCTTTGACCATTTCAGCCATTTGATGAGTTTTATCTTTTTAATCTGTCTTTAGACGTTTATCGTCTTTTCAGCTGTTTTGAACTGGTTGAACTTCGGAGATTTTTTTTTTCTTTCCATTTTCAGCTATTTCACCTTCTTTAACTGATCAAAGTGTCAAATCTGGCAGCAAGGTAAGGGGCTTAGATAGATAGATAGATAGATAGATAGATAGATAGATAGATAGATAGATAGATGATGTCTTAAAGCAGAGAATCCCAGGAACCCTCCTGAGCCCTGAGAGCAGCTGCTAACTGCTAACAAAGACCTGAACGACTTCCTGTCTGCTGTCAGAGAGGCTCATGGGAAAATCCAGCTGCATATATTTCATACGTTGCTCCTTTAGTGGAGTCTTCGTGTGTCGTGGGACGAAAACCCCGCCGCAGCCTGACTGCTGACAGGAAGTTCTTGTTCTATGGCGGCAGAAAGATGCTGACTGCACAAATACTGCAGAACGATGCAGATAAAGATCACTGACTTCAGTCAACTCACATTAATCACAGTCAGTTCTCCACTGATGAAGGACTGAGGAGTTGTAGACATCTCCAATCCTCCCTGGGTTTATTGGGTGCTTGATAAATAAGATCTGCGGTCTGGTTTGGTATTTTGAAAATATTTTTGTGAGTTTTGTTTTTTGAGACGATATAACTCAGAGGAAACGTTCTCTTAATGAAAACTCGAGGCGCCCTGATGACGTTTACGTGTTTTCTTGCCACCTGACTGTTTCAGGATGGATCCACGACTCATGGCTGCTCACACTGCAGAGCCTGTGTGGCGAGACGCGTCCCGGACCCCTCGGGGACTGGTCTGAGTTCCTGTTCACACCTGTCTGTAGGGATCACCACCTGTGATCTGATCACCTGGAACACATGTTGACATCGGCAGCAGCGAGCCCTCAGGCCAGTGACCCTGACCGCTGACTTTATCCTCCTCTGTTCAAGCAAACCTGCGTCCAGCCTGCCTCCCTGCTCCTATCTGAAATAACACACCATCTCCAGAGGTTTAGCTCTTCTACTGATTTCAGGATGATTTTTTTGTTCCTTTCTCTCGACCTACCAAACACACAGCTGTCCGTGTGAATGAGTGCACGGCCGAAGCCTGCAGAAGTTTTCACATCCTCACCAGTTAATGCGTCTCCGTCTCCTGAGTCAGAGTACTCGAGCTGCCTGTTTATTTTCTAATCGTTTCCTGCCAGCGAAGGGAGTGAGTCACCGCGTTCCTCTCGTGCAAAAATCTGAGGAGCGGAGTGAGATCCAGACGCCGTCCATACCGACCGCGACGTGCAGGGATCACGCTGTTCCCACATGCATGTGGAGACGTATGGGAAGCGGCACATGCTGCAACACGCCACGTACTCTCTCGCTCTCTCGCCCACATACGTGATTATTATTCTCATCTTTATGTTTTTCACAAGCAGCCGTAGTGTTTTCTCTCTGCATCGCCCCCATCCTCCACCTCCCAAACCCCCGGAGAGGCACTCAGGAGGAGGCAGGTCTGCTCGTCCACAATGCACTGGGTGAGATTCTCGCCCAGTGCAGGTTACTGCCGCTTGGAAGAGGATCAGGGTGAAACAGGATACAAGCAGCGCCAGGCTGGATTAGATGGGAGTGAAACCGGATCGGGAAACAGTAACTAGCTTCTTTGATTTTAGGTAAAAATCACCTTTTTATATTTGTTTAGTGTTTGTTTCTCATCGTCACCATCCACGTCCTCCTCCTCTTCCTCATCCTCCTCATCCTCATCATCCTCCTCGTCCCCCTTTGAGCTAACAAGCTGCTCATCGCTGATCTTAATGTTCCACTATTCTGTTACAGATGGCATAACTGCACAAGTTGCAGTAGTAGGACTAGACTGTTCCCCTTCAGAGAGCGTTGCACATGCAGGTTGCCAGTTCAGGAGAGTTTAGACAGATTTGGGGCATCGCAGTGGTGTAGAGCAGCCATAAAATGACGAACGTTGCGCTGCTTGCATGGCAACCATGGGAACTCACCCGGAAGTACTTATAGCACCTTTAAATGACAAAATATGGCTATGTGAGGCTACCTTGAGGCCCACAAGACATTGTTTTCATTTTTCTTACTTGTAGCCAACTAATTTTGGGAAGTCAACAGTCATTTGTCGTCTTATATATCGATCATTCATGTCACGTCATCAGTTAGCTGAAGGCTAATGTTCAGGTCCTCACAGACGTTAGCTGTGTGCATGGGTACAGGACACGGTTACCTGTTTCCATGGCGAAGATATTGAAACTAAAGATTATCAGAGTCTGGATCCAAACAGAAAAAAAAACATATTAATGTTTGGAGCTTCGCAGCATTTTAATCTTTTAAGAGCAGCCCACGCCACCAAACCCAGCCAGAATCACAGCAGACCGCATGCTGGACTGCTGGTCAAACGGGGCGTTTTGGAAAGCAATTACTGTGTGTGTGTGTGTGTGTGTGTGGGTGTGTGTGTGTGTGTGTGTGTGTTTGTGTGTGTGTGTGTGTGAGCGCAGGGCCACTTGACTTCTCCTTGCTGCCTTCATCTAATGAAGCACTAGTGTTTCAAAGGAAAACGTGCAGTGGCCTGCCAAAGCGTTCACACAGTGTGGTGTGTGGTTTGTGTGTGTGTGTGTGTGTGTGTGTGTGTGTGTGTGTGTGTGTGTGTGTGGGGCGCCTGTTCGGCAGGCCTGCAGTCTGCTGTCCTGCTAACTCCTGCAATCTGCTGCTCAGCCCGGCACGTGACGGCCTCCTCTCCTCCGACGACAGACGAGCGCTCGTACGACGAACAGCGTTCCTCCCGCTACAAAGGAAGTGGCGTTATCTGCCGCAGCTCATCAGGAGAAGTTCAGACACTCCGTTAAATGTCAATGATAATAGATGGCAGTGATTTGCCGCCTCTTTAATCCACTGATTTAATTGAAAGGAGTTTAAAAATGGCAAAACTCAGACTTGAATTGGATTTTTTTTTTTTAAACTTCATATTCTAGACGCAGCAGCTCTTCTAACTGATACAAAAAAAAATAACAAAATCACCTTTAAAAAGCTTCTTCATCTCTGCTTTCATTTGTTGGTTCGGAGTTTTGTGAGCTGATTTATGAAGGCCGGCTGCTGGCATGTCGGACTCTCACACACTTTGATTACTGTGTCAAAATAACTTTAAATGTTTGAACCTGAGCTTCATTACAATTCCTCAGAAATGGACTGTCTCACAGCAGTTTTCTGCCGTTAACAGCTGGACCTTCACAGATAATCCATCCTCTCTTCCTAACTAACGTCTCACTGATAAGCTCCCTTTATCAACGTTAATATAAATTACGTTTGGACAGGTTGAACTTTTTGTCTCGTAATTGAAAATGAAAAAGTTTTACGATGTTCAGCATATGCAGAAGCTATTTGTGGCAAATCGTGAATCATCCAGTTCTTCTTTTTTGATTGTTCTGTGTGACTCTGTGTTTTTAAAGTTTGGACTTTGTGCTGTTTTTGTCGCAGAACCTTCAGCAGGCTGACTGTGTTTTCTGTTCCGCATTAGCTTCAGATTTTACAACAAAAAACTAAAAGCAAATGGACTTTATATGAAATAAATAAATGTTGCTGTTTAATGGAACGTGATTTCCATTCAAAGTCCCAGAATCTGACTGAATCAATTATACCAAATTTCAACTTTGCAATTTCCTGAAGTATTTTTTTTAAAGTTTCATTAGAATCTGAAACATGAAGGATGCAACTTTATTCATTTCAGCATGATTTACAAACTTCTACCACAAAAACAAGGAAGCCTTTCAGAGAATATCAGGGTGACTAATCTGCAGCACTGCAGTGACCTTAATGTCTCCTCATCATGAAAAACATTTAGTCAGGACCTTTTCTGAACCTTGGTCTCCCGTCTCGCTGCAGACCAACGTTCCTCCGAGGGGATCTGAGACACTCAGATCAGTTCAGCTACGAGTTAGCCGCTAACGGACCAGTTCAGGCTAATTAACCCCCATTCTCCGTCATTTCAGTATTTCTCTGTGAAGCTGAGGAGGTGAACCATCCGTGGGTTACTTCACTCAAACGCACCCTGTGAATAAATCCTTCACTTTCTGTCAAATGTAAAGGAACAGAGTACTAAACCTTGAAAATCATGATTAACTCTCAAAAACTCGCTCTGGAAAGAAAAAAAACCTGATTGGCAGACGAACACAAAGGGAGGCGGGCAGATTAAAATGGACCCAGGAACATGGAGCACCTTGTTCCAACAGCGGGAACAATCAGCGGAAGGCTCTTTTCAGAGGAAACAGAAATATTATGACTGCTGCTTCGCTCTCAAGTGCTTATTAAAGCTAATAGGAGCGAAACAGCAGGAAGTGATCCGAAGGGAACCGGCAGGCAGGCAGCGTTCCGTTCCCGTCGCTCCCTCCAGAATCACGGCTCAGTTTGGGGAAGTTCCACTTCATGTTCCGAGCAAATCACAAGCTGTAAGTGAGGAGATGCTGACGGCCTGCAGGTCCGACTCTTCTTCCCGGTGATACGATGAAAGCGTATTTGAGCGACGGGTCCTCCTGAACCTCCTCAGTCAGTATTAAAAGGCCTTAATCAGCACAGCCACGGGATATCTGACACAACATTTCATTAGGCTGCATTTCTTCACCCTACGACGCTCCGCGATCACTTTAATTCACAGAGATTTAATCACTGAGGACTAATTTAATCCCAGTCAGTTGGAAAATACCACAATCTGATGTGTTAATCTGCCGCCCAGACCGCGCCAGATATCTTCTTTTCCTCTTTTGTTCC
Organism: Salarias fasciatus; assembly: GCF_902148845.1. NCBI lineage: Eukaryota > Metazoa > Chordata > Actinopteri > Blenniiformes > Blenniidae > Salarias > Salarias fasciatus. The sequence goes on from NC_043759.1 coordinate 26,355,127, forward strand.
ATAAATAGCAGGAAGGCAGTGACACAGAAACAAAAAGCACGCCGGGTATGAATGGGAGCGCTCGTCCGACTGCAGCTGCGCGACGTAGAAATCCCACTTCTGGAGAGACTGACAGCGAGACAAAGACGACAACGCCGCCGTCCGCAGACTCAAGAAAACCACTGTCTGCATCAGTGGAGACGCTTTTCCTGCATATCAGACACCGAGCAGGCCTGCACGGAGAAGAAAGACATCTGAACAGTGTTCGTGTGTGTGAGTGTGTGTGTGTGTGTGTGTGTTTGTGGTTAAACTTCTAAATTCCAGCTTCATCCTGTATAACAAAGCTTGATTTTGGAGGTTAGCTCCACTAACGTCCTCTGAACAGCGACTCTGCTCTGGTTCAGAGGTCACTGAGGGTAAAAGCTCCGCCTCCCGACCAATCAGATCACTGATGTTTTGGCGCTTCCTTTCTGCATGTGGCTTTGGCTTGACATTACACCTCATCCGCCCATTTTCTATCCTGTTTTGGGCTAATTCAGAGTCACACTGGACCGCCGTCATGAACCGATCGTCACGGAGCAAACCACTGCAGCTCAGGGAGAACATGCAGCTCCAGAGGTCTTGAATAAGACAAGAATTGAATTATTGTTTGAAAGATGAGCAGCTCAGTGGCAGGAAATAATGGAAGAAGGACTATGTGACAGATATGAAGTGGTGAAGTGAAGGGCTGAATGAGCGTCGTCAGGGTGAACGGGTGGAAGAGGGGAGCGTTATTAAAAGTGATTCTCGTCCTGTTCTGGCCCTCTGCTGCGCTCTGTGCTGGTTTGGTCTCAGCTGGCGGTCTGGTTCTGACTTCAGTCAAGGTGTTTTGAAGTGACGACAGGATTTATTTTCAGTTTTTTGAGTTTCTGCACGGCTTCCACACTGATTGGCCGATCCGCTCGCGGTTCAGTCTGAAGCTGCTTTAGACTTTCTGGCTCATTTTGAATTGGTTTCGGAGTTATAAATAGGATTAGAGAGAAGTTTCCTCCAGGTGCTCTCCGGAGTCTCTTCCACAGTCCAAAATCCTGCCTGTGTGAGTGTGTGTGAGTGTGTGAGAGTGTGTGGCTGTCCTCTGCCTTCGCCCTTTGTCAGCCTGGACTGGTTCCAGCAGCCTTCGACCTTAAACTGGATCAAGCTGCACGGAAGATGGATGAATGGAAGACAGCTGGAGACGGATCTGCCTCTAAATTTAGATTGTTGCTGTTGTCTTCTGTCCCTTCAAATCGCTCCGGAGTGGCACTCTTTCATCATTTTATCCCGAAATCGATGAGGAAAAAAAGCGACACGCACTTTCATTCGGGAGGATTTTGCAGATTGAGATGTTCCATCACTTCGGAGTCATTGTCATTTGCTTTCATGTTAATTTCTTCCCCACCTGTCACCCAACAAGCCTGAGTAGCAATCAAGCTAATGAGCCGTCTGCCGGCTGCCTCTATACGCACGGCGCACCGTTTCCAATCAAATAACTCTTTATAAACTCTCTTTAAACACTTTAAATATGCAGCAGATAGCGTCGGCTGGCTTCGATCAAAACGGGAATAACAGAAGAGAAGCTTCGCGGTTCTCACTCCGCTCAGCCGCTCGAGCAGCCCGGAACCGACGCAAGAGGCACTGAACACTGGAATACTGTAACCACGCACAGGAAAACTAAAAAGTCCGTCTCGGTGTTAGCATCAACACGATAGTGGAAAAGCCGCTAGCTGGCTTTAATTCACTCAGAACTGAACTTTGACAATTCAGGTTCGCTTCGTATTCAAGGAGGAAAACACGAGAAAAACCCTCCTGCTCAAGTCAGAGGGAGAATAAACTGATTTCTGTTCAGAGCTTTATGGATTAAAGAGGATTAAGGAAGAGGTCTGGTTTATTTTCTGTGGCTTTGACGGTTTCACATGAGGCTCTGGTCCTGGCCTCGGCGGCCGTGCACGTGCTGCAGCTGTGGAGAACAGATGAGTGTCAATAAATGATGAGCTGATGGCGCCCGGTGTGGCTGCTCTAACATCCTGGATGTGTGTTCACTGTATGTTTGTTTAGCTGGGCTCTCAGGGTGACAGCATGAACGCAGCTCGGTGCATTAAACATGGAGCAGCCGGCGTCCGTTAGCGGCGCGGCGGCAGCGGCGAGCCGTCAGACGGGGAAGAGGTCCCCCCTCCGGCGGGCGAGCGAGGCTCAGACACAGCGAGGCGGCCCGGCGGACCAAAGGGAGGAAGGAACTGACCGGCGAGGCCTGAAACAGCCTGACCCGAACTTCCTGTCTGTTTGCCACCAACGAAGAAGCAACTCAATAAAACAAAGAGTCTCCGGTCTGTCTGAATGTGGAGGAAAATATTAGATGTTCTTAGCTGAGTCATTTCACACAGTAATCATTACACTTGGGGATTTTCCACTGACTGATTTTATTATTTGTTTTACTTCTTCTATTGTTTTGTTTTATGTTCACATTCTCTAAAGGTCCAGTATCCAGAAGTCTTCTGTAAAGTGAAAATCAATGTAACTGAAAGCGATCAGCAGGAAGACGACCTCTTCTTAAAGATCATGTAGTGATGTGCTGCTGTTTCTCCGACAAGCGGAGGTAAAAGGCTTCTTTTCTCTAGAAATAGAGGTCTTTTGCATCGACCTGTAAGAGAAGCATCTGGAGGAAGCGTTGAGCAGCCTGAAGCTGAAGCTCTCGGCTCAGACAAATACGGCAGTGTGGCTTCAACCCCGACATTCACCTACTGACCCCTTCCTCCTTCTCTCTGCAGGTTTCTCCTCCCTGAGATCTTTTCATTTCCTCTCATCTTCCAGCGACTGGCTGACAGTTACCCTCATCGGTGTTTTTCCATTATGTAACTTTGAGAGTGTTTCGGCCTTCAGAATGAGGACGGAGTCTGTCAGTCGGCTCAGTCCCGGAACAGTGCGAGCTCCGGAGTGTTTCTCTTTCTGAACCCGTCACACACACCGCTGCCTGGCAGAGCGGAGTCGCCCCTGCAGTCGGGTCAGGCAGGTCGAATCAACAACTGGAACAACAGCGATTGTAATAATCAGCCAGAAACATCCCAGTCATCAGAGCGAAGCTGTAATGAAATGATTTCCTGAGCAGTAATTGGATCCGGGCAGGCTGCAGAACAAAGCGAACTTCCGTGAGCCGGCCGCTCTCCGCCCGCTGCGCGGGGTTCGGGTCAGGTGAATCTGGAGCTGTGTCAGGTATCAGCTTGTGGACTGCAGCTCTGCCTCCTCCCATCTTTCATTTACAGAATTAAATACGCCGTGAGCCGATCTGGACCAATCCAGGAGGCTGGCAGGCGGCCCGGGCCGGGACAGCGGGGGTAATCCCTTCAATTGTCCTCACTGATATGTCAGCAAACTAAAAAAAAAAAAAACACACACACAAATCCACAAATGAAGCGAGTCAGACGTCCGACGGCTCCCGGCTGGTCTGACCTGAAGTTAACACGGCTTTAGAACGAGAAATGGAAGCAGGGGGAAATAACGAAATAACGAAGCCCCCCCCAGGCGACACCGAGGGGGATGGAAACCTCTCTAACAGCTAACGGGACGTTCGCGAAGGGTTTGTACTACAATGATAAGTAAACAAGCCACAATGCATTCTTCACTGAGGTGTTGAAACCTAAACTTTCTTATTATATCTATCAGTGCATCCATTGAACTCTGCTGCTGTTAATAATTCAATATTTTCTGTCTATTTTTGGATTATTTAAATGTGACCTATTATGCTAATTTTCCAGGAATCATTTGAATATCATGGAGCTGTGTTCGCGTAGCTTTCCAGGGAGACACAGCCTTTAAGGAAACCCTGATCTTCATCATCATCTTCATCATTCCTCAGCTACAGAGCGCTCCTCAGAATCGTTTCAGGAGTCAAAGAACCCAGAACAGAATGAGAAATATAAGACATGTTAGAAGATGGTGTCTTTCGTCCTTCCTGCATCATATACCAGTAATTGGACATCAGCCTCCTTGTGCATGGAAACGTCATTCAGCCATTCACGATACGGCCTTAAGGTTCGGCTGGAGTTAAAGGAATTACACTCAGTTATTTTCCTCAGATCCTGTGTAAAGCTGTACTTCTTCATTCCTGATTTGATTTACTGTACAAGTGGTGCAGTTTCTCCTTGTCTGAGCAAAGACTGAATCACAGAGTCACTCAGAAATGCCGACAGTCTGAACTGTTTCATTAATTGACGAATGCAAGAGAAAAAAAAAGGCATCCTTTCCCATTTTTGGTTTATGTTCAATGTTTGAATAGATCTTTGGTATTTCCCTGGCCCTGACGGTTCCCCGTTACTAGAGAGAAATGTCTTTTTCCTGAGTTCACATTCTCTAATACAATTCTTCCACAGTAATGATATGCACGGTTTAGATTTCTCTGTCCTTGCCAGTTCTAATTAGTCTGATTATTTAGTATTATTACTATGAAAACCTCGGCTCCTACATCATTGTGGATTGGGTCTCATCTGGCCTAAATGTAAATGTAAATGGTCTATACTCCACTGGAGCTGTGTATGTACAGCTTCAATCGTAGTTTTTGGTTTGCAAACAATCCAAATGCATCCAGCTCTCTTGTCTTCTTCAGTAATTCCACAGGACTGAAGGAAAACATGTCCGAGGCGGCTAATTTTAAAGTGTGAGCCTCCTGAGTGCCCGGTCCATTGATGACAATCGACAAAGAAAGGATCGGCTTTATAAGACTCGTCTAATTTCACCATCTCTTTCCAACATTTCAGAAGCCGTTCATCAAAGCCAGACACCTGCTCCTCGGTCCAGCTCTCACACTTCGGTACTCGTGTCACATCCCGGCTCCACACAGTAAAGCCATCGTCCATCAATTAATAAATCCTACTGGATTCGCTGAGGGATGTGGAGCATCGTGTGACATTCCTTTCCACAACTTTGTCATGAAAAATCAGCTCACCTGTCCTTCATCTTGCACATCGCTCCTCTTCTTATATTCTAATAACGCCTCAGTCTCCTCCAGCAGTTTCACTTAAACACACTTCACCAAAGCGCCATCGCTCTCCTTTCTGTCACGTCGCTCCATCGCTCTCTGGAAGTACATCCACACTTTGTCAGCCATCAGCACTTCGTCCGTCTCTGTGGATTTACCTCGTCTCTCAATTATTTTACTCTTTTAAATTCCACTGCCAAACATTCAGTAATGTAAACGTCTCTGTCTTCGTCTTTCGCAGACAGTTCAGTCGAAAATGTTTCAGCATCATAGAAACCTAACTCCTGATTCATCCACGTTCTGGGAGTCAGTGTCCCTCACATTGCGGGCCGTCCCCCAGGGACTCCTCCAGCCAGGAGTCCCAGGTCTCAAACACAGCTGGAACACTTGGACTGATTAAAACTGCCTCCTGTATTCAAAACCACGCTGGCCAACCACAGCTCAGGAACATTTTCTTTGACTCACTCTGAAGAAAACTCGATAAGCATTGAGCCGCCTGACCTGAGGCAGGAGGCAGCTTTTAATGTTTCCTCTGTTTAAATGTTCGGTTCCCAGAGCCGTCAAAACCGACGGAGCCCCTCAGAACGAGCACGTCAGGAAGAAAGTCTTCCCGGCTGCTTCCTGGGTATTGTTGTCACATGCAGACAGACAACGACAGCAGTGCAGCATGTCTGGTGAGGTTCGATGCCACCATTTGACGAGTACTGTGGATCTAAAACACACCAAATGAAGAGTCACAGATGATAAGTGAGATGAAGGTAGAGGAGAAGAAGAAGCTGCTATCAGACTCAGTACCCTCCTCTGAGCAGATCCCCTCCTCTGGATGTCTCCACAGCAGTCCGGTCTGGTGACTGACAGCCCTCGTACTGTTATAGCATTAGCATAACAAGCTCAATGTAACGTTGCCCTCAGGGACCAAAGCCTGGGCTGTGATCTCAGTGACAGCAGTATTGGCTGAATGAAGAAAAAGAGGAAGGAGAAGAAGCTTTACTTTCATGTATGGAATAAAACGTTTCATGACCGCCACATGCTGCAGCCGCAGAGGGAAATGTTTCTGTTTAATGATTTTATCAAGAGAACAAGAGACTCATGTCAGAAATTACCCCAAGAAAAGGTAAAAGCATAAAAACAGAAATAAACTAGAATTTGGCACTCAGACAGTGCAGACCTCCGTCACAGGTCAAATCAGTCACCAACAAAAATAAGAACACTATATATAACAGGATGTACACTATATTGTGACTCCTGTTTGTCTTTTGTTTTTGTTTATTTAACCAAAATGACCACAGGTCATAAACCTGAAGTACAATAAAAAATAAACCATCACAATACAATTACTTGAATGGAATCATTATTCAAGCAAAGAAAGCTTGCAACATCAATCTAAATAACAACGACGACTGAAATCAATCAAAAACTACATTTCCCAGAATGCCTTTCGCCTACTGTGCATGCGCAGTTTGAGCCCCGCATCCACGAGTCTTCTCAAACGTAGACTATCCTGACGTGTTCATAAAGTGAATATGAACTCTCATCTTTGAAGCGCAACACTTGAAAATAGATCGACACCATGCACCACGCCGCTGCCAATCCTGTAAGTCACCAAGCAATAGCAACAAACAGGTTCGGGCCGCCATTAGCACCGCTAGCCAAATGCTAACGCCGCTAGCCAAATGCTAACAGCATTGAACGCCCACAACTCCCGGTTTCTTACCCCACTATGTGCTGCAACGCTCAAGCAACAATCAACACTGGCCCGGCGAGGCGCACATCGAAGCACATAAATAACATTATGCATGCGGCATGCTGCACGCCCCCTGTCGGCGGACCTGCCCAACCATGTGAAACACTGCCCTATCGCTCAATGATAAAGAATTCTTTAAAAATATTCCTGGATCCAGACAGTGATCCGGATCATCACCAAAATTTAATGGATTCTAAGTTAGCCCAAGACCCACCTTTCCACAAAGTTTCATTGCAATCCGTCCATTGCTTTTTCCGGAATGTTGCTAACAAACCAACCAACCAACAAACCAACAAACCGACGTGATTACATTACCTCCTGCCAGAGGTAATCACACTTCGAGCCAGCTATGAAACCAAAAAGCAAACCAGCCGACATCCTGAGTCACCGGCAGAAGAAGAGGACCAGTAAGAACCGTGGAGGATGTTCTAGTACCAGTGGATCTAGATCAGTCAGACCTCGAGTCTCAGGCTGTGTTTACACGGTGCTTCATGGGAGAATGCATTTTGGTTTCAGAATTAGTCTGCCAGGCCACAAGGTGGCGCTGTTGGTTGTTTTTGTAATGAAACCATTCACACACACTTCCATGCAGATAACACTACACTATAAACATAAGAATGGAGAGTACCTGGCATTAGTATGAACTGATGAAGAATGACGCTGTGAGGGTGAATCTGAGCTATGAAACTAGAATCTGGACCGGGAGTCACTCTGGAGGCCGCCATGTTTGCTCCCCGCACCATGGTGTTGGTGCACATTAACAGCGCCTCCGCCGTCTCTCTGGAGGGAGTTGGAACGTCTCATAAAAGTCACTCCTGGAGCCATTTTCAAAAAATGTCATTTTCACCACTGTTGTCTGAACAGACACCAAAAAACGCAATGAAAGTTTTGTATTTTCACTGTTTTGTGTAAACGGGGAATCAGAAATGTCTTTGGTTCCTTTTGCTGAGTGGCTTTTCATCCAGACGCTGAGTTTAGTTTGAATTTCCTTCAGATGTGAACCACTGAAACAGATTAACGCCGTCATGAAGCGTCTCTGTGAGAGTACATCTGTAACTAATCATTACTTTGTTCAGGTTGTCGACAAGTGAGACTTTATTTCTGGAGACAGTCTTTTCCACCGTGGATACAAATCAACGAGCTACATATGCTAACAATGAGCATAAAAGCATCAGGAAATGATGTGACAATCAAAGACTTCTATGTTCCTGCGTGAAACAACAGTTGATAAACTTTAAGAAAAGTGGCATTCTGCAAGCCAGCTCCTCGTGCTTCTGTCCAGTGAGTCCTGATGGACGCTACAACACCGTAGAACCAGAACCGCGTCACACAACAACCACGTGTGGCTCTGCAGGAAGCTAATGCAGCTAATGGTTGAGATTAGGGCTGAACGATACATCGTTATCATATCGATATCGGGATATGAACATTCAGGACATTAGTTTCTCAAAATCAACGATATCAAGATTTCCCCTGCTTGCCCTGCGTGTCAGCTCGCCCGTGCACAGGTCAGGCCAGCCAACCACAAACCTCGTTTACTGGTTGACAGCTGATGGTAGAGGGCGGCTGCAGAATCTGCAGAAACGAGTTTGGTGGTCGTGGCAGTGAGTTCTCAGAAATATAACTGCATTTTTTTTTACATCCTTTTGTATTATGATGTTTTTATTTTTCTGAAAAATGCTTAACTTTCACCGAATCCATTGTAATATATCGTATCGATATCGACATATGGATATTGAGATATGACATTTTGCCCGTATCGTTCAGCCCTAGTTGAGATGCATGAAGCTTGAGTCAGAAGGCGGACATTAAACTTTCAGAATCACTTCTATGTTAAACATGTGAACATGTGAAAAGAACAGTGAGCAGAATCCTCAGGAGGTAAAATACTGCTATGATCTCCCTTCATGCCGCATTCTCTCTTTGCATAGAAAACTTAGTGGGACACTCAGGGTAGTAAGCGTATTCAAACTCACAAACTCACAAAGCAATGCAAAGAAATAAAACACTCTGTTTTGTTTTGTTTTTGTTCAGTCTGCACAGATCTGCAGTATTTCCAGAAGATTTTACCACATCTGTAATATTGCTTTTTGTGTAAAACACTTCAGACTACTATAAAATCTGTTTATGTGCTGTGCAATTGGATGCGATCCGGATTTACATAATATCCTGTGTCGGTGAATTATTGTTTATCCTATTTCATAAAGTTTATATACTAGTCCAACATTTGCCCAACAACTATGTATCCTGCATGTTGTTGTGACTCGCTGACATTACGTATTCATAGCTCGCGGTAAAAAAGTGGAATCTGTAGTAAACATCACTGCTGCATAATGTAAACAATGAATAAATCATCAATGGGGAAAAAAGGCCATTCAGACACGGTAAATATAGAGAGGAGAAGTGAAACTACAAGAAGAACAGAGCAACATGGGAAACCAGTGATAGGCTGCAACCTGGTGGGAAGCTGCCAGGCTTTGCCTTTATAATTGGGAATTACACATCATCTGACTGGCTGATGAGTGGATTTCATGCCTGTATGTAATGTGTGAGTGTAACGGTGCAGAGTGGAGTGGTGCAGTCAGAGGAGCAGCTGCAGAGCCGTCCCACCCACAGCAGTCCACGAATAGCAGCTCCCTGCCTCTGCTGAACACCACGTAGGCCGATTCCTCCGCCTCGGAGCCTCTTCCACTGCTTCCACTGCTTCCACTGTCTTTCCACTGTGCCTTTACTGTTTCCAGTCTTTTAGCTGTTTTCACCTTGCCGATCTCACTGGTGGAGACGCTGTCCACTGAGCAGTCGTGGAAACTCGGAGAACTCGAGGGACCAAAAAGAGGCTTGAGCGTCCGTCAGTGTTGTGTAGACGTTACCGTAGCATCTGCTCAATCTGCTTGTTCTCCTGCAGGTCTCAGAGACGTCTTCCCAGCCACACAGCAAATTAGTCTCTGTGATGTTGCTGCAACTGATGGAGACATTGAGGACACGTCTCTGAGGTCTGCTGGAGACTGGAGGAAGTCTCTAAAAACATGGAACATGTTTGAATATCTCACAACTCTCCAGAGACGCGGCGAGTCTCCAGGAGGCACTGCAGAGACGTCTCCACAACCAGTGGAGACTCAAGTCGCCACCTCGTCTCCAGCCCAGTGAGACAGGCCCTTCATTATGCTTTCACTCTTCACTGTTTCTGTCTTTTCCTTTTTTCACTGTCTTTTAACTGTGCTGCTGCAAAAATCCCTGGAGTTTCTCAGTCCTCATCAGACGGTTTGTCTCACGTCAACGGCTTTGCAATGAGCAGATCAATTACACAATACATCTGCACGGGAAAAAATAGCAACAACAACGAGAGATTCAACCCCTCTGGCTCCAGGGTTACTCTTCCCCTGGAACATTCAGCTATTCGGTTCACGTTCGAGCCTGAAACCACTCCTTGTCTTCCGCCTGCACCATTAGCAGCTTGAAACGTGACACTGACTTCAGAGTTTGTAATTCATTGCCAAAAACAATCCTCAGCACACAAAGCGAGGGGGTCTGGACGCCGGGACCGGGCTGGTAATGAGCGACGAGCAGAGGGGGAAGATGAGAAGAAGCAGGCCAACAACATCAAAACATGGTGTCAGCCTAATTAAAGACACTCCCACTCCGTGCAGAGCTGCGGCTACCAATTAAAACTCTGCAGGATCAGTGGAGTGGTCAGCATGAAGCCTGCAGCTCCTGCAACGCGCCAGCCGAGGACGGACTCCGTCAGCGCACCTCATGTTTACCTCCATGCATTAATTCAACAGAAGCACCATCCAGATGTCACAGCAGATCCAATCACGATAAGGACGTCAGGTTGATTCAGAGAGGGTGAAGAAAACACAACCCCCATGTCTCTGCTCCTCTGGATGCTCGGTAGGGTGGTGTCAATCGTTAAAGAGGAGGCGTTAATTAAGTCACACGACAATGGAGGCCGGACGCTCTAAGACCTTCATAAAGCATTTGTCACAGATAAAAAGGAGGGAGTGGAAAACGAGCTGAAAGCCGCCGAGCCTGACAGAGAAGAAACATTATTCTGTGGCTCCGCGGGGCCGTTCATATTCACCAACTCTCCCGGGATGGCAGCGCTTATAGAAACAGAGGCTAAAAATACCAGGAAGCAGGTTTCTCTCGCTCTCTGCCTCTCTCTCTGTGGCTGATTGGACGGCGTGGGGACAGACTTCCATTCATTAGGGAGCAGCAGAGAGCCGGGAGACGTCACTCCGCCACGGCAAACAGAGCCGGCTTCTTTATTTATTTATCAATGGACTCTGATTCAATCTACCGGCTTCCCATTAGGTTAATGAAGGTATGTGGACCCGGAGAGACAAACAGAGAAAAGTGGAAGCATCCTGAGCGATCAGGCTCAGGTGGCTGATACGCCGATACGGCCAGGTGGGGGGAGGGGGGCGACGGGGGAGGAGCTACTGTGGCCCTCAGAGGAGCCAGAACCCAGGTGTCAGTGGATGTGAGAGCAGGAGGGCGGAGGAAATCAATCAGGAAATGAAGGTGGACTGTGGAGCATCCACCTGTGAGGGAGGGAGGTATGGAGGAACAGATGGAGGGATGGATGGACGGACGAATGGATGGATGGATGGATGGATAATGGATGGACGGATGGATGGATGGATGGATGGATGGATGGATGGATGATGGATGGATGGAGGATAGATGGATGGATGGATGGACGGATGGATGGATGGATGGATGCATGATGGATGGATGGAGGATAGATGGATGGAAGGATGGATGATGGATGGATGGAGGATAGATGGATGGATGGATGGATGGATGGATGGATGGATGGATGGATGGATGGACGGATGGATGGATGGATGGATGGATGGAGGATAGATGGATGGATGGATGGACAATGGATGGATGGATGGACGGATGGATGGATGGATGGATGGATGGATGGATGGATGGATGGATGGACGGATGGATGGATGGATGGACGATGGATGATGGATGGATGGATGGATGGATGATGGATGGATGGATGGACGAGATGATGGATGGATGGATGGATGGATGGACAGATGGACGGATGGATGGACAGATGGATGGATGGATGGATGGATTTATGGATCATACACCAGATCAGACCAGGTCCCAGCAGGGGGCTTCTCCTCCACTCGGTGCTGCTGATCGTCTGACTGAAGCCGGCTTCCTGAGTTCAGGGTTTAATGTTTCTCCGTGCTTTCGGGTCATTTCATTGGTGGATGTTGTGTTGGGGAACGAGCTTCATCCCGGGGGAAGCTGCAGTAATTGAAGTGCCACGTTTCGCACACCGTGCTGGGGGAAAGCAGACGGCGACGCAGCGAGGCAGCAGGTGAGGACTCCAGATGTTCACCTCAGATTAAAGCTAAAGCGATGCTGTTGAACTATAACCGAAGGGCCCATCAGCCATCACTCATCCTCACATATTTCACTATAACAGAAGAATTCTCACTTAGTTCAGAACAGCTGAACAGTCTGTCCGTTCCCTGTAAAGGTAAGCGAATGACGCATCCTCATTTCACTCCAAAGAACAGAAATAGCCTGGTAGCACAGCGTCACACGGTGCGATCTGTCACAGTCTGATCTGAAAAAGTTGCTCAGATTAGCGGCTGGAAGTGGAGCGATGGAGCCTCTGCAGAGCGTGGTGACGGTTGGTTAATGGGAGTCAGGTGGAACGGAGCTGCTGCAGCAACACCGTCACACTGCAGGTAGGGAGGGAACTCGGGAGGATGACTCCGACTGTCACGTTCTCACGGAGCACCACCACCTGCACGCCTGACAGTACAGCTCCAGACCACACCTGAAGTCTGGGAGACTGAAGCTGCTCGCCTCTGGTTATTCAGTCATTACTGGAAATACCTGGATTATATCTCCTTTTATTTTTGGCAGCAATGGGAAGCAAAATGTTCAATCAGTAGCAGCATGTCCACGCTCAATAAGAAACACTCCAAAGTTTGGCATTTTCACCTGAAACCGTTCAGTTCAGTTCAGGTTTAACGAGTCACTACGTGTCAAATAAACAAGACTGCTTTAAATAATTACACGGCGATGGAGCAGGACCAAGCCAGCTGCTTGACAGCAGCCAAAATATGCACAAAAACGATGAAAAGAACAAATAAAGAGTTCATGTCAAAGCCAGCATGAACAATCAGTTCTGGGCTGAAGTACTGGAGTTCCTGTAAGGAGTTCCTATAACTCCTGTACGACTCGCAAGGCGTGCAACAAATAATATACTTCAAGTTATAAAAACAATTATTCCATTCTATTATTACCTTTATAGAGGCCTCGTTTAAGAGTCTTCAGAAGTAAAATACACCAAGCCAGAAGGACTGAATCAAAAACCACAAACACTTAAAACAAACAAAATTCTGAAATAAGAAATTTGAGAATTGTACAAAAGTTAATGAAAGACAACATAAAGACTCTCATAAGAGTGGCCTTGATGAAATGTCTGCAAAAGTTTGAATTTTCCATTTAAAAAAAAGCATATATTGTGAGCTAACTAGCACTAAAGCAGTTTTACTGAGCTAACCGCTAACAAGCATCAGCCAGCTAAAGCTAACGTTTAACTCAAGTGAAAACATTTAACACTCATTTGCAGACACATAATTTATCATACATCCATACATGAGTCATTCCAGCAGTCTGAGCAGAATATTCAGCTATAAAGGACATGAAAGGGTCCAGTCAGGATTCATCCACAGCGTTACCTTCTCACTGATTAGCATCTTCGCTGGAGGCTGTGCGATCCATTAAAGCCCTGTAAGACACTGGACGCAGCGCTGGAACTGTAATGAGGGTTTAATCAGCCGTGCAGGCCGTCTCCTTCCCTGGAATCACAATTCAATGTGCCACTTAACATTTGGGAAATCATAAATGAGTAACGAATGGAGCCAAACGGAGAGATGTCCGACCTCGAGCGCCGACCTTGAGACGGCCGGACTGTGACTGAAATGCCAAAAAACAGGAAGTTCAAAACTTCGTCTCCATCAGCACCTCTGTGATGTGTTCGAGCTGAGGTGAGGAAATAAACACAACCAATCAAACCCCAGTAACTCCAAAGGAAAAGACCAGCTGGCTGCGGACGACGTCTGCTTGTCTCTGGAGGTTTTCTATTAATGTTGCTTTCTGTGTAAATTAAATTTCGATGAATGAAAACCACTGAGCCTCGTTCGAGCCGAACATGTTTCAAACTGAAGCAGACACAGGTTAAACAGAGTTCTACACTGATCACATCTCAGGAATTTAAAGATAATGGCATTTTATGTAGCGTTTATATAATTAAGGTGGTATTTTAGTTTGTGACTTTACCGATTGTGACCATTTAATCAACTTTAGCTTCTATTGTCCAATTAGCTTTTAGCTTTTGTGGCTATTTCTACTCTTTTCATGACAAGTTAAATATGTGTACATATCTTTTTTCCTTTTTAACTATTTTTGCATAACAGCTGTTTTAACCCTTTAAAGCCACGTTTGTCAGTTGAACCATTTTAGCTACTTTTTTTTCTTTTCTGCCATTTTAGCAGGTTTAGAAATGAGTCTGTTTTCACTGATTAGCAGTTTTATCCATTTGGCACTTTACCCATGACACTGCTTGGTTATTCAGCGCAGCCCTCCCAACCTTTCTGCACCATGAACCGGTTTTAAACATTATTTTTCGCAGACCGGCAGGACGGCAATAAAAACGCCCTAATGAGGGCTTAACGATGCACAGCAGTGCTTTTCAAAATAAAACTCACTGCCGACTAACGGAAATTTAAAATTATGCTTTCAAAGTAAAGATTTTTATCCTCGTATTGCAGCCCGGTACCAAATGATCCACGGACCGGAACCAGTCTGGGCCCGGTGCCTGGGGATCCCTGGTTCCAGTGTCCTAAAATGACGACATAAGAAATAAAAAAATCTGATAAAATCTGATCTGACCATCACGATGTGAACCCACAGATGTCTCCTCGTCTCTCTCGGTGTTTCCCATGAATCCCCCCACAGTGACAACCGCAGCAGGTCAGTCCCTCCTCACTGGAACATTCCAGATGTGCCCATTTCAGCCAATCAGCGGCTCCTGCTGACAGTTCACACGGTGAGGCGCAGCCCCGTCCTCTGTTCGGAGCGGCGGCGCAGGAGTGCAGCGTTTTCATATTGTGATTAGAAGATGACATCTCAAAAGCTTCTCTCTCGACCGGTTTTCCCGCCGCGGCTCTGTGACCTCATTTCAGGAAACAAAGAGGTTTTCTTGTCGGCCTGGATAATCTCATTTGAGAGGATTGTTGTGTTATGGATACGCGGCCAGGGGAAGATAAAGTGATGGAAACTGCAGAACGGAGGGTGGAGAGGCTGCCCTTGACTTCAGCTGCACCCTGAGAAAACCTCGTATCAAGCTCCACCAGGTTCAGCACTTCGCTGATACCCATGCAGACGGTTTGAGCCTCGATTAGACAGAAACTGAACCAGCCTGGAATAAATGGAAATCCACGATCACATCCAGAGCAGGATGAATGAATGAGTGAATGAATGGTGATTTATTTCGTTCTGCTTTAGTCACCTGAACATCCGTCAATATATTGAGCACTGAGCTTGTTCAATAGGTCTGATTTCACACAGGTTCACCGTAGAAACAGCAGGAGCCAATGATACACCACAACCACACAACATTCAGTAAAAGACGCTTCAATATTGGGAAAATGTAGATTTATGCTCTTTGACCGCTGACAGACGTCTAAAAGATACGATGTGGCTTCCAGAACCTGAACGCCCTCACACTCCAGATCTCCAAATGATCCGCTTTGCTCCTGATCGACTCGTTCTGTAGAAAATCAGGATTCAGCTCGATATTGTGGAAGCTGATCTGCGAACATACATATGAGCAGAACAAGATGATTTAACTTGATGAATGTCTTCAATCCACACCAGCAGGTTCCTAGCAGAGGGGCATGCAGCCAAGTACACACACTTCCGTACTTCAGTAGGATAATCTGGTCTCTACTCATGCTGGTAAAAATAACACGTTAACGATTTGAGGTAAGGTTTCCAACAATGCACTGTTTTGAAAGGGGTCCAGCCACCACCTCCGCCATTTCCGCTTCCTGTGGCTAACGCTAAACTGCTGCACACAAGCTAGTGGTGTTAAAGAAAAGGAATGGTAGCTAGTAACTGACCAATTCCTCCATAAAATGTTACTGGACGGATCTCTGAAAAAGACTGAAGTGATGTGTGCCGACTGTCTCGTTCAGCAGACGCCCCCGCGTGAATTAAACTGAACTCTGAAGATGACATCTATCAATCCACTGCAGCTGCTGCAGCAGCAGGGACGAATGTCCGTTACAGCGGTGATCACAAACAAACCATGACTCACGATCTGAACCGAGAGCATGTGGTGGAGCGGCTCCACCGCTGAGCCCTGAGAAAGACGTTTCCACTGCGTTTCCTCATCATTCACATAAAAACAGCAGCTCTCGCCTCCAACCCTGTGGAGAGTCTGGTGTGTTTCAGCAGCTGGATGGAAGTAAAGGAGGAAGAGTTCTTTATGTCTCAGCCGGCAGGATCGCTGTTAAAGATTCAAATACAGTATGTTCAGTTCTGAAATATTTACATTTCAGTGGAATACAGTGGATTTTCTGAAGACACAATGAATGTGCTGCATTGGTGTCAATTTAATGAAGTTATTTCAGTCAATTTAATGATTGTTTTGGGTCATAATAGACGGACAGGCTGGCCTTGTGCCCTTCAGCATCTCAACTTTTAAATGCTGGGTGGTTCAAATTCTACATTTGAAAAACTTAATTAAAATACATGCTCCAAGATTCAACAAATTTTGGACTTCTAGGTCAGCTAGTCCAGTTTGAATAAATTTCTTGAAGTAGGAGTCGAGACGTTCCTTTAGTTTAGTGAGATTTATATACACAGTAAGTAACTTGGTAGTTAGTCAACACCTCACTGTCAAATCAAATCAATTCAGAGCAAATCACAAACATTTTCACAACATGGTCCTGTGACACGGCGCTGAATGCTGATGCGACGCTCTCTCATTCACTACAGAAAGGTTCAAAATAGGAGGAAATCAATAAAATGTGAGAACTGTGAGTTCTCAGACATGTGGAGGTGTTCACTGCTGAGCCTGGAGCCATGCGGAGTTCGGCTTCCCGTCAGGCGTGAGTTCAGACGTACGGAGCTTCCTCTCCTCAGAGCTGAGACCAGAATCCGTCTCAGGGAACATTAGGAGCCAGAAACGGGTCCTCCAGGCCCAGCGGCTACGCATCTAGCCTTCTATTAGCCTTTTACTCACAAACATTCTGCATTAAAATTTGACTCTTGTTGACACAAATATGCCACAAATATGATGTCTCATCTCTTTAAAATATCAACATTTTCCACCGAGTGCATTTCTGCAACAGTAATGGCTTCACTTAGGCCACATTTACACAACATTTGCGAGTGAAAATGGAAAACTCTCATTGCATTTTGCACGTCTGTTCACGCAACAACGGCGCTCAGGGTCAATGAAAATGCTAGTTTTTAGAAACACTCAGAGAAATGTTGGAAGATGCTACTTTTCTGAGACACTGCTTCAGCGCATGCACACCACCACGAGCCATCGGAGTTACTGGAACAATAACTGAAAAGTAAAGTATGAAATTAAATAATGAATTTCAACCAAGTGTCAAAGTAAAGGGCTATAAATGTAAAAGCACAGTGGAATTCAAAGTAAAAGCATCCAACTACCACCGATACGTATACTCTCAGTATCTTTCCATCTGCTATATTTGAGCGTAAAACAGGAAGTGTGCCATTCATGCAGACATGGAGCCTTGATGAGACACAGCAGTGTGTGGAGACTTCCTGTGGATCCTGTCGAAGCAGACGGCGGCGGCTCTGGAGGCTCCGCCCAGCTCCGCCTGCGCTCACAGAACTGATACTCCATCACTCGCCTCCGGACCGACTCCAGCACCTGAAGGCTGAAGGGAAGCTGACCGGGTTAAAACACGGAACACGGTCCAACATCAGAGGAAACAGGCGGATGGAGAACATGCAAACCCCTGATGAGACCATGTTCGTGTTCAAAGCTCCACTCCTCCAACACCACCTGGCTGAGCTCCGTCCTGCGCTACCGGAATACTGACGCCTGGACGGATCACGCTTCAGTTGAGATTAATGATCTTAATCATGCGGCCGGCTGCCTCCTCGGGTCAAGTAGCTGTGCGTGTCTTAATAACTGGTTTTAAAGTATTCTGGGGTTTTTTTTTTTTTTCCATGTTTCGTAAATCAAGAGAGGCAAACAGTCTTGACATAAAACCAATAAACCTGAGAAGTAGATGGTTATAACTGGCTGATGGAGTGTGGAAGGAAACGTAAGACGCTGTGTCCGGTGTGTGTGTGTGTGTGTGTGTGTGTGTGTGTGTGTGTGTCATTTAGTCATGATTTCTGACTCCTTGTCGTGTGGCTGTCCCGGGTTCGGGGTTTTGACAGGTCAGCAGAAGGCCGTCCCCCCCCCCCCCCCCGGGACCAGCAGCCTGCCGGAGCATGGCCCCCCCTCCCGGCCTCTCCTCCGGTCGCCCCTCTCAGACCCGCCTCTCGGTGTTTTACAGAGATCGGGGTCAGCCGGAGGACCCTCTCGGCCGGTGTTTGGGTTCTGCTGATCTCGGCCAGACGCGTCTCGTTTACAGCGGAGGGCGTTTTCCCCTCAGCTCACAGCGGAACACGAGCAAACAGTTCGATCATCCGACTGCTCAGAGTTTTCTGTCCAGAACTCTCAGATGTCAGCATGTTGGCACTGAAGGTCACCGCAGGCTTTATGTAGAGCAGCGGAGCGCTGACTGCTTCCACTGGCTGCGTTTAGGCGGTCACGCTGTTGTCAACCGGATTGAATTCGTCTCGATTCCAGGATCAGGTTCAGTAACCTGACGTGATGTTTACATGAACTACAACTGGATCAAAACCCGAGCTTCACCACCCTCTACAATCCAAACCAAATCTCAATCAGACCTGCAAATATAATCAGACTGAAGTGTTTACATGGGGCGGATATAATGGGTTTCCTATCGGGTTATTTCTGGTCCAGGAAACTCAGTTTAGAACATTACCACACAGTCCGGCGCTTCCTTTACTTCTCACACTTCTTGCTGAATTGCTCACTGAAGTTTCTCTTCAGACACACCACCTTTCAGTCTGTATTTTCATTTTTTTTCTGACTTTTTCTTTCTCCAAACATTAAATCAAACCCTTGTCAGCCAGCTGCTCTATTTGAATTTCTTTACTTCATGATTTCTTGTCGAAAATAAAAAGTTAAAGTAAGGCCGCTTGGAAAACTGCCTCCCCCTGACCTCCAGACTGTCTTGGTTGCTCCGCCCCCTTAGGGCGCCTGATGCCCCTCAGGAGAGACCCGCCCCGTCACGCCGACCACCACTGTTAACGACAGTCAGTACATCATCACCAACAGCAGAGCATCCTGGGACATTTCATTAAGAAGAATAACATAAAATTCTCCCCTGAATTATTGGAATCATTTGGAGCGGCTCAGACTGACCCCTCTGTTAATTTCTTGTCCACAGCGTTCCCTGTGAAGGAGCAGTGTGTAATCCGCGGTCCACACCGCAGCAGGACAGGCTAATCTCTCCCAGATGGTCATGTGTTGGTTCGGGCAGGTGGAGGGCATATGGCCGACAGACCACTGAACCCAAATGCTGCTTCCGCCGCCGAGGAGGAGGCTCAGAAGGCCTGGCGCGCTGCATGCCACTTCCTCTCATCCTGCCAAGCATGCACACACTCACACACACACACACACACACACACACACACACACACACACACACACACACACACGCTGCGGCCAAAGCAGATCACTCAGGACAAACAGACACCAGACTTTCTTACATGCATGCGGCTTTTTGGAGAAAATTACAGATGAAGAACTGGCAGGGACGGCTATATAATCCCAGCTTTAGGGATGTTTTGGGGATGGGCAGAGTCGATGGCAAACGAGGGGAACGCTGCTGTGGTCTAACATGACAGATCGTGTGGACGGGGGTGGGGGGGGCAGTCCTGGCCCTTTCCACCTCGCAGCCTTTCGTTGCTTCCAGCTCGCTGCCTGGATGCGGAGGCTGAGTCAGCAGCCAGCCTCTCCGTCTGACGCTGCTCTTTACTGACAGTCACAACAGCAGGTGAGGATAAGTGTGATATTAAAGCAACACCAGGCCACAGGGCAGCGCTCCGCCGAGCGGCGGCGCAGCGTCTGACGCAGGCAAAGGCCTCCGCATTAGCCGGGGAGTTATGTCACCTCTGCTGCTCCGCTCATAATACTTCCATTATTCCCTGACATTCAACTGAAACCTCACAAGAACAGCGTGAAAACACAGCAGACTGATACACACCGGGCAGGCGATGGGAAACACACCACACCGGCAGAATCAGGACAGATGACGAATGATGGGAAGCTAACGTTGGCTAATGCTAGCCTGCTACAGTTATTACGTATTTTCAGCTGGAATCAGTTCACTTGGAACTCCAGCAGAAAGGTGTGAGAAGTACCGGTACCAGGTACCAACATGTAAAGGAAAAGGAAAGAAAAAACCGGGGTGGAGTCCAGCTGGAGCACCATCGGCACCGCCGGAGCGACTCCAGCCGCTGCTGCTCCACAGCGAAGCAGCGTACTCCACCATGTCTGAAGTTACGCCTCAGCCAGTCACCGCTGAGCTTCAGGAGCCGGATTGTCCCCGCTCACAGTGACGGAGTGATAAAGCGAGGCACGAACACCCTTCCATTCAGCCCGCCAGTTGATTCCCATAATGCTTTGCACTGTGACATTGGCCTTTTCTGACTCCCACACCCAGAAGCTCAGCAGCACTGAAGGTGGATTTGAGTTTCTTTTGAAAGTGGAACAATAAAGAAGTGTTCTCTCTGTTCCTTCTGAATCAACCAGTCCAGCTTTGACACAACGCCGTTTCAGATCAACGTGCAGGAAGCGTCAGGAGTGTGTTAGAGCGGTACAATTTGACCCAGACTATGGAGACCTGACGGGAACGGGCCATGGAGTCTGTTGTTCCTTTATACATTAATCCCATTAAATCAGATAAATGTGAAGAGTTTCCATCCCGATCAGGCTTTCATCCCCTCGATGTGTGTGTGTGTGTGCGTGTGTGTGTGTGTGTGTGTGTGTGTGACAGTGTAAACACAGCTGGTATTAGTGATTTAAGCAGCGGCTTGCAAAAGGCTGCTGACAGAAAACCATCTTAATTGTGGGAGAGTGAGGCAGCGACGCCCTGCAGAGACTCCGTCCAGCACACTGCAGCTCCTCTGCTCGCCTCCCCGAAGCCTTCACCTAAACAAACACCACGCCGCTTCATTTATCTGCTCATTTTCACAATGACTCTTATCTCTGCAATAAAAACTGGCTTTCTTAAAAGGGCACGATAAGTAAAATGGGGAAAAAAAGCTAATAAGTAAAAAAAAAAAAAATCTGTTCAAAAAGAGTAAAAAGTCTTGAAATAAAAACAACAAAACAAGCAGAACTGCTTAGAAAAGAGAGTAAATGGTTCAAATGGACAAACTGTCATTCCTTCCTGTGACCATTAGACTCCATAATTGCTCTTTAAAAGTGTTTTGCTGTGTTGTGTTTAATTTCATCCATTCTGTGCACGCTCACAGAGCTCACAGAGACGCTTCGTTAATATGAAGATTTAAAATGAATCCTTTAACTTTTACCCAGTCTTATGTGAATTTCTACCTGCTTTCTGTTTAGTCTGTGTTGAGCAATGTTAAAAGGAATTTCTCTCAGGGATTAATAAAGGTTTCCTTTTCTGTTCTATTCCAAAACGTCAAATTTGACTGAAAATGAGTGAAACATCAGATACAGTTTGTGTAAATGTTTCAAAACTACTACACAGATGAAACTTTGCCTCATTTTAAAGGTTCAACCTGTTTTGTGGCTCCAGTTAAATTTTATTTGGTAGAAAATCATGAAAAATGTCTTAAAGGTGTAGCCGACGAGCGCCGACGGCTGAGCCACAGTGTCCCAACACGTACTGTGAAATTAATCTGAAGGTTAATTTCTGTGTTTCTAAAAGCGTCACAACCGGTTGGATGAAGATGCAGGGTCTCATGAATGTCGGTCACGTTTCAGCTGGGAGGCTCCAGGCTGGAGCAGTCCTGTGAAAGATGGACGGATGCAGAGTCCTGCTCCTTCCCGGCTCCCCTCAGTGTTGAAAAGTGGCCACATGTGGCAAACCTTCGTTCACTGCTCAGAACTGTTTGTCTTCCGTCGGCTCATCACTTTTCAGGAAACCTGGAATGGAAGCATAACTGAAGAGTCGGGAGATAAACGGCGGGTATCTTCCTGATGGGGAGGAACGCCGGGCGAATCGTCTCCATGGTGAGCAAAGGGTGGCGAAGCACGGAGTGACTCACGGCGGCGCCCGGCGCTTTAAAGACCCTGCTGACGAGTCGAAGACGGCCTGGATCCGTCTGCTGCTCACACACTGGACAGAAAACGTCCAGAACGCTGCTGCTAACGCTGCTTCTCCGTTTCTGAGAAGAGCGTGGGGTGAGATCGATGGACGGCCGGACGGGGACGGACGATGAGCCGACACGACAGCGAGGAGCGGCGCCGCGGCCTCTGCTGCCCAGACCCGCTCTCCGCCGGTCCCCGTGGAGCTCAGGATGAGGCTTAGCGCACGTCAGCCGAGAGCACGGTGACATATGTGCCATTATTTATAGCCAGCAGATCCGCTGAGAGGCCCAGGGGCTGCTTAGACAGGGTATTATTTGAAAGCCCAAAGACCAACCTGGATCCCGTGGAACCTCGCAGGACGCCGGCGAGCAGCGCAACGCGGCGCCGGGACTCTGCCACGCCGCCAGCGTGAGCGGCTCTCCTGGGACCCGCAGACAGTGGCGTGAGGGACGGCGAGCGTCCCGTCGTAAACATGGACGACAGCACACACCGGCGCCGAGCAGGCCGGGACGCCGCCACCCCCCCCCCACCCTCCGACACGGCGCTCTGAACGCCAAGTGTGTGTTTCTCGTGACACGCCTCGGAGCGTTTTGGCCCATTTAGTGCACCGCTGAGGTAGAGCAAGTCATAGCTCTGACAAATTTAAGCCCTGATTACGGAGGGATTAGCAGTTTCACTCTGGCACCCGGCCTGGGAACTCACCGACGGACAGCGGGGTGGATTAATGCCCCTCCCTCCGCCGCTCCAACAGTCAGGCCGCGGCGCTGCCCTGGCTCGCTGGCATGACACCGAAATATGTGTTTGAAGGGGTTAATGCTAAGTCAATTAGAGAGAGGCTCTAATCCCCACAGGGCAAAGGTCGGCTCTTAGTAGACAGTGGGATTAAGGCCGGAGGTTTCCTCACTTGGCGTGCTGCTTCACCTGAATCCACACAGGATCCTCGGCAGGAAAACAACGACAAACAGCGCAGCAGAGACACGGAGGACGACCTGAAACCTTAGCTTTGGATGTTCCTGAATGATCCTGTTTGGAAGCTAATAAGGTAAAAGGCTTCCTGTGACAGTATCTTCATCTGAGAGGCTTCAAAACAAAAGCACCAAGAAAAGACTAAAAAGCAGCTTCAGTCAGACGCCGGTTTAAAACGACAGACCCGACTGAATCTGACAAAACTACCCAAAACACAGCAACTACTCCCACTGGTAACCAGTTCATTTAATACTAATACACAAAACAACTTAAAGAATTGTGAGGACGAGTATTTTTTTGAAGGATAGTCGAAATAAGGAAAGGAAAAAGGCAATAAAAAGCGGCTGTAAAAAGTGTAATGAATAAATCGGCTAAAATAGTCGAGAAGAGAGTGAAAATGAAGGGACGAATCTCTGAAAATAGTTAGAAGAGCTAAATATATAGTAAAATGTATCTATATTTAGCAACTACAAGATGTTTTTTCATCATTTTAGAGAATTTATGTTTCGGGAACATTTTTTATTCCATCATTCTGATCTTATTGTACAATCAATTATTTCATTGGAGAAAAACAGACATGAATGTTTTGTTAAATATTGCTCCTCCTCTTGACTCAGTCCATTCCAAACCAAACAGCCCCCCATTAAAGAAACCCAACACAGTCCCACTCAGACTGTTGAATGAGAAGAGCCCCTCCCCCTCCTAAAAAGTCCCATTCAAAGAGCAAATTAAAAACCATCTCCCTCGAGCTAAACCCTTTCAGGCAGCTGAGTCTTCCTGGTTCTCATAGCATCCTCCATCTTCACTTCCTGAAACATCCAGCTCCCTGTTCAGAGCCAAACTTCAGCTCAGTGAGTTCCTGTTTATTCCCATAAATTCCCAAATTAATCCCTGTTTATTCCAGATGGGAAGTTTCCAACTTTGGAAATGGAAATTTGAATTTTGCGAGGCTGATCCCTCTTGCGGGAATTATTGATCCAGATTGAACCAACCCTGCAGGGGGCTGCCACAGTGTGGGGTCAAGGGTCCTGCTCAGGGGGCCACAGGCCGCCTGTCTTGTCCTACATCCACCTGCCTCAATGGAGAGGGGTGGCTGTAGGACAGAGCCTGAAGATCTGAGTCATAGGAGGGTGGGATCTGAAGCAGCCTCTCTCTGTGAGCCACTGCCATCATTTACTCCTCAGATCTGACAGGCTCTCCTGGATGTTGTGATTCAGTCAGGAACCTGTTTCCCGGAGCCGGGTCAGAGGGGAGCCGCCGCTCCATACATTATTCAGCAGCGGAGGTCTGCCCATCACCCCCCCCACCCCCCCCCCCCCAGGCCAGAAAAGCACAGGAGATCATGGTGGATGATCAGACATGCAGAAGACAGGATCCTCGGGTTTCGTCTCCATCATTCCTGAAACGTGCTGAAGTTTGATTCCGGCTAACTGGCAGCTGCCCTGGAGCCTGGCGGCAGGAGACACTCCTGCTGAAGCCCTTCCATCTAGCAGGCTGCCATAAGTTGAGATGGATGCCTGGACGGGGGGATGTGTTTGGGTGGAGAGGGGAGTCTGCCTTCCTACAGCACGTCGACGCGCACGGCGCAGCGAGCAGTGAAATTCTCGGCACGGCGCGTCGCTCCATGACGAGCCCGTTAAATGGGGCAGAGTGATGAAGGAGGAGCAGGCAGAGGAACAAACCACAGCTCGGTGTGGAGCAGAAAGTGCAGCCCTGCTGGAGGAATGGCACGGTGTGTGTTTTTCAGAGTGTGAAGTTGCAGCGTGCGCAGAGCGCAGATCGGTCCGGGAGGCGCAGTGCGCGCTCAGGGACACTTCTTACCTTTTGGGTCCGACGTTTATTCCTGCGAGGCGATCACGACATTGTAGTTTTCACTTAATCCCAATCCGCGCTTGGTGTAATTTCCATTCGGCCATCCCCCGCGCGGGAGTCCTCCCGTTACTCTTCCCGGTCTGCGCGTCAAGCGGCGGGGGTTTGCGCTGCGGCGGCGCGGAGAGAGGGAGCCGCTCCGGAGGCTCCGCGCATCGATCACATCCACACAGCCCGCATCTCAACTTTCAGAGAGAGAGAGGGAGAGAGGGAGAGGAAGAGGGAGAGAGGGGCGCGCGCGCGGAGGCAAGGACGAAGTTGAAACGCAGGGAATCGTGGATGTCCCGATCCGCCCGAATAGATCCGCTCTGCGCCGGGGGGGAGGAAGGAGGCTGAAGTCCTCTCAGAGGAGCAGGGAGGAGAAACACGCCGTATCCACCTCTCTAAATATGAAGAAACACTCCGCCTCCACCTCCGAATAACAATAATAATAATAAACACACCGCCTCCACCTCCGAATAGTGAGAAACACTCCGTCTCCACCTCTCTACAGCCCGGCGCGCTTTTCTCATCTGACTGCAAAGAACTGGAAACAACTGCAGAGAGAGAGAGAGGGAGAGAGAGAGAGAGAGAGAGAGAGAGAGAGAGAGAGAGAGAGAGAGAGAGAGAGAGAGAGAGAGAGACTGACTGACTGACTGACTGACTGCTCAACCCTGGACTGTCGGCACAGGGGAGGGTGTGTGTGTGTGTGTGTCTCTCTCTGTGTGTGTGTGTGTGTGTGTGTGTGTGTGTGTGTGTGTGTGTGTGTGTGTGTGTCTGTGTGTCTGTGTGTGAGTGAGTGAGTGAGAGAGAGAGAGAGAGGAATAGAGAAGAGGAGAGGGAGAGACAGAGACTGACTGTTAATTTATGACACATTTTAAATGGAAACAAGAGAATTTATATCAAAATGAGAAGATTTAATGATGAGAGCTAAAGACTGATGATGACGAAGTGATGATGAGGATGATAAAAAATGATGTGATAATGATGTTGACGAAGACAGTGATGATGATGATGATGATGATGAAGATAAGGATGATGATGCAATGATGATGTTGTTGATGAAGATAGTGATGATGACGATGATGCAATGATGATAAGAATGATGATAATGATGTGATGATGAAGATAGTGATGATGATGATGATGATGATGATGATAAGAATGATGATGACGATGTGATGATGAAGATAGTGATGATGATGATGATGACGATGATGATAATGATGATGATGATGTGATGATGAAGATAGTGATGATGATGATGATGATGATAAGAATGATGATGATGATGTGATGATGAAGATAGTGATGATGATGATGATGATAAGAATGATGATGATGATGTGATGATGATGAAGTTCCATGGTTGACAGTCATGACTTGTTCCTTGATCTTTTCTTTCAGTCGTTACCGTTCCCAGCGAGCCACTCGGCGCCACATGAAGCATCCAGCTCCGATCAGGACGTGAGGCTTGCCGAGTGCAGATCGCTTTCTTGAAGCCGAATCATAGACGTCCATCTGCGGTAGACGACGTGTCTGCACAGGAATCAAACACCACGAGCATCCAGGGAACAGAAACTAGTTTCTGTACATATCTACTGCAGGGGATCGAACACCGATCTGGCAGGACCAGGACCTCACAGGGCTTCCAGTCCGCGGTGTTAGCAGCCCACAGGGCTTGTGCTAAAGAGCGGGGCTCACACACAGATCGTTTTGGCTGCAGACTCTTTTCCTCTCCCTCAGATTCAGAGTCAGGTATACTTTATTAATCCCCAGAGGGGAAATTCTTTTGCCCCGACAGTCATTTTTACAGACGGCCATCTTGGGGGAAAATGAGTGGAGGGGGGTCAAAAGAAAGGTGCGTCATTTCAGACTGTGCCTCCAATCAAAATTAGAATTGAAGAACCAAAAAAAACAAAAAACAAACAAACAAACAAAAAAAAAACCAAAACAGACCCAGACACAAATAAAGCAAAGACATGAGACAGTTGCTTCAGTTCAACGGTCCAGACCCGCCACAGCTGTCAGGCTCACCGGTGGACACACCACTGTCCACCAGCAGGAGGACGAAGGGAGACGGATGATCGGAGAGGGGTGTGTGCTTGATCTCAGTTCTCAGAAGTCTTTGAGTCAACGTGTGTGTGTGTGTGTGTGTGTGTGTGTGTGTGGGCCCATCTCCTCCTCTACTGTCCCACCACAGGTGGCCTCAGTCCATCAGGTGCTGGTGCGATAACGGCGTGTTGCTATGGAGACGTCTTGGTTGGAGCAGTCCTAAAGTCAGGCAGGTGGCCGTGAGAGGAGGGGGATATAGGCAGAGCTGTCGCTCGGCATTGAACC
Organism: Salarias fasciatus; assembly: GCF_902148845.1. Taxonomy (NCBI): domain Eukaryota; kingdom Metazoa; phylum Chordata; class Actinopteri; order Blenniiformes; family Blenniidae; genus Salarias; species Salarias fasciatus. The sequence continues at coordinate 26,382,448 of NC_043759.1, forward strand.
TTCTGTTGATTCCAGTCAGGAGCGCCAAATGTAGTCATTGGTATCGTTGTCTTGACGAGGGAAGGAGCCGTTTCCAGCTCCGCTCTGCTTTGCTCTCAGCTCTCAGGCAGCTGCATTAACCCTTTCCTCCATGACATCCAACTTGAGTTTCAAACCGACCACAACCCCGATCAGACTGTCCATCTTACGATTCAGTTCACCAAAAATGGTTGTTTGTTAAGACCATCAGCCGTTGGACGTCTTTTATGGCGGCGGTCTTCTTAATCCTCATCCTTAATCCTGACTTGTTAGTCAACATAAATCCGAATATATAAACATCTTCCAGGTCCTCCACGGACGGCGTGGATCACGTACCCAGCAGGCCGAGTCCCGTCCGAGCAGGAAGGATCCCCCTCACCTTGCTCTTTGTTGCGATGATCGTATCAGTTGCGTTGAGAGACCAGCTGATCAATTCCATGACGATTGGTTTATTCAAAAATCCAAGGCAAATCGATTGTTCAAGTCAAACAGACAAGGAAAAGTTTGAGCAGCGAGCAGAGACACTCAGGAGGGTGAAGCGATGGGAAGAGCATCCGCCTCCGCCAAGGAATCCTTCAGTTTCCACTCCTCATGTAATTATTTTACCTTCAAAATGATGAGATCTCGACCTTGCAGATTCGTCTCGGTGCGTCAGCCATTTATTCTCGCATATTGAACAATTCAGCATCTGTCAGTGTTGTCTCTCAGCCGGGGAACACAAAGCCTTCAGCAATCTCGTGTTCAGGAGGGAGAAGAGAATACTTTGCATTTCCACTTGTTTCTGGAAGCGTCTGTGGGTCGTCAGACCAGGGGAATCATCGGCAGAATTCCTTCAATCTCACTTAAAACTTAAAGTCATGTAGTTAAAAACCGTCACTGTCCATGCATGCATAATTACTGGAGAAACTCAAAGTCACTCCTCCATGCTGTACTGCCGGAACCGTCCGCAGGTATTGTCTACATGCTTCTTTATAAGCCTGAACATGGGATTTGGAGTGTTCCATGGGAGCCATTTCCCTCTGTACTGTTCCTCTCTGATCGTCCCTCATCCGGCTGTGGATCTGCTGGATCTGGCAGAGCCTTCTATCATCTCTCCGTCCTTCTTTTATTGCATCTCTGCCCTTTGGTGTGGTGTCAGTTGCCCCAGATATGATCGATCCATACACCACTGCTTTTCCCCGGCCGGCGTCTCTTCCGCATTTCCTCAGCAGCGAAGGACGTTTGTTGAGCCACGGCTCTGAATCGCTGCTCCTCCAGCTACGAGTTAATATATCTCCATAGTGTGTTCTCCCCCTCTTCTGTGTGTAATCATGTGAGCTGTGCTGGAGTAAGATGTCTCGGCATTGTGGGTAATCTGGAGGTCAAGTAAACACCTTGACCCAGTCACTGTATTGACGCGGAGGGCAGAGTGCCTCATAATGCAGAGAGAAGCCGGTAGCTGTGGAGAATACCGTCAGCACGAGGAGCTGGATGTGCTACGTGAAAGTCTTCCTGTATGGAAGCCAATATGGAGCAAATAACAGAAAAGAATAAACAAGAAGGAGCGTGGGTATTCTTTTTTTATGCTCACCCCACAAAAATGGAGCAAAATTCAATCGACTTCACATCACCAACATGGTGGCTGCTCTACTTTTTAATCGATGTGCTACACACACCGAATCCTACCAGCCACTGTGAAGACTTGTGGCTTATGTGATTTGGGAGCCAGGTTCAAGACCCGATTGTGCTAAAGACAGTTTATTCCACCTACATACATGCCTATCTACTCAACAAAGCTCTATAGTCTTCGTATTGACTTGTTATTTTCAGATGTTGTCCTGTCAGCAGGTGACAGGAAGCCTCAGCGTCCCTCCGCCTGCTTCCTGCTTCATCCACCTTCAGCAGGTGCTGCTGGAGCGCCGCTGCCGCTTATTTTCTGTGGGCAGCCGGATGACTCACAGCCTGAACAGAACTGTGAAGACTGAGCAGAAACGCGGCCGACGTGAAGGCTGCTCTCAGAACTTGGCCGAGCAGGCTGCACCCGTGCTGATGAACAGCTTTAATGGTGATCTTTATTCAACGTGTGGCCGACGGCGTGTATCATCTGCATACAGAGTTTCCCGCTGGGGCTGGAGAGAGGAGGGAATCTGGAGATGTCTGTTTGCTCCAGCGCTCTCCCCGGAGACCTCGCAGGCTCAGACTGTCGCGGATTTAAATTCATTTAATGCAAACAATATTCCACTTCCATCTCATATCTATCCATTAACAAGAAACTGGACGGCGGATGCATTTTAATCCCCTCAGCCGAGCCTCTGCTGACGCTTACTGGAAGCCATATGCAGAACGCAGCGGCGTCTGCAGATGGCTCGTGGGACGCTTCCTCCCCACTCTGCATGAGCAGTCAGGTTGCAGGCTGGCAGCGGGCCTCGCTTCGCCAGCCAAGCAGCATCAAAGCAAGGATCACTCCCTGTTAGAGGTGTGTGTGTGTCGGTGAGGTGGAGATGGAGGGGGGATTAATGCATTTCTAGTCCGTGGCATTTTCCTGGCAGCTGCCACAGCGAGGGAGCCAGTGGCAAAGCGGGGAAGAGGTAAAACCAGTGAGGATACTCTGAAAGAGATGGCCAGGCTGCCGACGAGATGAATGAGGATTAATCCAGGGTCATGTCAGACCACACAATTTTCTGCTTTGTGGAGAGCTTGAGAGGTCGGGTCAAAGTGGGCAGGCAGACACTCCTGCATTTGGCTCGTTTCCACATCGTACAGAACTCCAATCTCCTTTCCCTGTGCATGAGAACATAAGCCTTTTCTCTGGCCCCAACAATACTCTTCTGTACCTCGTCTTAGCCGGACCAATCCACCATCTGCTGGTGGAATGTTATGGATCACAGATCAGTGCTGAGCCATCAGCACCGAGACAAACCATGGCCACTGGGCAGAGACGTGTGTGTGTGTGTGTGTGTGTGTGTGTGTGTGTGTTCTCGTATTTCTATCCTTGTTGGGGCCAAATGTCCCCACAAGGATAGCAAAACGTGGAACGACGTGCCTTGTGGGGACCTTTTTCCGGTCCTAAGTAGGAGAAACAGTGTTTTCTTGACCATGTTGTTGTTACTGAAAAAAGTAAAAGTGCAAAAACATTTCTTTAGGGTTAGGCTTTGTTGTGGTGTGGGTTAGGGTTAGGGTAAGGGTCAGGGTGAGGGGCTAGACATGAATGGGAGTCAATGGACGGTCCCTACAAGGATAGAAATACGAGACTGTGTGTGTGTGTGTGTGTGTGTGTGTTTTCATTTTATTAGAGAAGTGGCGACTGAAGGAGACTGAGTGGGAGACAGATTAACGCAGTAAGATCAACATAATGCCGAGCGGCTCCTCTCACCCCACATGGTGTTTCACGTTCAAATGTGGCTTTTTATTCCCAGCAGATGATTGAATCTAAACTTACGCTCTGAAGCAGCCAAATTACATTCAAATGCAACTGATACAAGACAACTGTGGACTCACTGTACTGAACGTCTTCTGTTGACAAAATGAGGAAAATTATTTTCTGAATTCCAAAATATGTCAAAAACATGATTCAGTTGCCCGTCCTGGAGGGAAGAAGATCTGGACAGAAGCTCAGAGGGGACAGAACTTGTCCAGCTGCTGAGTTTCCTCCCACAGTGTGAAAACCTGTGAGGGGAGGTAGAGCACTGTAGTTCTCTGAGTAATAAGAACGCTGTAATGTTAGTTAGAACCCTACATTTAGCCGCTGACCTACTGAACAGATCGATCAGTTTAGCACATTTCCCATGTGTTCCTGTGAGATGTTGAGGATAGAAGCTGAAGTGGGATTTCTCTCCTGAGCTGCCTCCCACGACTATTATTTGAGGACTTTACTATCAGTTTTATGCCTCTTTAGGTCGCGTTATCGTCCCTAAACATGTCTTCTTGCTGTTCTTTAGTGTCCGACACGTCCACTCTGCATCACTCTGAGGTGAACACCAGCAAGCAAACGCAGATGTATGTTTCTTGTGTCGAAGTCCTTAATGCCCCCAAATGCAGGGAAACCAAACGCATCCTGCAACGACCTATGGAATGACAAAGTCCCAGATCCAAAGCTCCAGGCGGGTAGAGATCTAAAAGTGTGTATTAGTTGCAGTCAGAAGGATGATCATCCAGGCCTGGATTTAGAGCTGACCTGTGCTGCTTCCTCAGCTCCTCTCCCTCACTGCTGACAGGACAGGAAGTGAGGTCGCAGCTAACTTTCCCTCCAAAACCTTGGATTGGCTGTGGAACACATGTGGCCTGTGAGGTGGGTGTGATGCATTTGAGGGACCTGCAGAAGGTGGGAATTTGGAGGCTTTTACCCAGGGTTACAATAGACAATGATTTTATTTCATCTCATTTGTCAAACCAAGCCTGGCCAGCAGGCACTGTGGCATCAATGTAATGTTGAGGACTGCTCAAGATTCTGTCCACCGTGATAAAACAGCCTCCAGAAGCTTTGACTTCCTCATGGTTGTAAAAAGTTTCAACCAAAGAATCAGTCTCACATCATTCATTGTTCATCAATACATCTGACAGCAAAACAATGTTGCTGCACTAAACTTGACATCAAACTGACGTTGACTCGCTGTCTGGAAACAAGGCATTGAACTGATGGGACACTGTAAAACCTGTAAAACTGCTCAAGTTGAAGCATTTCTCTTCACTGGTGCAGGTGGTGTTAGTCAGTTAGCTGTTAGCGCAGCGGCACAGCTGTGGAGATCGATTCAACCTGGGATGATTCGTTTGAGAATAAAATGTTTTGTTTTGTTTCTATGTTTGATCCTTGAGCGAGAACGCCGATGGGGGAAGTATTATAGCAATGGCAATTATAGAACACAACAGCTGAGAGGAGATGACGGCAGACAGATTACAATTACAGTACTGCAGACAAAACACTTTATAGAATTGCTTTTTTAAATGTCACGTGCATGAAACTCTGCAGAAATGCAAAGATCTCGTCCACTGTTGCAACACAAGACGGTGCAGGATCTGATTAGTACTCCAACCTCACAGTAAGAAGGTGCCTGGTTCAAATACCGGCTGGGGCCTTTCTGTGTGAAGTTTGCATGTTCTCCCTTTGTGTGTGTGTATGTGTGTGTGTGTGTGTGTGTGTGTGTGGATTCCCTCCAGGTACTCCAACTTCCTCCCACGGTCCAAAACCATGCATGCTACCTTTCTTGGTCAGTCGCCCACAAACTGCACTGAGCGTGAAAGCTGGACCTGCTGGTCTGAGCATGCGGCTTGTAGCTCGGCCTGTGACGGAACGATACGGATCTTCAGCACAATGTTTTCATCTCACCTCGTTCTTATTCCCAAATCCAATGTTGTTTGTAATCGTTGTGGAAGGACCAGACGAGTCGGGTGTTCAGCTCAACAACATCAGAGAGACGCGAGCAGCTTCTCTTCTGCTTTAAAAATAATTACATGTCAAAAAAATCCCCCTGAAACTGTAAGTCAGGATTAAAGCCTCCTCTTAGCAGCTAATGAATCCAGGCTGGATCTGTGAGGAGGCAGGAAGACGCTTCACACGGCACAGGAGCCGGGTGGCGAGCGGCGCTGGAGCGTCCCTTCAGTCATGTGATTGGAAGGCAGGTGTTTGTTAATGTCTGACAGCTCCTGTTTGGGGACACGTTCTCTTTCTCTCTCTCCCTCTCTCTCTCTCTCTCTCTCTCTCTCTCTCTCTCGTTTTCATCAAGGGAGCGCCAGTCTCCAGCAGCCGCCGACTCACAACACAATTAGCAACGTGGAAAGTTGGAAATGAGATGTGACTGTTTCCACTCGGATTGATTTCTCCTCCTTTGATGTGGGATTTCTTTTTTTTTTTTGGTCCTTCAGAGGAGCGTCTTCCAAAACAAGCAGCATGCTGGAGACAACTCTGCAACTTCCCTCTGAAGACCCAGGACCTGTGATCCGCCGGTACGAGCGCCGTTTCTCCATGTCTGATCCACCGCGGCGCCGCTTCCTTTCTGATTAATCGCGGAGCTGATTTACAGGCGCTTCCAGCCATTAAGTCTTCAGACTCCATTAAAGTTATTCTGGAGCGATACTTTTTAAAAGCTGACGGCTGATTTTATCACACCAACCTTAACTCACCCTTTAAATCTCTGTTCAGGTCCTTAAGTATGGGAATGAGGGACTGATCAGGAGCACGGAGACTCAGAATGCAGCCTGCTACAAATCAGCATTTCCGCCCCCCGTGAGGCGTCTTCCATCAGCCGCACGCTGCGAGACGCGTCTCCACCCTGTGCTGGATGTAAACACCAGAGCGCCGAGTGTAGAGAAGAATGCATGAATTAATAACCAGGAGAGATAATGTCTCCCAGGAAGATTTATTCTAATCACATCTGAATCACCGGTTAAACAAAGTAGGCTTTTTTAATTTGTTTGTTTTGCAGAATTATTGAGATGTATGATTTTCTGCACGAGCTCCAACTTGGGGGGGCCTTCCCGAACATGTCGGGGGAACCCGGGGCTCCCGAAACTCCAGATTACAAGCTGTAATTCTCCATAAGCCGCCCGGGGAGCTGCCAGCATCCTCATCCTGCAGCGGGTGAAAGAGAGAAAAACAGCATCGGAGCTGGAGTTTCACTTTTATCTGTGAACATCGCAGTAAGAACCGAACATTTGAAACCTCCAAGCAGCGAGGTTAAGATGAAAAAGTGATCCAGACGTGAAGGCTGTGGACAGAAGTACAGCTTCAGATCTCCAGGATCTCCCACTGCTCTGCTGATCACACGGCAACGCAACAGCTTCAAAGTGTCTGCACGCTCTCAAACGGGGTTATGGGAAGTAAAAACACCCCAAAATTATGGAAGGATTTCAAATTCCCTTTTAAAAAAGGGTTAAAAGGTTGGTGTGAAGCAAACTGGGAAACGTCCAGAGAATCTGAATGAAGGCAGAAGAATGCAGGAAGCTCCAGATGAAGATCACTTTGCATTTTCAACCCAACATGAGCAGAAAAGCGGAGAGTTGTGCGGAATGTAAATGAGCGATCGCTTCAAGTAAAATGTAAATCATTTCAATTGTGTATTTGTTGAGCTCACAGCTGGTACTTTTGGCTGAGCTGCTCAGACTTCCAATCCTGAACGCAGTGTGAAATTTATGAGTGCAGAAAAAAAAAAAAACCAGAGCAAAGAAAAAGTTAATCAGAGAAAACAAAAATCTACTCTGTGTTCAAGAAGTGTAATGTGATGTTTGTAGCTCTCCACAGCCCTGGTGTTTCTCCTGGGTTTTGTTCCAGATCACAGATCCACACTCTCCTCGTCGTTCTCTCTCTCGCCGAACATCGACTCTCTGTACCGCTCAACTCCACTCGGTGCTGCCTTACAAAGCCAGCCAATCACAGCACAGCACAGGGTCGCTCTGATTGGCTGATTCTGCATTTCAGCCATCGTTCAGGAGAGCTGCTGGAAACGATTCATAAATCAAACTAAACAAGGCGAATCTACTTCAGGACGCTGAATAAATCAGTTCGTTATTTTATGAAATTTAGTGATTAAAATATTCACTAAAATGCAGTTAAACAATCCAGCGGAGTGGAAATCTGCAGGAGAGAAAACCCGGAGGTTTTGACGGTGAAGCTCGTGGTCAGAAGTTTGCAGGTTTGAATCCCACTGCTGACCGATGAACACAGATCAGCTCCTGAGCTGCTGCCTGCATGTCGTCCAGGTTCAGAGAGAGCAGGGTGGTTTGGAGTCTGAGAACAGATCGTCAGGAGAGGAGAGCAATCTGCTTTCTTTCTTCTGATGAGTCACAGTTAGTTTTCTTATGAATCTCTCCTCATTTTATCTACTTCATTCTATTATAAAGAAAAAGATTCATTTCACTGAAATACAAACTGCTTTCGTTCTCATTTCCTTCCTATTCAACAAGATATATTCAAAAAACATTAACAGAACAGCAGGCATGCTGGGAAAAGCCTTGATTCTCTCATAATTTTCCAACGCTGAAGCTACAAATGAGTTTCTATCAGCTCTATAGCAGAAGATCAGTTCAGTTCAACGGCCATTAAAAGACAAAGTGAAACACGCCTGCTAAACTCTGGCAGGAAGAGAATTAATTCCACCTGTGAAACACTGCAGACACATTACAGCTGGCTTTGATCATAAATGTTTGTTAGAGATACATTTATGATGGGTTGTCTGAGATAAACCTTGATTCATTCAGTTATCAGAGCAGCTCCACAAAGATATGAAGAATTTAAAGAATGACATAAATTAAAATATTAAATATTTGAAATGAGAAAAAAATAAAGTTGAAAGAATACAATAAAATAATAATAAAAGCAAGCAAAGAAAACATACAAATTAATCAACTGCATGTAATTTGACACCAGCCTCGCTGTTCCACTCTGGAATCTGAAGGCTGTTGTCAAAGGAGCATCGGTGAAGGAATTAGGCCCAAATATAAAGTTGAACTGTCCAGAAAGGTCATTTTATTATTTTAAATTTGACTTTGGAAGAAAAAGGCATTTAAATGAGCTGCAGTGATGAAGATTTTCTCTCCAGTGTTTCAGCAGGTGGCCCTCATTAAAGCGAGCAGACAAAGAGCCAGGCCCACGATGGATCAGGAGAACCAGGGGCGCTGAGGAGAAGCAACGCTTCGCTCCTCCAGCAGGGAACACAGGACTCCTGCAGAGCTGATCTGATATCTGAGACACGTGACAGGAAACCTCCATGTCCCACCGTCCTGCGGTTCCTCAGGTGCATGTGTGTTCCTGCAGGGAGGCTGAAGTTCTTGTGATATAAAGAGAACAAATCTGTCGTCTTATCAAAGCTCGGAGTTCTCCGGTCAAGATAAACTCTGGAGCTCGACTCTCCCGGGGTGTGCATCGGCCACAAACCACAGAAAAGCCTGCACTGCTTCAGAGACTGCATCGTGCTTCAGAGAGGGAAGTTTATCGTTAATGCTGTGTGAAACCTGCTGACGCCGAGGTCCTGAGGTCTCCTGGGAGTTTACACTTCCTGAAACAAAACAATCAGTGAGATGTTGGGATGAAGTCCTGGATATGAAGACAACAGGGACATGCAATATCAGATATCTGTCGATATCCAATATGCTGATATTTTTAAAGCTAAACATTCACAATCAGTAAAACCGATATCGTCAGTTGTCAAGGAACCGTGACATGGCAGCAGTTTGCTGATGGTGCATGTCCACAACATCCCTTAATGTATCTCTTTCCATTCAGTGTCTATGTGATGTGCACCGCCGTGCATGCTGGGTATGCTGCAGGACGTTTCAAGCTGCTCTGCATGGCGTCGCCTGGAGCTGACCGCGGCTCATTTGCATAAAGTAGACTCTCAAAGCTTTAGTTAAAGGTGTGAGCTGGCTGTAGTAGAACCAAGACAGACTGGACAGATTGAGAGCTGCAGCTTATTTATCGTCTCACGTTTTTTGACAAACAGTTCACTGAACTGTGTTAGTAATAGGAGAGAAAGTCTGAGACTGATCCGCCATATTGGGCCGATTTGAACTCCAGGAGCAGACAGACGTTAAGACGACACGTTTATCCAATCAGGTGAAGCTAAGAGCCGTGCTACATGCTACATGCTAAAGGGTTTCAGGGCTCACACACTAGCTATGCTACATGCTACAAGTGATCACACTGGTCCGCTCTTTAACAGGGAGCTGGAGGTGCGGCGGCACACAGCGAGCTCGGGTTCCAGTCGAAGGAAAGCCTCTTGTTTATCTTGGCGCCGTCTTGAGGCTGCAGGTGACACGCCCACCAGGAGGGAGGTTTTCAGATGCAGTGTTTACATGACAGAAAAAGCCCTCGTGGACATCATGTGTTAGCTGGTGTGCTGGTGTGCTCGTAGCATGATCAGGCTGGTTGAATCAGAAACGGAAAGAAATCGGCGCACGGCTGTTGGCGTGTCATGCCGATGTTGAATCTTGTTAGTGTTATCGAGCAGAGGCTGATGTCGTCGTGCATCCCTCTTGGACACACTGAGTTAATTTTGACTGAGACCCTTTATGAAGCCTGCTGAATTGCATGCGTGTGTAAATAGTTTGCACTTTCACTTTGCATGCGTTTGCATGCTGGTGATGAACTCAGAATAGCAGCACAGGAGCATCGAGAGGAAGTGTGAGCGCCTTGCACTCTGCTCGCAGGATCAGCTGGAAATGCTCCAGATAAATGCTGCTAAGAGGAAAGTCCTTTTCATTCATTTCCATGACAGAACCGTGAACTCGACCCGATAAGTCAGGTGGAACAGATGACTGCATAGTTTGGCAGAATGCAGGTTTGGCTGTTGATGTGCAGATTTGAAGCAGCGGAAACATGAATTTCTATTCAGTGTGACAGAAGAGTCTGCTTTAACATCACTCGTAACAAGTGCAGGGGGTTTGTTTCTGCTTGACAGGAGGCGTCTTGGCTCTGAGTTGCTCATTGAAAGCAGACGGTGTGGATAGCAGCGTTCATGACCGACTCTGACACGAGCTGTGCGCACTGGGGCTTCAGCGCTGCTTCCTCCAGAGGAAAACTGTGAAGCGCTGGGCTTCCTCACAAGCCCCCTGATCCCCGGAGAAGGGCTCTGATGCTGCTTTTTTTTCTGAGAGAAAAGCAGGCAGCTCAGGAGACTGCACCTGGAAGAGCCCCAAACCCAGAGCTGGCCGTGAATCCCGGAGCTCATCAGCGGGAGCGGCGGTGCACGGCGCCGGCCGACACACACCCTTTCATCACCGCTTTGAAAGGAGCACAAACAAACAGCAGCGGACGACAACAACATAACCTGCAAAACACTTGACTGAGCGGCCGGAGAGGCTGGGGGAGCTCTCCAGGGTGCTGAAACGCTCCGCCGGCTCAAACTGGCCTCAGAGGAAGCTTCACAATGCAGGGGAATCTCTCAAGGTGATACAAGCCTCAAAACAGACACACACCAGCATCACACACTCGTGTTCTCATCTTCTATATTGGTACCAAGAAAATCCAACATGTTGGCTCCTTAATGATGATTTGACGACACAGAAGTTTTAGCTACTGTTCTACTGTTTTAATGATTTCAAATAAATAAATAAACTTGTTTTTTGCAAATGACCAGAAAAAAAGGAGCAACTGTTGTCCAAACACACCCGGACAGGCAACCACACACACTCACATTCACACATCAGGTTAACCAATTTGCCTTTGGATAAGCCCCACCCCCAAACACAAACAGACCAATAGTATACAACTTCAAAAAACTGCCTGGAAAAGTTGACCCAGACATTTTGAGCATGAAACGCTGCAGCTCCGAGCTCACCTGATGAGCACTGGTGTGAGCCACGGCCGCCAGCATCAGCGTCACCAACTACCAAGGTCAACCACCGGCAAACGAGACCAGCAGCCACCAGCGATGATGAGAGTTCTGCCTCTGGCTTTGTGTGAGGAACTCCATCAAATTCAAACTCCATCATTATTTTGCTGTTAAAAAAAAAGAAAAAAGAAAAGAGGTGCCTCCTTCACTTGAAGCCAGGTGAAGACTTCCTGAAGACCTTTCTCATTGATCCATTAGCTGAACATTCTGGGCAGCAGCTCTTTATTCTTCAAACACAGCGGAGAACAAAGTCTGCTTTGTATTTCCAGAGATTTCGCCGAGCAGGACATTGTGTAAAAAGGTAATGAAAGCATGAGCCAATCGTGATGTTAATGGTTTCATCAGCCACAGTGTGACCGACAGGAGAAGACAGACCGCAGGATTCAGCTGAAACACGTGGATTTCCTCTGACGTGCATGGAAGCATTCATGAAGGTGATGAAGGAACCACTTATTGGATGCATAAATAACTACATGAGTTGAACCTGCAATGAATGAATAAACCACAACATTGATTTGCTAAAAAAGTTTTCAGTCGTTTGAGGGTTCAGTCTGTCCAGCTGTCATTTCTGATGTGTGTTCAGTTTCTGTGTCTCCCTGATCACCTTCAGTTTGAACCTCATCTGGACCTGGATCTGCAGTCTGTTCCCACTGAGCGGCGTCCCGGCGAGGAGACGCTCTTCACTTGTCAGCCGAGGTGGTTTGATAAAACAATACAGGGATTCATCGGTTCCCTTTGAAATGAGGAAACAGGATGTTTTCACCATGCCAGCCGGATCAGGTTCAGCATCCATCTATAAGTCGACCGTCGACCCCTCTGGTCCTTCAGAAGTGTCAGAAATGATTACATGGATCATCACCGGCCTGTGAGCAACACAAAAGCATCTTTCTCTGTGGCGCTCTGACTTTTCATTTACTGTGACAGTCAAGTCAAATTTTAAATTTTCCAAACTCTGGAAGCACCGGCATGGGCCGTCCTTGGAAAATTGACATTAGACAGCATGTGACAACATGCAAATGCAGGGAGCTGGACTCTGGGAAGGCGTCACGTGAAACAGCTTTTCACTCACGAAAACCTCCTTTTCTTCCTCATTAGAAGCTAACAGTTATTCTGTTAGAGGGGATGATTAAAGCTGTGAGCTTGTGGCTGAATCGACTGACCAGTGAGATGAGTTGCTCCCGAGCAGAGCCGTCTCCATTCTGCTTCGGTATGGGTTGTGGCGGCGGTGGCGGCGGCGGCGGCGGCGGCGGCGGCGGCAGCGTCCTTCACCGACGGCAGATGGCTTCTTCCATTGAAGATTTTAATGAGCGCTGGAACAGATGTGGCAGGTGTCACTCATCTTCTATTCAAAGACACATATGAAAGGATGAGTGGAGCTGCTTTAAGCCGGCGCAGAGGGCCGGATCATCAAAGCCTGTTTGCTCCTTTCCCTCTTATGTTTAATTGAGTACTGCGCCGTACATACAGAAAGACGCACAGATTCAGACACGGCTTCCAATGGCCTTTATTGAGCTTTAATGACGTCGATTCATCGTGTCTCAGGTTTTCTTGTGAGCAAAGGCAGGTATGTTCTGGCACCGTTCAACAAGACGTCTTTACATTCACACAAAAGCAGCCATTCTTTGGTCATGAGGTCAGAATACGGAGAGAAAATGAGTCCAGACGACAACCTGGAGAGATCCGAGTCTTACTGGATTCAATTAGTAGAAGGTTTCATGGTCTTTGATTTCCAGAGTGGTCACTGCTGGATGAACATCACCAAAAAACACGTAAGGAAAGGATCTCAAACCGAGGGTGAAGCAGGGTCATCAGGACTCGTCCCTGTCCAAACCAGGGTTGGAGTTCTTTGTTCTTTTTTTTTTTTTTTTTTTTTTTTTTTTACAAACTCAGCAGTCCACTCTCCCCAGTTGGTCTCATAACAAAAATTGCAAAAAAGATTTAGCGGGCCGGTCATTCTCAAAGTCCAGTCCTGCTTCACTGTTGCCGCATTGCTCAACTGGGTTGTTGATGAAGAAAAAATCACAATATAGATGAAAAAACTTCAAGAGCATGAGGATGACACTTTAACAGTAGATTAAAATGAGTCAAATGAAAACGGTCAAAACGAAGAAGTTCGAGACAGGTGGATCCTCCCACAGTAACAGGTTCATTTTCATCAGTGTGGTTTTGTTTAGCTAATTCATTTCTTTTGTTTAGGATCATCCATCTATCCATCATCCATCCATCCATCCATTCAGCTATTATCCATGAAAAATAACAGACCTTTCTTTTCTTATCTTTCTCTCTGTAAAACTGCTGACATTCGCTGATATCTCAGATCATCACATGTCAAACCTCCGATCAGGGAAGCTGAAGTTATTACAAAACATAAATCTGCATTAGAAACAACAGGAGTTATGGAATCGAACTCTCGGTGCCATCAATCTTATGCCTGAGTTGGTGTGGGTGTTAGCTTCTGGTCCACCGCTTAGCTGCCTGTGTTTGTGTGTAAATCCGTCCTCTGGCACAAACAAATAATCAGGCACAATGACTGGAAGACTGGACTGACCCGGAGAGAGTGCACCAATCACCCTGCCAGCCCCGCTCCGGATCGGGCTCCATCCTGGATAATTTGGCCCCTGCAGCCTCTCTTTCTCCCCTGGCAGTTTACGGCCTTGGACGCAATAAACAAGTGTGGTGACAGCGAAGGTGAGAACGGGCAGAGTTCTCATGAAGAAAGCAGCTCTGGGTGTTTTCTATATTGCTGTTTTTTTCAGCCCACATGTTCTGAACGATAGCTGAAGAAGCAGGTCGTCTGATCCCCGCGTCTAATTGCTTAACTCACTTTTCTTCTTCGGGCCGAAGTGGCTCATTAGTGATCCGTAAACAGGTAATCTTACTTATCCACTGTACATGTTGGCCACTTAAGTTGATCAACCGGACCTCGTTTATCGGGGAAGCAGGGGATCAATGGCTGAGAGGGATGAGGAGTTAATGGGGTGGACGGACACCGATTGCGGTATCTGACCCTGGCTTTGCACTCAGCTAATTTGTCACGTCTCTAAGCAAACTACAAGCAAATCAAGTCATTAGCAGAGCATGGTGGCCCGAGCCAGCCGCTGGTAATCTGCTGAGGAAACGATGGAAGACGATGAGACGGTGTGAGACGACCACCATGAAGACTGAATTATTTTCACATTTATGTGACGGGCAGGGGCTGAGCGAGAAGATCACACAAACACAGAATGAACTCCCGACTGTAGTTCACAAATAATTACTGATTATATCATGTGCTTGTTGTTTTTGTGTTTTGTTTGACAGCAAACCAGGGTGGAAAACTCCTCCCATACATTAAAACCTCCGATGGAGATTAATTTCCTGGAAATTGGAGATTAATTTCCTGGAAATATCAAATCAGCCTCTGGAATGAGAGACAATTCATGAACCATGAATCTACAAAGCTGATGTATAAACTGCATGAGTCTCTGTTCCCTGATGAAATCCTGATAGAACTTCAAACATAAATATCACCACATTCTCCATGCTACGAATCAAAAGGAATGTTTATTCTGAGAAAACAGAGCAGCACCGTCCTTTCTTTTGTGTGACTAATGAAGCACAGCGATGCTTTCTATAGATAGGGGAGGAAATGATTGGCATGCGTTCCACCGCCAATCAAACATAACATGTACATGTCTGCAGCTGTAGAAAAAGCAAACAAAACCAAATTAAAGGACAATTTCCATGAAGTGATTAGCAGGGGAAAAGATGGTGAGGTTCAGGTAAGAGCACTGCATCATGAAGAGATTAGTGACATATAAGTCCCCAAACAAAGCTTCATAATGAGGACTGTCAGGCGCATAAACGATCAGATGGGCGAAACCTCGGCAGTCCGAAACACACCTGAACTTCTCCATCACCTCCGATTTTATGGACTCCTCTGCTCACTGCTCCGACGGACTGAGACTTGATGAATTGTTAGAGAGTAGCTGATGCTGTGTGTGTGTGTGTGTGTGTGTGTGTGTGTGTGTGTGTGTGTGTGTGTGTGTGTGTGTGTCAGCCTGACGGAGACACAGGACACAAAGCCCGACAGGTTGACAGATAAAAAGACGGAGATTGACGGGGTTGTTGAGGTAATCCTTCCCTCTGCAGGGCCGTATTCAGATTGGAAATCCTGAGCGCCAGAGAAATGCTTCAGTTAAACCTTCAGATAAACTGAAGTTAAATGTATATAATCTGGATTTAGACCAAATAACAGCACTGTACTCCCTCCTTCACACTAAATCTCCACCTCTCCTTTGTGGCGTTCCCCAGGGTTCAGTTCTTGGTCCTCTCCTTTTCACTCTCTACCCGCTCCCCATTGGTCATAGTCTCCACTTCATCCTCCTCACTGAAGATATCAAGCTCCTCACCCTCACAAAGTCGAACTCCACTGCCGCAATCAACGAATGAAATAAAATCCTGTGTGCTTTAAATCTGCCTGAAGTCATTTCTGGACCGACAACACATCAAATCAACTTTTAACTTCACGCGTTCGTCCACTCAGGTCCAGCTACATAACTCCGAGTTGTGAAGCCCTGGAGAGTTTGACCAGCTGCCAGGCGTTCGCCTCCCCGTCCCATCGTCTCCCGATGACCTGCTGCCCTCAGATTCAAAAGAACACAACACCGTCCACAACATGGCAAAAGGTCTCGGTTACAAGTCTTGCTGTTTTGTTTCTGTTGTAAAAGAAATACAGAATGGGTTTTCAGAACATAATGTGACCATATCCTGAAAAAGGAGGACTCTAAGGATTATGGGACATCGCTTCCCAGGACTTTATTTCTAAGTTTGGCTAAGTTCTGTGTTGCTGTTATTTTATGATCCCCTGTTATTGCTCCTTTATCGTTGCTGTATTGTTATTGTCTTGTCCCGGCATGTGCTGAGTGAGAGGGATGTTACTGCGAGCCGGGTAACCCGGAGCTCTGACTGATCACTCTACGGCGCATACTGACGGCGCCGCCATATTAATGCTCTGAAGAGCAAGCGGAGCAAAACCCAGGAGTTTGATGGAATTCCAAAAAATCCCCACCCGGTCATTATAGTCCAACCAAAGAGGAGGACGTATGGTCGCCCTGCAGAGCAGGACAGCCACTGCATGGTGATTTGTTTGGTCCTGTGTTGAAGGTTTCGTGTTTGAAGCCACTGAGCTTCAGTACGAGCTGTGATCAAATCATTGGTGAATAAGATTTGATGAGGCCGTCTCTGTGACTGCAGTGAGCCTCCGCCTCGCTGGATCCCAGCAGAGGTCAAAAGTTCACTGTGAGAAGAGAAGAGAAGAGCGGCACAAATCATTTCCAGCCTTCCTCTGGTGAAGCATTACCTCCACACTGACACTACCTCACTGTGACATCTAATGGCAAAGAGGAAATGCTCCGGTCTTACCTGCACATCGCAGAGTGCTGGAGCTGTCTTCAGGCTTCACTGAGCACTAAGCCATGCAAAAAACATGCCATCTACAGGGAGCGGCGAGCCTCTGAAAATAGCTGAGGCATGTGCAATCCTACCATGCTGACACTGATCTAAAGTCACGTGTGACACCATCTATTAAGATGTGTGTTTCTGTGCAAACACAGCCTGAATCTCCCATTAAAGGCCCGCACATGCTTCAGTCATCTCACATTCCTAACAGGACACAGTTCTGCAACCTGCATCTCTTCATCCTCCAGCAGCTGCAGGAGCTTTTACAAATGGCGTTTGACTCTGAACCGCCCCGGAAAGCAATGAACCAACAAAGCTGCGGAGAACCATACAGACCAAACAGACTTCCATTTTTTTTTTTCCAAACTTCCCTTTTTTTTCTGGGACATTTAAGC
Organism: Salarias fasciatus; assembly: GCF_902148845.1. Classification (NCBI taxonomy): domain Eukaryota; kingdom Metazoa; phylum Chordata; class Actinopteri; order Blenniiformes; family Blenniidae; genus Salarias; species Salarias fasciatus. The sequence goes on from NC_043759.1 coordinate 26,399,600, forward strand.
TATGTAAGATGTAAAAATGCTCAAACGACGTGCCTGGAGCTCATAGAACAGCAATAAGAGGTATCCTAAAATGATAAGGCTCATTTTATTCCAAACCTGAACAATGTCTCCTGTGGACGGAGCTCAGTGACTGAACACACAGTCAACTCAACACAGCTACAAACAAGCATGTCTGCATTTATTAATGAAAAAGTTCAGGGGGTAAAGTCCCTAAATTTTATTGTGAAGCTAAGATTAACACTGAATCATATCGAAACCAAATGTTCCACGACTGTTTTGCTAACAACAGGAAGTGAATCATGTCTTCATGACAAAAAATTGAAAAACAGATCAGTGATTGGCTGAGAATGAATGACTTCCACCAATGAGAAAGTCTCTTTCATTTCACCATGTTGCTACCAAGGTATTGAAAAAAAAAAATTGTTGGGAATAGCAGCAAGGAAGTTGAGAGTTAGGGTTAAAATTAAACTTAAAATTAATTTTAACTTTAATAAATTAAACAACAATCACACTTCATCTGACTAATGATTCTTTGGCGTCATCTGCAGTCAGTAAAGTCACATTGAGAAAGAGAGAGAGTGTAGAAAGTGTAAAAGGTCGTGGTGAAAGTCAGAGGGAGAGATTCCTCTCATCATTTTGACTGGTACTGCGGTGCTGAGAGACGAGCAGTGAACTAACCAGAATTCTGATGGTTCCTCATTAACGGGAAACAGAAACAGCTGATTTTCATGAAATATCCAACATGTATCCCAGGCACAATGACTGGGCAGGCGGGGGGGCAGGCGGGGGGGCAGGCGGGGGGGCAGAGGGGGCGGCTGCCCTGGGCCCACTGCTGCGTGGGGACCCATCATGAAGGGAGGGGAAAAAAAGTGTGCTGAAGAAAATGGTAAGGAAGGAAAGCTGGACTCTATAACAGTCGCGTTTTGAGGATGAGGTTGTTTAAAAAATAAAAATGAAAAAAAATTGAGAAAAAAATCAAATTTTTATAAAAATATTAATAAAAATTATTGAAAATGTTAAAAGCTAAAAGAAAGAGGTGTGTCTGAACCAAACAGTGTAGTACATTACGTACATTGCACATTACATTATCTGCGGCATTTTTTTTTCTTTTTTTTTAATGTTTTAATGGGGATGTTTAGGCCACAAGGGCCCATACAGAATTGCTTGGCCCCCCCTGGGCTGGGACCCCTTCTCCGCCCCTGATCCCAGGTCTTATCATGTTGTTTTTGGAAAAAATGCAGCTGAAACAGTTTAAAAATGGGGAGAGATTGCTTAAAAAGCTTCACTGTTTCCACCCTGGCTGCTTGTTTACATTCCTGTTAATCTTCCATCCATCAAACCTGTTAATCCATCTATAATCCTCCAAACCCGTCTGCGGTAGCTGTTCTGATTGATCGTGGACTTTTTGCTGCCGTGTTGATCTGAGGTCCTCTTCGGGTCCACCATCTTGTTTTGTATCCTGCATCTCCATTCAAATCTATATCTAAAAACTCCATTGCTTTTAACACATTTAACATATTGCCGTTATCGTAACGATAGAAATGACTGAAACAATAGATGTTAGAGCCTATAGTACACCAAATACTTGCACATAACTTGCATCCATGCACACATGCCATCACTTCTGCAGTGTAAAGTGCTGTGTTCTCTGCACTCTACGATCAATTATTCATGATCAGGAGCGAAGTTGCAATTCATATCACTGTGGAAAATGAGCTTGATTTTTCATTGCCTGAATATTTCAGCCTGTGACATTTCTATGGCGGCTGCAGATGTTGCACAAAGTCCCCATGCATTTTTAAAAATTAATTAGACATGAAGCTGAATCAATTATAAATGGAAAGTGGAAAGATCATCCGCCCGACGCTGAAATTCACTCTCCATCATGTCTGCCGAGGTCGTGTGTTTTTGTAAATAAAAATATAGGTTTAATATAATCAGAATGCATGATGGGAGCTGGCAATGGCTGTGTGCTGATGCAGAGCAGCAGAGAGCGTCACTGAACATGGTTTAAAGAGCTCGGCTCGCCGTTCCCACTGAATGTGAACCTCGTGTGTGCAGGCGGCTTTGAAAAGAAGGCAGAGCGAGCGTGTGACCGCTGACCTTCTCTGAGTTTCCCTGCCGTCTTCAAATAGTAATGAGATGCTACTATACTGTATTTCGACTGCCAGACCGTGCAGAATGAGAACTAAGCTGTAAATCTATACATTAAACACCACCTGAGCTACGTCACAGGGGGCAAAAGGACACATGTTCCATAACAGGAGCGAAGGTTTAGATATGAAAAACTGGTTGAGCAATAGGTCAGCTGACCTTTGGATAAGCCCCGCCCACTCAGCTGATTGCTTGTGGAAACCAGACTGGAACAGGGTCTAAATAGCGCTTAGCTGAACCTAGCTTATTTGATTAGCCAGCGGCCCTGATACCAGTGGCAGAGGCTAACATCAGTGTTCATCAGGTAAGCTAGGTGGCTAGCATAATGAAGCTCATCGCTGCTAGCGTCATGTAATTGATACTTTTTGACTGGATTGTTCAGGTTTGGTACCTCGGACCAAACACAAATTCCGTCGCTAATCCTTTCAGGAAGCCTCGTCTTGCTGTTACTTGAGCTCCAGGAACATTGTTTGACCATTTTATGACTTAAACAGCCCAGAAAACATCTAAAGTGGTGGTTCTCCATGGAGTTTTACCTTGACTATATTTGTCCGAGTCTGGCAGTTGGTAGTTGAATGCTATTGGTTCATTTGTATTTGGGGCAGGGCTTCAATTGTTCATTCACACAGCTAACAAAATAAAGTCCATAAACCATCCCACATACCGTTCTATTGATTCCAGGGGTCCAGTTACTCATCAAATGCTTGTATTTGGACAGTGGGAGGAGAAAACACTTACTGGGAATCATTTAACCTCCGAAACATCAGTGATAACCACATCACCACTGAGCGGCCATTACTGGTCTAATCCGGATCTCCCGTAACTGTGGGATGGGGCCTGAGTTCAGTACGAACCAGTAAAATGTGTTAATCCAAATAAAGGACACAACAACTGAACTTTTAAGACAATAATCCTCTAAACAGGGTTTATTTTGAACAAATGAAATAAAATAATAAAAATCTAATTGAAAATGTGTTTTGACAAGATATAAAGTATATACTGAGACAAAAAATTAAAGGTGCATTAAGGAGTTTGCACGTTTTATGCGAAACAGCACCCCCTGCAGGCCTTGGGCGTAATGCAGCTTAGTGAAACGCACGGAAGAGGGGAACTCCTTCCTCGCTCTTTTAGTAGTGCTCCAGTAAAATGTAAGTTTCTTTTCCCTGGTGGAGTCTGTGTGGAGCTGTGGCAGTGCTAGAAGCCAGTCTGTTCTTACTTTCTGGAAGATCCTGCTCAGTTGTTGCTCACTAAGCATCTGGCGGAGTAATGGCGGACATAATGAAACTTAACTAAATCAGGCCAACCGGAGCGCGCATTACGTCATTCCTCTCAAATTCTCCCCAAAAAAACTCTGGAGCCGGACCGGCACTGTGACTTTCAAGAGACAATTTAGCGCTGTTAGAGGTACTTGTAATGAATATGTCAGGGCACATTGTTCACATCATTAAAAATGTGTAACATATTTATGGTGGAAATACCTTTTAAATGTCTTTTTAGCATGTGTCTAACTAGACATGGCTACACTGGTAAAATATAAACCATCCAGACCTCTGAGGTCCTCAAGAAGAGGTTTATTCAGTGATCCGGACCCTGAGGTCCTAAACGTTCTCAGAGTCAGAAGAAACACAGTGAAGCAGCTTTTTGGTTCCTGCACTCACATGTGGACCGAACGACCTGCTGACACACAGACTTCAGGACTGAAAACCTGGTTATTAACTCTTTCAATTAAACAACAGATGTTACTGATTTTATTACCTTCATCATAATGAAGTTTCTGCTTCATAGTTTTCATGCTGCTGTCAGTCTTTTGTTTGGCAGCAGCTCTGTGAACTGCGCCGTGTCTGAGTGGTGCTCAAGAAATACATTTACCTCGTCTGGTCTGACCCAGTCTGTCCTGGCCCGGTCTAGCTTGGCCCGATTTGGTCCGACCTGGCCCAACCTGACCCGGTCTGGTCTGGTCTGTTCTGATTTATTCCAACCCGACTCAACCTGGCCCAGCCTGACCTGGCCTTGCCGGATTTGGTCCGACCTGGCCCAGCCTGATCTGGTCTGGTCTGGCCTGGTCTGGTCTTGCCTGATTTGTTCCGACCTGACCAAACCTGGCCCGGCCTGACGTGGCCTGGCCCGGTCTGGCCGTCGGCGGCTGCCTCTTTAGCATTATCCTGTTGGTTTTTCCACCGTGGCGGCTCTGTGGTCGTCTTACAGACATGGCTGGGTCAGAGGAAGCTTTCCCTTTGTGGCTGAAAGTTTAAAGAATAGATAACAGGAGAAGACAGAAAACCAAAAGAGCTAGGACAAAAACACAAAACAAGCTTTATCTTGAAAACGGTGGCACCTTTTTGACTGAAACCATGTGTGGATTTAGAAATGTTCTCTTGATGAAGTGTACTTATTCTGAACAGCTTCCCTTTGAGCGCTGGTGGCTTTTATCCATCAGAATCAGGATACTTTATTAATCCCAGCAGGATTATGGATTGTGATAAAAGTGCAAAGGATTAAATTATAAATAAATAAATAAAAGGCCAGATCCAGTTCAGCTTTTTTCAAACCATTGTCACGAACATGAAGAAGTTTCCTAAAGAATTTCTCCAAAACATCTTATGATCAATCTGAGCTGAGTTGTTTCTTAGAAACAGAACCTGGATGAGGAGAAGACTTCCTTTGGTCTGTCTTCTTTTTTTCTGTTACAGAATATTCACATCTCTGTTTCCTTACATGAAGACTTTCAGGAAGCCACCAAAAACTCTTGACTGGAAATCTCATTGATTTTTCCTTCACCTGTATCGGAAAAGTTTTCAAGGCCACAAATTCCATCACTGAGTGGTGATGTGTCCATGAGCAAATCACAGCTTGAAATGCAGGTATAGCAGCTTTGTGTCAATATCCCTGTGGATCCAGTTTGTCCAGAGATCCTTGAAAACATTCCCTGTCTGGCTCTGATGCAGCTGCTTCATCGACTCAGGTTATCTCCATTTTGAGGAGCACAGCAATTTCACCTGGATCAGACATCACTTCGTCAGATATACAGTCTAATCACATTTTTACGTGTATAAACAATACAGCAATGGAGACTCTGACACTGAAACTGCAGCAGTAATGTGGACTCATCACAGCTCATATACGGTTTGTGTTAGTGGTAAAAAACAGCTTCTTGTTGGGATAAGTTCAAGAGACTGAGTGGAAGAAGCATGTCTGGCAGAGCACATGTGGCTGAACCAGTGTCTGTTCAGACGGCAGAATAACCTTTCATCCTGATGTCCTTCAGGTTGTAAATCCCTCCCACCTCCATCTGTTTGATGGTGTCTCTCATTAAGACTTCTAACCTGAAAGGTTTGTCCAAGCTCCGCCCTCAAAAGCTATTGTATTATATTCAGCCAGTCATATTTGCATTTCAATCCACTGTATGCCGCTGGAAAGTCCTGCTCCTTAATGAGGGCTGCGTGTGGAGCGCGGAGGTGGATGAGCCATCACCCTTCTCCAGCCAGCGCTCCCTGGTGGCTCCTCAGCTGGTTGCTGCATGACTGTGAAGTTTTTATTCGCCACTTCCTGAGAGAGTGTATGAGGCCGAGCTCACAGCAGACCGTCATTTACCAGCATTAGCTTCAGACTCAGCTCTCTGTTTAATATGCTGCTGATCTCTCGAGGCAACATGAGCTGAAATTAATTGTCTCCATTTTGGATTTTTGCATGGAAAGAAAGCTGCATGAGGTTTCGTCTCACAGCGATGCTGGGGCTCAGGATTCCGTCTGCTTTGTGCATGAAAAAGTCCCGGGGCAGCTCTGAAAACTCACTTCATTAGGCGTGATCAACTCGTCAAGAGAGCGGCGATCTGAAGCCGTGACTCCCGACAAACATGTGAAGGTCAGGAGTGAGGAGAATATCGATTGCGAGGCTGAAATGGAGGCGTTTTGCAGTCTCTCCCTGCCCTGCTCCATTCTCGGCTCATCATCTGTCACTGCAGGGAGCTGCTGTTCGATGAGACATTTAATGATGTTACAGTGCTGCTCCCTCCACGGACTGACCCACTGCTATTCCAGCCACTACATGAAACCCGGTGTTGCCACACAAACAGGACTGAGGCCGCTTTCACACTTCATCAGTCAGAGGAGAACGATGACTTCATCATTAACTCCTGATTATCATCTGAGTTTTACACAGACACAGCTTTTATAGCTTCACAATTTAAATGAATGGATGGATGGATGGATGGATGGATGGATGGATGGGTGGATGGATGGATGGATGGATGGGTGGATAGATGAATGGATGGATGGATGGATGTGTGAATGGATGGATGGATGGATGGATGGATGGTTGGATGGGTAGATGGATGGATGGATGATGGGTGGATGGATGGATGGATGGTTGGATGGGTAGATGGATGGATGGATGGATGGATGGATGGATGGATGGATGATGGGTGGATGGATGGATGGATGGGTGGATGGATGATGGGTGGATGGATGGATGGATGGATGGATGGGTGGATGGATGGATGGATGGATGGGTAGATGGATGGATGGATGGATGGGTGGATGGATGGATGGGTGGATGGATGGGTGGATGGATGGGTAGATGGATGGATGGATGGATGGATGGGTGGATGGATGGATGGGTGGATGGATGGATGGATGGGTGGATGGATGGATGGATGCATGGGTGGATGGATGGATGGGTAGATGGAGGGATGGATGGATGATGGGTGGGTGGATGGGTAGATGGATGGGTGGATGGATGGATGGATGGATGATGGGTGGGTGGATAGGTGGATATTTGGATGGATGGATGGATTAATGGATGGCTGGACGGATTAAGAGATAAATGCGTGGGTGGATGAAATGATGGGTGTATAATTGCATGGATGGATGGATTAATAGATGGGTGGTTGGATATTTGGATGAATGGATGTGTGGATGGATGGATGAACAGATTGGTAGATGATGGATGGACAGATGGATGGATGGATGGATTGGTGGGAGGATAAAATAGGACCAAGCTTGATAGCCATTTGAGATTCTGCTGAGGTTGCAGACAGTATCTGCATCTGCAGCCTGATGAAGTGTTAATTGGGGTTGACAAATGAAACACTTCTCAGGTAATGTACAAATTGACAATTGACCTTTGGCTAAGCCCCGCCTCCTCTTAGTTTCTGTTGCTAACTCGGACAAGCTGTCGCAGTTGATTCCATGTTTACATCGCAGCTGTCACTGGAGACACCATACTTGACATCAATTAGTCTCCGAGCTTCGCTGATTAGCTAGAGATGTTGATAACAGAGTTGGTGTTCAGGGGCGGGGTTTAGCCAAAGGTCAACTGTCAAGGATGTTTAAAATCGCCAAAGAGGCAAGGTGAGAGGACTCTACATGAAAGCAACGAGAAGCACTGGAGATTATTTAAGTCATCCCAAACGTTATGCATCAAAGGAGTCCAGTCCTCCAGGGACTAGAAGAAAAGTACATCAACAAAGAAGCTGTTTTTCTTTTTTTTATTTCATGTTTTTATTGTGCCTGACTCTAAAGAGGCAGCAGACGCCTTGAAACATGTGAGTATACCCCTGCAGCATCAACCGGCAGAGTGTTGCTGCTGGATACCACAGGGAGCTTCACAGGTCTTGTAAAGTCAAAGCTACAGAGAATCAGATCTGTTTCGTCGGTGCCCGTCGGACCAATCCACAGGGGCCAGAATGTTTTGGCTGATTGAAGTGGTGTTTAGATCATCTGAGTTCTCATTGATTTTCAGCGTCAGACACATGACAGTCCTATCAAACTGATAGAGCGCGGGACTCTGATATTCTGGTGGCTTTTACTGCTCACTGCTGTTATGCTTTGGCCCATAACTGTCAACAAGGAGAGGTTTTCTACAGGGTTAGCGATGGAAGAACTCCACACTGTCATTACATTAGCGCCTCAGCCTCTCTGCTGTATCACGTCCTGAAAGCAGGAAAAGGTTGAAGACTTTCCCCATCAGGTGAGTCACACCCAGCAACCCTTTGTGCCCTTTAGCTAAACGCTCCAGTGTCGTTGTACTCATCTGATCCTCATTAAATTCTGAATTTTCTTGTTCAGCTGCAAGTTAGAGCTATTTTCTACCAAATCCGGCCTCCTGAAAAGACATGGAAAAAGTGAAAGAGAAGATGGAAAGGTACCATCTGGGGAAGAACTGGCTTGACAGCTGTGCTGTGGACTTGAGGAGTTACTAAGTTACCAATAACTTACCACTGAGGGAGTTTATTGATTTTTGCATCCACTGATGCAACTCAATCTGAAAAACTTTCTAGCTCTTGGCTGATTAGAGATAATTTGAATTTCACATCAATGCGTCTGATTTCCTAACTTTGAAATTATCTACATTAAATTTAGCTCTGCTGAGTCGAGCATTTTCTGGCGAGAGACCGAACGATTGAAGCAGTTTCCTCACACTGAAAACCTGCAGTTTCATCTCCATTCCAATCATCTCCTTGTCATCCTGGGTCTATACGACCGACCCAACATCTCCAGGTTGTTCCTCATTAGGAACACCGAAGTCTGACAGGAAGTGAGGACAGCTGAGAATCCGCTGAGACCAACCTGAGCATCCAGAGGCTTTTCCCAACAGTAGGGACACTGTGTGTGTGTGTGTGTGTGTGTGTGTGTGTGTGTGTGTGTGTGTGTGTGTGTGTGTGTGTGTGTGTGTGTGTGTTTCCATCAGGAGAGGCGTCATGTACACTATCAGTTAGAACAGATCAGTGACCTAGTCTTGCTCTCATCATTTACTAAATTGGGCGAGATAATTCAGAACTTATTATCGCTCATTCATTTATAATTTTACAGTGTAAGTTCTGGTTTTTCGATCCAGTCAACTTACACTTTCACGGTCAACATGGCGTTAAGCTGTGCCAGTTTGGTGAAGAAAAAAAAAACTTCCTGAAAGGCAAAAGAAAAAAAGACTTTTTTTTTAGAAGTAGTGTTATTTCAGCAAGAAAAATCAATGGAAGGTCTCAGGGTGCCATCATTCTTATCGGCAAAGAAGGAGAGAGTCCTTGATGTATTTCTCCATGGCCGTACGCTCATTGTGAGACACGGCTGAGGCGAGAGCCGCTGGGAATCCGGGCACCAGATATTAGTTCAATAACCGACAGGAGGTCTGCGAAGAGCAGAGGCAGCTTGATTTCCAGGTCTGGCTGGAGGCCATGGTGGACTCCTCAGACGGTGGGAAGCTGTGGTTATTCAGCAGGAGCTGAAAGGTCAGGGCAGAGCAGACAATGGAAGGATAAGCTCAGAAAATGACTGAAGATATGTTAGGAGAGTATTCCCTCATTAAAATGTGTTGATGAGTCTTGTGAGCGCATCTCATAACAGTGGAAACTCAAATCTTTTGAAAACATGGAATTTTCATTTAATTTTTTTTTAAATTGGAGTTGTGATATGCCAGACCAAATTTGTCTTCGCTGTGATTGTGACAAACGATGGGTTGGAATCCCTCCACTCTGTCCTCCAATCCATTCACCCAAACCAGAACAGCAGAAAGTCTCCTCTGGTTCTGGTTCTACAGGTGTCCTCCTTTTTAAAGACAGGTCTCCCTTTCCTCCATCTCCTCTGCTTGCTCAGGTGGAATTGTTTGTTTTTTTTCTTTATAAAACTGTATTGATTAGACTGTGTTGTACTTGGTGCCACATCGACAAACTTGAATGGAAGTGAATGGAATTGAATTAAATGAATGGATGGAATCAAATCTCTGGACACAACAGACTGAGAGACAAGAGCTCTGTTTGATTCAGAATGGAGGACAGAGGAGGCGGCAGACGAGGCTCGGACTCAGACGGCCATGTTGAAGACCCTGCAGAGGCAGAGCCGGTCAGGATCTAAGAATCCCTGCAAGGCTGGGCGGAATCTCAGGTCTGAAACCAACGTTTCTTCACATGGTCTGTAATGGCAGCCATCAACGTCTACGTGTGAGTCTGTGACCGTGTGAAGATGATGGCGTAATGGGCATTTCAGCTCTTTTTTCTCAAAGGTGGAGATTTTCTGTACAACCAGACTGTTAGAAGGCAGAGAAACAACAGACAAGGGAGAGAGCAGACAACAGGACAGGGAATGAGTTTTCATGACACATAATGGTCACAAATGGAAGTAATGACAAAAGAAAGACGTCTGTCAGCCTCCATTCAAACTAGGAGCTGGTTCCTCATGAGACGAGCCTGGTAGCTGAAAGCTGATCATTTTTTCTACTTTTATTAGAGAGTCGGCTGTTACATTAGCCATGTATGAAAAGTAACAAAGGTATGGGGTTGTGGTATTTTGCATTTGCTCATGAGTGTTAGAGCCTAATCTGAAGACGAGCTGCAGCTCCTTCCTCTGCTTCTCGCTGCACGCCGTGTTCGCTTCACTCTGGTCAGCGCAGCCCGTCATCCAATCCCAGCTGAAATATTGGAGAAGCTCCAGCTGCAGATTTGTCAGGAGCTGTCTGCATACGCTGAGCAGAGCAGCTGCTGAGTAATGAGAAAGTCCAGCCTCTCCCTCATGTGGCAGACATGAGACGTCCTGCAGGAAGATTTATGGCCGGCTTCATGGCGCCGCTGCAGAATTCCACAGCGCTGCTCTCTGGTATCATCCAGGTGTCCGTGTGGGGAGATTCAGGGATCTTTGGATTCCTTCTGTCTCTTTCTAAACATGTGAAATTTCTGCTTTTCACTTATCTAGGGTTGCCAACTGTCCTGTATAGCCGGGACATCCCGATAGTCCCATACGAAACGTCTTTTGTCCCTTATTCTGAGTGCTGCTCTCTGGAAGATGGGATGTTAAACTGATGCTACATTCCTACCATTAGGTGGTAGTCAAACTCCTGATTTATCATTTATTTTGGCACTCTTGCGACTCCGTAGTTGATAATCCAATCACATCGAGAAGCTGAGTGACGTCGGTTTGAAGTGTGGATTTGCGAATGTTTTCGAAATGAGAATATGTATAAAAAAGACGAAGAGATGTGGGTAAAGCCTGTTAGTGGTGACTCCACCAAAGCTGTCTGCACTTTATGCTGCCGGGAGTTCTCTATTGGACATGGAGGTGAAAATGACGGACATGCACCAGAAAGCCACGCTGGCTTAAAAGAATACTCCGAAGATTTTGGACCCACGCCCTATCCCTATCATTTACAAAGTGAGATAAGCTCATAAATACCTTTTTTGTGTCCGTTCATCCAGTGCCTGGCTCCCAGCTGTTAGCATCGTAGTTAGCTTAGCTCAACTACGGCAGGTGAAGAGGAGACAGAGCCAGACTGAGAAAGTGGACAAAATACTCCTTCCAGTGATCCAGGGGACGGCGTATTAGCACGAGAAGTAAATCCGAATGGTTATAAAACTTTTTAAAAGACGTGTTTTCTTTTCAATCCCTTAAAATAGCGTTTTGACACACACAGATCTGCACAAGCATAGTGCGCTGCAGAAGGATATACCAGGCGCACAGCGGCTGAGTCTATGGCTTCTACTGCTGTGCTCCGGTATATCCTTCCGCGGAGCACTGCGCATGTGCAGGTCTGTGTATCAAAACGTTATTTTTTAAAAGAAAACACGTCTTTTAAAAAGTTTTATAACCATTCGGATTTACTTCTCGTGCTAATACGCCGTCCCCTGGACCACTAGAAGGAGTATTTTGTCCACTTTCTCAGTCTGGCTCTGTCTCCTCTTCACCTGCCGTAGTTGAGCTAAGCTAACTACGATGCTAACAGCTGGGAGCCAGGCACTGGACGAACGGACACAAAAAAGGTATTTATGAGCTCATCTCACTTTGTAAATGATCGGGATAGGGCGTGGGTCCAAAATCTTCGGAGTATTCCTTTAAGATGCGAGCAACATCAGTGTATTCTTTCCAATATCAACAGCAGAAAATGACAGAACTGCTGCCAGTGAGGCTGCTTGTGTGAACCACACAGTGAAACATGGAATCAGCTGCAGCAGGACAGACGGCCTTGTTAAACTTAAAGGTGCGTTATTCAGCGATTCAAATGTGGTGAAAAAGATCCATCTGGGCCGAACCGAGGCAGAGATGATCACAATGAACGTGCTTGGACCCAAGACTGTGCGGGATATTTTGAATGATCTTCCTCAACAAGATGGTGAGCCGGTGTATTTTTCTGTATCCAGAGATGCCTCAAACAAAGGAAACAGAAAGATGTTTCCAGTGTGCCTGAGGTATTTCTCCGTGTCTGAAGGAGTGCAGTGTAAGGCACTGGACTTTTTTGAACACTGTGATGAAACGGCTGATGGCAGACATCAAGCACTGATGAACTCCTGGAAAAGTCTGATCTAAATATCAGTCACGTCTCGGCTCATGCAGCAGATAATGCCAGTGTTAAATTTGGTAAACATCATTCCGTCTAACAACTGTTCAATACCGACTTGACTTTTTTTTGTCATCGAGTGGCGTGACATTCTGCGTCTCGTTTGCACCCAAAGGCTTTCTCTTCATCCAGCTGTTGATCGCCTCCTGCACAGCCGGCCGGCTCTCAGCTCATTCTTCAGGTCGCTCGGGGAGACCTGTCCTGTGGCTGTGGCTCTCCAGAGAATGTGAGGCTGAAACTGAAGCCTGTTGGACTGTAGAGGAGCTCACCTTCATCACCTGGAGCCGGTGGTGGCCGCCCTGAAGGTGACAGAGACCATCAATGTGGATCAACTCTATGAGCAGTTTTGTGAGATGAGGAAATGCAGAAGACAAGACAGGGTACAGCAAAAACAACCAGCGAGAAGCTGACGGCAACTTTTCAAAACAGTCAAAGTCAACCTGATCAGCGTGTTCAAGATGGTCTCATCTGTCCTCAGTGTGTCTCCAATGGCCAATAAATGATCCGATTCCAGAAACAACTGTGAACTCAGTACCCATGGAAAAAGTAAACATGAGGAGTCAAGACGTCTGCTGCTTCTTTTGCATTTCTAGTCTGTCTCTTAACTGCTATGAATGTCCAAATTGAAATGTATTTTTTGGTTTATTCACATGTGAAGTTGCATGTGTGTGAGGATGTTGTTTGAATGTTGAAATGAAGACATAAGCTTGAATATTTGAAAGAGTCTCACCAGTAGACTGTACCAATGCTGCATATTTCCATAAAAAAACCTGATTTTCCCTTCTTAATATTGAGCTTTTTTTTTTTTTTTGCGTGTTAAAATTTTTAAAAATGTGAAACAAAGTCTCTCATTTGGCTAAGAGAAGGTTGGCAACTACACTCACAAGCTGTTGAATTAAAACACCTCTGAGAGCCGAACCGCCTGGGAGCGAGGCGGCGTCTGCAGTCCTGCAGCGGCAGAACAGTCGGCGTTCCAACTGGAGAACGGAGAGGAGCATGATGGATGTGTGCAGCGCTAACAGCCCCGCTGCAGGCCGAGTGCAGGAGCTCAGGTATAGATCGAGGGAAAAATGTTCGGCTGCATTGTTCTTTGTTGCTCTTTACGGCGGGAGATGGAGCACCGTGAGCCAGGCGGAGCAGAGCGATCGTACATCCTCTTCTGTCCAGACACCCACCGAACAATTCCTCGATTTTTCTTTTTGTTTCATGAAGATTTTGAGGCAGTTTTATGGTTTTGCACAAGAGGAATTTATTTTTACCTACTGAAGCAAGCTGAGGTGTTATTTCTTTTATTTCATAGTAAATTCTTCACTACTTGTCTTTGAGTATCTTTGCAGCATCTCCAAGAGGCTGTAGTGCGTCCGCTTTAGGTTTTCAGATTTTCACACTACTGCTGATGCTGAAGCTTCTGTGTTTTAATGACGAGGCCGCTCCGCCCTGAGCTGCACATCAGCATTCAAGAAACCAACCTGGAGCTCCCAACTGGGGATGTACAAGTTGTTAATGTACAAAGAAACAAAGACGAACCCGATTCATGCAGGTTGGTTACATTGAAAGTCCTTCACAGACTCAAGAGGCGATACTGATCCAACAAAACAGGGAAGGACAAAGAAACACAAAAAATACAAGACGAGAATTAAAGCTATAGTGTGTAACTTTTAAATGTCTATGAATGTCCGTTTTAGCCAGGCCACTGCTAGTGGAGATGACAAAATGCAGATTAAGCCGATCGGCTCCTCCTAACATCTCGCAGGATTTTTCAATATATATAATTATTGCTTTGCGTGTCGACCGGCGACATTCCCGCGCTGGCGCGCAGGAAATTACACATTTTACGTCACAACAAGAATGGAGGGGGAGGACGGGAGGGTCTCATAGCAGCAGGCAGAGCTCAGGCAGACCGAGGAAGTGACATGGCGGATAATACAAAGAAACCGCCGAGAAAGAGTCCTGAAGTGGATCCTACCACCAAAAAAAAAAACAGCCTGGACGGTCGGCAGAAGGATTGCTGGCGAAGAAGGAAAGTGACCGACGGAGAAGGCAGACGGGGATTTGTATTGGCCTGGCTTTTCCTCGGTGGAGAGCGTTGAAAGAATAAATTAAACTGAGGGCAGACACAGATGTCACCTTGCTGCTGTTGGATAAGTAAGTGACTTGGTTTGTAATTATATAAGTACTTTATTATTTTTTGTAAATGGTGCTATGAACGTTATGTTTTAATGTTAGCAGCCTGCTAACAGAATGTCACACGGTAATAATCACACATTAGCAAATGCGGTTGGGGGAGAGGGGGAGGGGGGACACCGGGGACACCTGGGCGTACTTCATGTGGAAGCGCTGACTTTATTGTTGTAAGAACGCAGGATTCCACTAGAGGGTGACCGAAGTTACACACTATAGTTTTAATTAAACACTCAGAGTTAAAGCGACGTGTGACTGAATTTAAAATACCTTTATTGGTTCAAAGAAATAAGATGATGAAACGACTGAAACTGATGCTGAAACTGATGCTAAAAACTAAAACCTAAATGAAACAGAAAGGAGTTGAGTCCAGACGAATAAAAGTAATCAGAAGAGCAAGTCATCACAACAGCTGTATAAACACTGTGTATATCCTGTTCAAAGACAGAAGAAATTGAAGATTTGAAGAAGCTTTTCTACAAACAGCCACTTGAAGCGTGTTTACACCATCAGCTGGAAACTGCACTGTTTTCCTGTCTGCACCTTGAACTCAGAGCAACAGGTTTGATAACTGTTTTATTTGTTGCGTTGCGTCGTCCTGACGGTGTCGTCGCCTCATTTCTATAAAGTACAATCCTGTCAGCTTGATGCAAATGTGGCTCAGGGAGCGAAGGTGCGACGCATCGCTAAACCAGCTTTAACTGGCTGCAGTGAAACCAAAACAAGGACAGTTTGCTACATGTGCTACATGCTAATGCTAAAGGCTTTCGGGGCTCACCCACTAGTGTAGCTACATGTTAAACATGATTAAAGTACGGTTGATAAACTCATTATCGGCCAGAGTAACAGCAGGCAGACACTGCGCTGTCCTGCTCTGTGCTAAAGCGCTGCGGTTAAAGGAACGTCTGTTTTTAACTCGACGCCACCTTGTGGACTGCATTTCAGCGTTTCATGTCGATGGTTAATTCTTTAGTGTTTATCGGCAGATGATGATCGCCCTGATGATCGCCTATTAAAACTTCAGTGTGTCTCAGAAAACGAAATGAACGAAATGAACATTTCAAGCAATAAGTTTAAGATATGAGCTCTCCATGTCTTTATTACTTGACATATATATTGTTCATGATCGCAATGTTTTGTTTCTTTTTTGTGTGACTTTTGCCTTCTCTGACCTCCGCCCCAGCTCTTGGATTAAATACAATCAAACCGTCCCATTCTCCTCGGACAGAACACTTTCATCCACTGTAAAGCCAGCCTGAAGGCGGAGACGGAACCACTGAGTGACGGGGAAACAAAACCTCAACCCTATCAAACAGCGGAATCACAGTGTTTAACCCCTGAACTCCTTCAGTCAGCGTGGCTTGGCCCCAGTCATCACAATCTAGACTAAACACAACAATCTGTGAATGAACTGAATCCACGAGGATCCATCCAGCCACAGGGAGGTCAGAGGTTGGATGTACTGTCAGTTCACTCTTAACCCGTCAGGATTTTCTTTGTGGTTCATTTCCCAAATGAAACTTTAAAACAGAAAACATGAGACAGATTCGGTGAGACTCCCGGACCAGCTGGCTTTAAAGGCTACCTTCACCCTCCTGAATCTGCTGCCGGGCGTCTGCGCTCTGAATCTGAAAGAGGGTTTGCTCCGTTTGGAAATAAGCCGGGGGAAGATCCCTTATCGGGGCCAGCAGATGAAGCATTTTGAGAACAGCACCAAATAATCACATGCCAAGGTGAATTTGCGCAGCTGTCTGAACACTGGACTGCGTGGCCTGAAATCCCTCTGGGACACCGGCCAAGCCAATCGGCATTTATGGAGAGCGGAGGACACTGGGAGCGGGACTGTCACGGTGAATACCCAAGCAGGTTGAGTCCGACGCCAGCCCCATGGGAATGAGGAGAGGCTGGGGACGGGGCCGGTATCCGTCTTCCTCACCCAATTATCAAGGCCGAGGAGCGCAGAGAGGCCAGGCGAAAATAGCGGCTCCTCGCTTGTTCTTCCAGACCGGCTCGGCCTCAGATCACCGCCCAGCAGCAGCCAGCTGATTACGTGTCTCTGCATGCCGGCTTCAAACGGACGGACAGAAGGGATGGACAAAAAGAAAGTTTGTGAGAGTCGGAGAACGTTTGAATTTAAAATGAGAGCACTGCAGGCCAAATTAGAGAAGTCAAAAAAACAGGCGTCACTCCGGGCAAGAAGACAAGCGGCTCTTTGAGAGCGGCAGGAAACGAGAGCAGAATGGAACAAGGGAGACCTCTCTCCCGAGCAGGGGCGCTGCGAGCCGGGAGTCTGAAGGGAGGACGGAGTCGTCCTTCAACAGGTTCCACTGGTTCAAACCAGGCCTGCTTCCACTGTTTGTTCTGACCGGGAGGAACTTTGTTGAGAGACGCTGCTGTTAAAAACAACGGATCTGTTTCTGGATTCCTGGACATTTGTCTGCATCCTTCACCCTGTCCAGCAGACCTTCAGAAGGACTCGGTTTGAAAAGTGTTTTTATCCTGTTGAACTGGGATCAGAGTGAATCTGCTCAGACACACAAAACCTTAACGAACCCTGACATTCATTGTTGGTCCACTTTTCTCAATTATTCCTGAGTTTTTCTTCTAAAATCGATATAAACACACATCTTTATATTATATATATGTGTGTGTATATATATATATATATATATATATATATATATATATATATATATATATATATATATATATATATATATATATATATATATCATATTTTCACAATTATTTTCAGGCAAATTGAGACTGAAATCTTTTTTTCAGTTAAATGTGAAACTGTTATCAGATCTTCTTTCAATACTGTATCAAATCAAACTTCCTTTTTATTTTTTTTATCTTAACTCTTTGTTTTTAAATAAATCTCACATGAAATATTAGCATTTCAGCTTCCAATAAATGCAAACATGCTGACAGAACTTTGGAACTTTAAAGATGCCTGATGCCTGATTCTACCAGTCTGAATGGAACCGTCCCATCTGGTGATCTGTCTTCTGTTTCATGGACGGCTTTAGAGCCAGGCCACTGGAGGCGAGTGAAGGTGGAGGACTCAGACGTCTGGGGTCCATCCATCCAGGAGTGCAGGGAAACATGAAGCACCAATTACAGACAGGCGTGTTAGAAAATAGAAATAAATGCACAATAATCAGAAGTATTATCACAGCAGCGCAGAACACTTTTTCCATTCTGTTTTTTCACAAACTCTAACATACCTGGAGGTCCGTGGTCTTGCTAAAAGCTCCATGGACAGAGCCATATGGCGAGCTGGACCGCCACCTCCCAGTTTAATATCATAAAACATCAGAACTTCTGAAATGTCGGCCTTATCAATGAACAACAATAAGTCCAAAATGAGGCTGGCAGAACCCTTGGCTGATTGAAAGCAGCAGCTGTGGGCTGAGTCTCCAGCTAATCGGACTGCAGCTGTTCCTCTTTCATTCAGGCTGGAGTTTCCCCTCTGCCCTCGGCCTAATGAATTATGTTCGATAAAGAACAACTATTGTCCGCTTGGCCAATTTCTGAGATGAATGTTTACCAACTTAAGTTGTTCAGTGCGGCTGCCGCACCCCGAGTGCAGAGAGGCAATTAGCTCCCTGATTAAAAGACAATCAGCATTAATAAGCTGCCAAACAGGGCCGGGAGCAGCGGAGCCGCCAACGCCTCAGAGAGCCCGGGGGAGGGGGGGCGGAGGAGGACTCCGTCCTCATCAAGTTCAGGTATCGTCCAGGCCACCTGACTTCTCAGTCTTTGAAAGGAGGAAAATACTGCAGCTGAAGAATCCTCCTCTGCCTGAAGATCAAACAACCGAGCAAACACAACAGAAGCAAACGACTTTACAGACGTATCGTCGCAATAATGAATAAAATTCACCGATTCTTAATTCTGTTGAGTGATGCCATCTAACATATGGCAGCAGCAGCTGCAGGACGCTGCTGGTGGCGGGATCGCAGGGGATTATGGGATGTGATTTTCCAGGACATTCTCATGAAGTTAATTGTAATTACATCTGTTGGCTTTGCGTTTCTGTGACTGATCGATCAGCCTGCTGGGCTGTTGCGTTGTGTTGTGCTGTGTTGTGTTGTGTTGTGTTGTGTTGCGTTAGGAGTGTATGACACCATCGGTGTGTTGGGATTCATGGAAGGTCATTAATGTTTCACAGTGAATGAAATGAATGAAAGGTGCACAGCAAATTTTCCAGTGTTGGATTAACTCTGAAAGTGTTATAGAGTGGTCTCATATATACACTGTTGTAGTGTTAAAATCTCAATGCTGACCAGTGTTAATTTTCTAATGCTGACACTCTGTAGAGTTATATTAATATTCCTCTCTGTTGACCAGTGTTCCTATTTAACTCTATACAGTGTGAATTCTTAGAATGAACATTTTAAAGTGTATATTTTAACACTTACATTTAACACTACAACAGTGTATATATGAGACCACTCTTAACACTTTCAGAGTTAATTCAACACTGGAGAATTTGCTGTGTGGGTCTCCTCTGTTTCCTTCAGGTTTTACTGTTAAAATTTGATGATTGTTAATAATTGAATTATTAATCGAAATTTCACATTAAAAGTTTAACCTAGTTTATGAGACTGATTACAATGAATTGGCCATCTTGTCCTACTTGTGTAGGCGGTGCCCTGAAATTATCTGATGGAAATCAGGCCCCACGTTCTTTCATAAAGAAAGCCGCCCCCCCCCCCTCTCAGCCTGGTCTGCAGGGTTCTGCCTTTTAAAACAGTTTTCCCTTTGGGCTCATGGCTTCCTTTGTGGCTTATGTTTGCTCATGTGGATCTGTTGGGTTTTCTCTGTAAAAGCGGACAAATGGTTGTTGTAATTGGCGCTGTATAAATAATGCTGAATTGAACTGAATGACAATCATTAACTGTTACTGGCAGCCAAATTTACGAAATGGAAATCCCAACTAGTGAGAGGGACGTTATGGCCGATAACGCCGCCCTGATACGTTTCTGTCGGCGTCAATAAAGTCCACGTTGTGCTCTGACAGAACCGCTCCGTCCACAGCGCGCCGCTCTGCGCTCCGACAGGCCGTCCATCACGGTGGCTTCGCCGCCACAGCATGAAGAATCAGACGAGGGTCACCTGATGAAGTACGTGCAGCTGACGGCTAAAAACTGAGACGCAGACGTCAGGTCCGATCCGAGCATGACGGCTGGCCGTGTCAAGGAAGCGTGTGTGGAAACACTGTGCTGCGGTGAGTAATTACCTGGAGCTGGACTCTTTCACCAGATTAGAGACGGCCATGGACTCAAACAGCGAGGCCCGTTTATTTAGTCTCCACACTCCCCAGAAAATTCCCTCTGCAAGTTTTTCATGGAAGCAAATAGGTCAAAGATAAATCACAGCGTCCTGAAACAAAAAGTGCTTAAAGAGGCACAAAACCGACCCCGAGGTTTTTCTCCCATCATGTCCAGATATTCTGAGTCTGGAATGGAGCCGGTCTCTCAGCGCTCAGGGACCAGAGGTCATTTTGTTTGGCTTCAGGGCAGAGTCAGTGTTTCCAGACAGGTCGTCTCTGCCGAGGCTGCAGGTCAGAAACCCGTTCTGAGAGTCAGACCTGGACTCACTTCCCTCCGAGTCCACTCCAGTCCCTCCGAGACGCTTCTGACCCGATCCCAGAGAGGTCAGAGGTCATCTCACCAACCTGGAGAACGACGCCACATGTTTCACCTTCACGTCTCTCTCCTGACATTTCTAGTCTTTTGTTATTTGAGGGTTTGTTAAAAATAATAATTAACAGAAAAATTCCTCATCGTCCATCAAAACCCAGCCGCTGTATTTCTTCCTCTGTATTTCCTGCGTAGCTCCAAGCTGAAAATATTTGGACTTTTCATGAAAGGCAGCACTTTTCTTGTTGCAGCGCTGCTGTGATCGACGTAAACGCCCACAATGCACTGCTCCTGTCACAGAATGGAACCACTTTGCCTTCGGACCCCAGACGTGCTGCTTCAGCAGTCCCCCATGACCTTTCAGGCTACACGCTGAGGGATGAGAGTATGATTTGTTATTTTATCATAAAAGCTTCCAGTCTGACTGTTTGGTTAAAAAATGAACCCACTGTGGACGATTTTTCCCAATTTCACTTGAACCTTTTTGAATCCCTTTTGAAGAGAGAGTGAAGAATCATTTGGAGCAGTACTGCTGTGTGTAACTACATTAAAAATAAGTTCAATGTTTATTCACGTTTCTTATTGTGAAAGCTTCCTGGAGCTGCTGGAGAGGGACTGAAGAGCCAAGATGTCCAGAATTTAAAAGTTTAATGATCTTGAGTGTGTTAAGTCAGTTTAGTCACACACACGACCTTCTTATCCGAACGTTTTCGGCTTCAGTTTGAAGAGTATTATGTCATGTGAGTGAGGAGGGGTCAACTAGCAAGCAAGACAAGCAATTTATCAGCCTCTAATGTGTTTATTCAGCTGCTGCAGGTAATATTATGTCCGGTCCCAGTCGCTCTAACACTCACAAAACATCAATATCCTGCAGGGCAGCGTGCCAGCAGCAGGTCTGGAGGCAGCCGCCAACCACTGCATGCAGAGCAGGGTTCCGCTCAGGCAGACGGGAACGAGAACTCTGAGAGCGGAGTCACGCCGAGGCTGGACTCTGGCCGCGGGGGAGCTCGTCGCCTGAGGTCTGAGAAGGAGAACGGCCTCAGCCACCTGACGGATCACGCTCTGGGGCTCGTTGTCTGTCAGGAGGAGAGTGATGGGAAGGGTTCTGCAGGGCCCGGTGTTCGCTCACAGCCTTCATATTCGTGGTAATCTGGCCGACTGGATTAGCTTCCATCCCAGCCGTGTTCCTTAAATCCCTTTTTTATTAACTAGACCATGATCTAATTTAGCAGAACCCTGTCAGCTGATGGCTATCACAGCTAGCGCTACATGTAATCACCATGTGTGTGCGTGTGTGTGTGTGTGTGTCAGTACTTCATTACATTAAAGACCATGTGTGAGCCCCGTGAGCCGTCCTGCTGTGAGCAGCTTTAGAATGAGTGGATTCAAACCGGGGTTCCAGCGAGCCGCAGGAACACGACGTGCTTGTTCAGCAGCTCATTATGTCCAGACAGCGTTGTCCGTCGTGCCGATCGCGTCGGTGTGTGTTTCTGTGAACAACGTGAAGAACGAGGACGAGCGGCCCATCTGCTGGACTCTTCATCATCTGACGCCCGGCGGCGCTTCACACTCCGTCACCTTCATCGCTGCATGTTGATTTAATGCTGAAAAAGAAGATGTAGCCCACTGATCAACCTGCATGTTTCAGACATGAAACGTGAAGCTGGAAGATCATCAATGAATAAAATAGTTATGAAATAACAGGGTGGAAAAATAAAGTGTCGAAAGGTAATTATTGAAATAGGTGGACATGCCCACTCAGGGCTGTCAGAGTTCATCACATTAACTAATGCAGAGCTGTCAAAAGATTAATTTTTCCAATTGCAATTAACTGCAGAATAAGGGTTAGGGCTTCTTTTAATTTGAAAACTGACATAGACAATGTTCTACATGGCACTTTATTTTGAAAGATCGTCCCAGAAGGTCAAAAAGGAAATTCTTTATGAGTTCATTTGACTCCTCATAAAGACACTCTGGTAAGAAATGCTTCACTTTATGGGCTTAGACCTGTGATTAACCGTATGCAAATGTCAGTATGTTTAAAATGAGACTTTCGAACGGCTGTTCTGGCTGAAGTCGTGAACACGTCATACTGTCTGGTGTTTATGAGGAATTTAACGTATTTTTTTCTCAAACTTATTTTTTTTCCAGCATTTCCCGCTGTAGCAATCAAACAATCAGCAGATCTAAGTTATTAGATGTGAAAACATAACAGTCAGTTATCAGATCTGAGCAGAGAGAAGTTTAATTTTCCTTGTTTGAACAACAGAAGTATGAAAATTAAAAATATGAACTTTTTCTGTACATTCCAGGTCACTTCAGAGGAGGACATATATATTTAAATAAATGCAAATCAAGATGTTAATTTAGACAGAATAAAGTTTTCTATTCTCATGTGTGGCTGCATTTTGGGGAAAATGTGATTATTCCAGCTGCAGTCTTTCATTTTTCCCACAGTCAGTCGTTCACCTTGTTAAATCAACTCGTGATTCAAACTCCTGATTTCTCGTCACCAGATGAGCTCAGACCGTCATTTCTACTTTCTCCAATGAAATGATGGCGGCAGCTGTGCTGACCGCGTCCCCGTTCCAGCCCGGCCCTCTGCAATCCTCTTACCCTGCCTTTTTGAATTCAGACGGCGCCGGTCTGTTGGTGTGCAGTCAGGGACTTTGGCCCGGAGGTGCGAGGAGCTGCTAATGCATCGCTCATTAGATATTCTCTCTTATGGCGGTGGTGCAGCCAGCTTATCTCCAGGACGCTCTACGGGGAGCTGACACATGCTAATGACTCTGCTTTCATTTGTGTAACAGATAACAGCTATTTGTTTCTGCTCTGCGCTGTGCGGCTGTACCCAGAGCTGCTTCTCAGGCCGGTTGCAGTTTGACTGTAGCGCCGCTCCACTGCTCCTTGTGCGTTTTCTGCTGCAGAGGTCAGGCGGTGATCAGACCTTTCAAAGTGGTCTGCAGGAACATGAAAGCAGGAAGAGGCGAGCGCTCCAGGCAGAGCGGGGCGGTAGAGGCACTCAGGCCGGGATGTTCCGCTCGGTGTGAGTCCGGGGTGAAGCGCAGAGCGAGTGTGTTTACATGTTAGAGACGACTACGGTTGACATCTTTCTTCTTTAGCGTCTGCACTGGTTAACAGTGTAACACACACACCTGGGAAAGCTCCAGTGGACTCATCAGTGGACTCATTCAATTCAAAACGTCTCCAAGCCTTGTTAGCAGACAGGGAGACGTGTGGAGCAGAGAACACGCCACCAGCTCGCCATCACTGTGCTTCTTAACACACTGTTTTATTCAGCTGTAGTTTACTGTTGTTTTTATAGAAGCTACTGGAAATAAATGATACTGTAAATGTTAAAGTTGAATTTGGGACTAAAGCTGGAAAAGAGCCGCGGCTGTCAGGTCTTCATGCAGCACTTCAGATTGGCTCCCATCTAATTTCAGTCAATTAAAGCTAAAAACATTGTTCGTTATGTCCAAAGAGAAGCGTGTAAAGTATCAGCGTTGAATCCCTACAACATGAACACATTTGGAACTTGGACATTCTCAGTCACTGACCTCCTCTCTTTGGATCATTATTATGATCTCTGGTTTCAGGTGAAGAAAAGAAAAATAATTCCTCTTCCAAATGACGACAGCGTTAACAGGAAGCTCAGCGCTATACTGTAACTGATGCTGCATAACTTGACTTCTAATAAATAATTGGACATTATGTGCACTGTTTGTCTTTTGAATATTTAATTTAATTTGATTTTTTTATCAGTTCTGTCATCGTCCCCTCCGGTGGGACAGGTGGTGTCCTCCACCTCCTGCCTCTGCAGAACAGGAAGATGCAACATCAGCATCCAGCCAGGGAGAGATGAAAATGTCTGATTTAAAAGAACAAAAAAAAGTCAGTAACATACAGCATGTCTTCGGAGGATTTTTATGACAATACAGTCACTCAGCCTCCACCTCCAGTGGGACCATGTCCACCCGACCTTCTGCCCCTCATGAGCAGGAAACAGCAACACGGCCTGAAGCAGCGTCCTTCCAGAGAGCTGATGTGAATATCTGAGTTCAGTTCTTTTAACAATATGTCGTTTTTGGTTCTATCACTTCTTTTTTGGAAAACAGGACAACACACCTACCGAAGGGGGATTTAGAAACTGGAAAAAAAAAAAAAAAAAAACCTGACAGTGACATGAATCTACCAAAGCACACTTTACCAATATGAACTCCAGACAAGGCTCCAGACGACGACCCCCGTCCCTCAGGTCAACCAGGACGTGACGGACCTCGAGACGCAGCACTGGAGAGACGGCACACCAAGAATGGCTGCCATAAAATGAGACATATCTGAACTGAAGCAGGCTCACAGAGGGCCTGCTGGTGTCCTGCATGGCCCACTTAACTTCCCCCCACTGTGCTCTATGATCTGGTTCAATATCTTGTATCGGATCAACCGTGTCTTCCAGATCCTGCAGAGCGCCAGAGTTTCTCTGGAAACACTCGAAAAAGAAACAAGTACAAACACTACCTGGAAACTTCCAGGGAACGAGGACTTGCTGGCTGTCAAACTGATGCTAGAGGAATATCAGAAAACATTATGTTGACAGCATCCGGCAGTTCCTGTGAAGGCCTCATTCCCCTCCAGAGGAGCTCTGTAGAGAGGCTTTCTGCCTCCAGAGGACACAGGCCTCACCTGCTTCACCGGATCATTCTGGAAACTGAGGATGTCTACAGTGTATATGATCATGAATGTTCCTCCCCTCGGGAAATGCTTGATTACATTGACCAGGAAGGAAAAGCTTCTGGATCTCTGTGGAACCCTGAGCGTTGCTCTTCGTCTGCTTTTAACTCTTCAGTCACTGAACCTCCGGAGAGAGACGTTTCTCAGCCTTAAAACTTATCAAAACCTGCCTCAGCTTCAAGACGTCCCAGGAGACACTGGGTCCAGCAGAGCACAGCGTGTGAAGGTCTTTGGATCTGGACCACATGGTTCCATCATTTACACCCTCAAAGGCAGGTAAAGCAGCTTCAGTGCTCAGATAGCATGATGAGTGTTGGTTCAGTCTGCTCAGACAGCTTCTCCATTCTGACTCTTGTGAGTTGCCTCCTTTGTAGCTTTGCCTCTAAAATCACAAAGTGGACCAGGATGAATCCTCATTGGACATTTGAGGACCGCTGATACACATTTGAGCTATTTTAGCTCTCTGATTTAGATAAATCCCAGCGTGGGTCCGTTAACCCCCACTGAGCTGACTCAAACATGAGATCAAACGACGGGATTTGGAGCAATGGAACGGCGCAGTAGCAAAGTCCCCTCCTGGAACGGCGCTAACGCTAACGCTAACGCTAACGCTAACGCTAACTAACAAGAGGAATCTGTATTCAGGTCAAGTCTCAGTAACTTTTCCTTTCCGTGGAGAGCTTAAGTCTCAGTGCGGCGATCTTTTAATCCACCTTCATATCCATCTGCTGTGTCTGCTCACAGTGAGTCTGGTTCCCACAGGACCAGAGGCCTGGTCTGGACGGATCCGGACCAGGCCTCTGTTCTCACACCTCAAACCACTCCTCACACTGTTTCAAACGTTTTCTGAAAAATGTAGGTATGTAAAGAAAGAGCTATCAGTGCATCTCTAGTTTCTCCACTTCTACCATTTCTGGACTGTGATCATTTTTGCTCTCATTTGAAAAATAAAACCAAAAACATCTCATTTTGGATTTATTACTCTTTTAAATCAATTAAAAGGTAAAACTCTATTAAATCAGAGAAAAACATGAAGATTTCAGTTCCTCTGTAATATATTCAAATCAAATAGTTTGTAATAAGATGTGAAATGAATACAACTTTTCATGAAGTCCTTTTTCCACTGAATTATTTCTAATAGTTGTTCTGTTCCATTCAGCCTGCCCGGCCTTCATCCTGCAGACGCCTTCTTTGAAATAAGATATTTATAAACTCATCTTCCTGATTATTTGCTCTCCGCTGCAGTAATTACCCCGAGATAAAGCCTCGGAACTGTTTGTCAGCGATTCTACCTGTGAGTTAGTTTCCTCTGTTTTCAAGGTAATATGGCAGAACTGGGCCTCCTGCTGATCCTGCTCCGCTCAGTCCTCAGACTGTCCATCGTCTGGACCGGCAGCTCGCAGGTCAGACTTCTCACTGCTGTGGTCTCCTCGCAGTGGGGGGGGGGGGGGGGGGGGGGGGGGGGGGGGGGGGGGGGGGGGGGGGGGGGGGGGGGGGGTGGGGGGGGGGGGCAGTGGTGGCTCCGCCCATTTAGTTTGACCTTGTCGGCTTCCCTCCATTAATCTTCCTTGCAGGTCAGAAGGGGGAGGAATAATCCCACCAAAGACACTGGCTGAGGATTATATAAAGCCCCGGCTTCAGCATTTTATTTTAATCCATGTCCACACATAAAGAATTGATAAAGTCTCTGTGTCACGGTGATTACCACCTTTAATCAGCATGATGTGGACACACACACACACACACACACACAAAGTAAATGAGTCATTTATTTTATCTAAGATGACTCCATCAGTCATGTTGTGTTTTCATTACTTTTTCTATTTGTGTAATTCAACAGGCATTGACTGTGACAGGATGTTGAGGGGTGGGGGGGGTGGGGGGGTGGGGGCTTCCACATGTCGCTCAGTGTTCCTTATGTCTCCACCGTCCTGTGTCTGTTGTCCTTCCTGGTGTTGTCAGTCTTGCCTCTGGATTCGCGCCGTCGTTCCCTCCACCTGGTTTCTGGACTCTGCTGCTGCTGTGTTCCTGTGGAAGCTTCTTCCCTGGACACTCTGATACACTCTGCCACCCTCAGCCACCAGTGTGAGTCTGGCAGTGTGTTTACATGGGACTTCTTATTCCTGTTTAATTCCTAATGAAGCCTAATGCCACTATAAAATGCCTGAAAACTTTATTCTGCTTTCAGTTTAGATCTGAATAAACCAGATGGTTTATTCTACTTCTGGGGCAAAATTATATGGAAATCATGCGACTTTTGTTCGTCCATCACCGTAACACAACATTCCAAGATATGATTTATTAAAACAGGAGCTTGAGAAGAATTGGATATAATGAGAAGAGCAGTTGGACGGGAGCAGAACAATGAGGACATTTTTAAAGCTGTGGCGTCAAAGTTCATCCAGACAGAAAGAGAGAGAATCGCCTCCAAAACGCTTTATTTACTTCCTGTAGACGTCAGAACATCACGACTGTCCACTGTTCAGTCAGAACGCTTCACAGTCCCCTGCGTTAAAGAGGATTTAATCCTTCATTTTTCCCACGTAAACACCGAGCTCAGGAATAGAATGCTGAATTGCTGAAAGTTCCTTAAAGTCTGACTGCTGGAAGCACACAGAAATGTTTGGCTTGTTATGTTCTCCGGTCTCCAGCAGGCTGCCACTGTGTCTTTAAACCCATATTCTGCTATAGAAATCCTAAATAATCACAATCCTGGAAGTAAACATATCAGTGACTCGTGCATTTTAAATTCCTCCAGAGAGACACTGACATCAAACAGTAGAATTATGATTCGGTATGTGATGAAACGCTCCGGCTGCTGAGCCACCAGGCTCCCATCATCTTCATGCATGACATTAGTCGCCTGATTAAACCACCAGAGCTTCAGTTAACGTTCACATTTTCCAGAATCAACATGTGGTTCCTTCAAGTCGCTGTGCTCTGCTTCACTTTCAGTCGTGGAGCTCAAACCTCAAGGAACACTGTCCCGGGTTTACATTCTGCTCGCTGGTAGAATAATGATGATAAATGATGACGATCACACGCAGCATGATTAAATTGTTGTATTGAACAGTGAGACCCGAGCTGCTGCTGCTGCTGCTGCTGCTGCTGGGAGGTTTTACCCCCGTCGCCCACAAAAACACATCCTTCTTACTTTCGGTTACATTCAACTTGATTATATTCTGTGAAAAATAGTTTCTTAGAAACACGTTTCACACACAGAAACCCTTTGCAGACATTCAGCATGTCCAGTGCTGGCAGGAAGCCATGTTCAGGAGAGGTTTCATTCAGTTGTGCAGCAGGACTGCTTTATAAAGCATGGAGCTTCAGAGGAACATCTCCAACATGGAGACATTTTATAATCAATGATGAAATATGACAGGGCTGAGGCAGAAACACAGTTCAAGAGTTTCAGAGGTTGACTTGACTTACAGGACAAAGCGTTTGTGGGTTTCCTCAGTGGAAAGGTCCGGTCTGTGAAGGGTTTCCAGGACCTGACGTCTGGGTTGCTCAGGGCTCCTTTAGCAGCTGATATCAAGCAGCGGGCCGTGATGTTCTGTCTGATCAGGGTGTGATCAGGAGCGTGCTCGCTGTGCAGTGGAGCCCGGTGGGAAGAGCACACATTAAACACAGCGTATAGCTGGAACTCTGTAGGGGAAGACTGTTATGATAATGGATCCGATCCCCGATGTGGTCCTAATGGTCCTGCAGGACGGCAGAGGCAGAAATGTGCAGCCACGTGATTTGTTGTGCTTTTCATCACATTTTTGGTTCAATTATCACGGCGGTGAAAAAACATACATGCCATCTGCAGCAAAACAAATCATGACCCCTCAATCATTTCATAAACCCACAGTAATAACTCTGACGGAACGCAGACGCGACACTGCAGAGGGAAACAACACATAATCACTTCTGGTACAAACACATGAGAAAGATGCCACGTGGTTAATGGGCCATTATGCAGCATGAAGAGGAGACGAGAGAGAGTGACTCTGCCCCCCCCCCCCCCCCCCCCCCCCCCCCCCCATCAGTTCACTGACAGAGGAAGAGGCCAGTGGAGACGTTCCTGGTAACCGCTGTACGTTCTCTGCTAGCTGGACAGAAGTTTGATCAAGACGAGTCAGCTTGTCTAAAAACTGAAAAACGCTCAGAAAACTGTCAAGATTAGGCTTTTGAAATATTGACCCCACAAGCCAAACATAAATGTTTCAGAAGTGAGACTGCTGTGCTGAAAAAGAGACAAAACACCAGAGTTCAGTGAGTCTTAAAGCCATTATTCCACGATGTTTAAACATCCTGCGCAGGTTCAACTGATCTCAAGGTCCTGCAACGCTGGAATCAGCTTCACTAGCTGCTGAGGGGCAGAGCGATGAAGACAGGCCCGATCACAGCCTGCTAACACACAGTATGCAATAAATATGGGAGCAGAGAGGGAAATGTCCTCTGCAGGCTCAGATCACCACAGTCCTGTTCACCTCAGTCACTCTGATGACTTCTTATGTGTTCAGATTTGAAAAGAAATTGATCTGTCTGGTTCTGATGTTTCCTCCACGTGGACGAAAAGCCTCCCTGACCTCCTCCACCGTATGTTTTGTGTCAAACAATCCCATTTCAACTCTAAACCAGTCAGAGTACATGAAAACTAGAAGAGGCTCACACTGTGCAGAAGCTAGGGATTTCATTATCTACTGAACATATCATGAAAGATTAAAGTAATCTGAGAGAGTCTGCACACCGGGGACGGGGCTGAAAACAAATATTGGACGGCTGTGCCCTCGGGGGGCGCTGCGTCAGCGAGCCGACTCTGCCGAGGAAATCACAGCAGAGACTCCTGAAACTACGGCGGCCGCTGCAGAGCGCCGGAGCTCTGCCCTCTGCTCTGGGCTCTGGGCGGAGGGGGCGGAGTCTTCAGGCCAAACAGGAAGCATCCGGCTTCATCAGCAGCTGGGTGAGGAGGAGCATCAGTGTGCAGCACCGTCAGGACTCCACTGACGCGTCACTGTATTGGTGAGGCGGGCGGCTGGGTTGATGGGTCTGTCGTCAAAGCTCCAGGTTTCAGTGAAGGCAGGCGTTTCTCTGTGCAGCATGTTATCCCTGTGTGTTCTCAGGCTTCCTCCCACTGGTGAAAATCCCTTGCTTGTAGGTGTGACTGTCTTGTACAATCAGGAGTACTTCAACCACCTCTTGTATGCTTGCAGACAGAAGTGAGTTTGAGATCAGAGAGTACCTGCTGGTCAGATGGGAATCCACACCGAATGTTCCCCATGGGCTCCGTTCTGTCAGTTCAGTCTTGGAAAACATGATTCATCCTCTCTGAAGTGATCCTCGCTGCTCAGGGAAAGAGTCTCTCTCTCCCGTCTTCCAGTCTCGCACTGGTTTGTTGTACTTGCGGCGCGCTGAAGAGTAATTGTCGGTCTCAAAGCCTCTTCAATCAGCTGATGTGACGGTTCGAGAACGCGTCCGGCACATATGATCACATCTCACTCCAAAGACGCGGAGGCGACGTACAGACGGCTGCGCTCGCTGCTTTGTTAGGCTGCAGGAAAACAGCAGAGCTGAAACTTTCCCACTTGAAGCCATTTCCCACATCACTGCATGCCTGAATATCGCTTTATTGCAGTTGACACCCTGAAAGGAACTTGTGAAATGACAGCTGAAAGACTCCACTCTTCCCCGGCGAGCATTATGCCGGTGTGGAATCAGGGTAAGAGTTGTAATCATCCTCTGATTGTGACGACTCAAATCTGAGACAGAAATCCCAAAAGATTTTCTACCCTGAGTTCTCACATGTGAGAGTGAAAACTCATCGAAATGGCAGCCGTGTGGTGGGAAGTTTGGATTGGTACGATCAGAGGGAGGCGCTGTGGTTCACCCAGCAACAAGGGGTGTGGCAATCACATCTTCACTGGATGGATGAGCTGACCAGTTTGATAGAAATTATCCATCCATCCATCCATCCATCCATCCATCCATCCATCCATCATCATGCAGATGTTTTAAGTAATAGTTCATCCCACTTTCACTATATTTATATTGACAGGTAAAAAGAGTTTGATGTGGAAGTCTCAAAGGTTGAGACATGACAAGGTAAATAATAAACATGACACTAACAGGACATGTGGTGATCTGTTATGCTTTGAATAGAGTTGATATATATGTTCAAAAAGGAGGACTAGATTCTGATGGGATGCGTGGTTCAGGATTTGACAGTCATCTCACTCCCGCCTGTCGATTCCCATCCAACACGATCAGCTGTTAAAGCTGCTTCAGGCTTTAATGGACTGAACAGGCATGAGATACATGAATACATGGACACCGCCGGTGAATGTCGTGTTCTTCTGAGACACAGCTGGATCATAGAAATGCTTCGAGGGCAGAATACCCGCTCTCAGTTCCTCCAGTGTTCTGCTTGTTTTGTGCTATGCATTAAGGGGTATTTTCAGCCACGCCCCCTCATGCAGCGGATAAAAAATGGCAGCGCTGAAGACTGAGGAGCTGAAGATTTGATTTTAAAGAGACGAGAAAACACAGACCAGGAGAAATCCTCTGACAGGGACGCTGAAAACATGAGATTAGTCTCTGTTGTTCGCTGACATGCTGGAAAATGTCCCAGACCAACAAAAGGAAGCAGTCAAATTTAAAATTTACCAACTGCTTTCTGAGGCCGTTGATGTCTCATTTCATCAAACACAACTTTTTCTTAATGTTTCATTTTGGCAAACTTCTACTGTGGTTCAGAACTGAAGCAGATGTCTGTTTCTGAACACCGCCCCCTGCAGTCTGGCAGCAGACATAGTATAAAGGCCAAACTCGTTCTTTGGTCTCGTTTCCATGTTTCAGGTTCACGAGGGAAGCATAATCCAGCCTTTACAATGAGCACAAACGAGAAGTGTGACGTGTGAAGCTTCTATAGCAGCAGGATTCACACTGACAAGGTCAGAGCTCCATAATCTCTGCTCTGCACCATAATTCCTGCTGTAAAACAAGCCTGAGTCCATTTTCTATTGATCAGAAGCACTACGGACCCAACGCCACACGGGGTACAGCGAGCCGCTGGCGCTGAGGCAACATCAGGTCTGAAACGTCACAAATGTTGATGATCACATCATTTTAGATGTGCTGTTGGATTTCAGTTTCCACAAACATAAAACACAGCAAGTTATCAGGATAGTTAATGAGAATGCGTCAAATATGTAATCCGATGGTCAAAGCAGAGGGTCCAATGCCCTGTGCAAACCATGACAGTTAAGAAAAACATGCAAGCTGCAAACATTCTGCAGCTGAAGATGTGACAAGCGTCAGAAAAAAAACATTTTTAAGGACATTTCCAGTTACTTCTTGTGGCAGCAACATTCACTGTGACACTGAACACTCGCTGGTTTATTGCTAATCAGACTTTAGATTCGACTTCTTTTGAGGTTGTTCATAAAAGACGTTCAGACTTGGGCTTGAACTGCTGTTGTGGCA
The DNA here is from genome assembly GCF_902148845.1 of Salarias fasciatus. Taxonomy (NCBI): domain Eukaryota; kingdom Metazoa; phylum Chordata; class Actinopteri; order Blenniiformes; family Blenniidae; genus Salarias; species Salarias fasciatus. Next base: position 26,432,104 of record NC_043759.1, read on the forward strand.
GGAAGAGCATTCAGTTTTCCAAAACCTCCATCAGACGTCTCGATCATTCAAGCTGTTTCACGCTGATGTGTTCGTATCTCTGTGCTGGTCCAGGTAGGATGAAAGAGTGGGAAGCAAAATGAGTTTGATTCACCTGCTTTATAAACTTCTGCCTGTCACCAAGGTTGATGTGACAACAGACTGGATTCACAGCAGCTTGGGAGTGAAATTCTCTTCATTTCTAATATAACTGCATGGTGAGTGGTGTGGTTTGACCTGTGGTGGGAACTCAGTCAGTGTATGATCGAGTCTAAGAGCGCACACCCGAGGAGAAGATCATTACAGGGTCTCACACACACACACACACACACACACACACACACACACACACACAGAGTCTCGTATTTCTATCCTTGTGGGGACCTTCCATTGACTCCCATTCATGTCTAGCCCCTAACCCTGACCCTTACCCTAACCCTAACCCACACCACAACAAAGCCTAACCCTAAAGAAATGTTTTTGCACTTTTACTTTTTTCAGTGACAACAACATGGTCAAGAAAACACTGTTTCTCCTCATTAGGACCGGACAAACGTCCCCACAAGGCACGTCATTTCACGTTTTGCTATCCTTGTGGGGACATTTGGCCCCAACAAGGATAGAAATACGAGAACACACACACACACACACACACACACACACACACACACACACACGGTTTAGATTGTAGGAAACTGGAGCATTCACACACCCAACGCATGCAAGGAGAACATGCAAACTACACACAAACAATTGAGGCCAAAAGGAGACACAGGCACCAAATGTCACTTGTAAGAGAGTTTATTTTGAAAAATAAGGAGGCAACGGTCTCCAAAAGGGCTTTCCACTGAGCTCCATAAACACAAAGTCCTGTTGGAGCCTGATGTGTAGAAATGATCTGAAACGTAACAACGACCTGGACTGTTTTCAGAACAATGTAATAAAACCCAAAATGTAATGAAATCTGCAGGCAGTGCCGGACGGGTCCTCGCATCCTTCATGAACTGTGATTGGAAGCGTGTCCCACTTCCTGCCCACCCACCAGGTGGAATACCACTGTTCCTGCACGTTGGCCTGTAGAATTCTTGAGGGCCAGACTGTGATCAAACAGGTTACGTTTCAGTGTGATTGAAGCATGAAGAACAGAGTTCCTCTTCCCAGCAGGTGGCGCTCTGGCTGATGGTGGTTGTCATCGTATGGCTGTGATCGGATCCAGACTGTGGTTGCGCAGATCGAACCATGTTCAGGCTGTTTACACTGCATTTCCTGTTTCAAGCTGAATGTCAAAGTTCACATCCTGGCTAAGCCACGCCCACAGACCTTCGAGGATGATTTTAATAACATCAGGGCAAACTAACTGGTCAGGAGGGGGGAGGGCGGGGTTACTGTATAAATAAGATGTCCTGAAGTTAATCACTGCAAGAATGATTTATCCTCATCAATTTATTCTTGGGTCTCAAAGAACTGAATGTTATTACTGAGAAAACCTAAAAAAAAAACAATATGTAAATGTCGAGATGGTTCAATGGTTTGCTCAAGGAGTCTTCAACATGTAAAATATAGTCCCTTAAATAACCTTTAAGTTTAAAATCTTTGAAGTTTCTGTTGCAGTGCAGAGTATATGTAATGAAAATGTTTTATACTTACATTGAAAACCGCTTCAATCTCACCAAGGAGCCAAAATGAATGCTGCCTTCTCATGAAAAATACAGTGAAAAGTTTACACTCAGCTCTGTATGTAAGAACCCCTGGTAAGAGCTCAGCAGCGACCGCTGGAGAACAGTCAAGAGTACAAACCTGAACTTCATTAGAGATGTTTCTTGTCAAAACCCAATAAAAGGGCTTCACTGAAAGACAATCATGTCCAAGCGACTGTGTCGAAGTCATTCAGGACTCCATGATGTACATCAGAGGTTGGTTCTCTGATAAAAACACTACCAGAGTTGAAAATGCTGCAAAAATTCAAGCTATGGTCCTACTTGAAAACGTCAGGAAAACGCTCGTGCAAACCTGCACATGTCATTCGTAATGATGTCTCACACACCATTTGCCAAAGCATCATTATCAATACAGAGTTAACAGGCTCAGTCTGTGCAAAACGTTTACATTTACACTCCGGTATGCAAACAACATTTTCCAATCGCCTTTCATTGTAGCTGCGGTGTGTGTGCACACAATCTGCAGTAAAGCTTGAGGGAAAACTTCAAACCAAAGATGAAAAGTCGTTTCTCCAATGCCTGATTGTAATTACAGATCGTGAAGAGGCACACCACAACTTTTTCACTAAACAGACAAAGGGTGTACAGTACATGCTTTAGCAGGGATGGAGTTTGGAGTTTTGACTCACTGAACTTAAGCTTGTTTACCATCATTCAACAAGAGAGAAAGCATCAACACTGGAATCAGCAATCTCCGAGGAGGACACTTCCTCCAGAATCAGACTCAACAGTGGAGACTTGCTGCAGAGCCAAGCTTTGGTGGAGAGTTTCTGCAGGAGTGGATGCAGAGGTGGAGACTCTCTGCTGAACCAAACCCGAGTGGAGACTTTCTGCAGAACTGGACTCTGAGGTGGAGAGTCTCAGCTGCTCTGTTTGGGGGACAAAGAGCAAAAAGCAACACATTGGCATTAAATATATTCACTGTGTTCTTTTTGGGTGGCAACAATTCAAGACATTTGTCCTTGAACAAAATGTTCACTGTGGGAAATTTGTAAAGCTTGCGTTTTATGCAGGTTGGGGGAACTACACAAAGATCGATTCATTGCTTTTAAGGCAAAGCGGGGACAAGGTGTAGTGGTTAGCTTCACACTTCGGTGACACATCCAGAGTTTGAGTCTGTCTTATTACTTTTGCCATAATAATGGTAGAAGTATCAGAAGGCTGCAATGTTGTGATAAACTGATGTCTTTAAAAATGGATTGTTGAGAGTGATAAAAGTGAAAGCAATAATGAAAAAGAAAAGGATAAAGTCTTCACAACAAACATCCCTGAAACATCCCTCAGGTAAATCCCTCGATGCTGTGATGCACGATTGAATGTAAATTTACCTTAATGCAGTTACTGCAGAATTGCTGTTGATTCATGTATGGAATGCAAATATCACTCAGCCCACCTTTGGCTGAGTGATGGCTTAACACCCCTTAACACCCGGTCGTCCAGATGTGAGCCTGAAGTGGCACATGCTAAGGTAGCTTCCACTTCTGGCAAATGGGAATGGAGAGCCCAGGTGCCGGATGTGGCCGGATCAGCCTGTAGAGTGTGGCCCAGATGTGGGTCATACAGCGGGTACATCTGGTTGCATGCTGGGTCCTTTGGTATCCTTTTGGTTTACCTATGGCAATGTGTTGGCTTGGTAGTAGCTGATAACAGTGGATGTCCAAATGCCGTCATTCCATAAGGACTGTGGGCCAGATGAACATGTCAGATTCGGGCCAGATATGGACCAGAAGGATTTTGTTATCTGGGAAGGGGGTGGCCCCCTTTAAGCCTTGTTTTCATTGCGCAGCACGGCATGGCGTGATATGGTACGTCAAAGCATAATCAGACCCGAATCTGTTGTGTGTCCCAACCATACAGAGCCAAGTGAAAACATGGGTGGGGTTGTAAACATAATTACGCAGGGATGTGGCATCATGGCACAGTGAACGTGGGGCTCCGCTACTATTGCAACAGCGCTACATCAGTACGGTAAAACTAACCTGACTCACGGCTGTCTGGAGCCACAGAGCTAGATGGCAGCCTGGGTTTTTTGTTACCTGCAACAAGCTAGCAATCCAACTTAGTTGACTATTCATCACATATCTCTGTACTTGGCATTGTTCGTGTTCACAGTGCATTGTTCTCTGTGTCAAACATTTCAAAATGTCGCCATTAAAACGCCTCACTTTTCTGAAGAAAAGCAAAAACAATATTTTTACCTTAACGTCGTCATGTAAAGGTCCTACCTTTTAAAGGTAGGACTGGTGCAGCTTCATGACTATGAGTTTATGCAACACTATTTTGAGCATCAGCTCTTCATTTAAAATGTCTTTGGCAGTTATGAAATTGAGAATGGGATTAGCATAGCCAGCTGAAATGGCTTCATGTCGACTGGCTAATGCAAGCATCATGTGCAATGTTCAACCAAATCTCTGCCAGTCTCTTTAGATTGTGGGGTTGAAGAACAAATCAAGCCAGCAAATCTTCGAAAATCACACAAAAAAGAAAATGTGATATACCTCTATCTTGTCTCTTTTCCCAAATTGATCCCAGTATGCTTGAGAGTCCACGATTGGTCTGCAGAACCTGGAGAATAAAATCACTGTAAAAACAAACCCATGACATTCTGAGAAAGAAAGACAGAAAAAAACCCCAGTAGCTATTAACCAGTTGTTACCTTTGTTCCAGTGTGGAGAATCGCAATGGAAGATCGCACCTGAAATCAGCACATTACAATGAACATTAAGCCTCTGGTTTTGGAACAAGTAAAGCTGTTCCTCAATGGAAAGTGTTAGTAGTGCTTGGGGTTTAGAGCAGAGGTGTCAAACATAAGGCCCATAGGTCGAAACAGTGGTCAGTTGAGGTAATTTATTGTTTATTGCTTGATGTCAACCTTAACATGTCAACCTATGTGTAGGAAGTTCAACATTTGAAATCATTTGAAACATACATACCCTTCTATCAAGCAATGTTCCACACACTAATATGAAGAGACCCTGTTGGAAGAAACATGAGTCAACATTAGCCATGGATGGACGAGAGAGATCGGGATCATGCTCTCGCTCACTGTGAGAAACACCTACAGGTAGAGGTCCAACAGCACCGCCTGCTGGCGACCTGATAAATGCAGCCTGAACTGCTGCGGACATGCCCAGCCACATGACGGCTTTGATTCGTTAGTTCTGCAGCTAAATTCAAATGCTTGTGGTGATTTGACTGAATGTCAGTATTGCATCTTGGTTTATTACTGTGTGTGTGAGACCATGCTTGGTTCATATAAGACATGTTGAACTGTTAATTGATTTCACTGCTCATTACTGCTTGGAGCATTTTGTGATACTTTGGTTCTTCCTGCTTTTTCAGACCACACAAACATTGACAGACGGACACACACATATACACAACCACTCAGATCCCTTTCTCCTGCTCCTTGGCCCCCTCAAACACTCACAGAAGACACACACATCAGGAGAGCTGGCTGGTCTGAGAGAGGAAGCAGCGGTGTGTGTCAGTGTTTCATGTTTAGAGATTGACTAATCTCATGGTGAACAGGGAAGCTGTGTACATGCCTCTGTGTCCACTTGTAGCTAAGAGTCTCTTGCTATGTTCATCGACTTGCACATGTGCAGAAGAACTGCTCAGTCCTGATGGGGTGTGTATGCACAGCAGTAGTGTTTCCACCATCTATGGAGTCAGTGTTTTCAAAAATGTGTACCTTGGAAACCATAAGTTGCAGTTTTAGAAAATGTCCGTCAAATAAACGTTTTTGTTCTACTAACATCAAAAGAGATGATGACGTTTTAAAATATGCTATAAAGATTGGTAAAATGATTGAATTTGTACCTGAAGGGAATTGAAGAGTGAAAACGTGATATGAATTCCTCGGTTGTTTGGATCGACCAAGGTCCCAACTCCCAGAGCCCAAGTTAGTCCAAAAAGTGGCGTGAGGACGGCCAGGCTCCTGATGATGACCCATATAACATGCGTTTCGTTGGGCTGCCCTGGTGTTCTGGTCCTCCATATTTTGCAGATGACAATGATCAAAATGATGAGGTTCATCAGCACAATGAGCAGCGCCGGAATCACGAACGCCAGCAGAGCCCTGGACTCATCAAAGTTCAGCCAGCAGCCCCCTGTTCGTCGGATGTATTCGTCTTCAGGTGCAGTCACTGCTATCGTTATTGTTGCAATGATGATGGGAGCTCCGTAGCCAAGACAGAATCCAACAGCCAACGAGGATGATTTGGATATGTGTCTAAAAACACAGACTGTCCGATAAAGCAGCTGCAGAGCCAAGGCAAGCATCCAGAAAAACAGGGTGAGGTAGAAAAAATGGACAAAAAATGTTGCTGCAATGCAGACGGGAATGTTACTCCGATCTGGAATGGTCAACGCAACGATCAACCAAATGTCTGCTATGAGCAGAGACACAGCGATGTTAACAATGCCAACATGGCGCAAGTAGTAAGTATGGCTGATTGTTATCATTTTCCAAACAATTGCTTCAATAATGAGACATATGATCAAGGATATCATCGAGATACCAAGTCCAATGAAGGTTATGAATGCCAGACTTTCATCGTCTGGAGTCCCGATGGACATCAGCATGGAGAAGGAGGTGAGATGGTCGCAGACACAGGTGAAAGTGTTGTTCTCTCTCCGTACAAACTGGCAGCCTTCGTCGTCCCATCCGCCCAGACCATCAAACAGGCTGAAGTTCCAGAAGACACACTCAGGGTTCTCCAGTGACTGATTCAGACGTTCATAGGCGAACGAAATATTGTCGACGGTGTCAGTGGACTGTATGAGCACAACCCTGCCGTTGATAAACTTCGATGTTGAATTAGCCTCGTCTCTCGCAGGAAGCACATTATCCATGGAGATGAACGTAATCGCTGTGATGAATCCATTTGCTTCTGGAATGTCGATCTCTGTGAGGTTAGTTTCAAGGTTAAAAGAGCCTCTAGATCTATTTTTGTTTAAGAGAATCAGAGGTGTGACAATCTCCACAGTCTCATTAATTAGACGGGTTGTTATCGTCTCAAGAGACTGCAGGAACAACGAGCTAACGCTGAGAATTTCTGACATCCGTGTTGCAACCAATTCTTGTGTGAAGCTGTTTGTGTTTGACGTTCTTCTTTCAAAGGAACTGCTTCCCGGAAAATTTGTTTCTGAAGAGTTGATAGTGACGTCATACAAGGACTTCCACGATTCCCTCGCTTCGTCTCTGGTGAGAACGCCGGCGGTTAAAAGGACATCCTGAAATAAAAGAAAAAAAATACATTAGTGATGAGAAAAAGTTCATTCAGAATGCACAAACTTCAGCAGAATGAGTGTCTTGCCATGTTGGAAAACATCCGTGTTTTCCATTTCTTAATGCTTATAGTGCACTCGTCTTTGTGTGCATGTGTGTGTAGGTTCATTACAAAAACACCCAACAGCAGCCACTAGTGGTCCAACATCAACACTACAGTTTTCAGATTTTCTTCAGAAATGTCTAAATTGACAAACCTCCATTAATGTTTGGTTTAAGACAGTAGTCAGTGCTACCCCGGCCACATTGTGGAGGATTTTAACAATGGAAGTTATGGCCGAAGGGGACTGAACCACTTCCGAGGTGAGATCGACGGCGACAGTGCTGAGTTCATCCAAGAAATCCGGCAGTGTCAGGTGATTCAGCAGCTGCAGGGGGGATTACACAACAGAGATTACACAAGTTACAAAAGTTCTTACTGATTTTTCTCATCTTAGTAATCATTAACAGTTAGGTGAAGTTTTCCTGCTGCTAAGTGACTCATGATCGTTAAACTGACTGTGGTGCTGGATTCAGAATAGCCTGTGATTAATTATCAGAGTATAACATTGGGGAGACTGATGCCAGACTGGACACCACTGTGTCTTGTTTAAACTCCTTTTCTGAGTCTGTCTGCTCTCCTCCTTTATTACCAATCATCCTGCCACCTTCTAGTGTCTTCCCTCCTCTGTGTATTGATCGGTTCTAGATTTTCTGCTCATCTTTGGGCCCTGCCTCCACCTGATCCTTTTGGGATTCCTCAGCTTCAACTCCACCTTCTCTAATAAACTCTGAAAGCGTCACCTCTGACTCCGTCTGCCCACTGCAAGCCCTTCCATTCCAGTAATAAAGTCATTATAGTGCAGCTATCAGTGTTTGTTAACTCACCTCTGACCAGTCCAGCAGTCTCTGAATGGGCTCCAGGACACAGCTATCTTGTTTATCTTCAACATTAGTGCTGTCCCGACACACCGCTCTTATTTCTCCCACGTTGGCGGTTTCGCAGTTTGCTGCAGCCGCATCATTTAAAGCAGCCGAACCAAACATGGCGTTGACCTGATCAGTATCTAAGACGGAAACAGAACTGCTTTTATCAACATTTGTATATATATATATATATATATATATATATATATATATATATATATATATATATATATGACAATATTTGTCAGAACAATATTTTAGCTGTCATTTCACTGAAATGTCTTGGAGTCAATCCGTACTCACCGCTGTTGGTACATCTTAATGTCATGGTCGGACTGAACTGTTGATGGGGAGCGAATGAACAGGTGAAGGTTTGACTTCCTTCTGTGTTGTTCCCGAGGATTTCAGTCTCGTGTGTGACGCTCTGAGCTGCTTCTACACAATCAAAAGTGTGAACAGCAACAAATTTTGATTCACAAATACATGTTCCTTTCAAATACGACACTGTACAGTATATAAGATGATCAATCAGGCATTTATATGTTATGAACCTACATTTGCATTAATGAATGCTGAAAATGAGTTTAATTCTCTGCAGTGACAGAAGTTTGAAAACAAATGTTAACATGATTCAATCTCAATTCAGCCACTTGGTAAATGTTGCTTCATGAGTTTGCTTGTAAAACAAGGAGTGGACTGAGCAGACGATGGCAAAGAAAAGCTGTGAGTACAGTAGAGATGTCAATCGACACGGCTTGAACAGTTTCCCTCTTATAATAATGACAATTAAAGGGGCGGTATCATGCTTTTTTAGCAAGTCCAAACCCTAGAAATGGCATTAACATGGTAATAGTTTATTTTTGGCGCTAAGGAAAAGTCATTTTGTGTGAAATAAAATATTTTCTGGGGCTAATTCTGAAACCCGGAAGAGAAAACGCTCTGTTTCACTGAAAATCCCGCCTCTCCCCCTGTGGACTTTGACTGACAGCGTACTTCAACCAATCAGCGCTTCGTTAGCGTCTCTAAGGGTTAGCTTTAGCTCTTTAGCTCTAGCTTCTCTACATGGAAAGACACGCAAAAACGTCTTTTCCTGTTAGAAACTCACCAAGCGCAGACCCTTCAGACCCTTCAGACCCTTCAGACCCTTCAGACTCTTGCTCTTGCTTGACTGTTGCTTTCAGACGATGGTTAAAGTTTATCTCCGTAATCGGAGTTAGAAAAAAGTGGCAACGCTGATTGCCGAGGGCCTGCAGGAGGGGGGCTCAGGGGAGCCGTCTTCACCGTGTGACGTGAACGTGGGAAACAGAGCGTTTTCACGGGTGTGGGAGGGGCTGCCTCTCTGAGCAGCACAACAAGGAGGAAAGCTCAAACACGCAGGCATGAAGGAAAAAAATGTTTTGGGGGTGTTTTTGGTGAGTACATAACTATATAACAAGGTTAAAACATACAAAAAGTGAATTTTGCATGATACAGCCCCTTGAAAGAGTCACTACTCCAGCAGATATCTCACATGCAATTCAAGAACTGGGAAGTCGACTGACTCAGGACAGTGAAACCTTCCAGCCACTCCACAAGGTGTGTGTCAGGCTGTGTGTTTTCTGGCACTCCACCCAAATTATGGATGTTTAAAAAAGAACAAGCACCAAGCCGTCCTCTCAGACTGTCTTTTAAAAAAAAGTGAAAACTCACTGAGACTCTCAATCCTAAAGCTACCAGGACCAGGAGAATCTGGACTGGAGGTCATGACACTCTGAATTGTTCTTATTGTCCGTCTAAAGAGTACAGTTGTGCAAAACCACTGTTGACTCAGACTGGGTTGAGCAGGTGTAGTAGAAGCTTTTCAATAACGTTAATAAAGTTATTAACTTTAGAAAAAATAAAGGTGAAGCATGAGCTCATTCTCTTAGACCCGTCACTGTGACCTGATGGCGAGCAGCGAGGCGGCGCTCCGTACCTGTTGGGTCTGGATCTGTGGCGCGCTGGCAGTACTGGCCGTCTCTGGGAATCACCGTGAGGCACCGGCACGGATTTTCACCACAACCGGAACAGCCGTCGACTTGGCAGCGGTCCAGCGGCCAGACGAAGTCCTCCTGACATCTGCACCGGTATCCCGACTCCTCCGAGGAACACACTGGGGGGAGACGATGAAACACCAGCAGCATGAGTCTCACAGCTCGGCGACGTGATGATACACCGAAATAACTGGAGTCAGTCGATGAAAGCATGTCCTCTACCTGTTGAGGTCTCGATGTCGAGAATTACACCGATCTCACTAACTGATGATATAAAGAATTCCAGACTGTGTGACAGTTCTTGAACTGTGAGCACATCAGAGACGTCGATCCCAGCCTGGATCTCGAAGGTGATATTTTCAGAGGAGAGAGCTGAAACAGGCAAAACAGGACTGGTGTTATGCCAGGCGGACACTGTGCGATTTTATAAATGTGACTGTAGGAGAAATGCTCCCACTGCACGATTGGCTTTGTCGCTCGTACTCTATCTGACCCTGCGACATGTGCACTCATACTGTACGACTGCTGTTGGTCAAGATTATTGACAACCACGGCGTCAGTCGGCGTGTGACGGCACGACGTGCTCGAGTGTAAACAACGAAAAACCAAGGTTCCACGTTCCTATCACAACCACAGCGTGCACGACAACAAGACGGCGAGCAGGCAGCAAGTTGTTACAGTTGTGTGCGCTGTCCTCTGTGCTGAAACTGAAAAAAAAGAAAAGGATTTGGGTACGTGAATGGCTGAGGAGATGTGGTCGTTATGGGATGTCCATCTTTCATTGGGAGCTTGAGGTAACGTTAATGTGAACTATATATTGTTTTACTGTAGCTATGATAGTTTCACGTTAGCATTAGCAATTAGCATTAGCGTTGAGCTGCACTGAGGCAGCCAATGTTGCTTTAAACACCATACTGCCTCGGCGAATTCCTCATCTGTGGCCGATAACGTTATGATGAATATAGTGAGCTCCACCGGCGTCTTCTGCGCAGGTGCGAACGTAGAATCGTGACGTAACGCCACTCACACTGTACGGGCTACGGCGAAAATTTCTGATATGCCAGAAGTTTGATCGGGAGGTCGCAGCATTATCGGCAATTAATCCTTCCTCGTGAGTGTTCTCACACTGTACGGCTTACGACCTCCCGACCGGACATCCCGACACTATGTTTCCACGATGACGGCAAAATCGTGGTGAAATCCTCTCGAAATCGCACAGTGTCCGCCCGGCATCACCACAATAAGAGCTCAGGCACCACTAGCAACACTGTGTTCATAACATTGTTATATTGTGACTCACTTTCCTGGCTTTTTCTGGCGTGGACAGGGAACATTCTGGCGTCCATCAACTGGAAAAAAAAAATAGACTACTTTGGTTGTACAGACCAACAGATTATGACATTATGGTTCTCAAAGTGTGAGAGGAAGCATTTCTAATCTGCTTCGAGAGTTCCTCTTTTCAGTTCCTCTCCATTTCACTGCCAACAATGTACATTTTAGCTAACATAAATCACACTTTTACCCTCCAGTTCTGAGTGTTTTTCAGGAGTTCTTCTCAGACATTCAAGTGAAAAGAAAACTATAAATGTGCAGCTCGTAGCAGCATCACTGTGCAGCATGTGGTCACATGTGAAGCTTTGGCCTTATTCTTACCCTAAAGAAGACGTTCAGAACGTGTTCCTGGACCTCCAGATGGTCGCGTATAACCAGAAGAAGGACCATGTGCAGCGCTGCCTTTCCAAATGCCATCCTGATCACTGACACACACACACACACACACAGTCAGCACACACCTGCAGGCATTCGGTTCAGCTCCGCGGCTGGAAACAGGTTATACTGCTCTGAGGTGCTCGGGTTGGTGTTACCAGGAAATGAAAATAAAACCTGGACGGAGCTGGTTAATGGCACGCAGGAGGTGTTGGTCCTGTCTGATGGTACGTTTCCTTTATCGTTTAGCACATCAGCAGACGGATTCCTAACTGTAACTGCAAATATTCATGTTCAGCCGTCATGCTGTTGCTACATGTCTCCAAGAACAAACGGGAATACTAAAATAAAGTGCTCTGTGCAGATCCAGCCCCTCCGAACAAACAGCTTCAGAGGTGAACCTGCTGCAACATGTCTGTTTTCAATGAACCGTGAATCCGCTGTGTGGAAGGGAAACGGGTAAAACAGGCAGGGCAGAGGGTTCCTGCAGTCACGATACACTGAGCCCACGTCAGAGAAGCAGGACTTGAGGCTGTCTTGACAGCGTTAATCACTGAACTTTGGTTAACGTGGTTTAAAAAAAACATAAATAAATTTAAAAAAAAACCTTGTTATCTTCAGACTGTGAAGTGGCTTACAAAACATTCAAACCACGTGAAGAGTTCCACTTTTTATGACATTACAAATCAAACGTAAATGTATTTTATTGAGATTTTTTTATGAGACAGACCAAGACAACGCAGCATGACTGTGAAATCAGTTACAAATAAAAAAAAGTGAAAGTGTTTTGTGTTCAACTCAGAGTCCTCCAAGTGGAATCCTGATCAAACAAGAGCCTGATGAATCCAGCTGTGTGGAATCTGATCTCAGAATGGATCCAGCGGTTCTGTGGAGGCCTCACACCTTCCTTAGAGAGCGATCATCCCGGAGACCAAGGAACGCAGCAAACAGGCCACACTCTGAACACTGACGGAGCGCCGTGCAGTCCATCATCTGAAGAGTCTGGAACAACTGCAAAATAAAACAGGAAGAGACAAAGCTGGTCAGAGTTTACAGAAACACAGCAGAGAACCCGACACGCTTTAGCATAAACCATCCTAAAAACAGATTCATTGAATCAGTGAACTGAGAATACAGGCATTCCATACATGAAAATAAAACCATCACAGCCCACAGTGGGCTCTGCCGGTGAGTGATCTGGAAACTGTGAAATCAAGGGAAACAAAACTTCAGTCAAATGAGCGCATCTCAGTGCTTTGGTTAGAATAACGTGAGTTTGTTAGCAAAGACAGTTCAGACGTAGTAATTTTTCATCCCATGCAGACCAATCAGAACAGATCCTTTCCTGGTTTTCAGACAGAAGATGGAGCGAGAAAATCAGCAGATGTTATTTCAGGGAGGATCTGTTGTTTTAACATACAATTTCCTGTACAATTTACAATGTACTCAGTACTTCTCACAGGACTGAAGCCGAGCAGAGACAGATCAGACGCCCCGGCTCAGAGGGGAAAACATGCAGAGAGTCTGAAAACATGGCCGAGTCGGTGAAAACACCCAATTATGTCAATTTATAACCAAACCTACAGCAAAAACAAGTGGGTTCAAAGTCAAGGCTTGGATTTCCTAATGAAGGGACGTGAACGCTCCTGGTCATGCATGCTTATAACAATTCCTCATCCTTATCTATTCCGCTTGCTTCTGACATTGAAGGATCAAGGGTTATCTGGTGCGCGGCTGTGTTTGAATTGTCGTCCTTTGATGTGATTGCAATGCAGAGTTCAATAAGCTGCAAATCCCAGTGAAGTGGAAATACACCCGCGCGAGGATATACACTATATGGTGTCACCGTTAACAAAGGTACTGGGACTGTGCGCCGCGCACGGCGCAATAAAGATACCTTACACCGACCGGAATATCTCTGGGGTGTTCAGAGCTCTCTATAACAAGCCTCGCAGGCGGGGGGAAACAAAGATAAAAATAGACTTCCAAAACTCAGTCTCCGGCCACGTTTATCCCTCTGGAGTCCCCGAGAGGGTCACAGTGTGCCGATACACTCCAGGATACCTGCCAGGATTTCTCATTTCACAGTGGGATAATGTGGAGCCGCTATTTTTATTTAGTGTCTTCAGTGTGGCTGTGAGATCATGATTTGCTGCTTTATTGTTATTTTATCTTCAGCTGTAATGTTGCACTGTACTTTCACTGAAGCGACTGACAGTGAGGCGAACGACTTGAGCCAATATATGAGAAACATCCCAATCAGGAAGGGAACCAGTGTGAAGCATGACAGAGAGGGGCTGAGATTTATCGTGTCGTTCACCGCTGCACCTTTTAGTCTACGAATGAGCGCTTCGGTCTACATCTGCTCACCGTGTGATTTATTAGAGCTCTTCAGCCAAACACGGAGCTCAGGAGAGACAGCTCAAACAAAGGATGATAAAAGCTGGCGCCAGGATAAACTCCGGGCTGAGCTCAGCACCGCTCCACAGAGGCTCCCATTCGTCAAACCGCAGCGCTCACGTTTTAGCACACACCCTGCCTGATAAATCCCCCTCACACCTCCTCTGGGTGGGGAGCACCAGTCAACATTTACTGACTCTCCCCTTCTGACCCCCGTTCAGCCACCACAAGCCTCACTTTCCCTGGACGGCCACTTGGAGACATTTCATCCTGGAAATACTGACCATGGAGCAGAAGTAATCCGGTTACATCTGCACCATGTAAACACTTCAGTCAGATGATTTTTGGACCACTCGACTGAAGTTACGATCAGATCGTGGGGAGTGGTTTAAGTCTGGGATTTGATCTGCTCGTGTAAATATGGGGAACATGAGGTTATTCCCTGGAGTGGGCGACCTGTTTCTCTTCTTTTACTTTGTAGTTTTAGAAAGAAGAAAAGCACCAGAAGTCACTCTAATTAATTCCATTTTTTATACTGCAAGCTTCCAGGTGAAGCCGGTTGAAGGATTCTGTTTGAATGTCTCAGCAAAGCATTATGGGATTGATCCACTGAAGTGTATGGAGTTACATTTTGATACTGGCAGAACTTTCTGATTCCTTAATTAGATTTTAGATTTTATTTCGTTCATAACGCATAATAAACAGTATAACAGCGTTCATGTAAATGGAAATCTCCTCCTGCAATCAGAAAGTGACAAAATAATGAACTTGGTGATTCTATGATACCGTCAGATGCTTCACTGAGTGATGAAGAACAATATCATGTTTTACTGGTTTTACAAGATTAAACATGTGGGGTAAGTGTGAAACTTGCTGACTTTGGGGTTTAGATTTGGTTGATTTATTTTGAACATGCACATGAATACATTAGAAAAAAAGATATGAGGGCTGTTTGTTTTCTTCTCATTCAGTTCAGTTCAATACAGCTTTATTATAAAGCACCAAATACAGCACAGTCAACTCTGAGCTCTTTCACAGCGAAAACCCAACAGATCCACACGAGCAAGCAGGAGTGACTGCGGAGAGGAAAAACTCCCTTTAAAAAGAAGAAACCTGCTGAACCAGGCTCAGAGGGACCAGAGAGGAGGGAGGAGGAGGCCGGACCTCACTGAAGGTGTTTTAATGGAGAACGAGCCACAAGAGGAAGGGGTCCAGATTGTTGTCCTGGCTTTCAGTTTTCCTGATGTCTGGAACTGTTGTGAATGTCCCAGTTCACTCAGCGTGGCATGGAAATAAAATAAAATAAAATAAAAACAAACAGTCACTGAAAGACTAATTTTGTCTTTTTTGTTTTTAATCTCAGAGAACAGTGAAAGAGCTTAAATGTGCTGTAGGCAGGATTCCACATCTCCGCCATCTTGCTTAGGGTTACCTAAGTAAGATGGCGATTTGACCCACCTAAGATGGCGATTTGAAACCCAGCACAGCCAATCCTGTCCTGTTTTCTCTGACATCACGCCCTTACGCAAGTTAAGCCCCTCCCACAAGAACGTGCGACGAACGCGCCTCAACCAATCACGGTTAGAGCCTCAGGGGCTCTTCTGATTGGTCAAAGATACCTGGAGCTGTCGAGATTCCTTTTCAGCTCAGAACAGAGACAGGTGGAAACGCTGCGCCCTCGCGGTAGTGCAGTTATGCTACACTCCTGAAGGATTATCAATGGATACTCTAACATTTAATCTAAAGAAAACACAGAAAAATTAGCATTGACTAGCAAAATCCTGCCTACAGCACCTTTAATAGAGTTACCAAAGATTTTGTTTGCAGATGCACTTGAAAACACACACACACACACACACACACACACACACACACACACACACACACACACACACACACACACACACACACACACACACACACACACACGCTAATCCAAAGTCACTAATCAATATGTTCATCATGACACCAGGGAATGTAAAGTGCAGGCTACAGGTCAGGGGTCGCAGCCTGCAGCTCTGTCATCCCTCCACTGTGACTCCGTGCGGCTTTGGAAAATAAATGACTGTTTCATTATTACAGTCTAATCTATTTCAGTTCATCTTGTATAAATGTATTTCTAAATTTGAAGACTTCAGTCTTCAAACCTTGTTAGCTCCACAGCATCAGGCTTGCAGTGCATCATTCATGTTTACACGTCATTAAATGTCGTTTCCTTCCTTCAAATGATTCAGTACTATTTACAGCAGAACTAATTGTTTGCCGTAGTTCCGGATGGGAACCGGGGATCTTCTCGCTGTGAGGCTGCAGTACTCACTAACAAACCTCCGTGGCCTTGAACACGCTGAAGATTTTTCAATATTCTGACATGACAGCGCTGAGAGACACTGATGAATGGCGCGGGGGGTAAAGTAGATGTGGATGGAACAACATATGCATCAGCTGCTGTCACATGCTGCTGCTGTCGGCTGTCATCGCTGCTGGAGTGGAGGAGAAGATGGAGTTGCATGGTTTGGTTTGCTGCTATCTTTAAGAGCATCTTTGTGGCTCCATCAATCAGTTAGTCAGTAATGATCTGTCATGCTGCCTTCAGGTTCCTCAGCAGAGGTGGGAAATCCAGCAGCGAGCGAGCGCCGCTCCCGTCTCTTTCGGTAATGGCTCCTCGACTGGAGGTGGCTGCTGCTGAAGACACGGTTAATGATGGGATCCGTACCTGCGCTGCGGCGCTCACGCTCCTGCCGTCCGCCGGCCCTCGGCTGTCTTTTAAAATGATAATGTGTTGCTATCACGGCTTCAGCCTCCTCCATTATCTTTAATGATGTCTGTGGGAATGAGCTGACAGGAAGGCCAATCCTGTTACTGCTGTCAAGCCGTTTCACACAAGGCACAGTTCAAAGGGGAGTGAAACGAACACCACGGCTGAATACACGACTGATTGTAAGAATGCCGTCTCTTCCTCCCAGGCACATTAAAATAGCTTATTTTAAGGTGTGGAGAGTGGTGGAAACGGCTGTAATCTTCTTTCGGCACGGCCTACCGTGACCTCTGTGTCACCCCAGAATCGAGCCAGAACCTCGTATGAAGACATCAGAGCTAAATAAATGAGCACATCTCTTCACTCTGCAGAAAGAATGGGTTGTCATAAAACGTCTCCTCTCATGCGTCACCGCGGAGCGCGACAGCCTGCTCTGTAATCCTCCCCTTTGCTGAATAAACCTTTCTAATGAACTGCCTGCATTAGGACGGTGATGCAGTCCAGATGGCCTGGCAGGATTTGGGGACAGTTTGATGCCAATCAGCACTCGAGCCTCTCGAGTGGCATCTGAGACACGCTGGTGGGCTTCTTGCCTGCTGAGCTCCACTCTGAACAGAGAGTCAGGGTCATGCCAGGTCAGCGGTGTGCCTGTCTCTCCTCTGGAAGGCTTTCTGGTTTTGGTACTATTTTTGCTGCTTCATCCTTGTCAGGGTCATTGGGGGCTCCAGCCAATCTCAGCTACTCCGGGCGAGGGCGGGGCCGCCCTGGACAGGCCGCCGCTCTGTGGCAGGGCTGACACACATAGACAGACCATCATTCACGCTCACATTCACACCGAGGGCCAATTTAGCGTGATCACTTAACCTGATACGCATGTTTTTGGGCGGAAGCTGGAGAATCTTTATCACTGTTAATGCTTCATGCTGACAGCTTCGCTGCAGTAGAGAATATTTTATTGAACCCAGATGGAAATGCTTGAAAACAGCTGATCACTGTGGTTAAAAACACATTTTTACTTTTGCACTCAAGTCGGTTTCAGAAAACGTTATTTGAGCTGTTTCCTTAAGTACTTAATGATTATTCAGAAGTGTTTCCTGCTGAAATAATCAGTACTGGTACTTTTGCCAACAGGCGTGTGTGTCCCTCTGTTTTCACAGCTCAGTAGAGTTGTGCAGTCGTACAGCACGTTTCTAAACTGCCTCACTCGTTCAGGTCTGGTGTCACGTGGAGTCCTGTTTCTGGTGTTCCTGTCTGAGTCCTGAGTTCTGCTCCACCTGCTCCTGATTTCATGATTTCCTGGTCGTTTACTGGTCTGATCGTTTGATTGTCTGATTATCTTCTGTCCTCTGGAGCGATTTCTTCATCCTGACTGAAGTGTTGGTAATAACATGATCCTGTGATCTTGACTGAAGTTGTATCCGAGTCTCTGGCTGACTCTATGCAGCACACATTCCTGCCCTGCTATGTGATTATGGAAGGCTCTGAAAGCCTTGGCTAAGTGATTTCATGTAGCTCCACTTATCTGTCTTGCAGATGTATCGTCAGGGAGTCCGAAATAAAACAAGTTCATAAAACAAGCCCGAGGCCTGCCGTCTTCTCAGAGCTGATTACCAGCTGTGCCATGTTGTGGCTTGTTTCATTCCTCTTCTTTGCATTTAAATGTTGTGTTCTCCGGTTGTCTTGTTCAGGCTTCACAGTGTCAAGCATGTCTCCGTGTCTCGTCCCATGTCCCTGTCTGTCTTTATCTGATGCTGCGTAGCGTCTCTGTTCTCTGCCAGTCTTAGCGCTACCTGCTTCCTCGTCCGCTCACATGGAAATTTGCATTCAGCGTCTTCTGCGTCTCCAGCATTGTCTCAGTTGGCCGGTGGCTCCATCACGTTGCTCCCAGTCTCCACTTCCTCGTTCTTAGTTCATCTCACTTCACCTGAAAGCCGTACTACTGGGTGATCGTGCCGCCCGGTGGCGTCTGCAGAAAACGAGTATTTCCTTCAACGGCGACACTCCAGGAGTTTTCTGTGCTGCAGGGCCACACACTCCAGCTCGCTGTTCATCACGCTAACGGTTAAACTTAAATCATGCTGGGCTCGTGTGTGAACCCTGACGAGTGTTGCTTTAGTCAACGAAAATTACGAAGAAAAATCCTCTATGACAAACCTTTATCATGTGGTGAAAATGAGACAAGATGTTGATTATTTGATAATAATTATCATAAAATTTATTGATAAATATTATGGACGAAAAAATGAGATGAAAATGTGGTTTATAGAATAAAAGTTCTGATAAAATGTCTCTTCATTTTCTTTGACCAAAACGTTGTAGGAAAAAAAAAGGTTTTAGTGTTTATTCAGGTCTATTATTTTACAGTATTTCTGTTTCCTCGGCTGTGCGTCGCACAGAAGTGACGGTACGGCCTCATTCCCCACGCGTGGCGTCATTTAGAGGCTGCTGCAGTGAGATTAACGTGGAACAAAATGCAGAACTGATATATGGACACAATTTGATTGGAAAACAAGTGGAAAACAAAACGGACAGTGTCGAGGAGAAAGACGGGATGAAATGTGGTCACAAAATAAAGGGGGAAAACACAGAAACGGCCAGCGACAGTCTTATAAGCTCACAACTCGCCGCTCAGTACGGCGTGAATCTTGTTCTGTCTTTGAGACATTCTTTTGAAAAAGACTCATGACACCAACGTGTGGCAGAAAGTGAAATCGCAGGAATGTTTGAAGAGAGTTGGAAAAGCTGCTCCCAGCAGGAAGCAGAGACGGCGTTCAGACTCCCGGCGTTGCGGCGCCGTGCTGCATCTTTCAAGCTCAACACTGAAATCGTTCCACATCTCTGGAACCTTCAGTTTGCTTTCAGCAGGCAGACGGTCGGCCGTCATCCCCGGAGACGAGTGACACCAGCTGCTCTGACTTCCCACCTTTGCTCTGCGAGTCTCTTTCCTTCCTCACGTTGAACCAGCAGATTTCCTGTTCCCCTCTCGTCTACAGATCTGTGCTTCAGAATCTACGATGCAGCCTTCTGCGGCGCTGCCGCGTCCTCGGCTGAATACCAATATGATTGGTTTTGTCATTTGAAGTGGATCCGCCCCCCGTGCAGGTCCTGAACAGATGAATTATTCACAGACGTACGACAGAGAACGGTGCCAGATAGACTGAGGAAAGAAGTTTACTTTGTGAAGGACAAGAGAACATGGGAACAAAAAACTAAGAAAACTGAAATGTTAAAGCCACTTTCCGTATGAGAGTATTTTCACATTAAATATGAAAATCTGATGATTACACACAGTGTGAAAAACACCATTATGTCATTACAGAGTCTGGATTTAAGATTACTTTGCATGAGGAGTATGATATAAAGCATTGATCAAAACTGTCAAATACAAAAGAATCAAGGTTCATTGCAAATCTGACAGTTACTGTAATCTGTCAGATGACAGCAGTTTAAAGGTTCTGTAGGCAGGATTTTGCTAGTCAATGCTAATTTTTCTGTGTTTTCTTTGGATTAAAAGTTAGAGTATCCATTGATAATCCTTTAGGAGTGTAGCATGACTGCACTACCGTGAGGGCGCAGCGTTTCCATCTGTCTCTGTTCTGAGCTGAAAAGGAATCTCGACAGCTCCAGGTATCTTTGACCAATCAGAAGAGCCCCTGAGGCTCTAACCGTGATTGGTCGAGGGGCATTCGTCACACGTTCTTGTGGGAGGGGCTTAACTTGCGTAAGGGCGTGATGTCAGAGAAAACAGGACAGGATTGGCTGTGCTGGGTTTCAAATCGCCATCTTAGATGGGTCAAATCGCCATCTTGCTTAGGTAAACCTAAGCAAGATGGCGGAGATGCGGAATCCTGCCTACAGCACCTTTAACACGGGGTGTATTCGTTCAGGTTATAAGATAAAAAACATTACACTGTTCGCTGCAGTTGGTTGGAAATGAGTTTGATGTATTTCTTAATGTTACAGACTAATAAAAAGACATTCTGCGTCACACTGACACGATATTTTGAGCCTGCATCCTAAATCCTGAATGTTAGAATGCTAGAATCCTGAACTGAGTCTGATCCGAACAGGACCAGGGACCAGTGGTGATTTATATTAACTACGTCTGTGTTCTTTATCCAGCAATGCGCCATGTCTGTCATTTGGGAAGGAAAAATTCAACCACAAATTACCTGCCTCATTTCACCAAACACCGACATCCTGTGATAACATGAGTCCTCAGTGATTGTTTCTGTTATTGGTTGCTGTTTTTTTTCATTGGATGAATTGTTTTCCTCTTTTCCTGGTTACATGCTTTGGAGAGAATTTTACTTACAAATATATCAACAGACTGACACACAACACGACAGTTTTTTTCCATTACAAGATGTTGATATAGGCTCTCGGATTTTGGTTAACAGCTGTTGAACTGATTCCTACAACAGAACAGGATGGTACAGTGTTCTCCTTCAGGGACCTCTAGACCACACTTACAGGGTCCTTGATCTGGGTGTCGGCTGACCTGGGAAGGGCCACGATGCGTTTGCTTTCCAGTTTTTCCATCTGTGCCTCCAGCTGGAAGGAGGAACGTCTTCCCTCTGGTCACCAGGAGCGTCCGAGGGGTCAAAGTATCGGTCCTGGTTGTGGCTGATCCCACCTCCAGCTGGACCAGCAGCGTCATGAAGCCATCAGCGGATGGTTCGGTGAGGGGACCGAGGCCAGACTGCAACGCCTGCTGAGCTGTGCGTGCATCCATGACCAGCATGCAATTGAACGCTGGCGATGCATCATGAAGAGAAAATGATTCTCAGACAAAAACTGTAAAATTTGTTGAATCAGCTTGCAGAACGCTGCACATCTGTGAGATGCAGAACGTTGCCCGCCAGGAACTCCAGGAAGACATGTTGGATCAGGTCCAGAAGTAGGACCTGGTGTCCCTGGTGGCTCCAATCCATATGCTGTAATCCAGAACTCCATGAGACTGAAGAGGAACTCCTACGAACTTTATACAGTCCTCTCCGTATTATTCATCCTGATTTCCAGAGGCCGTAAAACACAACTGAAACAACAGTAAAGCTAACTAAACGTACTGAATGACAGATGAATAATCAGCATTTCAGTAATATCAGACGTGGTCATGTGAAGCTGCCACTCTGCTTGTCTGGGCGTAAACCGCTGGTGAAACATGTTTTCAGGTTGTCTTTAAAGTAATGTGCAATTAACATCGATGCTAGCATAAGCTAGCAAGCTAACCACTGGCAGGTAAAAGCTAACGGTGTTACAGCTGAACAACGATTTTACTTACCTAAAACTGTATTGAACTCATCTAAACAGGGACCCTGAAGTGGATCAGAACCAGTCCTCTTATTTACCAAGCTGTCCTGGTGCTTTCCTTCCAGGGAGTCCAGAGTTTCTTTAATTCAGACATCAGTGGCTGCAACAGAAATAAACCTGAACTGAATTGAAGTAACGAGCGTACATTGTGTTTTGTGGATGATCAGATGAGGATGACACCATGAGCGACATCAAACACAAACAGGACAGCTTTGACTGCCTTCGGCTCTTTTTCAGCCAGAACCATCTGCTGGAAGACGTATTGTTTCTGCCTCTGCTTTTCTGTGTTTATCTTGGATTTGATGGAGCACAAACATAAAATGGACTGTGATTCCATGGAGCTGGAGGAATCGACATGTTCTCCTGTATAACACGTAATCTGCATCTGGCAGATGAAATGCTGTAACACACCCTACACACACTCCCGCACACACAACTTCCTTGTTGGTTTTGCACCTCCATCGATATAAAATAAAAATGATGCGTTGTTTTCCCGCCGTCAGTCCATTTTGTTGTCAGTTTAAAGCGACGGCTCTGTAAACGGTGAAGCCACAGACCGCTCCTCACTGAGGAGGAAGTTATCCAACATGTCAGAGAGAAAAAGAAAGACACAGTCTGTCACACTGACACAGCGATGAAGCCACTTTGGGAAAAAGAAAATACTGAAAGGCACAAGAAAGAGAAACTGGGTTCTATCATCTCAACACACACTGTAAATCACACTCTGGACGTTTATTAATAAGCACAGATATCTGGACAGTGTGTGTGTCCAGAGCCTCCCTTTAGTCACATGAAGAACACACACACACACACACACACACACACACACACACACACACACACACACACACACACACACACACGGAGCTCCGGGTGGCTTCAACCTGCTTCAGCATGCAGATCTGACAGTCTGACTGCAGCTGGGCTCTTCGACATGTGAGGGGAACTTGACGGTCGCTCTGCTTTGGGGAATCCTGTTCTCAGTGTGTTTCCACTCTGGGGGTGGAAACACTTTTCCTGAGGCAGTGAAGTCGGTGTTACTCTTCAGGAAACAAACTCAAACATCCCAGAGGAGACCGCTAAACATAATAAACTGCAAATCTTCACACTTTCTCAGTAAGTAAGATAGCATTTATATTTATGTGTCATCTGACGAAGCCTGATTGAAAGTAAATTTGCTCTGAGACTTGCTGGCGGCGGCGATGGGCCACTGGGTCATTCTGGGGATAATAAACAGCACCGGATGATAAAGAGCCTCCCATTAATTCAAATGTGCTTTATTAAAGTGCTGTTTTGCTCCACTGCTTTTGCTAATTTTTCATGTCGTTTTGAGGAGAAATTAGGGAGAAAACTCTCTCCCCGGTGCTCCCTCGCCTCAAACCTCATCTCTTAGTAAACTGCTGCTTTTCTGGGCAACAAGTTTTAAATCAGGAGGTCTGTTGAAGAGGTCGGCATGTCTGTTCCTTCAGGAGAGGATGTGCAGGGACCTGGAGGAGGACAGCAGATGGCTGAGCTGCTCCCAGACCAAGGATCTGGTGGATTTCAGGAGGAAATACAACAGGTTTCCATCGGGGGATGGATTTGGAGGCGTTCAGGACCTTAAAGTAGCAGGGACTGCAGCTGGATGATAAACTGGACAGAGAACAGAGACAGCAGCTACAGGAAAGGACAGAGCCGTTCTCCCTGAGGAGACCGGGGTCCTTTTAGCCTGGCACGCCAGACTGTCTCTCCATGCTCAGGGATACACGGAGATACAGTCTGGTACCGCGCCAACTGAGTCTGACTTCTGTCCGGCAAACTTCTGCTGGGCAAATCACAGCCCACGAGAGGCGGGAGTTAGCGATAGCGTCATAGTATACCCCCCTCCTCAAAACAATCATGGTGGCGGCCGCAACACAGCGAGGCTTTACCACGGCTCTGTTTGAAGTTTTGAACGAACTGAATTTGTCACTGAAACCACAGCAGGAATCTGCTCTGAAGGCTTTTCTTTAACCCCAAATTCCACCGGACGCCAAAGCGCCGCGCCATGTCCCAGAAGCGCCGGTGTTACGACAGATCACCAGAACGGAGGCGCGTGCCACGGCGCTGGTGATTCGCCAGGTCGCCATTTCTAAAGGGTGCGGCGCTCCCGGTGTGCATTGACGTCAGGAACAAGACGCCGGCTTGACGCGGCGCTTAAGCGTCCGGTGGAATTTGGGGGTAAAACGGACATAAAACTCCACGCCATGATCCCATGTTTTGGACTACAAAACTACAACAACGGAGCGCTGTGTACATCGCATTGTCGTTGCGTCACAGCCTCGTTTCTTGGATTTGTTCTCTCCGCTCAATAGTCCCGCCTCTCGTCAGCCTGTTTGAAATGAAGCCCCAATGGCGCCGTACCAGACTGTCTCTGTGTGTAACATATGAGGTCAGTCTGGCACGCCAGGCTAGGGTCCTTTAGCATCTGGAAGAAACTGCTGCTGATGTTGAATTCCCCTCTGGATTAGAAAATAATCTATCTATCTATCTGTCTGTCGATGCATCTTTCTGATCACCAGTTTCCCTCCACCTGCACTGCGTTGGATTGAGACTGTTTCCAGCACAGGGGAACTTGATGCTTGATGGGTGTTTTGACACCGGCTGTTAACTATTCCAGAAAGCAGTGCTTTACAGATTTCATCCATTGGAGTTCTTACCAACACATCATGAACTGATGGTGCTGACGGAGCCTTTCCAGATGTGTAAACGGCCCAACCGGCAGTCAATAATGCAAATTCACATGATCAAGGATGCAGGTTTTATCTCTCTGCATCGTCAGCAGCAGACATTGACTTGATACTATCTGCTTGAAATGAAGCACTTTCCTCATCAATTACACTGAAGTGTGGCAAAGACACAGAGATATATTTCTCTGAGAATGGACATTTTGGATTTAATCTTGAGAAACCTTTCATTTAGTAGAAGAACAGGTCGTTCCTAAAGCTGGCTTCTCCCCGTAATACAACACAGCTCTGATGTGTCTGGTTATACAGAGTAACTGGCAACACATCTGGTCGAGATTTATCTGATCATCTGGTTATACATCTGGTTAACCAACCAAGCAACCAAGCAACCAACCAACCAACTAGCTAACTGAACTGAACATTAATTTAGACTATGTGCATGTTGAGAATGTTCTATTTTAAAAATAGAGACATAAATGACATGAAGCAGATTATATTACTGAGTTTCAGGATGAGAAATAACACTCATGAGAGTAAAAGTACCCAAAAAAGACCAAATCATTTGGATAATAATTATGCCAAGGTAAGTATTTCTAATTTGTTGTTTCTGCTCCTGAAGAAGATTAAAAGAAGAGCCGCGAGCCAGCAGTCCGTCAGGGTAATTTCACTGCATTCAGCTCTGAAACTGCACCTTTGTAAAAGAGTGACCCCAATTTTCCTGTTGAAATGCGTCTGAATTTACCTCGATAGCTCGTGAATCCAGCAATTATGTTTAGAGTTTGTTTCCATTATCCGCCACGGCCCGCTCAGTGCCGCTCGCAGTGTGAGTGAATGACTTAATGGCAGCGCAAAGCGCCGGGTTTGTTCTAATTAAAGTGATTCAGAGTCTGTTTCACTCAGGGAAAACACCGCTCGTGAAAAACACATTACATCGATTTGTTTGGGAGCTGATTGTTCAAGGAAAAAAGATTCGGTCACTACTGCAACGCTCCGTGTGGAGCGGCAGTGGATTCAACATCGCCACGGAGCATCGGTCGAACGTTTGATTAAGACGCGTCAAAAAAACATTCAGAGAACTTTTTCCTTAAAGGCAAAGCAGATCGAAACTTCCTGATCTGTTTTATTGCAGAGG
Organism: Salarias fasciatus; assembly: GCF_902148845.1. Classification (NCBI taxonomy): domain Eukaryota; kingdom Metazoa; phylum Chordata; class Actinopteri; order Blenniiformes; family Blenniidae; genus Salarias; species Salarias fasciatus. Next base: position 26,458,063 of record NC_043759.1, read on the forward strand.
TTTGTGGAGACAGTGAGCGTGCACCTTTGGTGATTGGCTGTCAAGATTTTTTGGGTTTTCGCAGAACGGATGGGTCCTGTTTACGTCTGAACCGACGCGGTAGAGTCGAGCAGAGTATTATTTTAGTGTAACCCGGTACCTGGGAGTCACTGGCAGTACTCAGTGGGACTAGTTTTCAGTGCTTCTGTGTTTTTATATAGTAATAAATGTTAATTTGTTGCTTTCTGCAGATGAGTCGCTAATGGATGCTGGCATGCTAACAGAGGCTAGCATGCTAACGGTGCTGAATGCAGGAGTTGTAGCCGTAGATCTGAGGCTGGTCACTCCTCAGCCTTGAGAAAAATATTGCGTTTAACCAGGAGCTTCCTCAGATTAAAAGTATTCCCGCCACAGCGAGCACAAATTGCAAAGTGGAGGGATTCTTTTGAGTACTTTCTAGTAACGCTTGCTTTGTTGACATGCTAGCTACTGAACTCTTTCACTCCTTCAGTAACAAGGATGTGTTCTGATACTGAAACATGCAAGCAATAAGTCAGTTTCCTACCAAACACCAAAATGAAGGTTTTCTGTTGGTACTTTCTTTGATTTTGTGTGGGCTGCTAGCAGCTAGGCTAACAACCATGTGCTGTGCATGTGGGTTCAGGTTAGCCTGACAGGATGGAATGCTAACAGCTGTTTCATTGTTTTAGAATTAAAAACCAGCGGTGTATGACGTGTGATTTATTTTGTTTGGAGAGACGTTCATCAGCAAGTCGATCTATTTTAATCCAACGACAAACAGGAAATTTTATGAAACTGTATTGGGAGGATTTGTTGGAGCAGGAAGTCAACAACATCATGAAAAACAAGAAAAACTTTAAATGCAGCCGGATTGTCTGCAGGACTTCATAGAGTTACTCTGTAGAAAGGAATTTAAATTTAGATTTATTTTTAGCCTTTTTTCCACGGACTGCTGTAAATGAGGCACTCAGAAGCTGATCTTTGTACAGTGGAGCTTAATGTTGCACTTCAGGATGACTGGACAGGCAGTGTTTACTGGAATGTTCCTCCTGAAGAGGCTTCAGTTCCAGTCAGGAACCTTCATTAATGCTCTGCTGAATGACGACCTGGAAATCAATGCCGGCCTTCTGTCTTGTGTACAAGCATCTCTTCAGATTCTCTGAACAGTCTGTTGTTTTCCAGAGATTTAAAATGATTATTAGGCGATGAAAATATAGATTTTAGCTGCTGCTTTCACTGAACACAAAACGGGAAGGAAACAAGTGTGCACATATAAATCCATCTGAATCACACTGTACACTGAATGAATCACAATATGTTGTATTATTATGACTGTGAGTGAAGACAGTCAACCACATGCAGGGTCCTGATAAAGTATTGACCATTTGAACTTCGGCACATTTTGTCACATTACAACCACAAATGTGTTTTATTGGATTTTCTGTGACAGATTGTGGCGTAGAAGGAAAATGAATCATGGTTTTCAAAATGTTTTGTCAATAAGACGGTGGAAAATCTTCCATGTCAGGGTATCTGGATTCTCACTGTGTTCAGCTAAAAGAGACATTTTGCAGTTAACTCCTTGTGTCCTAGAGTCCGGAGGTTTTAAGAGAGAATCAACAAAATGCAGTTTCCAGGTCGAAGAAGGGAGAATAAACGAGTCCTGAACCTGATAATATTTAGTTTTAATATGAAACTCAAACTAATCTGCTAGAGGAAATTCCTCACTGTTTCCAGGATGTGTCCACATTAGGGCACTTCAGGGAGCTGATGGAGGTCAAAGGTCATGCTCAGGGACCTACAGTGGAGCTCCTCTGAGGAACTCAAACCAGTGACCTCCTGGTCTCAGCTCCTCCAGCTTCTCCACCACCAGCCCTGAAAATGAAAGTTGTAAATTAAAGACAAGATAGGAATAAAGCTTTACTCACCTCTGGGTTCAGACATACAGTGTTGACACTGAGGTGTAAAGAGAATAAACACACCACTGTGCGTGTTTCTTCGCTGGTTCTGTTCTCAGCTGATCACCTGTAAAATGCAGGCAGAGCCGATGAGCAGCCTGCCAGTGTGAGAAAGTGTGTTAGCGCGGCTGCGACTGGGCGCTCACACACACTGCTGGTCCACTGAACTGGGATGATAACACATTAAGGAACTGGCAGGCAATTAATGTCGCACGTTGCTTATGACTTGAATTCTAATAAGGGAACAAAACACTTGGTTGAGTATCTGATCAGCATCACTGGTGTGAAACTTTGTCCTAATTTAAAATCATTGTCTTCCCTCTAATAAGGAACTCAGATTGAGCTCACAGTCCGTCGGACGCAGGCGGGGCTCGGGGCTTAACGCTGCGGCGGCGTGAGCTGGAATGTTTTCACTTGACTTTGGCCAAACGGCAGAAAATGAAGAGAGGAGCGGCGTCAGTGTGTGGCGGCTGTGGCAGAGCGTTCACACACTCCGGCAGATTACCAGACAGCACCGCGGCTCACAGTGGAAATAATCAGCAAATGGAAGAAATATTGATGTTTACTATCTCTGCAGATCTGAACAGGACCCCGGAGGGCGTGTGTGTGTGTGTGTGTGTGTGTGTGTGTGTTGGGGTGGGGGGAAGGATCAGGTTCCACCATCTGTCACTGCAGAGCAGACCTGGACCAGGTCTGGTTCTCTGTACGGATCCAACAGATGTTTAGCATTTCTATATGCACATCAGCATGGAGCAGATTAAAGCCGAAAACACAGATTAACCCAGCTCAATTCATTTTTTCACTGTAATTTATCATGGGAAACTTTATCATATTCCAGTCTGAGAAATAATGATCCCGCTTTGAGGATATTAATAGTGAAATACGACTGTATTGTGTATAGAATCATACATTTCATTTATAGAGTGAAGCTCAGACACCTGACAGATTGAAACAGATTAAAACAGGCATCAGCAAAACAAAACTGTAAAAGAGTAGAAACAGCAGTGAAGGAGAAGGTTCTGCCCTCAGGTCTGAGGCCCGGTCCTGGACTGGGTTCTGCAGGGGTTCTGGGATGAGAACCAGGAGTTCTGACTGGATGTTCTGGAGTGCTGAAATCGCCGTTTCATTGCAGATGAGTGTTTTTGGACCGCCTTGGACTGGGGCTGTTCCTCCGTGAGCCCAGTGTGCCGACCGTGGAATTACTCATCAGGATTATGTAATCCAGCCGCCGCTTTAGTGTGAGCTGAAATTTTAGCTTGAAAAGACATCAAACGAAGCCATACGACTGCAGTCCGCTGTCTCAGAATAAAGCAGAACGTTGTTTCCACAGATGCTGCACGGCGGTTGGGATCGACTCTATAACATGTGATGTAACCTTCATCTCCTCCGCAGCAATGCGGCGTTGTGGGATGAACGCCATCCAATTCATGTGGGATTATTGTGGCAATATTTTCACCAGCTCGCTGACAGATTAAAAATATATAAAAGGAGTCAAACTTCCGCACACACACCAACAAAGAACATCTGCAGCAGGGATGTGGCGCCCGGTCGGCGCGTCACGTCCTGCGCCCGCTCTGTTTGGACGTCTCTGTTTCACGCTGCGTTCGAACTTCAATGGAAATGCATCGGCGTGGGTTTGGGGACGGAGCCGGACCTGCTCTGTTCAGCAGGGACGCTGCTTGATTGGACTCGGGGAAGATAATGTGCAATTTTCCAACCCAGTGGGACGACGCCTGTTTCTGATTCATGGCCTTCAAAAGGTCATCTGGTAACCGAGGTGCCTTCAGCTACGGCAGCAGTGTTCAGGATCCTCACACACACACACACACACACACACACACACACACACACACACACACACACACACACACAACAGCTCATATTCCAGCTGTATTAAGGTAGAAGGGTTTTCATGACCCCCTCAAATGTTACCCGTTTGGGGATGCAAATCTCAGCAGCCTTAAAGTCCCAGTAACAAAACATTGCTGTTTTAAAGGGGACATATTATGCTCTTTCCACTTTGTGAAGAGTTTCTTACAGTATTGTGTGTAGCCGTAGCCTCATTATGATGTTCAAATGTGAAAGCTGTCTGATTCCTCCCTGGCTCGCTGCACCACATTTTGTGAAAATGAAACTGAAACTGAAGCTGAAACGGTTGAGTTTGAGTTTGGTCCGCTAATCCTGAAATAAGGGGATTTAACTCCTCCCCCTGACTGTGCTCTCACCGTGTGTGTGTGTGTGTGTGTGTGTGTGTGTGTGTGTGTGTGTGTGTGTGTGTGTGTGTGTGTGTGTGTGTGTGGGCGTGGACAGATGCGTTCAAGTGCATACCGGGAAGCAGGCTCAGAAACAGCCTGCTCTGAGGAGGGCTCCTCAGAGCCACTTTTTAGAGCACTGAAACTCCAAAGAAAGGATGAATTTTGGGCGAACAAACTTAAATATTATGTTTTTGGGCTTCGGAGACCGATATGACGTGACTGAAAAACAGCATAATATGTCCCCTTTAATGCTGTCTTTATTTTCTCCATCAAACAAATCACTGCAAGGACAGAAGTCATTAGCCAGTTAGCATTTACTTAAAAGCACAAAAAATAAAGTGTTTTTAAAGTTTTTTTTGTTTGTTTGTTTTTGTTTTTTCTGCATTGTGGTTTGACGGAATCCAGATCACCAATATCAACAAGGACCAGGGGGGTGGCTGACAGGTACAAGAGAACCACAGTCAGTACTTTTATACTGCCGAGTACAGATCCTCGTAATATCCAACAGTACCATGTTTCAGTACCTGAACGCATCATTGCGACTGAGGGAGTGGAGGAGTAGGCAAACTTCCATACAGGACTTGAACACAGCATTGCATGCACACAAGCATAATGCCGTCAGGAGCCCAGTGTTCAGTAAACAGAGCAGCATGGCTGACAGGACGCTGCTAATCACGGCTCCACTTTTCAAAATCTGATGCAGATTACGCTCCCTGAGGTGGGAGGACTGCTAGTCTGAGGAAGCTCCTGGTTAAGAACAAGATTTTTCTCAGTGCTGAGGAGAGCACCGTTTTAAACAGCTTCAGATCTACAGCTGCAACCGTCAGCGCCGTTCGCAAGCTAGCATAGCATCCATTAGTGACTCGTCTGCTGCCAGCAACAAATTTACATTTATTACCACATAAACACACTAAAGTACCAACCATTCAGTACCGTACTGATTTCCTGGCACCGAGAAACGGTACCGTATCAGTTTAAATGTAAATCCCTACTGCCAGGGTCGGGTTCGGGTTAGAAAGAGTTCTTGCTTCGTGACTCGTTGGTGAAGAGACACTCCAGGAAAGCCAAACATTTGTGGCCTTTGTTAAAACAGCAGAGCTGGAAGGAGCCTCAGCTGCTACATCGCTGGCAGATTGTCAAGCCGGTGATTTTCCGGGTTGTGTTAGCTTGACCGAGCCGCCGCTCCGCAGCCAGAGGTGCTCAGATCGACTAGCAGCCGTGTAATCGTCTGCAACCGACACTGGATGTGAGCTTTTAGCAAAACACGGCTCTGAGTGCAGATAGGTAGAAAACTCTCCAGGAAGCATCCGCGCTGGAATAGAGAGAGATAAAAAATAGAAAGGGGTGAGATTTATTGAAGGAGAAGCTTGTATATTTTATTGATGACTGGAATGCGTCAGGAAAATGAGTTGGCTGATATCGCGTCAGATCTTCAGGCAATCAGAAGTTTCAGAAAGCCGGCATGCAGAGCTGGAGGAGCAGGGAGGGCTCCGTGACTTTGTGACTGATGCTTCATGATAGCAGATCTGTGCTTTCATAGTCGCAGAACTCACTGGGGATGAAAACTTTTCCACTCTGATAGGCTTTTTCATACGCTTCTTCACAGGCAGCATCAATGCATCTGAAGGAAATTGAGTGATTTTCCAAACAAAACAACACCTTTTTAAAGTTTGAATGCAGAAAAGTTAAGGAAGAGTGTTGAAAAGTGTTCTAAAGTGTCACTGGAGTGTCACTTCGAGTCACTGTTAATAAGTTTCCTGCTTGACAAACTGGAAATGAAGCTGCAGGCAGAGGATCACTCAGTGCATGAAAACGGTTTCTCGCCTTAATATTTTCATTTAATTCCCATTTATTCTGGGTGGAGTGCTTCATTAATCTCCCAGTAACTCAATCCTGTTAGGTGACAGCTGACACTACAGCTCGCATGTAATTACATCGTGGCATGCATTTAATTACGCTGTAAGATACATGCAATTACACCGCTTTAAACACAATTAATTGTATTTGATCAAATTCCACTCATATGTAATGAAAAATCAGACTGAGATCACGTCTGACGTCTCAGAGTTGCTTCTCCTTCAGCGGAAGTCAGTCTGTAAGCCACTGAAATAATTAATTAAATAATAATAATAAATAATACTTTAACTGGCGACCTCATTTGAAGCACCACTTCAGAAGGTCTGGGCTGCAAATAATCTCAGCAAAAGAGAGCATTGAGCAGCAGGACCTGATGAGTTCACTATGGAGGAGCAAAACTGCCAAAAAACAAAAAAATATTAAAAACAGATATAAAAGTGGCTCAATAAATATATTTATATAACATTGAACCATTCAATTTTTTTATGTAAAAACATAGAAAATGAGATAAAAATATACATTTATTTTGTCATTTTCACTTCAGTTCATATATTTGTTTTTGTGTTTTTTAAATTTCTTTCATTGCTAATTTTTATGCCTGTATTTATTTTTGTATTATTTTACTTTTGCAATTTTTTCTCTTAAATTATATATTTCTGCATTCTATTTTCCCCTGGCATTTTATTTACTTATTTACACTTTTGTTTAAATTCAGTGTCGCATTTATGTCGTCATTATTTCCAGTCTTGTTTTCTTTCACTTGCTGGTTCGCGGTAGGAATCCCCGCTGCAGCGCTGCCAGAGGATTGGCCGGCTGCCGCCACTGAGAAACCCCGCCCCCCTCATTTACATACCGAGGCAGAAATGCAGACAGAAATGTGAAAAGGAGACACATAAATAAATACTCCTGGAAACAAAAATAGAGAAAGAAAATGCAAGAGTGGAAATAATGAAGACGTATCCTCCACCCCTCCCGCAGCCCCCACCTCCTCCACCCCTCCTGAATGTACGCAACCCTCCATCCACTCAGACCATTCATCCCTCTCTCTCTCTCTATCTCTTCGTCGTCGGGGAAACCTCCCTCCCTCCCAGACGTGGATTAGTCCATTAACTCTTTCTCTCTCATCCCTCCATACATCTGTTGTTCATCTCGGTTATTCTTTCACCTCTTCTCATTCAGTCCTCTCAGTTGCTTTCACACCCCCCTTGAACTTTTTCACATTATGTCACATTATGGCTACAAATATATTTTTGGGGATTTTATGTCAAAAAGTAACACAAATTGAAGTGGAAGGAAGGAGAAACATGTTTTCAAATGTTTTTACAGAGAAGAAATTCAAAAATCTGTATCCCCTTTGACTCAGAATAAATAGAATCTCCAGATCAGTAAATGGAGTCCAGCTGTGCTCAGTGACACCTGAGGGTGAATCCAGCTGTTCTGTGAAGACCTCTGACCTTCAGTACAGAACACGAATCATGAAGACTGAGGAGCACAGCAGACAGGTCCGGGAGGAAGCTGTGGACACGTTTAAAGTAAGTTTTGAAAAGTATCTCAAACTGAACAGATTGTGGCAGAACTGCAAACTTACCGAGACACATTCTTCCACGCAAACTGAAGCTCTGAGGAGAGAAGGAGCTCGGAGGATCATGGGAACTCCGGAGGAGCTGGAGACATCCACAACCTGTCCCAAAGACAGGAGAAGACATGTTGGAGGGCGGAGCTCTGCTCAGAGGAGAGCAGAACGGGAGCGAGCAGGACCCTGAACGCACCATCCCATTGTGGAGCATGGTGGAGGCAGCATCAGGCTGTGGGGAGGCTGCTCAGAGTGATTGCAGCTGAAGGACGAACTCCAGATATTGACTCACCCGGAGGGAGACAGTTAAACCCTGTTCAGTTTTTTTATCTGTAAAAAAACATTTAACAGCCAGGAATCCTTTTCCTTCAGCTCACATGTGTCGGTCTGTCTCATGAAATCCTACAAAACACTTTTACATCTGTGGCTGCAATGTGGCGAAGTGTGTGAAAAGTTCAAGAAGGGATCGATAGAGAGCAGATCTCCCTCTTCTCTCTCCTCTGGAACTCAGTAATGCAGCTTCAAGCTCCAGTCCTCTCCACTGAGCTCTGCTAGTTTCAGAGACTGTACGTCCTCCGTTGGTCTTTCTGAGCCGCCAGTCGCTGCACCGCCGCCGTCCTGCTGACGCTAACGCCAAACTGGGCCCAGCAATCTGCACCACGCAGCAAACACACACATTTGTCTCTCTGTGTAGATTTAGAGCTGCTTTTTAATCCCGGCACATCTGGAGTGGCCCCCGTCTGCAGCATCAATCCACAGCGTAATTCCACGGCACAGCCTGCCCCCCCCCCCCCCCCCCCCAGGTGTGGCTGCCGGCTGAGGAGACATTATGTCTTTCTCTTGACGGTGCTACATTGTGATGCAGCCCGATAAGCTAAAGCCGCACAACGTAAAGAGGATATAGTGGCCGGAAGCACAAAGCTTCAGCCGCTGCATCTGGACGCACAGCTGGACCCCAGTCCTGCTGGGACACATCCAGATTAGAGCAGAGACAAGTGAGCACACGTCACCGATATTCATCTGCTGCTGTTACACGTTCTGAGCCTGTCGGATGAGTCTCAGCGTGGAATAATGTTTCTCTCATCCTAAACATCTCTGTTTTTTTTTTTCTTTTATGAAGGCGCAGTGTGTGCGTTTGTATGTAATACCACTGCTGTGCACTGTGTGGCAGCAGTGAGTTTTGGTCTGCAGTATAATGGTTTCGATACACTGACTTGGACTTAGGATGAAGGTTGTAGGTTTGAGGACAGAGGTGGACACAATCAGAATGAGACATCTGGATAGAATGAGGACAGAGGACGTGTGGCGGGACACGGAGGACCAGAGGACAGAACACACACCCATATCTAATGTATTCACAATCAGCAGTACTTTAAAAACTGACAAAGGTATAAACTTCAAAACAAACAGTGCAAATAATGTAAGCAAAGTAAAAGATTTAAAGGTATGTATCTGTCAGGATTCTGCTCTGGCAGGCACCGGGCAGTCCTGGTTTCCCTGGGTCCTGCTGACTCATTGCATGCTGGGTACTGCCACTCTGCCTGCCTATTTACCGTAATGGCCCGAATATAAGATTATACTTTTTTTTTCTTCCAGGAATGGTATTCTCAAAAATGGGGTGGTGCTATAATAAGGACTGGATGGAGCCAGAGTCCCGGTGAGCTGTACTGCCTCTGCTCCATGCAGTGGCTCCGCCCCCCGTTAGGGGGAGCTAGTGAGCTGGACAGAGTGTCAGCCTGCAGCAGTGAGAGAAGAAGACTGAGCAGTGTGGCTGCTGTTGGTTTTTCTAAGGTTCATTTCAAACAGCATCGAAAATACCTGCCTGTAAGTACTCGAGTATACTTAGTTGATGTTCAGGATGGAGGTGAAACTGATACTTGTGAGTTTGTCGGTTTGTTTTTAAGTTTCAACGCAGATGCTAATTCCGTTAGCATGTTAATGGCGTTTCCATTAATAGTTAGCATTGAGCTAGCGGCTTTGATTTTAAATACTGACTGGTTTTGTTTTCAGACAGTGATGTACGTTGTGATACATCTTGAGTATTTGTTCACTTCTATGTATATCTGGTTTGTTTCAGTTTTACAGCCTTCAGGAGAAAGTAATAAAAGCTCAGAGCAGCTGAAATCTCCTGCTTTCTTTCTGAAGAACTGTTCTCTACAGGCCAAACTGAACCCAACATTATTAATGTTCATGAAGTTGAATAGAACTTGAATTTGATGGTAATAAAGTTATTTACATCATTAATGCAGTTATTGAACCTTTGAGGTACTTAATTGTTGCTTATTGTTGAATATTTTGAGAAAGAGAATATATTTATTTATTTAATACTGCAGTAATATTTTTGTAATCTTAAATCAAGTGAAATGTTATCTCTGTTGTGAGTTTTTGAGTTTAGAGTAATTACACAATAAAAAGTTATTTTATGAGTAACTTTATTGTCTTCAACATATTTTTATTTTCACAAAATGATATTTGAAAAATCTTATAATCTTATAATACAAATCTTATAATAAAGTCTTATAATCAGAGTCGTACTATATTTGGACCAATACCTTTGCCAGTAAAAACACTTGTTAGACAAGCACAAACATGTAAACCTTTTTTTTTAATGTTTTCGTTCCTCCATCTCTCATTTATGTGCTACAAACAAGTTAAAGCTGTTACCCACACTTCACCACTTCAATGTGTCAGGTTGTGGTTAATGTTGCTCCTGGTCGAGACAGCCTGACTCTCACATAAACACCCGGAAAAGGAGGAAAGACCCCGGACAGGATGAATAACTGATATTTCCCACTATCTGTATTCTTCTTCCTTTTTGAACTTATTTAGTTTTGTGATGGGATATGACTTAAAAAAAAAAAAATTCAGATTTGTTTCCAATGAGATTTTATCAAGTTGATATTGTTGCTTTGCTGTTGGAAACATTACTGTTACTGCTCTAGAAACAACGTTTAGTTCTATTTTAAATATCAAATTCAGATCCTTTTCCAAATTCATAATTTATTTAAAAAATCTGTATATTTAGATTTGTTTAAAGCAATTATTCAGAAATAAATATTAAGATTATTGATAGAGGCCCTGAAAAAGTCATAATTCTCACCCAGCTTTATGCCACCATGAACTCTAAACTGTTCTTCCTTTATATGTTGACTTTAATAAGCTTTCTTGTGTGTCTCAGTGAAAATGCTGGTGCAGGTGAAGCACAACCAACAGCAGAAGTACGTGAAGCTGGATGAAGCTGAAGGACAGTTTGACTTTCTTCAATTCCATGAAAAAGGTAATTAAGCTTATTTCAGTTTGGCTTAAAGGTACAGTGGACGATGTTCTCAGCCAATGAATTTCGGGATGTGAATCTCAACTATTGGTCCTCCAACATGTTTGTCACGCTGGAGAAATGCTCGCGTCACGCCGTCAAGCGGCTCGTAGGAGCAGCAGAGCAGGCAGGATGGTCTGGCACATGGGCGTTCTTCAAAAAGCGAGTAACAGACGTTTGGCTTCGACTTTTTCTAGAAAATCGTCCACTGTACCTTTAAAGGTGCATTAAGGAGTTTGCGCGTTTTATGCGAAACAGCGCCCCCTGCAGGCCTTGAGCGTAATGCAGCTTAGTGAAAAACTCGTCCCTGTGGCTCGCGTGCACAGAAGAGAGGAACTCCTTCCTCGCTCTTTTAGTAGCGCTCAAGTAAAATGTAAGTTTCTTCTCCCTGGTGGAGTCTGTGTGGAGCTGTGGCAGTGCTAGAAGCCAGTCTGTTCTTACTTTCTGGAAGATCCTGCTCAGTTGTTGCTCGTTAAGCATCTGGCGGAGTAATGGCGGACAAAACGAAACTTAACTAAATCAGGCCAGCTGGAGCGCACATTACGTCATTCCTCTCAAATTCTCCCCAAAAAACTCTGGTGTCGGACCGGCACTGTGACTTTCAAGTGACAGTTTAGCGCTGTTAGAGGTACTTGTAATGAATATGTCAGGGCACATTGTACACATCATTAAAAATGTGTAACATATTTATGGTGGAAAATAAGTATTTTTAAAGTTGAAAAACTCCTTAATGCACCTTTAAAGCTCGTGTCCGGAGTTTTGAAAGAGAGGTTTTTTTAATCCAACGTCTTGAGGTTCCGCCCTCCCTCTGCTTTCATGAGCGACCAAGCCACGCCCCTTTAATTGTGCACGCGAATTATCTGTCGGGTGAAAATGAGAGCCTCTGAGTCCTACAGCATCCTCCATGTTGAGCTGTTTACGGTGGATGTTCAGCAGACAGTGGATATATCCGAGGTCAGCGCGGCGGCTGCTGCGTTGCTAACTCTCCTCTGCTGGGCGAGCGGCCGTGCTCTCTGGCTGCTCCACACGTTGATTGACAGCGCAACAAGGCGGAAGCTCGCAATCTATTGGCTGACGCTGACCGGCGCTTTTTTGGATAACATGGGGGTCTATGAGACGAAGGCGGGGCTCATAAATCAATTTTTATATTGCTTTATGCTAATATTATATTGTAGTATCGAACCAGACTGACACATTTAAGCTCTGTTGAAAAATGATACATACGTTGGAAACGGACGGAAACTCCGGACACGAGCTTTAAGAAAAAGGCTTGATAACTGAACCACATTCTTTAAAAACTTCACTCTTGTACTCTGGTTTTGATACACGCCTGTTGCAGAATCTTTGAATGAATCTATCCAACTTGAACAGTTATTGACTGGGAGGCAAAAGACACTGCAGACTTTGAAAGCACATTAAGCACATTTTTATGCCACTGTTTTTCAGCCATCCAGAGATGTTGCCTGCCACCTGATGTTAACTTTATATACAAGGATGCAACAGGGACAGAAGTTGATGCAGAAATATTCAGCGACCTGGTTGGACAAGGCAATGTGGTGCCGACAGTATTCTCAAGTCAAGGTGAGATATGAAATCAGGCATAATAAAGCACTCTGCACCCTACTGAATAAAGTTAGCAAATATTATGTCTCCTAATCCTTTAGGATTTTCAGACTGCTCCTTGTCCTCTGCTTCTGAGGTTTGAGTCAAGCTCCAGCACAAGTGGAACTATAATGTTCGATGAGATCCCTGGAAGAGACAGAGAATAAACAAGATGCAGCATCAGCTAAACAGGTTATAATAAAGCTTGATTTTCATTAGTTTCCTATTACACTACAACGGTGTCAGTCTGAGTCTGTAGAAAAGCTGTTTGTCACCATATCTTGTTTTTGTTAGTTGATTGAAGCCATACTACGAGGCAGGTCTGGTGGTGAAGAAGTACTGAAGGAGGACCAAACAACAGAGACCCTGACAGATACCACAAGAAGACAAATGGTCAACATACTGGTGGCTCCCATGATTGACAGTCTCGGGTATGTGTGTTTCCATATTTTCTTTATTTGTACAAATTAACGGCATGCCATGACATGAATCAAGATAATTGATCATTATTATTGTATCTCCTTTCAGACACCTCCCCACTCAGGCAGTCAGAGAGGAAAATGCACTTGGGATCGTGACACTGTTCCCTTCTCTCAAGGATCCATATACCCAGAAAGGCTATGTCATTGTCATTTTTATTGTTTACATGACTATTTTCATGTTGTTCTTGCATTTTCATTTATGTCATTCAGTGCATGTTTTGGTCTGAAGCTATGTGCGTAACACTGACATGAATTCTCTGAGATTTCTCATGAACTAAGTACTGACAATGCATTTAACCTTTTTCATTTTAGGAACACTTCTATGATGCTGCAAGCAGCACAGGATATATTTCCTGGCGTCTGAAAACAGTCCAAAGGAAAATTTGGCGAGGATCTGAAGTGCCACCAAGTAGCCCTTCAAACTTTTCCTCAGGAGGGCCAAAGTTGCAACGGATTGTCAATGTTGACGGCAGCTTGATGGGGATGCTTGTTAAGAGGCAGTGTAGTGGCTAAATGTCTGTTCTTAAATTCTTTATCATTTCCTTCTTCAGATTCATTCAAATAACCACTCAGTCAGACGGAAAGAATGAGTCTACTCGTGTTAAAGTTTGAACGACGGTAGAAAACAGTGTGTTCGCCCCGTCTTTAATGAATCTCTCCAGAAAAAACACACATCCTTTTCACATCATAAATGCGTGAGCTCCAAAAACGTCATTGCTCAGCGTCAGTTCTTATTGGCTATTTACTCTGGAAAATCTAACATCACAATGAATGCAAAATTATAAAAATACAAATTATAACAGTAATGCAGCTATAATATTATCACAAATATTCTGCAGCATGCAAATACTGAACATTTCCAAATAATAACAAGTAAAAATGAACTTAAATTATTCAATAGAAAATGGCACCAATATTTCCGGCCCCTAATTGCTCATCGTGGGGATGACAATTACACCAAACTAAATAAACTCAAGAGTCATTTTCTATATTCAAATCCCCATTATGTACTTGTACTAAGGTCTAAACTAACACAAAACTAAATACGCTTTCTAGCACATAATAAACTGAAATAAAACATCTTTCATTGTCCATGAGATTCTTCCATCTCCAGCAAGAGACACAACTTGTCAATGGGTCTCTCAAGGGTGTTGGTCTTCGTTTTGACAAGGACCCGACGAACAAAGCCTTGGGCGTCGGGGATGGTCTTCACCACTTTACCCATCAACCAGGACCCTCTTGGAGCCCTTTCATCCACGATGAGTACGACATCACCTTCTTTCACGTTTCTCCTCTTTTCCAGCCACTTCTGCCGTTCTTGTAGGAGGGGCAAGTATTCCCTTGACCAACGCTTCCAGAAGATGTCGGAGATGTACTGCACCTGCTTCCATCTTCGTTTGCAGTACAGGTCTTCCTTCTGAAACATGCCTGGAGGGAGTGCTGGCTTTCCCTTGAACAGGAGAAGATGGTTTGGTGTCAGTGGCTCGAGGTCGTTGATGTCGTCAGATGACTTTGTAAGTGGTCTTCCGTTAACCACTGCTTCCACTTCACACATCACAGTGTGCAGACATTCGTCGTCGAGTAACTGAAGCTTCAGGACACTGGAAAGTACCTTGCGCACTGTTCTTATTTGGCGCTCCCAGATCCCGCCATGGTGCGACCCAGCGGGCGGGTTGAAGATCCAGGTAACTCCTCTTTGCAGCAGAGCTTCAGAGATTTGGGATTGATTCCACTCCTTTATCGCCTTGCGGATCTCGTGCTCTGCAGCCACCAGGTTCGTACCGTTATCAGATCTCATAACTTCCACTTGGCCTCGTCTCGCTATGAATCGTCTCACGGCGTTTATACAGGAATCTGTATCCAGAGAATGTGCGATTTCAATGTGGATGGCTCTGACTGTGAGGCAAGTAAACAAAACTCCGTAACGCTTGACTCGCGCTCGTCCACGCTTTGCTTCAAAGGGGCCGAAAAAGTCTACACCGACATTGGTGAACGGTGGTTGGTCTGGCTGAAGACGATCTGGTGGTAGATCCGCCATCTTCTGTTCACCAACCGCAGCTTGACTCTTCCGGCATTTCACGCACTTTGAAAGCACACTTCTCACTGCTGCATTCCCTTTGCATATCCAGACCCTTTGTCTCAAGCGAGCGAGGGTGTGGTTCCTCCCTCCATGTCCAGTCTCCTCATGTGCATTCCTGATGATCAGAGTTGTGACATGATGGTTTTTTGACAAAATGGCCGGATGTCTTGTGTGTTCTGGCAAGGCTGCCTGGCGCAGTCTTCCACCAACCCGGATGACGCCATCTTGGAGGAAAGGATCCAATCTCATAATAGAACTGCTTCTCCTGATCTTTTTACCCGTCTGCAGCGCAAAAAGTTCCTCATGGAAGGTTTGGCTTTGGCTCAACTGGATGATAGCAGTTTCAGCTCTCCTGATGTCCTTGACAGTCAGATGAGTACCTTTCACAACCGATTTCCACTTCTGCATGTGGTCTTCGACAATCTTGGGTTTTACTCCTTGACTGTCTGGAGACTGGGTTTGGGACTCAAAGATCTTCCTTCTTTCAGACAGATTTTTAAGCAGCTCCTTCAGCTTCAACATCCAGGCGATGGCCTTCCTCAGACTGTGCCAGTTGGAGTAATGATGAATCAGCTTGAAGAGAAGATCTGTGCTTGAGTTGATGGCACTGACGATGTTCACGCTGATCTTGCGCTTCAACTCTGCATCGTCATCGCTTATCTCTCTTGAGAACTCTGGCAGGACCGGCCAGTAAGATTTGTCCTTGGCAAGGAAGTCAGGACCTTCAATCCAACTCTGACACCTCAGGAAGTGTTCTGCCTTCATCCCTCGCGATGCGTGGTCAGCTGGATTAGAAGACGTGCTGACATATCTCCACTGTGCGGGTCTTGTGTTCTCTCTGATTGTCAACACTCTGTTCGCAACAAAGGTTTTAAAGCGAGCGCCGTCATTGTCAATATATCGGAGGACAGTGGTGCTATCTGTCCATAGCACAGACTCTTTGAGATCCATCCGAAGTTCTCGCTTCATGAGCTTGTCCATTTTCACCGCGATGGTAGCTGCCGTCAGCTCAAGGCGTGGCACGGTGACTGGCTCGAGCGGTGTCACTCTTGATTTCCCAAGAAGAAACGAGCAATGGACTTGGCCGTGGCTGTTCTTGATGCGGATGTAACTGACAACGCCGTAGCCCTTCTCGCTAGCGTCAGAGAAATGGTGCAGCTGTGCTGACACTACTGGACCAAATCCCTCAGGTTTGATGCACCTCCTGACAGAGAAACTGGCAAACTGGCTCAGGTCAGACAGCCAGGCAAACCATCTGGTTGCTACATCTTCGGGAATCTCATCATCCCAGGAGAGTTTCATTCGACAGAGATTCTGCACGATGATCTTGGCGAGGAGAATGAATGGCGACAGGAAACCAAGGGGGTCGTAAATCGAGCTCACGACTGAAAGAATACCCCTTCTGGTAACAGGCATGTTCTTCACCAGGATGCGGAATCTGAAGGAATCTGATTCAATGCACCAGTCCACTCCAAGCGCCCTCTCCATGGGTAGCTTGTCTTTGTCCAAATCCAGATTCTTGATTTCTTTTGCACGTTCATGTTCGGGAAGTGATGACAATACTTCACGGCTATTGCTAGACCATTTAGTCAAACGGAACCCTCCACTTCTGCAAAGTGCAATGAGGTCTTTGGTCAAGGAAGTAGCCTTCTTCTCGTCAGATGCTGAGACGAGACAGTCATCTACATAGAAGTGCTCAAGAACTGTAGTTACTGCCTCAGGTGATGACCTCTCTTTCTCATCCTCTGCAGTCCGCCGCAAAGCGTAATTGGCACAGCTAGGGCTGGACTTGGCCCCAAACAGGTGGACGACCATCTTGTACTCATGCAGAGGCTGGTTCAAATCTCCTTCTGGCCACCAGAGGAATCGTAGAAGATCTGAATCTTCATCTGGAACTCTCACCTGATGGTACATCGCCTCGATGTCGGAGATGAGTGCGATGTGGTCACGGCGAAACCTCGTCAGGACTCCAACCAGACTGTTCGTGAGGTCCGGCCCCTGTAACAACTCCTCGTTCAATGACTTCCCTTGGAACGAAGAGGCGCAATCAAAAACGACCCGCAACTTCCCTTTATGGGGATGAACCACGCCATGATGGGGAATATACCATACTCGTCCATCGTTGCGGTTGCGCTCGTTGGCAGGAACTTCCACTGCATAGCCTTTGCTCAGCAGGTCTGACATGAAGGACTTGTATTCATCATGGAAGGTGGAGTTCTTGGCGAGTTTCTTTTTCAGGCTCGATGCTCGTTGCTCTGCAGCACACCTGTTGTTTGGCATCACAACGTCTTTGTTTCTCAGAGGCATTCCGATGCAGTAGTGTCCATTAATTTTCTTGGTTGTTTCAGTCACACACTGCATAAATTGGATATCTTCTCGTGACATTTCAGACTTCTCTTCGCAGGCTTGCTCTGGAAAATCATGACTGTACTGCTGCAACAGCATGTTGTCCACACTGCTGACTGATAGTCTGTTAACCGAAGCACCATGACTACAGTGACTTGACTTGTGGTCGTTGTCTTTCTTCAGAGGGCCGTTCACTACCCAACCAAGGGTTGTCTTTATGGCATAAGGCCCGTCCTCTTGACTGTGGATTATCTTCCAAGACTCCATTGCAGAATGAGCGTTCATTCCGATGAGCATCTCCACATCTGCGTCAATCTGTGGGAGCCGCACTTGGTTCCGCAGATACGGCCATCTTTCCAGGTCCTTCTCTACTGGAACATTCTCCTTCGTTACAGGTATGTCCGTGTGGGTGTAAACATCTGGCAAACTGATGTACTTGTTCTCTGTGAGACCACACACCTCTAGATCTGAAAGGACGAAGCAGGAAATAGGCTTCTCTTGTCCCATGGTACGGAGTAGCACTTGAGTCTTCTTACCATTGACACCAAGACGTCTCATCAATCTTTCAGAGCAAAACGTTGCTGAACTTCCTGAGTCCATGAACGCATACGTTTCTATGATGTTGTTGCTTCTCTTGGATTTGACGCGCACTGGCACAATGGAGAGGATACAGTCGCTGCCTCCGGCCCCGGTGACTGCTGACAGTTCACTCTTGGATGACACCTGCTCTTGTGGAGTTGAATGTTTACTGGTGGAGCCTTCACTTGACTTCTCAGATTTGGCAGTTACTTGATTGTCATCTTCCTCTCTTTTCGTGTGAAGCAGACTTGGGTGTTTCTTGCTGCAAATTTCACATGTGACTTTCTTTTTGCAGTCTTTTGCCATGTGCCCCTGAGTCAGACACCCAAAACAAAGCCCTTTTCCTTTAAGGAATTCAACTCTCTCTTTATTCGGCAGACCTCTGATTTTGTTGCATGCATTCAGAGCGTGTCCCTTATTGCAGTACAAACATGGATCTTGAAAGGCATTGCCGGTCTGCTTAATCTTTCTTGATTCAGAGGAATCGTCGGCTGGCGTTACACTTGTAGCTAGGCCAGTGGTTCTTTTCAGTCGCCCTGTTGCAGGTTTAGCGCTGAATTTACTCCTTTCTTTGACATCTGAAGGGTCTCTGACATCACCGAACAGTGGGTCTGAAGCTATCTTAGCTTGTCTGTTGATGTACTCCACAAGATCGGCAAAGTTTGGTCTTTTTCCTTCCTTCTCTTGAATGTCGAAAGCTACAACTCTCCATCTTTCGCGAAGCCTGAAGGGCAACTTGTGGACAACGATCCGAAGGTTGCTTGGGCTGTTCATTTCCTCAAGGTACTCCAAGTCCTTTATAACATTGTTGCATCCAGTGAGAAAGATAGAGAAGCTGTGAAGTGACTTAGCATCTTCTGCTTTGACTTGAGGCCATTTGACAGCCTTGTCAACGTATGCCGCAGCTATTCTCTGTTCGTTGCCATAGTGATAAGTCAAGAGCTTTCTTGCCTCTTCATAGCCTTGTTGTGCGTTCATGTGTTGGCAACTTCTCACCAATTCTCTCGGTTCACCTGTGGTGAATTGTTCCAAATAATACAAACGATCTGCATCGTTGTCTGTCCGACTGTGAATGATGTGCTCGAACGCCCTCAGGAACGGCAGGAACTCAAGAGGATCGCCACTGAACTCAGGGACTTTTCGTTGGGGTAAGTTGGCTAGTCTTTGTTGCGTGACTAACATCTCAGTGATATCCTTCTGTTTTAATATCACTTCACCGAGCTCAACTTGCCTTGCTCCAAGACGTGTGCCTGCAACATCATCGATTTCATTCTTCACTTGCACATAAGGCGTGTGCCTAGCTGGAATATGAAGTACAGTGTTATCTGGGATAACTCGTGGGAGGCTGGTCAATTTTGGTTTGACATCCGGAGCATCAGGTGGAATGGTTGCGGCTGCATGCATGTTCTCCTTGAGGTATGAACTCATTCCATCACCCATATTCTCATATTCTTCCAGCACTCGTAGTTTTGCTGTGGACTCTGCGAGAGCAGTCTCAACATCCAGCTTCTCCATTTGAGTCTTTATCTGAATTTTCTGAACCTTCAGCTGAGCTGTTAGCTGTGCTTCCATTTGAGCCTCTTCCAATTGCAGTGCCTCTTTCTTTTCAAGTGCTGCTGCACGGGCGAGTAAAGCTGCTCTGTGAGCTTCCTCTTTTCTACGTGCAGACGATGCATGAGATGATGCGCTGGATCCCCTGGAGTGTTTACTGCATACACTGTGTGCTGGGATTGAAACGTGCCTTTTGCACCGTGGACACACTATCATCAGAATGCACCTCTTCAGCAGCAGGCTCCTTTGGGTGTTCACTTGTGGAGTCTTCCTGCACACTCACAGCCTCTTCATGAGCAGCCTTGGCTTGCTGTTTTACTTTTATTATCCACTGCTCCAACGTGGTCAAAAAGTTCTCATACTTTGTGAGATTGGGCTCACTCCAATACTGCTGGTCAGCTTTTCTTTCTTCGTCTGATAAGAGTTCACTAACTGCATTATTCACTTCAATAAACTCGTTCAGTAATTTTGAGTATTCACACAGATGATCCTTTTCCACCACAAGTGCATTGGAATCATTGCTCATTAGAGTTTCAATCTCCGCTGCTTTGGAGGCAAGGCGTGCTAAAACATGTTTTCTTAGAGTCATTTGTTTATCAAGTTTCTCTGCTAATGCCTTTGGGGTTAACTTGATCCTTCTTTTAGGGTCTAGTGCGACATCGCCCTCCATCTTGCTTTTTTCAGACATTTCGAATGGCTATTCAAGTTAAATAAGTCTCAGCAAACTCCATCAAACCTCTGAAATCCAAATTAGCTGTCCTTTAATCTTAAAACATGTAGTTTTCCAAAAGAAGATTTAAGGTCTTATTTCCAGAGGCAAATATGAGCTTCTTCTTAGCTGTTATGACTTTCTAACAACAGCACGTTTCTCAAAATGTCTTCTTTAGCTTCTTAATCAGCAGCTTAACAACTCTTGAAACTTTAAATATGATGAATCAGCCACTTTACTTGGCGTCGATTTTTTACAGTGCAACTGTCAACTTCACGTCGGATTTTTACAGTGCAAAAATCATCCGTTTCACCATAAACTCGCGAGGGCTTCAGCATTGCTTATCCGTGCAATCAAACGAGATATTTGTACTCATCCATCATCAGTGAAGTCGTCTGGAAACCGTAGGTGAGCGCCGCACTCCTCCTCCTTCAGCCGACTTGCTTCTCTCCTCCACGCGTGCTGCACGCATGCCCAGTTTCCTTCCGGGTTTCGCGAATCTTCTCTCACCCTCGGCGACTGTTTTCTACTTAATGTAGTGGCTAAATGTCTGTTCTTAAATTCTTTATCATTTCCTTCTTCAGATTCATTCAAATAACCACTCAGTCAGACGGAAAGAACGAGTCAACTCGTGTTAAAGTTTGAACGACGGTAGAAAACAGTGTGTTCGCCCCGTCTTTAATGAATCTCTCCAGAAAAAACACACATCCTTTTCACATCCGATAAATGCGTGAGCTCCAAAAACGTCATTGCTCAGCGTCAGTTCTTATTGGCTATTTACTCTGGAAAATCTAACATCACAATGAATGCAAAATTATAAAAATACAAATTATAACAGTAATGCAGCTATAATATTATCACAAATATTCTGCAGCATGCAAATACTGAACATTTCCAAATAATAACAAGTAAAAATGAACTTAAATTATTCAATAGAAAATGGCACCAATAGGCAGTATCTTTGCTCAACCATACCACAGATAATTCCCTGATTCTCCAGAAGGTGAGAGAGACGTTCCAGCACCGTCAGAAGCTTGTTGATAACCCAGGCAGAAGTGCTGATATCCTCTCCATCTTCCCAAGATTCCTGGATACAAACGGACTGGTAAGTTTAGTTTGGAATGAGATTTTGGAGCTGCCTGACATTTGAAATTATTTCCTTTAGTGATGTTTAAATATCTTCATTTCTAAAGGTGGAACAAGACTTCCCTCTCCGAGTTGATGATGAGACATCCTCCAGGCTGCTTCACAAATGGGATTCGTTCTTCAAGCCAAACATAAAAGAGGCAAAGCCACTTCCTTCAACACCACAGTTGCAAAGCTTGTTGCAGTCAGCAGGAAGCTCCCAGGAAGTGATCTTGATGAGACAAGTGAGTCGTATTTGTTTGTCTTGTATTTGCTGTAATTCCAGGTGCAGCTGTTCATTACTTTTTATGATTATGCAATTAAAATTAGAAATATAAAGGTTTTTCACTGCATTTATTTATTTATTTCATGTATCTCAGGAAGTTAAAACGATTTTTGGAATAAACATGATGAAATGTTAAAAATCCAAGGTTTTTCTTGTGACTGTTGGTCCTCAGCTTACGACCACGAAGTGGCCTCCCTGTTGTTGCTTGTACATCTCCTTCCACCGCCACCAGGAAGACCAACGTCTCCAAAAATTAGTGCATGCGATGCTGTTGAGAGGCTTGTGGTCTTTCATAAGGTAATTAAAGTGCTAATAATGATTTATCATCAGTCCCCTGCTCAGCCACATGTGAAAATCGGGGTAGTTATAAAGTGGACAGAACTTTAAAGGTCGTGTCCGGAGTTTCCGTTCATTTCCAACGCATGTATCATTTTTCAACGGAGCTTAAATGTGTCAGTCTGGTTCAATACTACAATATAATATTAGCATAAAGCAATATAAAAATGTATTTATGAGCCCCGCCTTCGTCTCATAGACCCCCACGTTATCCGAAAAAGCGCCGGTCAGTGTCAGCCAATAGACTTCGAGCTTCCGCATTCTCGTGCTGTCAGTCAACATGTGCGCGCAGCCAGAGAGCACGGCCGCTCGCCCAGGCAGAGGTGAGTTAGCAACAGAGCAGCCGCCGCGCTGACCTCGGATATATCCACTGTCTGCTGAACATCCACCGTAAACAGCTCAACATGGAGGATGCTGTAGGACTCAGAGGCTCTCATTTTCACCTGACAGATAATTCGCGTGCACTATTAAAGGGGCGTGGCTTGGTCGCTCATGAAAGCAGAGGGAGGGCGAAAAAAACCTCTCTCTTTCAAAACTCCGGACACGAGCTTTAAGTCTGGATAAGTATTTCTATCTTGCACTGAAGGTTGAGAAGATGCTTGAATAGAGACTTTTGTAATTTTCTCTGTGGCAGCACAATATTCTGGTTCCTAATGTTCAGTTTCCTTACCTCAACCTTCGTCATGCTGCAGTTTGGAGGAGCGTCTCCGCGACCATCAGGGTCAGCAGCCATACCTCCTCACTGTTGGCCGTCAGAAAAGCAGAATTGACAGCTTCTACATCACCACGGATAAGCATCTCATCCCATGCCAGGCAAACCGCTCCCTTGGGGCATTTGATGAACTTTTCAAAGCACATTTTGTGTTCAATGTGTCTTATGATGCTGCATTGGTGAGTTTTTACACATTCCTGCAAACAACAGTGCACAACATTGATGTTGGGAAAATGAAGGAGTCACCCAGAGTTCGAGACCTGAGAGCCAGACTGCTGAACCAGCCTGTGGCACTCACAGTCTCTGAGCGAGAGGCTGAAATAACGTTGACCTGTTTCATGCTCCAGAAACTGTAGCCCAGCAGTCAGCAGTTGATTTCACACTTAAGAGTTGAGCATGGTTACTTTCCTGGACCTAAATTTAAGTTGTTTTGTTCTCAGAAGGGCTGTAGGCATCACTTCTTAAAGGTGCTGTAGGCAGGATTTTGCTAGTCAATGCAAATTTTTCTGTGTTTTCTTTGGATTAAATATTAGAGTATCCATTGATAATCCTTTAGGAGTGTAGCATAATTGCACTACCGCGAGGGCGCAGCGTTTCCATCTGTCTCTGTTCTGAGCTGAAAAGGAATCTCGACAGCTCCAGGTATCTTTGACCAATCAGAAGAGCCCCTGAGGCTCTAACTGTGATTGGTTGAGGGGCGTTCGTCGCACGTTCTTGTGGGAGGGGCTTAACTTGCGTGAGGGCGTGATGTCAGAGAAAACAGGACGGGATTGGCTGTGCTGGGTTTCAACTCGCCATCTTAGATGGGTCAAATCGCCATCTTACTTAGGTAACCCTAAGCAAGATGGTGGAGATGCGGAATCCTGCCTACAGCACCTTTAACATATGCAGGTTTTCAAAAGCACTTTAATAGTGTTCATAGCAATGTTCAGCAGATTGCCCCAATTGCAGCTGTTGCTTGTTCCTCTAGTGAGCCAGTTGCATCTTCATCTCAGTGGCACGCTGTTGAAGACCAAGTCAATGCTCCACATCAGTGTCAGTTCTAAGGGCAGTGACCCAGGACTTCATAAAGATCCAACCAAAGAAATGTGTGCATCCATTGTGACCAAATTACAGGGGAGTGGGATTTCTAACAGTTTGGTGTCCTCAATTGTAGGAGATTTAGAGGAACTAAGAAGCGAGCTTCGCTCACAAGCAAAGCATACTGCTAATTCTTGTTTACCTGCCACTGGTCCCAACATAACCGTAATAAATGAATCTTTTCAACATCTGGAAAACCCTTTTACAAATCTGAATACAGAATGGAAACGAAATAATTATTTCAAAGAAAAATGGGGAGTGGTTGACCCAATTGAAGTAACACTTGGGGTGAGATATGACAACAGGCAAAATCAGAAAAATCAGGCAGTTATGATCAAGTACCTGTGAAGGATACTTTTATATATGTGCCGATTTTGGAAACACTCAAGTTTATGTGTAGAAATCCAGAAATATGCATTCTCCTAAAGAGAGAGTATAGATCAGGACCTGACACTGCTCAGCCTCCATGGGAAAGTCTATTCCAGGGTACTGGAGAGGAGGATTCGACCGATAGTCGAACCTCGGATTCAGGAGGAACAATGCGGTTTTCGTCCTGGTCGTGGAACAGTGGACCAGCTCTAGACCCTCCATAGGGGCTCGAGGGTTCGTGGGAATTCGCCCAGCCAGTCCACATGTGTTTTGTGGATTTGGAGAAGGCGTTCGACCGCATCCCTCGTGGTGTCTTGTGGGGGGTGCTCCGGGAATACGGAGTCCAGGGCCCCTTGTTAAGGACCGTCCGGTCTCTGTATGACTGGAGTAGGAGTCTGGTCCGCATTGCCGGCAGTAAGTCGGACCTGTTCCCGGTGCATGTTGGACTCCAGCAGGGCTGCCCTTTGTCGCCGGTTCTGTTCATAATCTTTATGGACAGAATTTCTAGGTGCAGCCAGGGGCCGGAGGGGGTCCGGTTCAGGGACCAGGGACCGGAGGGGGTCTGGTTCGGGAACCACAGGATTTCATCTCTGCTTTTTGCAGATGATGTTGTCCTGTTGGCTTCATCGAACCCGGACCATCATGCACTGGGGCGGTTCGCAGCCGAGTGTGAAGCGACAGGAATGAGGATCAGCACCTCCAAATCCGAGGCCATGGTCCTCGACCGGAAGAAGGTGGCTTGCCCCCTCCAGGTCGGTGGAGAGACTCTGGCCCAGGTGGAGGAGTTTAAGTATCTTGGGGTCTTGTTCACAGTGAGGGATGGATGGAGGGGAGATTGACAGGTGGATCAGTGCAGCGGCTGCAGTGATGCCGTCGTTGTATCGGTCCGTTGTGGTGAAGAAGGAGCTGAGCCGAAAGGCGAAGCTCTCGATTTACCGGTCAATCTACGTTCCCACCCTCACCTATGGTCATGAACTTTGGGTCATGACTGAAAGGACAAGATCCCGGATACAAGCGGCTGAAATGAGCTTCCTCCGTAGGGTGGCTGGGCGCTCCCTGAGAGACAGGGTGAGGAGCTCAGTCACCAGGGAGGAGCTCGGAGTCGAGCCACTACTCCTCCACATCCAGAGGAGCCAGCTGAGGTGGCTCGGGCATCTGTTCAGGATGCCTCCTGGACGCCTCCCTGGGGAGGTGTTCCGGGCATGTCCCGCTGGGAGGAGACCCCGGGGAAGACCCAGGACACGCTGGAGAGACTACGTCTCTCAGCTGGCCTGGGAACGCCTTGGGATCCTCCCAGAGGAGCTGGAGGAAGAGTCTGGGGACAGGAAGTCTGGGCATCTCTGCTGAGACTGCTGCCCCTGCGACCCGGCCCTGGATGAGCGGTAGAAAATGGATGGAATGATGGATGGATGGATGGAATGGATTCTTGAGGGTGTAGCTCAGTATGAGATCAAATTGCTTTTTGGATATCTCACACAACACCATCTCTCAGAACAGGATTTGCTTTCCAGGATTTATGGTTTTGATTATGGATTTTTAGAAAGAAAAAACCGTCCCACCAAGATTGTTTTGGAGAGTGCTGGTAATGAATTAAATTCTATTCAAACACTGTGTCTGGTGAAAAACATCCCTGTGTTGTTTGGTGACATTATTCCTGCAGGAAACAAAAAGTGGCAGTTTTCACCTTCTCTCACTTCAGGTATGACAGTATATTTAACACATTTGATTGTTGACCACCTCAAGCTGTTCAAGGACTTGTGTCCCCACAGAAACTTGATACCAAAGCATCATTTTATGATCCATTACCCATCTTCCATAAGGAGAATTGGCCCCTTATTGTATACAATGGGGGAAATAAGTATTGAACGCATTAACTGTTTTGTCATTACATTTATTTCCAAAGATGCAATTCATGTGACATTTCTTCCAGACACTGGTATTAACTCAAATAATCCACACATGAAAAGAAATCACAACATTCAAATCCATAAATAGTGATTATGTGGAATTAAGTGCAATAACACAGGAAAAAAGTATTGAACACACTATCTGAGACTCGTTTAATACTTTGTGGAGAAGCCTTTGTTTGCAATGACTGCTTCCAGACGCTTGTTGTATGTATGAACTAATCGCCCACACTGCTCAGGTGTGATTTTTGCCCATTCCTCCGCACAGATTGTCTTCAAATCCTGAATATTCTTTGGTGCCCTCTGGTGAACCCTTGTGTTTAGTTCTTTCCACAAATGTTCGATCGGATTTAAGTCAGCTGATTGACTGGGCCATTCCAACACATTGATTTTCTTTTTTTTAAACCATTCGAGAGTCAACTTTGCCGTGTGCTTCGGATCGTTGTCCTGTTGAAAGGTCCAGCCCCGTCTCATCTTCATCATCCTGGTGGATGGCAGGAGGTTCATCTCAAGAATTTGCCGATAGATGTTTCCATTCATTGCTCCTTCAATTATATGAAGTCTGCCAGTACCACGAGATGAGAAACAACCCCATGCCATGATGTTTCCACCACCAAACTTCACTGTTGGTATAGTGTTATTTGGGTGATGTGCAGTGCCATTTCTCCTCCAAACATGGTGTGTAGTATGACAGCCAAAAAGTTCAATTTTGGTCTCATCTGACCAGACAACATTCTCCCAGTATTCCACAGGCTTATCCAGATGCTGTTTAGCAAACTTTAGACGAGCTTCAACATGCCTTTTTTTGAGGAACGGAGTCTTGCGGGCTGAGCGTCCATAGAGGCCATGGCGGTGGAGTGCATTGCCTATCGTTTTCTCTGTAACACTTGTACCTGCTGCCTCCATGTCTTGCTGGAGTGCTTTCCGGGTGGTCCTTGGCTCTTTGAGAACTCTTCTGACCATCTTTCTGACTCCCTGGTCAGAAATCTTGCGAGGAGCTCCTGTGCGCGGCCTGTTGATGATAAGGTGATGCTTCTTCCACTTGCGGATAATGGCCCCAACGGTGCTTACTGGAATACTCAGATTCTTTGAGATAAGCCTGTAACCAGTTCCATTCTGATGCTGAGCAACAATCAGGCTGCGAAGGTCTTGAGAGAGCTCCTTGCTTTTACCCATCATGAGATGTGTCTTGTTTGACTACTTGGTGAAAAAACAACCTGTTTATAGGGCCATCAGTTAGCACTAACCCAGCTGATGTTGGTTTGCACTTATAGGAAGTACAAAGACTAATTACTTTCAGGTGTGAGATGGTATGGTGCCTTTCCTTGACAAACTATACAGCTTTCCCATGGTGTGTTCAATACTTTTTTCCTGTGTTATTGCACTTAATTCCACATAATCACTATTTATGGATTTGAATGTTGTGATTTCTTTTCATGTGTGGATTATTTGAGTTAATACCAGTGTCTGGAAGAAATGTCACATGAATTGCATCTTTGGAAATAAATGTAATGACAAAACAGTTAATGCGTTCAATACTTATTTCCCCCATTGTATGTGGAGTGTGAGGTTTGAAGCCAAACACAAAGTGTTTAAAGAGTCATTTAAAATTTTCTAAAACATTACCAAATCACTTGCTGGAAAGCATCAGATGTCCATTGCTTATCACTGGGAAACATTCAACCTTAAACAGAAGGAATACGGGCCAGTTAAATCTTTCTCTGTCAGAGACGTGAATGTGGTTAACAATGAAGTGCTTGAAAGGAAACTGTCAAAAGATATTTTCTGTAGACGTTGGGTCAAAGTTGATGGTGTGGAATGTAAAGTTAGACTTGTTTGTATTGCAGTGGAAGAAGACATGCCAGTCTTTTGTCAAATCAGTGATCTCCTTCTGGCGGATGATCACATTTCTTTGTTGAAAAACAAGTCATTCACAGAAAACTTTGATGGCCATCATCATGCATTCAAGGCATCACAAAGCAAGGAAATGTTAATAAAAATGTCTGAGCTTAAATTTCACAAACCATTTGACATTCAAAGCTCCTACAGTGTTGCAGATGAAAGTTCGAACATTCTGCCTTCATTCATCATGTTTTAGGTCAACTGTATTAATGACTGTGAGGGTGAATAAATAAACAATTGTTTGATAATTATGATGTTGTTTTTCAATTAATTTTTACAATTGATTTCGACATATCAGTTTAAATAGACTGACACTTCCATGAGTTAAACTAACACGACCTAAATAGTGAAAAGAGACTCAGCAGTGTTATTTGTCAAATCTCTCAGTGTTACTTTAACACTGTGTTATGAGTTAAAGGATGAACTCTGGCGTAGTGTTAAATGTTTAACTGTTTTGAAAGTGTTATTTTAACTCTGGAGAGTGTGGAGCTATATAAACCCTGAAAAAGTGTTAAAATCAACTCTGTGAGTTAATTCAACACTGGTCTTTTTGCTGAGCAGGGATAATTTGATGATATGTCTGTTTTCACGGGGGAGAAAAGGTGTGTCCTCTGTCGGTTATAAAGGAGCCAGATGGAGGAAAATCTCATGTTTATCACAGACGGAGGGCTTTTGTGTCAAGACTGAAAGTCTGGCTGTTTTGAAAACCGACGACTGAAAGAGAACCGATTTTACAATCAAAAGGGATAGTTTTTACTTACTTTTGCCCAAATTGTGAGATTTCATAATTATTTTCTCCAAGGGAGAAACAATTACTTTTTGCTGAGTCGCACCCTGCTGTCATGTGACCCTCATGACCATACATGGGCGTAGATTACATAATCATTCAGCTGAGAGCAGCGATCAGTCAAACTCTGATCGGTCAGTGGCTGAAGAGGAGTTTCTTCCTCGTCCTCGTCCCCTTTAGCTTCAACACTAAACCTCTGATGTCTTAAAAATCGTTTGTGGGTTTCATCACTTTCTGTTGAACTGAATGAAGAATTGTGTCTCCATACAAGACCGACCCCCTCACAGCAGCATGTTCACCTGTCAGTCAAACTCTGAACAGGATCAGTGCAGCATCTGCAGCGATGCAGTCGTCATATCCAGCTCGTCTTGGTGAAGACGGAGCTGAGTTCTGGACGTGTCCTGCTGGGAGGAGGCCCCGGGGAAAACCTGGACACGCTGGTGAGACTATGTCTCTCGGCTGGCCGAGGAACGCCTCGGGATCCTCCAGGAAGAGCTGGAGGAGGAGTCTGGGGACAGGGAAGTCTGGGAATCCCTGCTTCTGAGACCCAGTCCTGGATATGGACCGGGTGGAAGGATGGATGGACGAACAACAGCCATCCTCCAAGGACTGGCTCCTCCTCACCTGGCAAGTGAGTTCCAGCTGCTACCATCTGGACGGAGATTCATAGTCCCGAGAGTCAGGACCACCCGCTACAGGAACAGCTTTGTTCTTGCTGCTGTTTCTCTTCTCAATAAGACGTCTGTCTTATCTTAACGTGGTCTTAATGTACTGACTTATAACGTACCGACACCTCGACACACTCACGCTGTTCCTGCAGCTGAAACCTTCTCCACCCCTCATAATCATGAGTGCCATGCCGTGCCTCCCTAATGTAAGTGACAAAACTGTGTGTGTGTGTGTGTGTGTGTGTGTGTGTGTGTCACTGTGAGCTCTGAGCTGAGACCTGAGCAGTTTTTCATCCAGTTTGTAAGGTTGCAGAAATGTCATGTTTCAGTAACCGAGAGGTGAAATTGAAAAAGATTTTTTTACCGTGAGCGTCAGAAGCCTTTCATAGAAATAAACTGAAACTGTCAAGTCTGTAGGATCATCCATGTAGCAGGAATGAGTTTATTAAAATGCGTAACCTTTTGGATTTCGTCCAGAAAATCTCTCTGCAGAATGCATTGGAGCGGATGGGAGAAAAATCTGCACTCTCCTCAAACAAACGCACCTGGAGAGAGAAACATTTGAGATAGAGAGAAAATGAAAACACTGTGAGAATCACAAGGACTGTAGCTACGATTTGATGTATCATATGTTCAGATTGAGCCACAAATGTGGCGGTGAGAGAACTCTACTTCATTAACACTGTAGTGAA
Source organism: Salarias fasciatus (assembly GCF_902148845.1). NCBI lineage: Eukaryota > Metazoa > Chordata > Actinopteri > Blenniiformes > Blenniidae > Salarias > Salarias fasciatus. The sequence goes on from NC_043759.1 coordinate 26,488,232, forward strand.
CATAATGTCCCCAGCTGGTTTCCATAGCAACAATGTGTGCAGATCACTATGGGGAATTTGATGACATCATCCTCCATTGAAACACTGAACCAAAGTGAAGCTGTGATGACATCACCAGAGCTGATGTACTGGACCTCCAGACTCAGCTCTCCATTCTGAACTATTCAGAGCTCCGGATCGGCACAGCGGCCTACTGAGGAGAGACATCACCCACCAGCGAGTTAGACACTTCTGACTGAGCTTCTGTTAGCGAGATCTTTCTGGATTTCAGTTTGAGAGCACATTTTTACAGAGTAGAATCTCCTGACAGTGTTTCATGAGTACATTTGGCCAGGAGAGAGAACCTTTCGAGCAGCGTTCACTGAGAGATGTAAGAAAACTTGTTTTTAAGTGAGAGTTTCTATAAGTTTCCACTAAAACTGGGAATAGTATTTGTCATTGCTGTGATATTGCAGATTTATGCAAATAATGACGTTCTGAACCAATGTCTTTTCAGTTGTCAGGTTCCGGGAAGAGAAAGACAATGATTATGGACCAGTTTGCGCCCATAAACCCTTCGGCTTCTCTCTATGTGGGAGACCTGCACCCCAGCACCACTGAGATGATGGTGTATGAGGCCTTCAGCCAGGTGGGGCCCGTCATCTCCGTGAGGATCTGCAGACACCGCCTGACCCGCCGCTCCCTTGGTTATGGTTTTGTTAACTTCCAGAACCGCCAAGATGGTGAGTTTTATCTAAACAAGCTCTAAAAGAGGCGCTGTGCCTCCAGAGTGTCTTTCTTCATGTTTTCAGTCTTAGTCCTGTGTGATGCTGCATCTCGAGGGGCGACCCTGTTAACAAGCTGTTGTTTTGTCTTTTCTTGTGGTCTGTGTGTAGCTGAGCGAGCCCTGGATGAGTTGGCATTCACTACGATCAACGGCCGGCCGGTTCGGATCATGTGGTGCCAACATAACCCCTCCCAGAGAGCCAGCGGAGCGGCCAACATCCTCATCAAGAACCTCGACAAGTCCATCGACAGCCTGGCCCTCCTGGACACGTTCTCGGCCTTCGGGACAGTGCTGTCCTGTAAAGTGAGTTCGGGGGCCTTGCTCTGTTGACATGTAGAGCGTTTACTTTGCATAACAGTCTTGAATCTTGTGGAGTTGATTGTTTTTGTGGAAATGCATGATGCTTGTGAATGTTTCTGACTCCTGGGTCTTCTTCTTTCCAGGTGGCCTGTGACGACAACAGCATCTCCAGGGGTTACGGCTACGTGCAGTTTGAAACTGCAGAGGCCGCTGAGCAGGCCACGAAGAGGCTGAACGGAATGCTGTTTAACGACCAGCAAGTGTAAGTGTGACTTCTGCTCCTCAAACTGCTCCATCCTGCTACTGCAAGTTATGAAGGCAGGTTTATGTTTCATGATGTTTTCTTCAACAGAACGATCGAACCGTTCCAGCCCTATGAGGACAGGGAGGCTGAGCTGGCCATACAGTCCAGGGAGTTTACCAACGTCTATATCAAGAACTTTGGAGATGACTTGGATGATGGGAGGCTAAAAGAGCTCTTCAGCAGATACGGTAAGAGAGTCAGATTTAATCTCCACTCAGCATTCACAGCTGAGGATGTGAATCGATATTAATCATCTGCTGTTTATGACAGGACCAACATCCAGCGTCTGCGTGATGAGGGACGAGAACGGAGGGTCGAAGGGATTTGGATTTGCCCGGTTCGAGACACACGAGGACGCACAGAAGGTAAGAACCACTTCTGAGGACGACTGATGGATAGATGACACATTCTGCTTCAAATCACGATGACCATGTTTATTTCCTCCCAGGCGGTGGACGACCTCAACGGCAAATATTTCAACGGCCGGCAGCTGTTCGTGAGCCGAGCCCAGAGGAGAGGAGAGCGGCAGATCGAGCTCAGGCGCCGGTTTGAGCCCGAGACCCTGGATCGTGGGGCCAGGTATCAGGTCAGTAGGTCACTGAACTCATGTCCCGTCACTTTTTGAGGAGCAGATCCTTCACCCTCAGAATGAAAGTGGCAGAGGACCTTTGAGTCCAGGCTGTACTGTTTACAGAGAGTGAATGACTATTATTCGGTTTGGCACTAACTTCTCCTTTGTCCTTGAATTAACTAGGGGGTCAACCTGTACATCCACAACTTGGACTCGGGCATGGACGAGGAGCGTCTGTACAGAGCTTTCAGTCCATATGGAAGCATCGTAAGCGTCAAGGTGAGCAGTCAAGTAGCAGTGAATTACAAACTTTAATGGATTTCTAATTCCTAATTCCTGTCGTATGTCAATACGTCCTGTGTAAACTAAGGTGACAGGCATTTTGAATGAGTAGGAACTCTGAGAAAGACGATGTTCAATTGAATTTTTTCATACCTGAACTGAAAGAGTTAAACTTGTGTCTCTTCCACAGGTGGTGAGAGAGGGGGAACGGTGCAAAGGCTATGGGTTCGTGTGTTTTTCGTCCCCAGAGGAGGCCAGCAAGGCCATGAAGGAGATGAACGGCCGCGTGTTGGGCACCAAAGCCCTCTATGTGGTGCTGGCCTGGGCTCGCCCCGGTGTCACTCTCCAGCAGGGGCCCTGTATGCGACCCCGACGGGAGGCCTACATGGGAACAAGGTATCAGCCCTACATGAGACCCCGGCGGGAGCCACAGGTACACCCCCAGCAGCAGCCTCACCCAGACCTGCAGCAGCCTCACCCAGGCCTGCAGCAGCAGCCTCACCCAGGCCTGCAGCAGCAGCCTCACCCAGACCTGCAGCAGCCTCACCCAGGCCCCCAGCAGCAGACTCACCCAGACCTGCAGCAGCAGCCTCACCCAGGCCTGCAGCAGCAGCCTCACCCAGGCCTCCAGCAGCAGACTCACCCAGACCTGCAGCAGCAGCCTCACCCAGGCCTGCAGCAGCAGCCTCACCGAGGCCTCCAGCAGCAGCCTCACCCACGCCTCCAGCAGCAGCCTCACCGAGGCCTCCAGCAGCCTCACCCAGACCTGCAGCAGCAGCCTCACCCAGACCTGCAGCAGCCTCACCCAGGCCTCCAGCAGCAGCCTCACCGAGGCCTCCAGCAGCAGCCTCACCCAGACCTGCAGCAGCAGCCTCACCCAGACCTCCAGCAGCCTCACCCAGGCCTCCAGCAGCCTCACCCAGACCTCCAGCAGCCTCACCCAGACCTCCAGCAGCAGCCTCACCCAGACCTCCAGCAGCCTCACTCAGACCTCCAGCAGCCTCACCCAGGCCTCCAGCAGCAGCCTCACCCAGGCCTCCAGCAGCAGCCTCACCCAGACCTCCAGCAGCCTCACTCAGACCTGCAGCAGCCTCACCCAGACCTGCAGCAGCCTCACCCACACCAACAGTGGCGGCCTCGTGCACGTGCCCGACGTGAGCCCCACCAGCGTCCACAACCTGGGCCCTACTTGCGCCCTCAGCGAGAGCGTAACGCACGCTTCCAACGTGGGCCCCACACGCTCCCCCAGCAGGAGGCCCACTCATCCACCCAGTGGGAGCCTTGGGAATGCCCCAATTGTGGGTACAACATTCGGCCCCGTTATGACCCCGATGTGCAGCCCCGGCAAGATTCCCACGTGTGCCCCCGGTATTGACCCTACATTCGGCCCCGGTTTGGACCCTGACTACGAAGAGATGGAATCGTTTCATGGAAAGATGAAGAAAGGCGAAAAAGACAACAAAAAGATAGAAAGAAAGAAAGAAAGAGGCATCGAAGAAGCAAAACTGCATACAAAAATGAGTGATATTATGAACACGGAAGGAAGGAAAGAAAGAAAAAGGAAGTCAAGCACTGAAGAAGAAAAACCTCTGAAAACATCGATAAAATCTTCAGTCCAAACACAGAGGGAAGGAAAGAGACACAGAAGCATTGAAAAGGAAAATGAAAAAAAAATTACTATCTCTCTTAAAAACATAAAAAAAAATAAACATTTGAATGCATCAAACAAATCTTGAAGAATCTGTCTTTGATCGATGTAGTTTCCATGATGAAAAGGAGGAAGAAGAACCTCAGTCTGACTCAGAAACAGCCTGTTGTGAGGAGGGCTCGTCAGAGCCACTTTTTAGAGCGCTGAAACTCTGAACAAAGGATGAATTTGGGACAAACAAACTTAAATCTTATATGTTTGGGCTTCTGAGACCGATATGACATGACTGAAAAATAGCATAATATGTCCCCTTTAAGTTTTGGCAAGTTTAAAATCAACCTACATCTGACACATAAAGCAGTGACTGAATTACAGACAGCAGTGTTTTCATGTGTCACAACAGTCATGCAGACATCAGGAGTTCTACCATCTTCTGCACTCGTTACAGTATCAATTCTCCATTATCCACAAAGTAAAGAACCCTCATAGTCATTATTAAACACAATAAGTGTTTAAAAGTCAAAAGTGAAAAACAAGCAGAAGTACTGGACGGTGGTTGAGAAACACTTTTTTCAATAAAAACTCTGAGAGAACTAACAGAGCAAGCAGATTTCCAGCAGATAAAAACACACTGCTCGGCCCTGAGGCCTGCTGGCTGCAAAGTTATAGATCAGAACCTGAAAATTCTGTGAGACACTTTGTGTGAGTGTCACAGATATCGTCCATTTGGGAGGACGCCGTATAATCCACGTCACCTGGGGCCCTTGTGTACGAGGATTGAACGTGGATCGCTTTGTCTGCCATCCATTTATGCAAATGGATTTAATACGATTGTTTTTAATCGGATTGAAAAAACCACCCATGTGAACTGGACCAATGCTGCAGCAAGAGTTCTGACCAGAACCAGCAGGAGAAATATCAGCCTAATCTTAGCTTCTCTTCACTGGCTTCCTGTTCAATCTCGGACAGGATTTACCAAATCCTTCTCTTCACCTATAAAGCCCTTAATAACCAGGTCCCAACATTTTCTCATATTCTCAAAAATGGGGTGGTGCTATAACAAGGACCAGACGGGGCCAGAGTGAGCTGCACTGCCTCTGCTTCATGCAGTGGCTCCGCCCCCCGTTAGGGGGAGCTAGTGAGCTGGACAGAGTGTCAGCCTGCAGCAGTGAGAGAAGAAGACTGAGCAGTGTGGCTGCTGTTGGTTTTTCCAAGCTTCATTTCAAACAGCATCGAAAATACCTGCCTGTAAGTACTCGAGTATACTTAGTTGATGTTCAGGATGGAGGTGAAACTGATACTTGTGAGTTTGTCGGTTTGTTTTGAAGCTTCAACGCAGATGCTAATTCCGTTAGCATGTTAATGGCGTTTCCATTAATAGTTAGCATTGAGCTAGCGGCTTTGATTTTAAATACTGACTGGTTTTGTTTTCAGACAGTGATGTACGTTGTGATCCATCTTGAGTATTTGTTCACTTCATTGTATATCTGGTTTGTTTCAGTTTTACAGCCTTCAGGAGAAAGTAATAAAAGCTCAGAGCAGCTGAAATCTCCTGCTTTCTTTCTGAAGAACTGTTCTCTACAGGCCAAACTGAACCCAACATTATTAATGTTCATGAAGTTGAATAGAACTTGAATTTGTTGGTTATAAAGTTATTTACATCATTAATGCAGTTATTGAACCGTTGAGGTACTTAATTGTTGCTTATTGCTGCTTATTTTGAGAAAGAGAATATATTTATTTATTTAATACTGCAGTAATATTTTTTTAATCTTAAATCAAGTGATGACTATATTCAGACCAATACCTTTGCCAGTAAAAACACCTGTTAGACAAGCACAAACATGTAAACCTTTTTTTTTAATGTTTTCGTTCCTCCATCTCTCATTTATGTGCTACAAACAAGTTAAAGCTGTTACCCACACTTCACCACTTCAATGTGTCAGGTTGTGGTTAATGTTGCTCCTGGTCGAGACAGCCTGACTCTCACATAAACACCCGGAAAAGGAGGAAAGACACAGGACAGGATGAATAACTGATATTTCCCACTATCTGTATTCTTCTTCCTTTTTGAACTTATTTAGTATTGTGATGGGATATGACTTAAAAAAAAAAAAAACATTTCAGATTTGTTTCCAATGAGATTTTATCAAGTTGATATTGTTGCTTTGCTGTTGTAAACATTACTGTTACTGCTCTAGAAACAACGTTTAGTTCTATTTTAAATATCAAATTCAGATCCTTTTCCAAATTCATAATTTATTTAAAAAATCGATATATTTATATTTGTTTAAAGCAATTATTCAGAAATAAATATTAAGATTATTGATAGAGGCCCTGAAAAAGTCATAATTGTCACCCAGCTTTATGCCACCATGAACTCTAAACTGTTCTTCCTTTATATGTTGACTTTAATAAGCTTTCTTGTGTGTCTCAGTGAAAATGCTGGTGCAGGTGAAGCACAACCAACAGCAGAAGTACGTGAAGCTGGATGAAGCTGAAGGACAGTTTGACTTTCTTCAATTCCATGAAAAAGGTAATTAAAGGGCAACTCCGGTTTTTTGACACCTGGACCTTATTTCTAGGTGTGTGCATGCTCATATGCTCACTCAGACAAACATCGTGCAGCTCGGAGTCCTTCAGAAGTTATTTAGATCCAACCGATGTAGCCTCACTAGCGGGGATGCCACAGCAATGGAGCGTCAGCGCGGGACATCATCTCTGCAAAGTCGCTCATTTCGGCTGTATTTCTTCATCCATCGCCAGTGTTATCATAAAGTCAGCTCGTCTACCGTCTTCAGGTGGGTCAGCTGAAGAGCTGACAGTTTTCGCTAACTTAGCCACAATTAGCTCGGATGGGAACGTTGCGGCGCTCCTCTCCCCAGCAGAGAGGCACTTTGAGTCGGCCTCGGCTGTCACGGTGCCCCGGCGTCTGATTTCCAGGGGCCGAGTTGGAAAACGGCCCTCAGCTGCTCCACGGAGGCTCCGGACACCCGCGAAGACGCACGGCTCACACGCGGCCGCTGGGCCGCTGGACGTCTCTCCTCACCGGGAGGATGCGTATCTCCACTCCCCGGCAGATGCGCGCTCCGGGCCGGCCGCGGGACGCACGACGGCCCGCCGCGCCGAGGCCGGTGCTCTCTCCTCGCCGGGAGGAAGCGTATCTCTGCTCCCCGGCGGATGCGCGCTCCGGGCCGGCCGCGGGACGCCGCGCTGCGGCCGGAGCTCTCTCCTCGCCGGGAGAATCCAGATCTCCGCCGCCCGGCGGATGCACGCTCCGAGCCAGGCCGCGGGACACCGCCGGAGGCCCCCCTTCCGACCGAAAGGCAACCCAGCGCCGATGGAGGAAAAATACAGCCGAAATGAGCGACTTTGCAGAGATTATGTCCCGCGCTAACGCTCCATTGCTGTGGCACCCCCGCTAGTGCGGCGACATCGTTTGGATCTAAATAACTTCTGAAGGACTCCGAGCTGCACGATGTTTGTCTGAGTGAGTATATGAGCATGTACACACCTATAAATAAGGTCCAGGTGTCAAAAAACCGGAGTTGCCCTTTAAGCTTATTTCAGTTTGGCTTAAAGGTACAGTGGACGATGTTCTTAGCCAATGAATTTCGGGATGTGAATCTCAACTATTGGTCCTCCAACATGTTAGTCACGCTGGAGAAATGCTCGCGTCACGCCGTCAAGCGGCTCGTAGGAGCAGCAGAGCAGGCAGGATGGTCTGGCACATGGGCGTTCTTCAAAAAGCGAGTAACAGACGTTTGGCTTCGACTTTTTCTAGAAAATCGTCCACTGTACCTTTAAAGGTGCATTAAGGAGTTTGCGCGTTTTGTGCGAAACAGCGCCCCCTGCAGGCCTTGAGCGTAATGCAGCTTAGTGAAAAACTCGTGCCTGTGACTCGCGTGCACGGAAGAGGGGAACTTCTTCCTCGCTCTTTTAGTAGCGCTCGAGTAAAATGTAAGTTTCTTCTCCCTGGTGGAGTCTGTGTGGAGCTGTGGCAGTGCTAGAAGCCAGTCTGTTCTTACTTTCTGGAAGCTCCTGCTCAGTTGTTGCTCACTAAGCATCTGGCGGAGTAATGGCGGACAAAACGAAACCTAACCAGCCGGAGCGTGCATTACGTCATTCCTCTCAAATTCTCCCCAAAAAAACTCTGGTGTCGGACCGGCACTGTGACTTTCAAGTGACAGTTTAGCGCTGTTAGAGGAACTTGTAATGAATATGTCAGGGCACATTGTACACATCATTAAAAATGTGTAACATATTTATGGTGGAAAATAAGTATTTTTAAAGTTGAAAAACTCCTTAATGCACTTTTAAAGCTCGTGTCCGGAGTTTTGAAAGAGAGAGGTTTTTTTAATCCAACGTCTCAGGTTCCCCCTCCCTCTGCTTTCATGAGCGACCAAGCCACGCCCCTTTAATTGTGCACGCGAATTATCTGTCGGGTGAAAATGAGAGCCTCTGAGTCCTACAGCATCCTCCATGTTGAGCTGTTTACGGTGGATGTTCAGCAGACAGTGGATATATCCGAGGTGAGCGCGGCGGCTGCTGCGTTGCTAACTCTCCTCTGCTGGGCGAGCGGCCGTGCTCTCTGGCTGCTCCACACGTTGATTGACAGCGCAACAAGGCGGAAGCTCGCAATCTATTGGCTGACGCTGACCGGCGCTTTTTTGGATAACATGGGGGTCTATGAGACGAAGGCGGGGCTCATAAATACTTTTTTATATTGCTTTATGCTAATATTATATTGTAGTATCGAACCAGACTGACACATTTAAGCTCTGTTGAAAAATGATACATACGTTGGAAACGGACGGAAACTCCGGACACCAGCTTTAAGAAAAAGGCTTGATAACTGAACCACATTCTTTAAAAACTTCACTCTTGTACTCTGGTTTTGATACATGCCTGTTGCAGAATCTTTGAATGAATCTATCCAACTTGAACAGTTATTGACTGGGAGGCAAAAGACACTGCAGACTTTGAAAGCACATTAAGCACATTTTTATGCCACTGTTTTTCAGTCTTCCAGAGATGTTGCCTGCCACCTGATGTTAACTTTATATACAAGGATGCAACAGGGACAGAAGTTGATGCAGAAATATTCAGCGACCTGGTTGGACAAGGCAATGTGGTGCCGACAGTATTCTCAAGTCAAGGTGAGATATGAAATCAGGCATAATAAAGCACTCTGCACCCTACTGAATAAAGTTAGCAAATATTATGTCTCCTAATCCTTTAGAATTTTCAGACTGCTCCTTGTCCTCTGCTTCTGAGGTTTGAGTCAAGCTCCAGCACAAGTGGAACGATAATGTTCGATGAGATCCCTGGAAGAGACAGAGAATAAACAAGATGCAGCATCAGCTAAACAGGTTATAATAAAGCTTGATTTTCATTAGTTTCCTCTTACACTACAACGGTGTCAGTCTGAGTCTGTAGAAAAGCTGTTTGTCACCATATCTTGTTTTTGTTAGTTGATTGAAGCCATACTACGAGGCAGGTCTGGTGGTGAAGAAGTACTGAAGGAGGACCAAACAACAGAGACCCTGACAGATACCACAAGAAGACAAATGGTCAACATACTGGTGGCTCCCATGATTGACAGTCATGGGTATGTGTGTTTCCATATTTTCTTTATTTGTACAAATTAACGGCATGCCATGACATGAATCAAGATAATTGATCATTATTATTGTATCTCCTTTCAGACACCTCCCCACTCAGGCAGTCAGAGAGGAAAATGCACTTGGGATCGTGACACTGTTCCCTTCTCTCAAGGATCCATATACCCAGAAAGGCTATGTCATTGTCATTTTTATTGTTTACATGACTATTTTCATGTTGTTCTTGCATTTTCATTTATGTCATTCAGTGCATGTTTTGGTCTGAAGCGATGTGCGTAACACTGACATGAATTCTCTGAGATTTCTCATGAACTAAGTACTGACAATGCATTTAACCTTTTTCATTTTAGGAACACTTCTGTGATGCTGCAAGCAGCACAGGATATATTTCCTGGCGTCTGAAAACAGTCCAAAGGAAAATTTGGCGAGGATCTGAAGTGCCACCAAGTAGCCCTTCAAACTTTTCCTCAGGAGGGCCAAAGTTGCAACGGATTGTCAATGTTGACGGCAGCTTGATGGGGATGCTTGTTAAGAGGCAGTGTAGTGGCTAAATGTCTGTTCTTAAATTCTTTATCATTTCCTTCTTCAGATTCATTCAAATAACCACTCAGTCAGACGGAAAGAATGAGTCTACTCGTGTTAAAGTTTGAACGACGATAGAAAACAGTGTGTTCGCCCCGTCTTTTAATGAATCTCTCCAGAAAAAACACATCCTTTTCACATCATAAATGCGTGAGCTCCAAAAACGTCATTGCTCAGCGTCAGTTCTTATTGGCTATTTACTCTGGAAAATCTAACATCACAATGAATGCAAAATTATAAAAATACAAATTATAACAGTAATGCAGCTATAATATCACAAATATTCTGCAGCATGCAAATACTGAACATTTCCAAATAATAACAAGTGAAAATGAACTTAAATTATTCAATAGAAAATGGCACCAATATTTCCGGCCCCTAATTGCTCATCGTGGGGATGACAATTACACCAAACTAAATAAACTCAAGAGTCATTTTCTATATTCAAATCCCCATTATGTACTTGTACTAAGGTCTAAACTAACACAAAACTAAATACGCTTTCTAGCACATAATAAACTGAAATAAAACATCTTTCATTGTCCATGAGATTCTTCCATCTCCAGCAAGAGACACAACTTGTCAATGGGTCTCTCAAGGGTGTTGGTCTTCGTTTTGACAAGGACCCGACGAACAAAGCCTTGGGCGTCGGGGATGGTCTTCACCACTTTACCCATCAACCAGGACCCTCTTGGAGCCCTTTCATCCACGATGAGTACGACATCACCTTCTTTCACGTTTCTCCTCTTTTCCAGCCACTTCTGCCGTTCTTGTAGGAGGGGCAAGTATTCCCTTGACCAACGCTTCCAGAAGATGTCGGAGATGTACTGCACCTGCTTCCATCTTCGTTTGCAGTACAGGTCTTCCTTCTGAAACATGCCTGGAGGGAGTGCTGGCTTTCCCTTGAACAGGAGAAGATGGTTTGGTGTCAGTGGCTCGAGGTCGTTGATGTCGTCAGATGACTTTGTAAGTGGTCTTCCGTTAACCACTGCTTCCACTTCACACATCACAGTGTGCAGACATTCGTCGTCGAGTAACTGAAGCTTCAGGACACTGGAAAGTACCTTGCGCACTGTTCTTATTTGGCGCTCCCAGATCCCGCCATGGTGCGACCCAGCGGGCGGGTTGAAGATCCAGGTAACTCCTCTTTGCAGCAGAGCTTCAGAGATTTGGGATTGATTCCACTCCTTTATCGCCTTGCGGATCTCGTGCTCTGCAGCCACCAGGTTCGTACCGTTATCAGATCTCATAACTTCCACTTGGCCTCGTCTCGCTATGAATCGTCTCACGGCGTTTATACAGGAATCTGTATCCAGAGAATGTGCGATTTCAATGTGGATGGCTCTGACTGTGAGGCAAGTAAACAAAACTCCGTAACCCTTGACTCGCGCTCGTCCACGCTTTGCTTCAAAGGGGCCGAAAAAGTCTACACCGACATTGGTGAACGGTGGTTGGTCTGGCTGAAGACGATCTGGTGGTAGATCCGCCATCTTCTGTTCACCAACCGCAGCTTGACTCTTCCGGCATTTCACGCACTTTGAAAGCACACTTCTCACTGCTGCATTCCCTTTGCATATCCAGACCCTTTGTCTCAAGCGAGCGAGGGTGTGGTTCCTCCCTCCATGTCCAGTCTCCTCATGTGCGTTCCTGATGATCAGAGTTGTGACATGATGGTTTTTTGACAAAATGGCCGGATGTCTTGTGTGTTCTGGCAAGGCTGCCTGGCGCAGTCTTCCACCAACCCGGATGACGCCATCTTGGAGGAAAGGATCCAATCTCATAATAGAACTGCTTCTCCTGATCTTTTTACCCGTCTGCAGCGCAAAAAGTTCCTCATGGAAGGTTTGGCTTTGGCTCAACTGGATGATAGCAGTTTCAGCTCTCCTGATGTCCTTGACAGTCAGATGAGTACCTTTCACACCCGATTTCCACTTATGCATGTGGTCTTCGACAATCTTGGGTTTTACTCCTTGACTGTCTGGAGACTGGGTTTGGGACTCAAAGATCTTCCTTCTTTCAGACAGATTTTTAAGCAGCTCCTTCAGCTTCAACATCCAGGCGATGGCCTTCCTCAGACTGTGCCAGTTGGAGTAATGATGAATCAGCTTGAAGAGAAGATCTGTGCTTGAGTTGATGGCACTGACGATGTTCACGCTGATCTTGCGCTTCAACTCTGCATCGTCATTGCTTATCTCTCTTGAGAACTCTGGCAGGACCGGCCAGTGAGATTTGTCCTTGGCAAGGAAGTCAGGACCTTCAATCCAACTCTGACACCTCAGGAAGTGTTCTGCCTTCATCCCTCGCGATGCGTGGTCAGCTGGATTAGAAGACGTGCTGACATATCTCCACTGTGCGGGTCTTGTGTTCTCTCTGATTGTCAACACTCTGTTCGCAACAAAGGTTTTAAAGCGAGCGCCGTCATTGTCAATATATCGGAGGACAGTGGTGCTATCTGTCCATAGCACAGACTCTTTGAGATCCATCCGAAGTTCTCGCTTCATGAGCTTGTCCATTTTCACCGCGATGGTAGCTGCCGTCAGCTCAAGGCGTGGCACGGTGACTGGCTTGAGCGGTGTCACTCTTGATTTCCCAAGAAGAAACGAGCAATGGACTTGGCCGTGGCTGTTCTTGATGCGGATGTAACTGACAACGCCGTAGCCCTTCTCGCTAGCGTCAGAGAAATGGTGCAGCTGTGCTGACACTACTGGACCAAATCCCTCAGGTTTGATGCACCTCCTGACAGAGAAACTGGCAAACTGGCTCAGGTCAGACAGCCAGGCAAACCATCTGGTTGCTACATCTTCGGGAATCTCATCATCCCAGGAGAGTTTCATTCGACAGAGATTCTGCACGATGATCTTGGCGAGGAGAATGAACGGCGACAGGAAACCAAGGGGGTCGTAAATCGAGCTCACGACTGAAAGAATACCCCTTCTGGTAACAGGCATGTTCTTCACCAGGATGCGGAATCTGAAGGAATCTGATTCAATGCACCAGTCCACTCCAAGCGCCCTCTCCATGGGTAGCTTGTCTTTGTCCAAATCCAGATTCTTGATTTCTTTTGCACGTTCATGTTCGGGAAGTGATGACAATACTTCACGGCTATTGCTAGACCATTTAGTCAAACGGAACCCTCCACTTCTGCAAAGTGCAATGAGGTCTTTGGTCAAGGAAGTAGCCTTCTTCTCGTCAGATGCTGAGACGAGACAGTCATCTACATAGAAGTGCTCAAGAACTGTAGTTACTGCCTCAGGTGATGACCTCTATTTCTCATCCTCTGCAGTCCGCCGCAAAGCGTAATTGGCACAGCTAGGGCTGGACTTGGCCCCAAACAGGTGGACGACCATCTTGTACTCATGCAGAGGCTGGTTCAAATCTCCTTCTGGCCACCAGAGGAATCGTAGAAGATCTGAATCTTCATCTGGAACTCTCACCTGATGGTACATCGCCTCGATGTCGGAGATGAGTGCGATGTGGTCACGGCGAAACCTCGTCAGGACTCCAACCAGACTGTTCGTGAGGTCCGGCCCCTGTAACAACTCCTCGTTCAATGACTTCCCTTGGAACGAAGAGGCGCAATCAAAACGACCCGCAACTTCCCTTTTTGGGGATGAACCACGCCATGATGGGGAATATACCATACTCGTCCATCGTTGCGGTTGCGCTCGTTGGCAGGAACTTCCACTGCATAGCCTTTGCTCAGCAGGTCTGACATGAAGGACTTGTATTCATCATGGAAGGTGGAGTTCTTGGCGAGTTTCTTTTTCAGGCTCGATGCTCGTTGCTCTGCAGCACACCTGTTGTTTGGCATCACAACGTCTTTGTTTCTCAGAGGCATTCCGATGCAGTAGTGTCCATTAATTTTCTTGGTTGTTTCAGTCACACACTGCATAAATTGGATATCTTCTCGTGACATTTCAGACTTCTCTTCGCAGGCTTGCTCTGGAAAATCATGACTGTACTGCTGCAACAGCATGTTGTCCACACTGCTGACTGATAGTCTGTTAACCGAAGCACCATGACTACAGTGACTTGACTTGTGGTCGTTGTCTTTCTTCAGAGGGCCGTTCACTACCCAACCAAGGGTTGTCTTTATGGCATAAGGCCCGTCCTCTTGACTGTGGATTATCTTCCAAGGCTCCATTGCAGAATGAGCGTTCATTCCGATGAGCATCTCCACATCTGCGTCAATCTGTGGGAGCCGCACTTGGTTCCGCAGATACGGCCATCTTTCCAGGTCCTTCTCTACTGGAACATTCTCCTTCGTTACAGGTATGTCCGTGTGGGTGTAAACATCTGGCAAACTGATGTACTTGTTCTCTGTGAGACCACACACCTCTAGATCTGAAAGGACGAAGCAGGAAATAGGCTTCTCTTGTCCCATGGTACGGAGTAGCACTTGAGTCTTCTTACCATTGACACCAAGACGTCTCATCAATCTTTCAGAGCAAAACGTTGCTGAACTTCCTGAGTCCATGAACGCATACGTTTCTATGATGTTGTTGCTTCTCTTGGATTTGACGCGCACTGGCACAATGGAGAGGATACAGTCGCTGCCTCCGGCCCCGGTGACTGCTGACAGTTCACTCTTGGATGACACCTGCTCTTGTGGAGTTGAATGTTTACTGGTGGAGCCTTCACTTGACTTCTCAGATTTGGCAGTTACTTGATTGTCATCTTCCTCTCTTTTCGTGTGAAGCAGACTTGGGTGTTTCTTGCTGCAAATTTCACATGTGACTTTCTTTTTGCAGTCTTTTGCCATGTGCCCCTGAGTCAGACACCCAAAACAAAGCCCTTTTCCTTTAAGGAATTCAACTCTCTCTTTATTCGGCAGACCTCTGATTTTGTTGCATGCATTCAGAGCGTGTCCCTTATTGCAGTACAAACATGGCTCTTGAAAGGCATTGCCGGTCTGCTTAATCTTTCTTGATTCAGAGGAATCGTCGGCTGGCGTTACACTTGTAGCTAGGCCAGTGGTTCTTTTCAGTCGCCCTGTTGCAGGTTTAGCGCTGAATTTACTCCTTTCTTTGACATCTGAAGGGTCTCTGACATCACCGAACAGTAGGTCTGAAGCTATCTTAGCTTGTCTGTTGATGTACTCCACAAGATCGGCAAAGTTTGGTCTTTTTCCTTCCTTCTCTTGAATGTCGAAAGCTACAACTCTCCATCTTTCGCGAAGCCTGAAGGGCAACTTGTGGACAACGATCTGAAGGTTGCTTGGGCTGTTCATTTCCTCGAGGTACTCCAAGTCCTTTATAACATTGTTGCATCCAGTGAGAAAGATAGAGAAGCTGTGAAGTGACTTAGAATCTTCTGCTTTGACTTGAGGCCATTTGACAGCCTTGTCAACATATGCCGCAGCTATTCTCTGTTCGTTGCCATAGTGATAAGTCAAGAGCTTTCTTGCCTCTTCATAGCCTTGTTGTGCGTTCATGTGTTGGCAACTTCTCACCAATTCTCTCGGTTCACCTGTGGTGAATTGTTCCAAATAATACAAACGATCTGCATCGTTGTCTGTCCGACTGTGAATGATGTGCTCGAACGCCCTCAGGAACGGCAGGAACTCAAGAGGATCGCCACTGAACTCAGGGACTTTTCGTTGGGGTAAGTTGGCTAGTCTTTGTTGCGTGACTAACATCTCAGTGATATCCTTCTGTTTTAATATCACTTCACCGAGCTCAACTTGCCTTGCTCCAAGACGTGTGCCTGCAACATCATCGATTTCATTCTTCACTTGCACATAAGGCGTGTGCCTAGCTGGAATATGAAGTACAGTGTTATCTGGGATAACTCGTGGGAGGCTGGTCAATTTTGGTTTGACATCCGGAGCATCAGGTGGAATGGTTGCGGCTGCATGCATGTTCTCCTTGAGGTATGAACTCATTCCATCACCCATATTCTCATATTCTTCCAGCACTCGTAGTTTTGCTGTGGACTCTGCGAGAGCAGTCTCAACATCCAGCTTCTCCATTTGAGTCTTTATCTGAATTTTCTGAACCTTCAGCTGAGCTGTTAGCTGTGCTTCCATTTGAGCCTCTTCCAATTGCAGTGCCTCTTTCTTTTCAAGTGCTGCTGCACGGGCGAGTAAAGCTGCTCTGTGAGCTTCTTCTTTTCTACGTGCAGACGATGCATGAGATGATGCGCTGGATCCCCTGGAGTGTTTACTGCATACACTGTGTGCTGGGATTGAAACGTGCCTTTTGCACCGTGGACACACTATCATCAGAATGCGCCTCTTCAGCAGCAGGCTCCTTTGGGTGTTCACTTGTGGAGTCTTCCTGCACACTCACAGCCTCTTCATGAGCAGCCTTGGCTTGCTGTTTTACTTTTATTATCCACTGCTCCAACGTGGTCAAAAAGTTCTCATACTTTGTGAGATTGGGCTCACTCCAATACTGCTGGTCAGCTTTTCTTTCTTCGTCTGATAAGAGTTCACTAACTGCATTATTCACTTCAATAAACTCGTTCAGTAATTTTGAGTATTCACACAGATGATCCTTTTCCACCACAAGTGCATTGGAATCATTGCTCATTAGAGTTTCAATCTCCGCTGCTTTGGAGGCAAGGCGTGCTAAAACACGTTTTCTTAGAGTCATTTGTTTATCAAGTTTCTCTGCTAATGCCTTTGGGGTTAACTTGATCCTTCTTTTAGGGTCTAGTGCGACATCGCCCTCCATCTTGCTTTTTTCAGACATTTCGAATGGCTATTCAAGTTAAATAAGTCTCAGCAAACTCCATCAAACCTCTGAAATCCAAATTAGCTGTCCTTTAATCTTAAAACATGTAGTTTTCCAAAAGAAGATTTAAGGTCTTATTTCCAGAGGCAAATATGAGCTTCTTCTTAGCTGTTATGACTTTCTAACAACAGCACGTTTCTCAAAATGTCTTCTTTAGCTTCTTAATCAGCAGCTTAACAACTCTTGAAACTTTAAATATGATGAATCAGCCACTTTACTTGGCGTCGATTTTTTACAGTGCAACTGTCAACTTCACGTCGGATTTTTACAGTGCAAAAATCATCCGTTTCACCATAAACTCGCGAGGGCTTCAGCATTGCTTATCCGTGCATTCAAACGAGATATTTGTACTCATCCATCATCAGTGAAGTCGTCTGGAAACCGTAGGTGAGCGCCGCACTCCTCCTCCTTCAGCCGACTTGCTTCTCTCCTCCACGCGTGCTGCACGCATGCCCAGTTTCCTTCCGGGTTTCGCGAATCTTCTCTCGCCCTCGGCGACTGTTTTCTACTTAATGTAGTGGCTAAATGTCTGTTCTTAAATTCTTTATCATTTCCTTCTTCAGATTCATTCAAATAACCACTCAGTCAGACGGAAAGAACGAGTCAACTCGTGTTAAAGTTTGAACGACGGCAGAAAACAGTGTGTTCGCCCCGTCTTTAATGAATCTCTCCAGAAAAAACACACATCCTTTTCACATCCGATAAATGCGTGAGCTCCAAAAACGTCATTGCTCAGCGTCAGTTCTTATTGGCTATTTACTCTGGAAAATCTAACATCACAATGAATGCAAAATTATAAAAATACAAATTATAACAGTAATGCAGCTATAATATTATCACAAATATTCTGCAGCATGCAAATACTGAACATTTCCAAATAATAACAAGTAAAAATGAACTTAAATTATTCAATAGAAAATGGCACCAATAGGCAGTATCTTTGCTCAACCATACCACAGATAATTCCCTGATTCTCCAGAAGGTGAGAGAGACGTTCCAGCACCGTCAGAAGCTTGTTGATGACCCAGGCAGAAGTGCTGATATCCTCTCCATCTTCCCAAGATTCCTGGATACAAACGGACTGGTAAGTTTAGTTTGGAATGAGATTTTGGAGCTGCCTGACGTTTGAAATTATTTCCTTTAGTGATGTTTAAATATCTTCATTTCTAAAGGTGGAACAAGACTTCCCTCTCCGAGTTGATGATGAGACATCCTCCAGGCTGCTTCACAAATGGGATTCGTTCTTCAAGCCAAACATAAAAGAGGCAAAGCCACTTCCTTCAACACCACAGTTGCAAAGCTTGTTGCAGTCAGCAGGAAGCTCCCAGGAAGTGATCTTGATGAGACGAGTGAGTCGTATTTGTTTGTCTTGTATTTGCTGTAATTCCAGGTGCAGCTGTTCATTACTTTTTATGACTATGCAATTAAAATTAGAAATATAAAGGTTTTTCACTACATTTACTTACTTATTTCATGTATCTCAGGAAGTTAAAACGATTTTTGGAATAAACATGATGAAATGTTAAAAATCCAAGGTTGTCTTGTGACTGTTGGTCCTCAGCTTACGACCACGAAGTGGCCTCCCTGTTGTTGCTTGTACATCTCCTTCCACCACCACCAGGAGGACCAACGTCTCCAAAAATTAGTGCATGCGATGCTGTTGAGAGGCTTGTGGTCTTTCATAAGGTAATTAAAGTGCTAATAATGATTTATCATCAGTCCCCTGCTCAGCCACATGTGAAAATGAGGGTAGTTATAAAGTGGACAGAACTTTAAGTCTGGATAAGTATTTCTATCTTGCACTAAAGGTTGAGAAGATGCTTGAACAGTGACTTTTGTAATTTTCTCTGTGGCAGCACAATATTCTGGTGCCTAATATTCAGTTTCCTGATCTCAACCTTCATCATGCTGCAGTTTGGAGGAGCGTCTCCGCAACCATCAGGGTCAGCAGCCATACCTCCTCACTGTTGGCCGTCAGAAAAGCAGGATTGACAGCTTCTACATCACCACGGATAAACATCTCATCCCATGCCAGGCAAACCGCTCCCTTGGGGCATTTGATGAACTTTTCAAAGCACATTTTGTGTTCAATGTGTCTTATGATGCTGCATTGGTGAGTTTTTACACATTCCTGCAAACAACAGTGCACAACATTGATGTTGGGAAAATGAAGGAGTCACCCAGAGTTCGAGACCTGAGAGCCAGACTGCTGAACCAGCCTGTGGCACTCAGTCTCTGAGCGAGAGGCTGAAATAACGTTGACCTGTTTCATGCTCCAGAAACTGTACCCCAGCAGTCAGCAGTCGATTTCACACTGAAGAGTTGAGCATGGTTACTTTCCTGGACCTACATTTAAGTTGTTTTGTTCTCAGAAAGGCTGCAGGCATCACTTCTTAAAGGTGCTATAGGCAGGATTTTGCTAGTCAATGCAAAGTTTTTTGTGTTTTCTTTGGATTAAATATTAGAGTACCCATTGATAATCCTTTAGGAGTGTAGCATAATTGCTCTACCGCGAGGGCGCATCGTTTCCATCTGTCTCTGTTCTGAGCTGAAAAGGAATCTCGACAGCTCCAGGTATCTTTGACCAATCAGAAGAGCCCCTGAGGCTCTAACCGTGATTGGTCGAGGGGCGTTCGTCGCACGTTCTTGTGGGAGGGGCTTAACTTGGGAGGGTGTGATGTCAGAGAAAACAGGACGGGATTGGCTGTGCTGGGTTTCAAATCGCCATCTTAGATGGGTCAAATCGCCATCTTACTTCGGTAACCGTAAGCAAGATGGTGGAGATGCGGAATCCTGCCTACAGCACCTTTAACATATGCAGGTTTTCAAAAGCACTTTAATAGTGTTCATAGCAATGTTCAGCAGATTGCCCCAATTGCAGCTGTTGCTTGTTCCTCCAGTGAGCCAGTTGCATCTTCATCTCAGTGGCACGCTGTTGAAGACCAAGTCAATGCTCCACATCAGTGTAGTTCTTCCAGTGTCAGTTCTGAGGGCAGTGACCCAGGACTTCATAAAGATCCAACCAAAGAAATGTGTGCATCCATTGTGGCCAAATTACAGGGGAGTGGGATTTCTAACAGTTTGGTGTCCTCAATTGTAGGAGATTTAGAGGAACTAACAAGCGAGCTTCGCTCACAAGGAAAGCATACTGCTAATTCTTGTTTACCTGCCACTGGTCCCAACATCACCGTAATAAATGAATCTTTTCAATATCTTGAAAACCCTTTTACAAATCTGAATACAGAATGGAAACGAAATAATTATTTCAAAGAAAAATGGGGAGTGATTGATCCAATTGAAGTAACACTTGGGGTGAGATATGACAACAGGCGAAATCAGAAATCAGGCACTTCTGATCAAGTACGTGTGAAGGATACTTTTATATATGTGCCGATTTTGGAAACACTCAAGTTTATGTGTAGAAATCCAGAACTACGCATTCTCCTAAAGAGAGAGTATAGATCAGGACCTGACACTCCTCAGCCTCCCTGGGAAAGTATATTCCAGCGTACTGGAGAGGAGGATTCGACTGATAGTCGAACCTCGGATTCAGGAGGAACAATGCGGTTTTCGTCCTGGTCGTGGAACAGTGGACCAGCTCCAGACCCTCCATTGGGGCTCGAGGGTTCGTGGGAATTCGCCCAACCAGTCCACATGTGTTTTGTGGATTTGGAGAAGGCGTTCGACCGCATCCCTCGTGGTGTCTTGTGAGGGGTGCTCCGGGAATACGGAGTCCGGGGCCCCTTGTTAAGGACCGTCCGGTCTTTGTATGACCAGAGTAGGAGTCAGGTCCACATTGCCGGCAGTAAGTCGGACCTGTTCCCAGTGCATGTTGGACTCCGGCAGGGTGGCCCTTTGTCACCGGTTCTGTTCATAATCTTTATGGACAGAATTTCTAGGTGCAGCCAGGGGCCGGAGGGGGTCCGGTTCGGGAACCACAGGATTTCATCTCTGCTTTTTGCAGATGATGTTGTCCTGTTGGCTTCATCGAACCCGGACCATCATGCACTGGGGTGGTTCGCAGCCGAGTGTGAAGCGACAGGGATGAGGATCAGCACCTCCAAATCCGAGGCCATGGTCCTCGACCGGAAGAGGGTGGCTTGCCCCCTCCAGTTCGGTGGAGAGACTCTGACCCAAGTGGAGGAGTTTAAGTATCTTGGGGTCTTGTTCACAGTGAGGGATGGATGGAGGTGAGATTGACAGGCGGATCGGTGCAGCGGCTGCAGTGATGCAGTCGTTGTATCGGTCCGTTGTGGTGAAGAAGGAGCTGAGCCGAAAGGCGAAGCTCTCGATTTACCGGTCAATCTACGTTCCCACCCTCACCTATGGTCATGAACTTTGGGTCATGACTGAAAGGACAAGATCCCGGATACAAGCGGCTGAAATGAGCTTCCTCCGTAGGGTGGCTGGGCTCCCTCAGAGATAGGGTGAGGAGCTCAGTCACCAGGGAGGAGCTCGGAGTAGAGCCACTACTCCTCCACATCCAGAGGAACCAGCTGAGGAGGCTCGGGCATCTGTTCAGGATGCCTCCTGGACGCCACACTAGGGAGGTGTTCCAGGCATGTCCCACCAGGAGGAGACCCCGGGGAAGACCCAGGACACGCTGGAGAGACTACGTCTCTCGGCTGGCCTGGGAACGCCTTGGGATCCTCCCAGAGGAGCTGGAGGAAGAGTCTGGGAACAGGAAGTCTGGGCATCCCTGCTGAGACTGCTGCCCCCGCGACCCGGCCCCGGATAAGCGGTAGAAAATGGATGGAATGATGGATGGATGGATGGAATGGATTCTTGAGGGTGTAGCTCAGTATGAGATCAAATTGCTTTTTGGATATCTCACACAACACCATCTCTCAGAACAGGATTTGCTTTCCAGGATTTATTTATTTGATTATGGATTTTTAGAAAGAAAAAACCGTCCCACCAAGATTGTTTTGGAGAGTGCTGGTAATGAAATAAATTCTATTCAAACACTGTGTCTGGTGAAACACATTTGATTGTTGACCACCACAAGCTGTTCAAGGACTTGTGTCCCCACAGAAACTTGATACCTAAGCATCATTTTATGATCCATTACCCATCTTCCATAAGGAGAATTGGCCCCTTATTGTATATGCGGAGTATGAGGTTTGAAGCCAAACACAAAGTGTTTAAAGATTCATTTAAAATTTCAAAAACATTACCAAATCACTTGCTGGAAAGCATCAGATGTCCATTGCTTATCACTGGGAAACATTCAACCTTAAACAGAAGGAATACGGGCCAATTAAATCTTTCTCTCTCAGAGACGTGAATGTGTTTGACAATGAAGTGCTTGAAAGGAAACTGTCAAAAGATATTTTCTGTAGACGTTGGGTCAAAGTTGATGGTGTGGAATGTAAAGTTAGACTTGTTTGTATTGCAGTGGAAGAAGACATGCCAGTCTTTTGTCAAATCAGTGATCTCCTTCTGGCGGATGATCACATTTCTTTGTTGAAAAACAAGTCGTTCACAGAAAACTTTGATGGCCATCATCATGCATTCAAGGCATCACAAAGCAAGGAAATGTTAATAAAAATGTCTGAGCTTAAATTTCACAAACCATTTGACATTCAAAGCTCCTACAGTGTTGCAGATGAAAGTTCGAACATTCTGCCTTCATTCATCATGTTTTAGGTCAACTGTATTAATGACTGTGAGGGTGAATAAATAAACAATTGTTTGATAATTATGATGTTGTTTTTCAATTAATTTTTACAATTGATTTCGACATATCAGTTTTTTTTTGTGATCAATTTTTTATTCATTTTTGCATATTTTTACAATGATACATTGATTTACATTGCTTGTATTTTTATCCCCGTCCCCCCCTCCCTCCTCCCCTTTTCCCAACCAGACACCCTCACACCTACCCCATGGGACATTAGAAGACTGTAAATGATGGCAAAATAATAAAAATAAAACAAGTAATAATAATAATAATTAAAAAAAACTAAAGAGAGAAAAAAAAATGAAGAAATGTAGGGAAAGGAAAAAAAAAAAGAAAATTAAGAGTTATGGCAGATTATTAACAGAACATTTGAGCGAAAAGGGTAGACCCAGCCCACCCACCCCTGGCTGTCCAGGCATTGGAACAATAACAATAACCTTTTCACATACAGATACAAAAAACCTAATGCTGCTAATTTCCTCCGTCATTGACATCCACAGAAACAGCTCTTCATACATAGAATTAAGTACATCACAATAGGAAACAATAAGATATTATGGCAGTATGTAGTATGTAGCAAATTGCTTGTGGAATGCAGAGGTGACAATAGTGCCTCAACAGCAGAGTTAATTGTAGACACTACATTAGACCAGCATAAAATATTTGAGCTTTTGGCTCCATGAATCCGAGCTGCTGATAGTTCCAGTTGTGCGATGTCTTTGAATGACCGGAGCCACTGCCCCACACTCAGAGGATGTCTTGTTTTCCAGCGGCATGCAATCATCATTTTAGCAGCTGTAAGACCAGCTAGAAAATGACGGCGTTGATTAATGGTTAGTTTCAGATTTGTTGTGTCATTAAGTAAGAGAAGCCTCTGTGTGTGGGGTATATGGATTTCCATGATCTTTGATAAAACATTAGCAACATTTCTCCAAAGATCATAAACCTCTGGACATTGCCACACCATGTGGAGGAAAGTGCCAATGGTATTGTCCGTGCAGAAATCACAATAAGGATTGTCTTTCAACTTCATCATGTGTAATCTCCTAGGATATAAATAAGACCTGTGAATAATTTTACAGTGAATCATTTGGTGGTTTGGGTTTCTGGATGACAGAGATATATTAGACCAAATACTTGTCCAGTCCCACTCAGTTTGATCTTTTAGCTCTGATTTCCAGAGTTGCTGAATGGGCAGATGCTAATATGATTCATTAGTTATAGTTTTATATAGATCAGACACAATACCATAGCGTTTTTCTCCACTTAAAATGGTGTGTAGGGGATGGTCTTCAAGAGCACATCCCCATGGGACGCCATGGGCACGCATAGCTGCTCTGAGCTGCAAATAGAAAAAGAAGGATGTAGCAGGTAAATCACAGGCTTTCTGAATATCCTGAAATTCTCTTAATCCACTTTGATCAATTATGTTGTGTAGCGTAAAAACACCTTGGCGTTCCCATGGGGAAAAAGCTATTGGTTTCTTGTCTATTGTTAACAGTTCGTTATGAAAAATTGGAGATTGCGTAAAATATTTGTCATTAACTTTCATAAACCGATTAACTTTGTGCCAAACCATCAAGAGATGGGCAATAATAGGGCCATATTTGCATTTTGCTGCCTTGGTGGGTATATTAGAATACAAGAAATACTGCAAATCATAGGGCTTTAGTAAGGTCTCTTCTATTGGTCTCCATGATACTGGAATAGAGGGTTTGAACATATCAGTTTAAATAGATTGACACTTCCATGAGTTAAACTAACACGACCTCAATAGTGAAAAGAGACTCAGCAGTGTTATTTGTCAAATCTCTCAGTGTTACTTTAACACTGTGTTATGAGTTAAAGGATGAACTCTGGCGTAGTGTTAAATGTTTAACTGTTTGGAAAGTGTTATTTTAACTCTGGAGAGTGTGGAGCTATATAAACCCTGAAAAAGTGTTAAAATCAACTCTGAGTTAATTCAACACTGGTCTTTTTGCTGAGCAGGGATAATTTGATGATATGTCTGTTTTCACGGGGGAGAAAAGGTGTGTCCTCTGTCGGTTATAAAGGAGCCGGATGGAGGAAAATCTCATGTTTATCACAGACGGAGGGCTTTTGTGTCAAGACTGAAAGTCTGGCTGTTTTGAAAACCGACGACTGAAAGAGAACCGATTTTACAATCAAAAGGGATGTTTTTTACTGACTTTTGCCCAAATTGTGAGATTTCATAATTATTTTCTCCAAGGGAGAAACAATTACTTTTTGCTGAGTCACACCCTGCTGTCATGTGACCCTCATGACCATACATGGACGTAGATTACGTAATCATTCAGCTGAGAGCAGCGATCAGTCAAACTCTGATCGGTCAGTGGCTGAAGAGGAGTTTCTTCCTCGTCCTCGTCGCCTTTAAGCTTCAACACTAAACCTCTGATGTCTTAAAAATCGTTTGTGGGTTTCATCACTTTCTGTTTAACTGAATGAAGAATTGTGTCTCCATACAAGACCGACCCCCTCACAGCAGCATGTTCACCTGTCAATCAAACTCTGAGCAGGATCAGTGCAGCATCTGCAGCGATGCAGTCGTCATATCCAGCTCGTCTTGGTGAAGACGGAGCTGAGTTCTGGACGTGTCCTGCTGGGAGGAGGCCCCGGGGAAAACCTGGACACGCTGGTGAGACTATGTCTCTCGGCTGGCCGAGGAACGCCTCGGGATCCTCCAGGAAGAGCTGGAGGAGGAGTCTGGGGACAGGGAAGTCTGGGAATCCCTGCTTCTGAGACCCAGTCCTGGATATGGACCGGGTGGAAGGATGGATGGACGGACAACAGCCATCCTCCAAGAACTGGCTCCTCCTCACCTGGCAAGTGAGTTCCAGCTGCTACCATCTAGACGGAGATTCATAGTCCCGAGAGTCAGGACCACCCGCTACAGGAACAGCTTTGTTCTTGCTGCTGTTTCTCTTCTCAATAAGACGTCTGTCTTATCTTAACGTGGTCTTAATGTACTGACTTATAACGTACCGACACCTCGACACACTCACGCTGTTCCTGCAGCTGAAACCTTCTCCACCCCTCATAATCATGAGTGCCATGCCGTGCCTCCCTAATGTAAGTGACAAAACTGTGTGTGTGTGTGTGTGTGTGTGTGTGTGTGTGTCACTGTGAGCTCTGAGCTGAGACCTGAGCAGTTTTTCATCCAGTTTGTAAGGTTGCAGAAATGTCATGTTTCAGTAACCGAGAGGTGAAATTGAAAAAGATATTTTTACCGTGAGCGTCAGAAGCCTTTCATAGAAATAAACTGAAACTGTCAAGTCTGTAGGATCATCCATGTAGCAGGAATGAGTTTATTAAAATGCGTAACCTTTTGGATTTCGTCCAGAAAATCTCTCTGCAGAATGCATTGGAGCGGATGGGAGAAAAATCTGCACTCTCCTCAAACAAACGCACCTGGAGAGAGAAACATTTGAGATAGAGAGAAAATGAAAACACTGTGAGAATCACAAGGACTGTAGCTACGATTTGATGTATCATATGTTCAGATTGAGCCACAAATGTGGGGGTGAGAGAACTCTACTTCATTAACACTGTAGTGAACATAATGTCCCCAGCTGGTTTCCATAGCAACAGTGTGTGCAGATCACTATGGGGAATTTGATGACATCATCCTCCATTGAAACACTGAACCAAAGTGAAGCTGTGATGACATCACCAGAGCTGATGTACTGGACCTCCAGACTCAGCTCTCCATTCTGAACTATTCAGAGCTCCGGATCGGCACAGCGGCCTACTGAGGAGAGACATCACCCACCAGCGAGTTAGACACTTCTGACTGAGCTTCTGTTAGCGAGATCTTTCTGGATTTCAGTTTTAGAGCACATTTTTACAGAGTAGAATCTCCTGACAGTGTTTCATGAGTACATTTGGCCAGGAGAGAGAACCTTTCGAGCAGCGTTCACTGAGAGATGTAAGAAAACTTGTTTTTAAGTGAGAGTTTCTATAAGTTTCCACTAAAACTGGGAATAGTATTTGTCATTGCTCTGATATTGCAGATTTATGCAAATAATGACGTTCTGAACCAATGTCTTTTCAGTTGTCAGGTTCCGGGAAGAGAACGACAATGATTATGGACCAGTTTGCGCCCATAAACCCTTCGGCTTCTCTCTATGTGGGAGACCTGCACCCCAGCACCACTGAGATGATGGTGTATGAGGCCTTCAGCCAGGTGGGGCCCGTCATCTCCGTGAGGATCTGCAGACACCGCCTGACCCGCCGCTCCCTTGGTTATGGTTTTGTTAACTTCCAGAACCGCCAAGATGGTGAGTTTTATCTAAACAAGCTCTAAAGGAGGCGCTGTGCCTCCAGAGTGTCTTTCTTCATGTTTTCAGTCTTAGTCCTGTGTGATGCTGCATCTCGAGGGGCGACCCTGTTAACAAGCTGTTGTTTTGTCTTTTCTTGTGGTCTGTGTGTAGCTGAGCGAGCCCTGGATGAATTGGCATTCACTACGATCAACGGCCGGCCGGTCCGGATCATGTGGTGCCAACATAACCCCTCCCAGAGAGCCAGCGGAGCGGCCAACATCCTCATCAAGAACCTCGACAAGTCCATCGACAGCCTGGCCCTCCTGGACACGTTCTCGGCCTTCGGGACAGTGCTGTCCTGTAAAGTGAGTTCGGGGGCCTTGCTCTGTTGACATGTAGAGCGTTTACTTTGCATAACAGTCTTGAATCTTGTGGAGTTGATTGTTTTTGTGGAAATGCATGATGCTTGTGAATGTTTCTGACTCCTGAGTCTTCCTCTTTCCAGGTGGCCTGTGACGACAACAGCATCTCCAGGGGTTACGGCTACGTGCAGTTTGAAACTGCAGAGGCCGCTGAGCAGGCCACGAAGAGGCTGAACGGAATGCTGTTTAACGACCAGCAAGTGTAAGTGTGACTTCTGCTCCTCAAACTGCTCCATCCTGCTACTGCAAGTTATGAAGGCAGGTTTATGTTTCATGATGTTTTCTTCAACAGAACGATCGAACCGTTCCAGCCCTATGAGGACAGGGAGGCTGAGCTGGCCATACAGTCCAGGGAGTTTACCAACGTCTATATCAAGAACTTTGGAGATGACTTGGATGATGGGAGGCTAAAAGAGCTCTTCAGCAGATACGGTAAGAGAGTCAGATTTAATCTCCACTCAGCATTCACAGCTGAGGATGTGAATCGATATTAATCATCTGCTGTTTATGACAGGACCAACATCCAGCGTCTGCGTGATGAGGGACGAGAACGGAGGGTCGAAGGGATTTGGATTTGCCCGGTTCGAGACACACGAGGACGCACAGAAGGTAAGAACCACTTCTGAGGACGACTGATGGATAGATGACACATTCTGCTTCAAATCACGATGACCATGTTTATTTCCTCCCAGGCGGTGGACGACCTCAACGGCAAATATTTCAACGGCCGGCAGCTGTTCGTGAGCCGAGCCCAGAGGAGAGGAGAGCGGCAGATCGAGCTCAGGCGCCGGTTTGAGCCCGAGACCCTGGATCGTGGGGCCAGGTATCAGGTCAGTAGGTCACTGAACTCATGTCCCGTCACTTTTTGAGGAGCAGATCCTTCACCCTCAGAATGAAAGTGGCAGAGGACCTTTGAGTCCAGGCTGTACTGTTTACAGAGAGTGAATGACTATTATTCGGTTTGGCACTAACTTCTCCTTTGTCCTTGAATTAACTAGGGGGTCAACCTGTACATCCACAACTTGGACTCGGGCATGGACGAGGAGCGTCTGTACAGAGCTTTCAGTCCATATGGAAGCATCGTAAGCGTCAAGGTGAGCAGTCAAGTAGCAGTGAATTACAAACTTTAATGGATTTCTAATTCCTAATTCCTGTCGTATGTCAATACGTCCTGTGTAAACGAAGGTGACAGGCATTTTGAATGAGTAGGAACTCTGAGAAAGACGATGTTCAATTGAATTTTTTCATACCTGAACTGAAAGAGTTAAACTTGTGTCTCTTCCACAGGTGGTGAGAGAGGGGGAACGGTGCAAAGGCTATGGGTTCGTGTGTTTTTCGTCCCCAGAGGAGGCCAGCAAGGCCATGAAGGAGATGAACGGCCGCGTGTTGGGCACCAAAGCCCTCTATGTGGTGCTGGCCTGGGCTCGCCCCGGTGTCACTCTCCAGCAGGGGCCCTGTATGCGACCCCGACGGGAGGCCTACATGGGAACAAGGTATCAGCCCTACATGAGACCCCGGCGGGAGCCACAGGTACACCCCCAGCAGCAGCCTCACCCAGACCTGCAGCAGCAGCCTCACCCAGACCTGCAGCAGCCTCACTCAGACCTGCAGCAGCCTCACCCAGGCCTCCAGCAGCCTCACCCAGACCTGCAGCAGCAGCCTCACCCAGGCCCCCAGCAGCAGACTCACCCAGACCTGCAGCAGCAGCCTCACCCAGGCCTGCAGCAGCCTCACCCAGGCCTGCAGCAGCAGCCTCACCCAGGCCTCCAGCAGCAGACTCACCCAGACCTGCAGCAGCAGCCTCACCCAGGCCTGCAGCAGCAGCCTCACCGAGGCCTCCAGCAGCAGCCTCACCCACGCCTCCAGCAGCAGCCTCACCGAGGCCTCCAGCAGCCTCACCCAGACCTGCAGCAGCAGCCTCACCCAGACCTGCAGCAGCCTCACCCAGGCCCCCAGCAGCAGACTCACCCAGACCTGCAGCAGCAGCCTCACCCAGGCCTGCAGCAGCAGCCTCACCCAGGCCTCCAGCAGCAGACTCACCCAGACCTGCAGCAGCAGCCTCACCCAGGCCTGCAGCAGCAGCCTCACCGAGGCCTCCAGCAGCAGCCTCACCCACGCCTCCAGCAGCAGCCTCACCGAGGCCTCCAGCAGCCTCACCCAGACCTGCAGCAGCAGCCTCACCCAGACCTGCAGCAGCCTCACCCAGGCCTCCAGCAGCAGCCTCACCGAGGCCTCCAGCAGCAGCCTCACCCAGACCTGCAGCAGCAGCCTCACCCAGACCTCCAGCAGCCTCACCCAGGCCTCCAGCAGCCTCACCCAGACCTCCAGCAGCCTCACCCAGGCCTCCAGCAGCCTCACCCAGGCCTCCAGCAGCAGCCTCACCCAGACCTCCAGCAGCCTCACCCAGACCTCCAGCAGCAGCCTCACCCAGACCTCCAGCAGCCTCACTCAGACCTCCAGCAGCCTCACCCAGGCCTCCAGCAGCAGCCTCACCCAGGCCTCCAGCAGCAGCCTCACCCAGACCTCCAGCAGCCTCACTCAGACCTGCAGCAGCCTCACCCAGACCTGCAGCAGCCTCACCCACACCAACAGTGGCGGCCTCGTGCACGTGCCCGACGTGAGCCCCACCAGCGTCCACAACCTGGGCCCTACTTGCGCCCTCAGCGAGAGCGTAACGCACGCTTCCAACGTGGGCCCCACACGCTCCCCCAGCAGGAGGCCCACTCATCCACCCAGTGGGAGCCTTGGGAATGCCCCAATTGTGGGTACAACATTCGGCCCCGTTATGACCCCGATGTGCAGCCCCGGCAAGATTCCCACGTGTGCCCCCGGTATTGACCCTACATTCGGCCCCGGTTTGGACCCTGACTACGAAGAGATGGAATCGTTTCATGGAAAGATGAAGAAAGGCAAAAAAGACAACAAAAAGATAGAAAGAAAGAAAGAGGCATCGAAGAAGCAAAACTGTCGACAAAAATGAGTGATATTATGAACACGGAAGGAAGGAAAGAAAGAAAAAGGAAGTCAAGCACTGAAGAAGAAAAACCTCTGAAAACATCGATAAAATCTTCAGTCCAAACACAGAGGGAAGGAAAGAGACACAGAAGCATTGAAAAGGAAAATGAAAAAAAAATTACTATCTCTCTTAAAAACATAAAAAAAATAAACATTTGAATGCATCAAACAAATCTTGAAGAATCTGTCTTTGATCGATGTAGTTTCCATGATGAAAAGGAGGAAGAAGAACTTCAGTCTGACTCAGAAACAGCCTGTTGTGAGGAGGGCTCGTCAGAGCCACTTTTTAGAGCGCTGAAACTCTGAACAAAGGATGAATTTGGGACAAACAAACTTAAATCTTATATGTTTGGGCTTCTGAGACCGATATGACATGACTGAAAAATAGCATAATATGTCCCCTTTAAGTTTTGGCAAGTTTAAAATCAACCTACATCTGACACATAAAGCAGTGACTGAATTACAGACAGCAGTGTTTTCATGTGTCACAAGTCATGCAGACATCAGGAGTTCTACCATCTTCTGCACTCGTTACAGTATCAATTCTCCATTATCCACAAAGTAAAGAACCCTCACAGTCATTATTAAACACAATAAAGTGTTTAAAAGTCAAAAGTGAAAAACAAGCAGAAGTACTGGACGGTGGTTGAGAAACACTTTTTTCAATAAAAACTCTGAGAGAACTAACAGAGCAAGCAGATTTCCAGCAGATAAAAACACACTGCTCGGCCCTGAGGCCTGCTGGCTGCAAAGCTAAAGATCAGCACCTGAAAATTCAGTGAGAGACTTTGTGTGAGTGTCACAGATATCGTCCATTTGGGAGGACGCTGTATAATCCACGACACCTGGGGCCCTTGTGTACGAGGATTGAACGTGGATCGCTTTGTCTGCCATCCATTTATGCAAATGGATTTAATACGATTGTTTTTAATCGGATTGAAAAAACCACCCATGTGAACTGGACCAATGCTGCAGCAAGAGTTCTGACCAGAACCAGCAGGAGAAATATCAGCCCAATCTTAGCTTCTCTTTACTGGCTTCCTGTTCAATCTCGGACAGGATTTACCAAGTCCTTCTCTTCACCTATAAAGCTCTTAATAACCAGGCCCCAACATAACTTTGGGTCTGTTCAGTATATCCCTGTAAAATCCTGATTTTCCAGGGTGTGAAAGCTCCCCTGAACTCAGATCCAGATCTTTCAGGTGGGCTCTGGACCCCTGGACCTGCCCTGGTCTCAGAGAGACTATTGGTCCATTCGCCAGCTGCAGAGGGGGGAGGACGTCATGTGGACCTCAATGCATTTGAACAGCAGGATGAACAAAGCCAACGGTGCCAGTCAGAAGAAGTCAATAAAGGTCAAACTGTCTGGTGGGCAGACGAGGAGTGGTGAGGAAGAGCAGGCGGTCACTGATAGATGAACGAGACTATAATTCATGGTTGTTTCAGGTTAGCCATTAGCTGCTAACCAATAGCTGCCAGCTGGGGCGGGACTTCTGCTTTTGGTCCACACCAGTCGAATGAACTGTATTTCTTCTTCTGCCTGTCTGGGCAGTGATCAGTTTGACAGCCCCCCAAACAAGCAGCTGCATGAAGTTGTCATCGCGTTTCGTCCAAGGTGTTAAAATTCTGCAGGGCGCGAACAGTGCCTACAAATACCTGATGTCATCAAAACGTGATCGGACACCACATTCACCCCCCCCCCGCCCCCCCTTTCAAAAACACGAAAACAACCCAGTGGAATAGCTGCAACATGATAAAGTGATGCAGTGATACAACCTGTCTCGATAAACCGGGTGGACTACCGGTTTACCTCCATAGCCCCGTCTGTGATGTAGTCCTGGAGGTGTGCGGGCCTCGGGGGGGCCCTGACTGGACGAACTTCTGGCTGCACCAGCTCAGATGGCACAGCCAACTCAGAGGGTTGCCCCGCCGGGGTCTCCACCTGTGCTGGAGTCTCTGCCTGCGCACGAGGAGGGTCCCAGACCTCATCTGCCATGACGAGATCTGAGGCAGTCAGCTGACCAGACAGTGACGGTGGCGCCACCCGTCGGAGGTGACTGGCATGCCAGCGCGAACCGTCTGCCAGGCGGAAAGTGGCTGCTCCCAGCTGTGCTGCGACCTGCAGCGGCGCCGACCAGGAAGAGAGCAGCTTGTGGGAGCGAGTGGGTCGCTGGACTCGAACCCAGTCCAATAGTGCTGGACGCCTTGCACGATGTTGCTTATCGAACCGCCGTTTCACGCGCCGTTGCTGCTCCGCCACTCTGTCCCCGGCGGGAGTTGTCGCTGCTGGGACATTACTAACGGGGCGGCGCAGACGGTCCAGAGGGAGCTGTAGTTCACACCCCAGCATCAGGAGGGTGGGTGAGTTGTAGTGCATTAATGTGCTCTGCTGAGAGTCTGAAAACGGCCGTCTGCCATGTGCGCCCTGAGTCCATTCTTTAAGATCTGATTAAACCTCTCCACGCCGCCATTGGCCTGCAGGTGGTACAGGGCAGTCCTGATGTGTTTAATCCCTCTTCCCTCAATGAAAGCAGCAAAGTCAGTCGAGATGAACTGGGGCCCGTTATACGTGGTGATGGCGTCCGGAACGCCCCAGCGGGCGAACAGGGAGGAGAGGAAGCCGATGACCACTGCAGTGGTAACAGACCCAGCCGGCAGCACTTCTGGCCATGTGGAGTGCAGATCATAGGCCACCAGAGGGAGGCGCTGATGATGTGGGGTGCCCTGGGGTTTGCCACAGATGTCCACCGGGGTGTGGGTCCACGGTGTCTGAGGCCACGGTACAGGCTGCAGAGGCGGGGAGGGAGGCGGGCCGGTTTTACCGCTGGTGAGGTAGGCTGCACAGTCCCGGACTAGATCCTCAACGTGTCTGTCGATGCCTGGCCACCAGACCAGACCTCTGCATCTCCGTTTCACTTTCACAATGCCCACATGGTCGCACATGTGCCACCGCTCACATGCCCAGACGCAGGCCAGCGCCTCCCTTTCCCCCACAGAGTACTTCTGCTCGGTTGGAGTGAGTGTCCATGAGGCGAACGCCACTGGGCGTTCCACCCCTTGGTGGCGCTGTGACAAGACTGCGCCGACCGCGGTGTTGGTCTTCAAGCAGGCTGCATGAAGACCAACCTGAGACCCAAAACATGATCACAGTGCCGTGGCTCCGTGATGAAGGCAGAATCAGAGCAGGTGGTTTGCTGCTGAGTCAACTCTCTGCAGCTGAGAGTGTTTCTCCTCTTAAACCCAACAGAAGTGTTTGTTTGACTTTCTAAGCTCGCCGTCCACACTGCTGCCTGCCCAGGTTTGAAACTGAGTAATGCTCATCCTGAAAATGTCAAACTCATATTAAAGACTTCTCCTGGTTTCTACTGGGACCTGGAACCCGGTCCAGGCTGGGACCAACAGGGAACTCTTCGTTTCCCTTGAACTTTTCCATTGGTGGATTTGTCTTAATAAAGGTGCTGTTCACTTGCATTTTAGTGTGTTTTATTTGTTTTTATTTGGACCACAAAAGCTCATCTCTTATAGAAGTCCCTGTTTGGTTATATTCACCCATATATCGGCTAAACGGCTCCCACAGGCTCATTTCTCAGTGTTTTCTTTTTTTTACCTTCAAGCTGTTTGTACTCTTCCCAAAACAATCTGCCCACAGTTTCATGAAATAACCTTTATTTCACCAAATATAAGTCGTTTTATGTCACATTCACATCCTTTAATTAGCTCCATTTTGACTTTAGGCAGAGATTTATTCTGGATTTTAATATCAACAGGAGCAAATTTACAGTAGATATAAATGTGAAGCAGTCAGAGGAGAGAGAAGCGCAGCAAACCTCGCAGCTCCAGATGTTCAGCATAAATAACCATTTCCCACCACAGTCACACACTGTCCATAAAAATATGAGCCCTTGGTGTGTCTTATGGAGTGTGACTGTCCTCCCAGTGGGACTTGCTCTTGTTTTTTCCACTGTGTATACATCCATCCATGGTTGACAGGAGTTCAGGGTTCTAGATCCTAGGAAATTTTTCTCTACAGGATTCAGCTGCTCCTGATTTTGCTGTGAAGGTGTTCATAATATTAACAAAGACCTAAATCTATCAGAAGAAATCAGTTTCTTTGAGGAGACTTCATTTCACGGCAGAACAAATCTCAATAAATCTGAAGTATTATGGAGTTAAACTTTAGTGATTAGAAGGCAATCGGATTCAGACAGCTTCAGTCTCTCGCTGTCTCCAGCTGCCGTGGTTCACATGTCTTCTGCTTTATCTGTTGACAGGTTTATTCAGGAAACAGAGCTGAAAACAGATCTCGTGTGTCACATCGACGGCGCCGGAGAGGCCCGGCTCACGTGCTCCGTCTACATTTTAAACACTGAATTGGAATTCAACCTGCAGCTCTGGCAGTCAGCGATACAGCGCCGCTCATTTCCATGAGAATGCAATTAATTACTCTAGTCCATATTCATTGTGAGTAACAGGGGATAAAAGACTTCAGGGAGTGATATCAGTGCTGTTGTCAGACAGCCAAATACTATAACTCATGTAATGAATATAGATGATGCGCGTTCATGCATTTATGCAGCAGGTTTTAGGAAGTAATGAATTAGTCCAGGCTTCAAGCTGCAGCCCCGTCTTCATTTTTATCAATCACGCCGGGCCACGCTCATGTCGAGATAAACTTTCACTCTTGTTTAACCAGGCAAACCGACCAGAAACGCCTCGTAGTTTACGGCGGATGCCCGGGGGATGGGTGTAATTGTGAAAAGATGGAGCCGAGCTTCAGTGGAGAATCTTATTGATGAAGGAATTAGTGAGTGGGCTCACTGAGCAGACTCCACTGAGGCCGGACGCTCACTGGCTTCTGGACGACTGCGTCTGCACGTCCTGCTTTAAAACGAACCGAAGACACATGTCCGTAATTTGAGATAAAATTGTGGCTGCGAGTCACCAGAGTGTCATGTCTCCTGTGAACTGCGATGGTGTGTGTGTGTGTGTGTGTGTGTGTGTGTGTGTGTGTGTGTGTGTGTGTGTGTGTGTGTGTGTGTGTGTGTGTGTGTGTGTGTGTGTGTGTGTGTTTATCTAATCCTATTGAGATTATAGGATCTCTTCTTCAATCGAGCCCTGCCCATGATGGCAACGGCAAGTTACAGTTACATTTAACGTGCATTATAGAACACACAGCAATCATTTGTCAGAGGAAGGCTGAAACATGATGAATTGGCTCGGAGGGAAAGCAGCTCCACTCCAAATTAATCTGCCGTCTTACTTTCTGTGCTTTTTCAAGCTTCCTCGTGGGGATCGGGTCTTGCAGCTGCAGGTTATTCCAGGCTGCAGGAGCAGAGAGCAGAGACGCTGCTGACCAAGTTCAGCTTGAGCCTCAGGGACAGACAATAAGAGGATGCCATTTGAGCTCAGGCAATAATTGCTGGTTTTAAGTCCAGTATGGCAAAGGTACAAGTGGAGAAGGCCGAGGATGGGTTTATAAATAAAACTGTAGGGCGTGTGTGTCTCTGGTACTCACACACACACACATGCACTGTCAGGGAGGACCGCTGAGCTCTATAACGGCGAGCTCAAGCTTTGCAGGCTGTGAAAAACCTCAAAGAGCCTCAGTTCTGGTCCAGGACATGCTGGTCTTGACCAGGTTCATGCATATACAGCAGATCACCGTCATCAAGACTCTGCCAGTGGAGGAAAAACAGGATGTGTGTCTAAAATAGACACCGAGCTGCAACTGAAGCTTCTTAACTCGGGTTCCAACATGCGGTCCAAAAGTTAAATGTTAATCAAAAACTCCTGATGGGTTTTGATGATGGAAAGAGAATCTGCTCTCCTCTCAGCATCATAAAACAGCCTCATTTTGATTTTTGAGGCTTCAACTTAAGTTTCCACCTATATAATCAAGAGACTGAGGAAAAAGTAACAGTGAATAGTAAAAAGTGGTCCCAGTAGAGAACCTAGGGGGACGCCTGGTGTGACATTTAGTACAGTGGAGACGATATCATCATATTTAACACATTGAGTTCTCTCAGAAAGATCATTTTCAAACCAGCCCACTGCCTGCTGGGATAGATCCACCCTGAGCAGCAGTTTCTTCAGGACGTGGTGGTCAGCAGTGTCCAGGGTCTTTGAGAGGTCAGTGAAGTGAGCTGAGCGCTTCCAGCTCTCTGACTGCCCAGAGCCTCAGTCATGTCACTGACAACCTTTAATGATGCTGTGGTGATACGAAGTTGTTCTCTGGAACGGGGAGAGAGTGTGAGCATTCAGGAAGTCCTTCAGTGTTTTCACTAAGCCAAAAAAAACTTTCACTGCACCAAGTTATTTAGGTTTAAGTCTTATTACATCTGCTTACTTTATTCAAACTCTTTTTAAAATTCACTCCCTTTTATTATTCAGACTGTTCTTCAAACCACTGCAGTATTTATCAGCTTTGAGTTTTAAACTCTGTAAGCTCCTCTGATCAGACTCGTTTGTTGTTTCCTCAGTTTATGTAAGTTCAGAGAGAAACGTCTGTTTGAATTTGGATGTTTGACTGATTCAGAATGAGAGGGGAGAAGCAGAAACTCATCTCCAGCCTTAAGGTAACGCCCCCCCCCCCCCCCCCCCCCCCCCCCCCCCGGGGACCGATGGAGTATTTCTTCTCTCAGCTACAGCACCTGAACTGCCAGGTTGTGGTTCAGAGGGAGCGTCTTGTAGGTCAGTCCTGCCGAACTGGAGCAAAGTCATAAATATTCCTCCTTGCTCTGGTTTCCTGCTCCACCTGCTCTCGTGCTGCTCCGGCTCTTCCTTCAGGACTCCAGGTTCCTGCTGAGAGCGATCGTTAATCTCCAGAAACACTCCCAGCCTGTTCCAGCTGCTCTTCATCAGGTCGTTGCCTTAAGATTAAGTAGTCTGAGCTTCCTCTTTTGGGCTTTTATTTTGTGTTCTTGAGCCTCGTGTCACCTCGTGGTCCACCTTGGAGCTGCGTCTGAAAATCCCATGGTAAGCACGTCACGGTGTCTTGATAAAAAGAGTTGATCCTTCAGCCGCAACTCTTTTTACAGGAGCTCAATCATGAACTAAACAACAGTCCTGCCTGCACCTGATTGGACAAACATTGTGCCGGGGACCGTCTGCTCCTGGAGGTCACGCTGGACCAAGATGGCAGCTCAGCCACGACCTTTCACTTCCATTACTAAAACAGTTGAGTGAAAAGTGCTGATGAAAACATTTGAGGAGAGAAATAAGCTGTGCAGTCGCTGAATCTGTCCTTGTTTTGGTTCCTCTACAACTGCTTCAGACATTTATACCAACGTTTTGTGAAGCATCAGACTTTTGCTCCCTGGGCCTTGGAGAAAAATCATTGATTAGAACGAGTTTTAAAGGTCAGTGTCCAGAGTCTCGAACCGGAAACAGGCTCAGCAAAGCGAAGTACAGCTGACTGGTACAGACCCCCGCTGCAGTTAGTGACGAAGTAGTCAGAAAACTGAGCCGCTTCTATAGAGCGACGCCTGTCAAACACTTGTCAAACACTCTGTCAAACTGCTGAGAAAGTGACTGTTGGAGAGGCAGGACTGCAGCGCTCCAGCCGTGAGGCAGACCGCCAGCCTCGCAGTCCTGCAGGGGCAGCGGAGGACGGGGTGGAGGACCGTCAAGGGCGGCAGGAATTCTCCCTGACAACAGGAAGAACATGATAGCTTCTACGTTTCCTAAAGGTTTTAGCTGTTCTTCTCAGGTTGTGCTCTCCAGGTCAACATGGCTGGGTGGTCCCTGCCGGGGAGAGCGGCCTCCACCACAAACGAGCTCTGTGTGTGGAGAATTGTTGGAGCTGTGGGCTGGATATCTGAATTCTCTTTGTTTATTTATTTAGTTACTGTTTCCATTAGTTTCTGCATTGAAAAAGAAGTTGAGCAGTTGGGTTTTCTTCTTCCTTGTGACTTAAATGTTGACCAGTTAATGCAAAAATGTGATATTTTGCATTAAACTTGCTCACTCAGTCACAGCCAGTCCTCTCCTGGTGTCTCTCCTGTGTTCTAAAACACTCTGAGTTATTATTTCATTTACCTCCCAGCAGCCTCTTTTTCAGTAAAACTGCTCCTATAGAACCAGCTTCACTTTCATTCCGTCTTATTTGATACACTGACGTAAATTCCACATATTTCTGGGAATTCAATTGCCAGTGACACAAATAAAAGCTGTAAATCCTTCTGCATCATCTCCCATTGAAAGGATGAGGCATAACAAGACCGTAATAATGGCTTTCTCGCAGTGTGGCAACAACAGAACACAATGCATTCTGGGACAGACTGATGATTTCAATCTTCACAATGGAGAAAAAAAAACACTCCTTTCATTCTGCTCCTTTATGACATTTTTATAGAAATGGATTTGTACAAATGAATGCGGCGACATTTGTCAAAAGCAGAGAAAAGTCAGTTTTTAATTATATTCATTATGGCTGAGTGACAGCAGCAGCTGTTACACTGGAGACGAGCGCCGTCGCCACGGTTAAGTCGCCTCTAAGCACAGGGAGATACACAAACTGGAGGAAAAGAAGCGTAGTGTTTTAAAACTTTTAAGTGCATCTCTTCAGTGAAAAACAACTATTAGCACTGACACTGTTTACATCCTCGTATTTACACCGCGCCACACAAACAAAGAGCCACGAGCATCTCCGCCCGGGGCTTCCCAAAAAACTTTCCCTGGACAGTAAAAAGTCATTTCAATCAGCGAAACCCTGCAGGTCAGCAGCTTTCCTCGGCTCCTGCTGCATCTCAACCCGTAAAAGCCAATAACCCGAATCTCCCGATCACTTCCCCGCTGGCAGCAGCATTCAAACCGGCGGACGATCCATTCTCCTGAAGTTGAAGCTAATTTTAGAAGAAAAAACTGGATTTTGCTCAACAGACTGACGCATAATGACTGTTTCTACAAACGCACTAAAGGGGGAAAGGGAGCGAGCTGAGCAGATGAGAACGCTCTTGTTTCGGTGTGGCGTCACTTCAAGGATACTGATTTATTATTGAAGGCTTGTTGCAGGAGGGGAGGAGGTCCTGAAACCCAGGAGCTCCCTGTGCTTCACTGTGAAGCCATAATGGATGATTGTTGCTGGTGGTGAGAAACACTCGGTGTCTAAAAGCAGCAGAGTTTTTTTTTACTAAAGTCTGAGCTGGTTTATTGGGTTTGAGGGGCATTAAAACCGCTGTAGAGCTGCTGTCTCTCTCTGGAGCACATCGCTGGTTTCTTGAGACATCCTAAACAAATGTTACTTTCTATTTCTCTGGAAAAACTGATTGGATTCAATCTGCTGTCTTCAGTTTGATTTCAAATTAAAGCAGGAACCCTCCCTCGTCTCCACAGCCAGATGTTTCCCACCCTGCTTCCGTTCGGCGCTCCTCCGCTCCCACAAGCTGAAGAGATGAAATGCAATCATCCCGGGCTCCTGTCCGCCGTGACCCGCTGAGTCGAACACCATCAATTGTTTTTCCTGTCGATTCTGGCTGAGTGCTGCCGCCCGCCTCCGCCCGCGAATGTTGACGGCTGAACCCACATCCGCTCCAGCTCCACGTATTGATTCACGTTTAATAGGTCAACGCTGGCTGTTAAGAGCCGGACGGACTCGTGAACGCCGCCCGGCGGCTTCGGTCAGGTGGAGAGATGAAGGTGGGAGCAGCAGAGCTGGACCGCCGCCGAGCCGCTCTACGTCCTGACGCCTCATCCAGGCTGGTCAACGCTAAACTGAGGCTTATGGGGGGAAATGACTGCAGCGTTACAGCATGCTTTTATGTTTCATGACTCAAACTTGCACGGGTTCATTGGTTTTCGTTGTCCGTCAGTCGTTTGAACTGGTGGCGCCTCTTGGTCACAGCTTGACTGATGGAAGTGTGAAGAGAAACAGGACAGTCGTCCACACCTCCCTGTCTGTCTGAGCATCTCTGCCTCGCTTCCCGGTGCTTTCCCGTGTCGTTGGCTGGTTCCCAGCCTGAGCTAACGAAACCGTCCGATCGGCTCTTCCTTGTCTTTGAAGCACTCAGACTTTGCCATCTGCGGCTGCTCTTTCTCCACCATCTGCAGTTTGCTCCGTCACCTCCAGATGGAGTCCCGAGAGCTTCAAAGCGATTTGGCTCTGAATCAAAAAAGAGAATGAAAATATAATAAATCATTTAAAAAACCGACTCTGCTGCACTTTAAGCTCATCAGCGTCAACGAGGCTTCAATTTAGCAGAGTTCCTCAGCGTCATTCTCACGGTGCACTCTGAGTCCCCCAGGGGTGTCAAACATGAGGCTGTGGGCCAAAACCAGCCCACAAGAGGCTCCGATCTGGGTCACTAAACCGTCAAACAAATATGAGAATTTCAAAGAAAACACTGATTTTTGAACAAATGTCTTCAGAGCATGAGAGCTGAACCAAACCTCA
This sequence comes from Salarias fasciatus, assembly GCF_902148845.1. Taxonomy (NCBI): domain Eukaryota; kingdom Metazoa; phylum Chordata; class Actinopteri; order Blenniiformes; family Blenniidae; genus Salarias; species Salarias fasciatus. The sequence continues at coordinate 26,528,836 of NC_043759.1, forward strand.
GAGCCATGCTGTCAGGGGGAGTTTGGAAAAACACCCACAATGCAACGGGAGAAGGGTTATATATATTTCATGTATTTAGCACCACAAGGATTTATTAAAATTAGTTTTATGTTGTGATTGTCTTCACTTTCAGAAGGAATTGTTTGGTTTCTTGAAATACAACAAACAGAAACATTAGATTTTAACTTTAGCGCTGATTCTGGCACTGTTTTATCACAACCAGCTCTTTTTCCCCTGAATAAAACAGAGATTCATTCTTAATGATCAGAACGTTCGGAAGAGGAAACAACTTTTCAGCATTACAAGAGCAATTACACAGTCAGAACAGCAGTCAAATCCTTCCACAGTGAGAAAAACGAGGGGATGGAAAGTGTTTCTGGAGAGGAGAGGAGCTCCAGCGTGTCTCTGCACTCCTTCATCCAGACGTCTCATCTCGTCCCCCGACAGTCCAACGCATCCATAAACCGGCCTTTGACAGCGCGACGCCTTGAAGACTGATTTTATGAGGAACGCTCATGAATCAGAGCAGTGAAATCATATTTACTGAGCTTCCCCCGGTGTTTTCCACCTCTTATCGTCTCTCCACGTTCAGCAGCGGCTCTCCCGTTAAAGCCGCTCATGGAGGACGGCCGTCCAGCCTCTCGCTGCTCCATCACTCAGCGCCGCCGCCGCCGCCACGTTTACTAACGCCGTCAAGAGGGGGAGTCGTGTCTCTTTCCCACCGACCACAAATTACAATCTGCAAAGCTCTAATGATGCGTTCAAGTGTAATAGGAGATTTTTTTTCTTCTCTTCTAAATTACAAAGGCGATGTTTCCGTGTCGTTACTTCCTGACACATCACACGCAACACTGGATCCGAATGAGTTCAAACCTTTTCTCCGGTTTCATGGTTTGAAAACCTGCTCCTGTTAAAAATAACAGTTTATCAGTCGGTCCCAGTGCCACGACGAGTCAGCTGCAGTGGTTCACTCGTTGGATCGAGCTGCTGAGCCGAGTTATTTTCATCTGTTTGGAGGTGAAGCTGAAATCATAGGTTACAGAATCACATCCGTTCCGTCTCACTGGTTTATGCTTTGAATTGGAATCTAACTCTAAATGTTTCTGTCTCTAGTTTTCTATTGGGAGCCTGGTTTCTATTCAGAGTTATTCATTTCTTGTTGAAGATGTCTACTTAACAGGCTTTCATTTTGCACCTCAGTTTACATCTTTCATTCTCATTCTAAGTCTGGATTAATGTCCATTTTGCTACTTTAAGAAATCCTGACCAACGGTTTGACATTCTGTCATTTTCATGTCTCTTTATATAACTATACGTATGAACACACTCCCTCACGATTCTGGACAACAAATCCTCCAAAAGGTGTCAATAAAGTCAGCCTGAACTCAGTGGAGCTGCTGCTATTTCTGGCGTTTCTTCAATTTCAGCCAATATTCTGATTGTTAACTTAAATACATCGTGTTTTAAATGACATGACAACTCCACTGTTAAAGTTCAAGTTAAATTTATTAGAATTCCAAGCATGTGTGGCCACGGGACATTTAGAAAACAATCCATACGGCACGGGCTTAACTTCATGTCCTTCATCTATGTTGTTGATCAGTGATTGGTGGAATCACTACTAAAACCTTCCTCTGGGAGATTTTACTGGTGCCCCAAACTGTTTATCTGCTCTGTTATTGCAGATTATTTATAGAAAATGAAACATATACAATGTTAGTTTCTCATGTTTGAATTTGTCTAATCTAAACGATATCCTTCTTTTAAAGGGGCTGTATCCTGCTTCTTTAGCTCGTCCAAACCCCAGCTTTGGCATTAACATAGTAATAGTTTATTTTTGGAACAAAGGAAAAGTAATTTTGTGTGAAATAAAAGATTTTCTGGGGCTAATTCTGAAACCCGGAAGAGAAAACGCTCTGCTTCACTGAAAATTCCGCCTCTCCCCCTGTGGACTTTGACTGACAGCGTACTTCAACCAATCAGCGCTTCAAAACAAATACGCCGGCTAGCTTTAGCACTTTAGCTCTAGCTTCTCTACACACAAAGACACGCGAAAACATCTTTTCCTGTTAGAAACTCACCAAGCGCAGAAATTTTTGAATGAATTTTGAATGAATGAATTTTGCATGATACAGCCCCTTTAATGGTGATTTCATGCTTAAAGGCCCAAAAACAACTTGCACCACATCGCTGTGAGGAAAGAACGTTCACTCTGACATCCCTCCATCTTTTATTACAGGAAATAGAAGTTACTGCTGCTGGGAATCTGAACCCAACCAGAGCTGACACGAGTGAATCCACCATGGAAACGACACCAGCTCCCCACAGAGCGACGCTTCATGTCTTTTCCCATCAGACACTGGGTCATGGCTCCTGCAAAGCCACGAATTCACTGTAGACTGAAGGAAACTTGAGCACCTGGGGGAAACCCACGGCCACTGGGAGAACATGCAAACTCCAGACAGAAAGGAGCTCAGTTCAAACCCCTTGGATCCTGACTTCAAGGCAACGGAGCTCAACACTGTTATAACAGGTAACAGGTTATAAATTCCCTGTTATTCAGCCGGCAGAGGGGTTGTTGTGGCACTGAGGAAGATCAGCATTCACATCAATAATTTAGAAATCTCCACAAAGCGTCGGGCAGAGTCTGGCTCTGAAGAAATGTGAGCACCAGGAGAGTTTCACAGAAAGAAACAGAAATAAAACATTACAAGTCAGTGATTATGCCAGCACAATGCAGACTTTACTCTTTACTTATGTACATTAAACAGCAGCAGAGGAAATAATTCAGGCTGTGAACACACACATCCCGAGTCGTTCCTCCTCAGCTCATAAATACCAGAAAATGGTTGAGTTTTTGTTAACTTAGCAAAGAAATTCTCTGTCAGTATGAAGAATTTAAATAATTTCAACGTTGTTTAAAGGCAGCCTTACACAGTCTGGTGACACTCGACCTTCAGTCTCCCACAGAGTTATAACAAGAAGAACCAGCTGATATTACAAGTGTCTCTTTGAAAGACGAAGTGAAGTGAAATATTCTGGTGTCGCGTCGCTTTCTTCAGATTCTTCAGAGTTTTATCTGATGAGCGTCATCTCAGGCGGATGAGATTTTGGTTTCACAGTTGGCTCAAAACAAATATAAAGATTAATCGAGCATATAAACTTGAACAGCAGCTTTATCTAGTGCCTCTAAAATTTGCCATTTCGTTTTCAAAGCTCTTCTTTTGCAGTAAAGACTCTTGTGCAGTTGTTTCTTGACTGCTGTGTCTCTAATTACATTTGTTTGTGCATAATTCATTTTGTTTAGAATGCTGGGTGTCAGTACTCACATCTGTTCATTTACACCAGAAACATGTGAATCTGCTTCAACCTCAGGCACAACTCTCATGGAAATGAACTTTTAAAAATGAATTTGAGCTTATCTCCACGTGTCCGTCTCATCGTTTTGCTGTTTTGCTAGACTGAAAAGTAAAAAGAGATTCTAATTTAATTTAGAAAAGAGTGATCTGAGGATCCACTGGTTTGCAGAGTTCATTTTCAACCAGATCTTGGCTGTTTTAAAGATTTAGTTCTTTATTTAATCAGTGCAAGATTCCATTTTTTAAGTCAGAAAGTGATGGTGGAGCCGGCTGATCGCAGCTCATTAATCCCGCCGGCCTCGCTGCTCCCAGCCGGGCTGCCGGAGAGCGGAGAGGTTAAGAAGCAGAGCGCAGCCAGTAATTGAACTATTAGAGAGTGAGTTCACGTAATGTACTTGCCCTCAGACTGCTATCAGAGGAAAAGCATTTTCCAGCGGGTCGCTCAGGACGGCCGGCCGGAGCAGAACGCCGCCGCAGCGTCTTGGCGGAGGACGGCCGCCATGACACCGAGGACGCTCAGTCACAGCAGCTCTGCGCCGAACTCTTCACATCCATGTCAAGTTTTCATCTCACGGAGCGAGAGTAATCTGATTAAACGCCATTTAGCAGAAATCACCTCATGGAAACAATCAGATTAGCTGTAACCAGCTGAAATTACGAGCCTGAAGGAGGCGCCGGAACCCGTCGATGATCCTCCCGGAGAACCGGCAATGCAGTAATGAGCGACGCAGGTTGAAACCAACCCATCTGACTAGCCAGATCAGCAGATCCTTCTGCAGCAATCCCAGGGAGAGTGGATCATGTGGCTCTTCAGGGATCTGGTCGCCCAACTGGAAAGATTTCAATCATATTGACAAAAAAAACATGTAAACGAAGCGACTGAGATCCGTAGAACCCGTCAGTAATACTCAGGGGTCACTGTGTCAAAATCATACCGAGAACATGTGAATGAATATGGATGATATTTAACTACTGGAGCTAGATATAAAGTTTCTTATTCATTTTCTATATGGTTGACATGGTTCGGCGGCGGTGCAGAGAGAACAGAGGCTTCAGTCCCGTACTGATAGCCCCAGAGGTTGTCATCAGTAAAGTACAGGAGGAACAGCTCCAAAAAAAGACAACTCTGCCAATTCCAGCCTTCATGCTGACTCTCCAGAAGGTCCCTAATTCTTCTGGAGGAGCTGAATGAAAAAGAAATGACCGACGAGATGGTGAAAAAGTCTTGCCTGTTCCACCTGGATTCTCTCAAGGTGGATGTTGGACTCCAAGTTTTCACATTTTCAATATTCCTGTTCTACATATTCACGGTAAAGTCAAAGTAGACAAGCGTCAGAAAGTGACTGGATCCGCGTTCTTTCATGAGCAGAGATGCTGGGAAAATTAAGATGTTGTGTCAGAGGGAATCCACTGAATGTGGAGTGGAGGGAATAGATCAGGATGGTTAATTCTGAGAGGGGTCTTTGTGTCGTCTGTGCAGCAGGACGCCCAGCAGCAGTGATGTTGCTTCATATCAGCTGGGGGGGAGGAGGTGTGTTTCACTGGTCTGCTGTCTGTATTTCATTCTTTAAAAGAATACTCGGAAGATTTTGGACCCACGCCCTATCCCGATCATTTACAAAGTGAGATAAGCTCATAAATACCTTTTTTGTGTCCGTTCGTCCAGTGCCTGGCTAACAGCTGTTAGCATCGTAGTTAGCTTAGCTCAACTACGGCAGCTGAAGAGGAGGCAGAGCCAGACTGAGAAAGTGGACAAAATACTCCTTCCAGTGGTCCAGGGGACGGCGTATTAGCACGTGAAGTAAATCCGAATGGTTATAAAACTTTTTAAAAGACGTGTTTTCTTTTCAATCCCTTAAAATAGCGTTTTGACACACACAGATCTGTACAAGTATAGTGCGCTGCGGAAGGATATACCAGGCGCACAGCGGCTGAGTCTATGCTTCTACTGCTGTGCTCCGGTATATCCTTCCGCGGAGCACTGTGCATGCGCAGGTCTGTGTGTATCAAAACATTATTTTAAGGGATTGAAAAGAAAACACGTCTTTTAAAAAGTTTTATAAACATTTGGATTTACTTCGCGTGCTAATACACCGTCCCCTGGACCACTGGAAGGAGTATTTTGTCACTTTCTCAGTCTGGCTCTGTCTCCTCTTCACCTGCCGTAGTTGAGCTAAGCTAACTGTGATGCTAACAACTGGGAGCCAGGCACTGGACTAACGGACACAAAAAAAGGTATTTATGAGCTTATCTCACTTGTAAATGATCGGGATAGGGCGTGGGTCCAAAATCTTCCAAGTATTCCTTTAAAGTGGCGGCCTGCAGATTACAGAAGCCGGTCGGGATCTCACTGCGGACCAGTTTGTGACCCTCGACAAAACATATTGCTTTTCTGACAACATGCGCTCTGAGAAGCCTAAAAATGATCACTGCATGAAGTCTTGTCAATAAAGCAGTTTTTTTTTTCATCATATTCCTTCCACTATTTCCTTTGGTGTTTATCTGAATGTTTCGGCCCAGCCTGTTCAGACGGTTGCTTGCATGAATGTTCATGACACCATCAGGTCTTTTCAAACTGCTCCTGATGGGAAACAAGACTCACCGGGGCTGACAAGATCCAGTCTCTGGATAGTCAGAACAGCTGCTCTTTAACATAATAGAAAGCATATGTTCTGGCCAAGAGCTTGTCTTCTTCTAAAGCAGACACAGTTTTCTCCAGTGAATCCTGATCTTAACGTGTTCATCCGTTTATCTTCCTGCTTTCAGGCCTTTCAGCCAGAGAGTCAAAGCGATGGGAGTGATACGGACAGGCAAAGTTCAGATTAATTAACTCAAGAATGAATGAATAATGTGCCTCTGACTGCATAAAATAGCTCTGAATATGACTGGTCTCGAAGCATATTCCTGTTAGAGAGGCAGCGTCCCCTCAGGTCCGTCCTGTGAAGCAGCGCTGTGGCTCCTCTGCTGTGGATCATCGCTCTGCGGAGGAAACAAGACGATTAAGACTGAATAGACTTTTCCTCTCCGTATCATTAGAAACGTGGAGTGAAGCCGAGTGAGGTGGCGGCGGTGCCGCCGCCGCCGTCAGCCGCATGCCGTGACTCGCCGTGACAGCCGTAAGTCCAACCAGCGCTGATCCTCTTTAGCACTTGTCAGGGTCCATCACCGCCGGCGCAGAGGAAGGAGCTGGCACTCCTGCCTAATGGGCGCAAACGGCTGCAGATGGAAGTCAAAGGCAGACGTCTCGGGCTCCGTCGCGCTGACTGACGTCTCCGCAGGCTCGTGATTGGCTGAACTCGCCGCGACTCAGTCGGCTGCAACGGGACTGCTCTCCATCTCTCTGACGACTTCTTCAGCTCCATCAGCAGGATTAAAGCTGTTATCACCTCATTTCTACAGGATCTAAGAAAACCTGGGAATCTGCACTGGTTTCTTTGCTTTTTCTGCAGACGTGTCAGCAGATCCTCCATGATCCCAGTCTTCAACAGGAGAACCAACAGCAAGACGGAGAAGAACAACAACTAACTGATTTTATTCTGTTATTTGATTGTAAGAAGACAGACGTGACTGAAGTTTCACGGTGACTTTAACCAAACTTTTCAGAGGTTAGTTTGTGGCCATGTAGAGGAAACGCTGAGTCAGAGCTCCAGGAGGAGCTGATCAGTAATCATCCGCCCCCTCAGCCGGGCTCCCCCGGCCGCCGTTAGCCTGGAGGGGGGGCTGCTGCTCGCCGTCTCCTCCTCTTCGTTAGGCAGACGCTGGACGTGCTCACCACGACTTGTTTGGATTTCCTGTCTGACTGTGTTCGCTCAAATATGTGATGGCACGGGGCTGCAGCTCCCGTGGAGGTTAATAAGAGATGAACCCCCCCCAACCCATCCCTCCACCCACCCCTCCACCTCCCAATCATCTCGCTGCCCCGCTCGCGGTGCTGTGGGACGAGCGGAGGGAATGCAGTCCATCTCATCCTGCACCGGCAGCCTGAATAGAGTCTATACCATCTCATATAAACACACCCATACATATATTTATATGTGTGTGTGTGTGTGTGTGTGTGTGTGTGTGTGCACTCTGCAGGCAATAGACCTAATTTGAGGCTGATGAATTCAGATGCTCCGGTGTGCAGCCGAGGCCTCGCTCCTGCTTCTGAGCGCCGCCCCCCGTTAAGGAAAACAGAAAAATGCAATCCAGATATCCGCACGCCGGCTGGTCATTCTTTATTTACCGGGCCGGGCCGAGCCGTCCCTCCTCCCGCAGCAGCCTTCCTTCACACCGGCTCTAAGAAGCAGAGGCAGAGAATACATTAGCGTGGTCCTCGCGGGGGGCCACTCTCCCCCCGCCTCGCTTTCCGAGCGGCGCCGTGCTTTCAGTGGGCGATATTGACTCGTCCTCGGTCTCCAGACAGCAGACGGTCTGAACACCGGAACGCTCGTGTTCCTAAAAATACACAGCGCACAGTTTGAGGCAAATTGCTCCGTGCGTGTGCTGTTTGTTCAGCTACACTTTAGCTGTTTTAACAACTGATGAGTTGAGTCACCAGCCGAGCAGCGCAGCGGATTCACTGTTCACGTGTCCGCTTGTTTCTGGAAGCAGTGTGTGTGTGTGTGTGTGAGGGAAACCAGATGCTCTGCGCCTCGATACGGTGTAGATCTACTCTCTGAAACCAAGTCATCTGCAAAGACAGAAGCTTTCAGCCCGGATACCGGTGAGAACGACTGCAGAACGTTCTCCTGCCAGAACAGAAGCAGGTCGGGTCTGTTCTTGCAGAGTGGATCCACGGAGACGAGTCTTCTGTCCTTGAATAACAACAATCAATATTTTCTGTGTTGGATTTGAACTCAGCTCATCTGCAGATGAAGAGAAGAATTTTGGAGGACACTCCTCGGCTGAAGGTATTATCACAAACTCACTACATTTGTGTGTTGGATGCTATTTGAAAAAGGGCATTTAGAAGAGCCATTGTGTTTAATCCTTAATCAACTGGATAGAGAGCAGCTTTTTGAGCCATCCTAAAAAACACAATTGCCTCAATACAAAATCTATTATACATTATAAACTTTCACTTATAGCTCTGCTTTTTTTTTTGTCCTAAAATTTGATTGTTGCATTTTCGAAAAGACTCCAAACAGCAACCACTGCTAGTCCAGTGAGGCCTTCAGCTATTTTAACATTTCAGGTGAAAGAATGAATCAAATCCAGGTGACTCCTCTTCATCAGACTGACCATACTGAGGCAGTTTACCCCACTGACACTAAGATTCTGAGGGAAATTCAGCAATAATGCAAAACAAAGAGAAGTGAAAACCCACTGGTTGTGTTTAAAGAGCTCTCAGGGTGACAGTTTGTGAAGAAAGACTCAAAGGTCAGTCTGTTCATCGTCGCCTGTAAGTGTCACATCTGTCACCTGGAGCTGCAGAGAAAACTACGCTTTAGTCACATGTGATTTTAAAAAGCTGCACAACAGTCAAACAGCAGCTCGAAAAAGCAACGATGTCTCTTCAACCTTTCCAATTTCTTTGAAAACATGAACATTTCAAATCCAGTAAAATACATTTGAGGTTGTAATGTTGAAAGGTTCTGCGTACGGAGGGGTTAAACCTCAGTAAATACCGACCAGATGAAGACACGATCAATATCTAACAGAGCCTCACCTCATTACCTCCAAACGACCCCGACCTGGTTCAGCTGCCGCTCCCTCCTCAACCCTCCTCAACCCTCCAGATGTTATTAAACCGGCAGTCTGATGACGGAAGGTTCGCTCATGTTTTCTCACTGCGAGGGGGTGGAGGGGGTGGAGGGGGCAGGGTGGAGGGATGAAGTGATGCTGTTCCAAACTCTCACACACGAGGGCATGGCTGAGATGGGATTTTTCACCGTTTCGTTTTTGTTTTGCATTTTTCCTAGTCACGTTTTTCTACTTTTTTAAACGGCATTTAAAGCTTTAAAGAGACGATTCTCAATCATAAAATAATATGCTGTAGTGTAAAACCATGAGTGACAGAAGCAGCATGAAGTCATTCCAGTTACTTCCAGGAGATTCAAGCTGTTTGTTGCCTGTTAACGGTGAAAACATCAGGAAGTCCAGCAGTCGGCCACAAGACGAGCATTTAGTGAGCCAGAGCTGCACAGCTGGGCGTCATTGTGTGGAGTCTGCATGTTTTCCCTGTGTGTGAGGACCAGGTCCTGTGGTTTCCTCCTGAGACCTGTCCGGTCTCGAGCTGTGGACTGTGAAGCAGGACTGTCTCCTCCGCCGGTATCTTCAGGGTTTTTCTGTCCTGCAGCGCTGGATCATCTCTTACCAGGTTAGATCACCACGGTAACGTCCTCTGGACTGGTTGTGCTCTACAGATCAGTGAGTATAAAAGCTCCGTCACCTGACCAATCAGAGCTCTTGAAAGTGACCTATGACGGTCCTGGCTGGTGGATGGTGAGAGGAGAAGAAGAGAAGAAGAGTTTTTAGAAAAGATTCTTTGTCATAATGAAACGAAGCCTTGCCACTGAGCTGTTTCCTGCCAGCGTTCCTCCCTGGATTTATTCTGGATGACGTGTTTGTTTATATTTTGGAGGATATTTGTCTGCTTCTCTGTTACCCAAGCTGCTCTGCAGGGTTTGTGATTGGTTAGATGCAGCAAACTCCGCCCCTTTCATGTAAACACTGATCAAGAAGGGAAAACCCTGAGCGGAATTACCGAGCTGACGGCCTGCTTCACAGTACTGCTTATCAAGGATTTCAAAAGTCTGAGGAAAAACCGAGGAAAAGCTGAAAGACAAACACGATTACTCAAAACTTGATATATCATTCTTCAAAACTCTCATGTTGTTCATCAATCCAGCTCAGCTTTGCAACTACATGAATCAGCAACCAAAACCTGCATATCGGCTTTGAGTGTCATCAAGCACATCCGGGGGTCGGACTTCTGTTGAAGTGGACTTTGGTGTGTACTGATAATGAGAACTTAAACACAGACTGACCACTGTCTAAAAGGTAAGAAAGGTTCAGTGTGAAGAAATGGATCTTTTACTGCAATGTGACAAATATGAAGACATGAGGAGACTCACTGAGAAGTTGAAGACATCGACTGTTGTCTGAAAAGTAAAGCATTTTTTGAGCAGTGGCTAAAACACTGACTGTGACCACACAGAGGCTTCAGTACCGACTCGTCTGCTTGTTCTGGAAGGATGTTAGCTATTGGAAATGCATGAGCAGCCTCGTGTACCATTACGAAACATGAGTCCCAGAGCGCAGGGTGCAGTAATATAAGTTGACACAGGACAACTCGCCAGCTTATAGCGACATACTGTAACCACAGACAACACGACACAACTCCGGAAAAAATACCACCCAGCGAAACGTCTGGTGGTCTGTGAAACGGGTCCAACCCGACGGCGGTGATCCAGCCTGAGCCTCAGATCCAGATCGCTTCACTGAATGGGGGATTTTAGTCCTTCGCAGAGGTCATTTCTTTACAGAGGAGGACAAATGAAGCGCCCGGCTGCCGTGACGCTGCAGCGCTGAGCACTGAGAATCCAGCTCGCTTCCTAAAAGCCATGCGTCTGGCTTCGCCCGACCTCCGCGTTCCGGCCCGGGAGCGGCGCTGAGGAGAGGCGCTGTGACAGATGCCACTTCATCCGGCATCTCAGCTCCTTTTATATATAAAACATTCAGCAGTGCACAAGAGCTAACAATACATTAGGCTGATGTTATTCACAACGGCAGCATGCATATTTCACCAGGATATTTATAACCGCTGCCATCCATTGAAGGATGTGATGTGTTTCTGTACTGCTGAGTGCAGAGCAGCAGAGCAGCAGAGCTGCAGAGCTGCAGCACGCCACAGTCATACAGGGCCGTGGAACAGAACCACATCTGGAGCTGAGATATACAGTACTTCCACATTTTAGGTCAAATAAAGACACTATGTGAACAGTTTCCAGACATCTGGTCTGAGCAGGAGAAAGAGCCGTGCACGATAAGCAGCACGTGATCCAAGTCTCAGGCACTGAGGTGAATTACAACTCATTCGATAAGGATGGAGACATTCAGATTATCTCCAAAATGCTCCAATTTTCTGCTCTGGAAGTTTCATAAGTGATCTGAAACTGTGTGTGTGAGCACAGACGACTGAAAAATATACGGACGCTAGCAGTTAGCACACATGTTGGAGAAGCAGCTGCTTTCATCCAGGTCCAGAACCAGAAAGCAGGTTCAGTGAAAACTCTGAAATGAGGACAACCCAGGGATTCCAGTTTCACAAATGGAGATTACTGAACCCAGAGAATAATGAGTAACTCTAACCTGTTTAACAGAGAGAGATGACTTAGCCTGTCAGTCAGTTCCTGATCGGGGCTCGAGGGGCAGGAACCCCCAAGGAGGCATGGCTCCAGGAAATACCGGGACCAACATCTGAGATGTCTGTCCAGAAGAGCGCAGTGCGAGAACAGCTGAGATCCTGCAGAACCCTCCGGCTCCCAGGCCTCTGGTAGAGGACCCCAGCTGCAGTTTTTATATATTTGACGGAGCAGAACCATCACAGAACCATCACATGCACACATGCCAAATGTTTCACTACTTCACTACTTCCTGGTTCGCTACACCAATCACATACCACCATGATTCTCCCTCTAACCGGCCTGCAGTTCAGTTGAGGGTTTCACTCCTTCACATTGCAGCTCTCATGCATTTACACAACAGAGAGACGCTCAGCAGACGCCATGTTGCTTCCCAGCTGCACTCAGACTGCGATCCATGCAGCCAATCAGAGAAGCCTCTGAAGACTCAGCCTTATAGGGGCGCTGGGTGGGAAAATGGCCACCCGACCAGCTGCATTGGATAAATGGACTAATTATGTGTATTTTGACCTGGCAGATGTATTATATCAATGAGTGGGCTTTTATTTTCATTCCACTGGTGTTTAATATGATTTTCTCTTGGTTTAGTAGAAACAAATATGTCTTTTTGTTCGTCATACCCAGTAGGAAGAGCTCATCAAATAGCCATTTTGGCTTGTTGAAATAAGTCTTTGTGAGACTCTCAGAGAGGCCCTGAGAAGGCTTGTCTGACTGGGACTTGTTGGCTTTCTTTTGTCTGGCAGAAGGAGCTGAAGAAGAGTTCCAACCAGCCCAAGAATTGGTCAAGACGTTGTTGATCCTTTGTGCTGACTGGAGGTAGGAGCTGGGGAAGAGCTCAGGAAAAGCCAGGACCACTGCAGCTCACAGTCAGGGTTTCAGGTGAGTTGTTTTCTTTGATTTTTGTCTCTTTCTGAATGGTTTTCCTCTTTTCTGAAACATTAAACATAATTATGTAGCTGATTATGTAAATGTGGTGATAGCATCATTTATTGACTAACGTTACATCCAGCAGCTCCTTCCTGTCTGAGGATTTTGTAGCACCGGCTGTCAGAGAGCAGTCCACTTATTTAACTATCAGGGTTTAATGCAAGATATAAACAATTACTTCAGTAAAAGGTCTTATCAAACAAGAATGAATTAATGAAATAGCAGAAACAAAACCCTTCAGCAAACATGGAAAATCAGCTCAACTGAGGAACCAAAGAGAGGGCTTCCAGCTCCCTCAGAACCCTGAACCACGAGGTTACTCACTGCTCATTTTCTGCCACGCTAACCCTAACCCATCCATCCATCCATTAATCCACCCATCCATCCATTTTATCCCAGATGACGGTAAAGACAGCACCCACTCTGTTTGGTGGCCATTTGTGCTTCACAGCCAGTAATTTTCTTGTCAGTATGACGTCTGATCTGAAATCTTTTCAGCGCTGCAGCTTATCACAATATATTCTAATGTCCTCTGCAGCTGAGGGCATTAAACTGGCATAAGCTGCATTAAAGTCCACGCACATAAACATTTCTACGTGTCTGTCCGGTTTGGAGGAACGGTTGTGCTCCAGATTGTCTGGTTGCGTAACTCGCCCATGAGGGGAACAGCTGGCAGCATGTGGACGGACCGGCTGCAGCGGCACCCTGACCTGTTGGGCGAGACGTGCGCGGTCCGAACGGCCTCCTCGATCGCGGTCGTGTTTTCTTTCCCGACGCGTCCTCATAAATAACCTAATCTGTGTGTGTGTGTCTCGGAGGATGTGTTACACATTCTGGGTAATCTGGCAGCCGGAGAGAGGAGTGGGAGCAGCACAAACACAAGGTCACGGGGTTGATATCTGCAGCGGCGCACGCCGCACATCCACGGAGGGGGATAATTCCATCCATCACATGCCTACGTCCCGCACACGGATGAGGGGAAACAACTGTCAAATAAATGGAATACCGCGTTGGAGGGGTCTGTAATCCTCACACGGAAACAGGAGAGGAAATTCAGCATATGCCAAGTCAACTCCTCCATTTCAGCGTGAGCTTCACTGCCAAATGATTACCTCCTCCAAGGTTTTCCTAGCAGTTTGTCAGTCAGTGGAATAGCTTTAAAACTACCAGTCTCAGTTTTTTTTTTTGGCGGGGATATAAAACTCGGTAGAAAGCTGGAGGACAGCCCGAGAAAGAGCCCATTAAAGTTTCACATTGAGAATTCATTAATCTCTCCCATGGTGGTGGTGGGGTGGGTGGGGGGGGGGGGGGGGGGGGGGGGGGGGGGGGGGTGCAGATTACTTTCCATTTTCACTAAAATTGCAAGATGGGAAATTTGGCCTTTTAAAATGCCACAGGTCTGAAAATTCTGCAGACGACAGTCAAACACAACAGAAGAAATAAAGAGAAGAAATCTCTTTTCTTCTGAAACAGTGATTCAACATCAGCTCATCGGCCGCTGCAGATTTCTGACAGTCGTGCAAATTCTGACGTGTTGGATGGTGGTTGAACAGACTGCAGGCTGAGACTGTCCTGGAGCATTTAGGAAGCATCACTGTCGTCCAAAAGAAGCAGGAAGGCGGCGTCATCGAGGTATTCCCACATCAGAAACATAAATCGAATCTCACCGTCTTTAAAGGGTGATCAACATGAGGACACAGGCTCAGCGGGGGAACGCTCTGAGGTGACTTGTTGTTATTGTTGGAGAACAGCACTTCCTCGTATTGATTTTCAGACAGATTCATTTAGCCTTATTTACCAATCAATACTTTTCTTGGGGGCAGATTGTTTTAATTTCATCATTTCATAAATCAAGAAATGTGCAGTATTTAGTAATGAAGATTTTTTTTATTATTATTATTTTATGGGAGATGGGGTTTTATCAGTTTGCTGTTATTGCACCATAATGCAGAATGAACACTTCTGTATTTATTTGTGTATCGATCAAAGAGATTTTCCTTTATTTTCTACATCCTGGGGACACTTCAGAAATGAACCCTGCTTCCTGCCACCTCATCCAATAACTGTGATTTCAAAGTGCCAACTTAGTGCCAATCGACACAAAGGGTGTAAAGTTTGCATGTATTCTGGAAACTTTTTTTCAAATAAAGACACCATACACATCAGCTCGACCCTGGAAAGTAAAGGGCACACAGTTATTTCCTTTTTTTTTTTTTGCAGATGTATATTTTATTGTGGCACTGCTGTGACTCCATGAGGGACAAGCTAAGAAAAATATTGTTTCAGGTGGTGCAGAAGTGCTGTAATCTCAAAGGAAGGATGCTCCAATCCTGTCCGATCAGCTGCTGGTGTCTGGAGGCTGCATCCTCTCCCGGACACTCCTGCTCCTTTATGGATCCCCAGAAGACATTTGGGCGAGTGTGTTTCTCTGAATTAGCTGAAGGTCTGAAAGTGTGCCACTCCGCGAGAGCCTGACGACCGGACCCGGCTGCACACCGGCTCTGTTGAATGATTGACGGACCATTTACTCGGGAATAGCTTCCATTAGGCGTTGCAGCGAGCTCAGTGGAAAAGGCTGCGAGGAGCACATGGCGTCCAGACGCCGTGCAAATGGACAGCATTTTCCATTCATCAGGCCTTTACCTAATGTGAAGAGAGGACGCTCTTCCATTAGCCGAGAGGATGACAGGATTCCTCAGTGGCCGCTTCGCTCCTGCTCATTTTTGGTATTGATGGTCCAGGATGGACGGTCCAGGATGGGAAGGGTCAGCAGAGTCATCCGTGAAGGACGGCTGATTCCATGCAGACGTTTCTCCACTCAGGATCCGTTTGTCTGCCGGGTGGTTCCACTTCACATCCGGGAATGTTGTGCACGTGCCACAGCTGCACCATTTCCGCATCTGGACCAACTCGGCCTGATCCGAGATGGTAATACAGAGGTGGTGTAACTCCAGACATTACACAAACCCTGCTGAATGCAGCACGGGCGGTATGTCCTGTATCGAGCCGAGGTAACACCTAATGATAACGTCGATGCTCTGATAGACTCCCAGTCTTGCATCGAAGGCCATAAACAGCCGTGATTATTGACAGAGTGACTTGTAAAGTCCGGAGAGCGCGCTGGCAGTTGTCTGAAAGATCAATTCTCTCATTTCGCCTGAACCATTTGGAGGTGATTGACTAATCTATAAAAGCAGGATAATTTCTCAGTAAATCTCATAGAGAATATGAACACACCTTCGGTGCCTTGTCAGTGAAAACTGAACTTGTTCTCTTTGTTCACTTATGAATCAAGCAACAGAAAGTGAACCGGGCAACTTTATGTGCAAGGGTGGAAAACTTACCTGACAATGAAGGAGTTTGAAGTCTTTTAAGAGTAATCATACTTCTAAACAGGGGAGTCATCCTGGGTGAAACCAGCAAAAGAAATGATGATTTCAGTGTATCTTTTCACAGGTTTACATTTCCTTGCTTCTATATTCCCAACTCGAGTTACCAAAAATGTTTCAGTCTATCACACTTCATCATTGTTAAAACTCTGGCGTTCATTTTCATCCATCCATCTCCACACCGGTAGCTCTGTCATCCTATCAGGCGAACATAGAGTGTACTATATCCACCTTGCTCCGCTCAGATACTGTTCACGTTAGAAATACACTACTGGGGTCCAAGTGATACATTTTGGAGGTTTTTTTTTCAAACATGGCTTTAGTCGAGTACAAACAGGAGGCGGTCACCGCTTCCCTCATATTTAGATGTTCTGATTACTTTATTAAAAGTGGATACCTTGCCCACATTCACTTTCCCATTTCACTGTGTCTCTGTCTTGATTGAGCGTCTAAAGTTAAAACTTGTTGGGGTCATTTTAGGGTTTATTTGGAGGAAAACAATCCAAGAATCTGCAGAACATCTCTGGAGAGACCAAAAGGTTTTATCAGATTTTAATGTCTTACCGGGGCCCACCTTCCCTAACCTCTGACTCCTCACAGCTGAACTGTGGTGAACGCCTGAACTTTCGAATCAGAACCAGCAGATTATGATTAGAAATGTCTTCCTGTAAACCAGATTCATTGGCTGCCTTGATTTATTCCCCTGGTTTCACTGCCTGCTCAATGTTCCTCAAAAACAATCCAGTTGAGACGACTCTCCAAATCTGGAACCAACGCTGTGGGAGCTTGTCACATTATGTCGAAGACAGCCATGGAGGCTTATCATCATGATAATCTGTGTAATCTCCTCAGACCAAGCTCCATTTCAGGTTAAAGACCCACTCCAATGGAAATCATGTTTTTCATGTTGTTCACATGTTCATGTAGCAGTTTTCTAATGCTACAGGACATGTGTTGAGAAAACCATGCTGAAAATTGCATTTCTGAGTAAATCTGCATTCAAATAGCTGTGAACGATAATCCGACCAGAAAATCTACAATTAAAAAGATGAACTTGTTACGTCACACGGACCATATCTCCACCGACCAGAGGAAGCTCTGTCCAGGCAGAAGGGAAGGTGTTTGAAGGTGAATGAAGGAGTGAGGTCATTGCACTGTTTTCCCTGCTGTACAGCGTATAGCCACTCAGACTACTGGCTGGAAGCCATCTGATACACACAAATATACATTAACAACTTCTAACAAATTCACATTTTAATACATTTTTTTCTCCATGAGGACGTCGGCAGCAATTCACCATAAGAACAGACGAGAACAAAACACTGTGACAGCAGTGAATCACTGCCTTTTTAAGAGCTGTCCTTGGTGCTGAAGATGCAGAGAAATAGTCAGATGGGTCGATACTCCAAAACTCACTGCCTCTGACATGACAGGTAGTAAGGAGAGATTAAAAAAAACGATGAACACAAGTCCCGCAAACCAAGAACAAGCGAAAAAATGTGATATTCTCTTCTGCTTGCTGTCTGCCGTCGTTGTTGGATTGTGAAGAAGCTGCTTCGGCGTGAGGAAGGAGTCTCCTTAACAAAACAATAAGAATGTAACTTCATTTAAAATAGATTTTTCCACATATCCCCTCAGCTCTGTGTAAATCCATATATATATATATATATATATATATATATATATATATATATATATATATATATATATATATATATATACATATGTATACACATACATACAGTTAACAGAGCAGCTGTTGCTTTGTGCATTGAAGAAATTTTTTCCAAAACACCTTGTCTGCATTTTGCCTCATTTTCATGTTCTCAGTGAAACGTCTCGTTAAACCACACTAACTTTCAGAGCAGTCCCACGGCACGGCGCTGCAGCTCCAACTAACGGACGACTGACTGTTTTAAAAAACAAAAAGAAAAATGGATGTGAAACAGGATTAGGATTCCAACCAGTGAGGGAGCGAGCAATTAACCATTTTACAGACTTTGAATCACCGCTGGCGTGTGTGATGACCAGCGGGTAAAAACAAAAATATATCTGGTGTCAGTGTAGAAACATTGACAAATGACGATGAAATATCCAAGAAGTTTTGATCGCCAACCTGAACAAGCACTGATGTTAACTCAATAAGCCAGTTTGGCACTATTAGCCTTATTTTCTTTTTGATCCTTCGATGTCGGCTCTTCCTGTCATTGTGAAGCAGAATTCACCAAGCGTTGGATTGTTCACCCACTAACAGGGAACGTGAGCTGGTTAGACCGTCGTGAGACAGGTTAGTTTCACTCTACTGATGATGTGTTGGTGCTGATTGTGAAAAACAATGCACCTACATCCCAAAGTGTAATAATAATTTAGGAAATGAGGCAGAATTTCAACATAAAGGTTAAATAAAACAAATGCAGGCATGTTTCCAAGTTCATACCCTTGGTTTCGGATTGAAGAAATCTCATTAAAGCAGCAGAAAATGAATACCAGCCCAGACAAACAGGATTGCTGTGTGGGGAAGTCGCTGCCTTCTCATCCCTAAAGTGGTGACGACAAACACATTTAATCTCACTGATACCTCTGATTATCCACCAGCCGAGGTCTTATTCAAATTCATTACTCCCCCTTTTGATGGATGACTGAAATTTCATCCTAATTCCCCCAGGAGCCTGTGAAGATGTCAAACATTATTCTTCCGGCTTTAAAAAAAAAAGAAAAATGCTTCAATCTTCCCACTCCAAATGAAATTATGCAAAGCCAAACAAGAATCCACATAATGGCTTTAAAAAGACCTACTCCTGCCCTTGCCTGATTAAAACAATCAGTTTGAATATCTGCAGCCTCTTCTGAGGCCTCGTGGGTGAGCCGAGCGGCGCGCGGGGGGTGGAGAGGTTGCAGCACCACCACCGAGGATTACAGCCCATCAGCCTTGCTCATCAGCAGAGGTCAGCCAGGCGTAGCCCCGCGTAAATCCCGCCTGCTGTAATTAAGGAAAAGAGAAGATGTTTCCTCTTTTCCAGTCGACCTCCATCCCTCGCTCCTCCTCACTCCTCTGCTGCAGGGGAGGCTGGATTGATTTAAACTTTCTGTCAGGGGTCAAGGGTCGGGCAGTTGGAAAACACGGGCGATGACACCTGGGAGCTGTCCAGGGTACTAATGACAGGCGGGGCCTCTCCGGTGCTTCCTCCACAGAGGTCGGGTCGCGGCGGCGGGATTCAGCGCAGGTTTGAAGGTGACCCGGGCAAACAGCACTCTTCATCACGTGTGTTTTGAGTATAAATGTGATCACAGGAAGCAATAAAACCTGGACAGTAATGAGAAGGATTGGTTAACGGTCTTGCAAATTATTAGTGCAGCCAGAAGTGGACAAAGTACTGAAATATTGTAATTGAGTAGAAGTGTCTTCACTTTGTTGGAATTCTTTAGCGCCCGTCTAAAAACCGACCAGAGCAAAAGTCAAAACGTAGTTCACTTCAAATTTACTTTGAGTAACAGTTACTTGAGTAAAGTTTCCAGCTTGATGGAGGCCACTTCTTTCATAAAAGAGGACAACAAGTCACAAATTCAAAGAAACACTGGTTGTTTTTCTCTAACTTTTGCACCACGTCATAATCAGGAGCTTTCAGGAGGTAGAAGGTGCAAACTTTGCTGCAATGCGTAGCATCTATCAGCACACTGTGGTGTAGACTGTAGACCGAGGGACCGAGCTCCCAGACAGGGAATCAGTCAGACTGTAATCATGTTTAGCATGTAGCATCACTAGTGTGTGAGCCCTGAAGCTCTTTAGCATGTAGCATGTAGCATGTAGCATGTAGCACGACTAAAAATGTAGACGAGTAAAATCCTCCTAGTTTTTTTTTTTTTTTTTTTTCAACCAAGGACATAATAGTTTGGTCTCCAAGAAAAATAAAACCTTGTTTCCTTCCACACAGTTCAGCTGAAGCTCCTGGGAGGAGCAGAGCAGCTGTGACGGAGACTCGTGGGTTAGCGGTCAACACTCCAGCTGCAGAGGGAGAATCTGAACACGTGTGTGAGGTTTGCAGATTGTCAGTGTGCAGATTCATGGGTTTTTTTCTTTAACTCCAAAAACGAAAGACACGGAGACATTCTGTCAACTCCAAATTCACCTCAACCAGGATGGATGGATAGATGGAACCAATAAAATCCAGATTCTTCTGATGTGCCAGTAAGCTGATGGAGATTGTGATCACGTATTGGACATGTTTGGATTGTTAAATAAAAAGTAATATTTCACAAGTGGTTGAAAAGTTCAATTTTCATGTGATTTTATTCTGTGGGCTTGTTCCTGTTCTACTTAGTATTCAACGTTTCCAAGACTATTTAATATTATAAAGATGATTTTCATCACTGGAAAGAGTCCTTAACTTAAAACTGTAAGAACGTCTAAGTCAGTGGTTTTCATTGGACTGCATTTGTTTTTATAACAGTGAGTCAAAGTCACAGTAACATGAAACTGGACAGAACTAAATGGCAGAAATGATTCTGTCCATGAAAACCAGTGGAGGTGACACAGATGTGTTGCATCTCTTGCCATTAGCATTACGTCCAGTGGTGAACAGAAGGGAAGCTAGTGGGAGACGAGGCGATCTCGGGGGTTTCGTGCTGCAGAGCAGCATCCAGGTCAAGGTTGGATTTCCATTTCCATGCACAGGGGGACGCTGGACCTGACCCAGTTCATCCTCGGACGCCGTTAGAGCCCCCGTTTCACTGCTGTCAGACCACCAACCGCTCGACTCTCTGCTGCGGATCAGGAACAGGCCTGCAGAACTTTAGAAAACCACACAAAGCTAACGGACGCTCGCACTCGCAAAGTTTAAAGGAGCTGTCTCAGTGAGCATTTCAAAGACCGCAAGGCAAACACATCCACACAGTGGTCAGTACCGTTTAAGCTTCATCCAGCTTTTCCACGCCACAGCCGGTGTTGCCAGTTCACCTTCGCTTTGCTTGGAATTAACGTGGTGCATTACTGAATCTGAGGAGGGCTTTACAGCCAAAGAGGCTTTTCCTTCAGTCGGATGTTAAAAAGCAGTGAAATATCCAGAAACCTTGGTAGAGAATAACAAAGATGTTTCACTATCTTGCTCAATAACATCACAGGAACTAAGGACTGCTGTCTCAGTGGGATTAAAGAGCTAAAATATGCATTTCTCTTGAGTAGACTGGACCACAGTACTGCTGGTTTTCCTCAAACTGATCACAGTCTATTGAGAACGCTGCTGTGAGAGTCTTCACACACACCTGGAGAGTTGCTGTCAGTTTTTCATCTTTCTGGTTCCGTGGTACAATTTTTCAACCAAAACAAAATAAAAAACAGAAAACTCCACAGTTTAAAACCCAACATGGATTGATATTTTCATGAAAATCGTTGAGTGATCAGAGTCAGCAAGAAGCAGGTTTATTGATCTCAATCTGCCGTTTCCATCCCACCGTCTGGATGAATGAGTTTCCACTTCCTGTTAGAACTGCTGTGAGCAGCGGATCTCTGCCGGCGTCCCGCCGGCGTCCCGCCATCCCGGCTCCGGCTCGTCCTCTCTGGGACCAGTTTGCACTCTGCATTAAAAATCCATGCTGCTGGAGTTCTGCAGAGGGAAAACAAACGAACCCGTCAGCGCCGCGCAGAACGGTGGTGACAGCTGTGGAAGTGTGACCCAGAGGTCACTAATCCTCCGGTGAAGCTCACGCCTCCTCACGCCGGTCGAGCCGGGTACTTAAACCGCCCAAGAGCGAGCCGCTCTCACTCGTTCAGTGTGTCGAAGCCCATTAGACTACGATCCTGTGGAGTGTTGATCTGCCGCCGCCTTTAACACCGCTGTAGTGGAAGCCGCCGCCGCAGAGCAGCAACAATCAGCCTCAGCTTCCTCCTTTCGTTGTCCAATTTAGTGTTTCAAATAAAATGACCTCCTGAGAATAAACATCAGTTCCAGGGCGGCCGTCACACACACACTGATTATCCTGCCCGTTCGGTCTGGTGTCTTTTATGTTCAGATTGAACTTGGACATTTTGTTGAGGTTGCTGTTATTTATCTCAGGTCATCCAGACGGTTGTAGCTGTTCTTACTGCCAAGCAAGTATCTCCAGAAGCCTTCAGGTTTGAGTGTGAGTCTTTACAGCTGTTTTCTGTAACCAGATCCAGATGCTGACTCTGAGTCCTGGGAGCTGGAGGGCCGTACGAACCAGGAACCAAATCAGCACTCGAGAGGTCAGCGACCTTAAAACCCACGCCTCCTAACCAGAGTTGGGCAGTTACGGATTACATGTAACAGCATTACATAATTAAGATACAAAAGAAATGTAACTGTAATCTACTACAGTGCATAAAAACATGTGTAATCTGGTTGCAGGTATACTGATTAAAACCTGGATTACTGAGCGGAATTACTTTTGAAAACCAGATGGAATCTACCAGAGTTCCAACAGACATCAGTAATCTGGTACATTACTTGTTTATTGAAGTGATTAAAGTTACTGATTACATTTTTTTTTGACAAGTAACTTGTAATTGTACCGAATTACATTTTTAAAGTAACCCTCCCAACCCTGCTCCTGACCAATTGGATCACTTGGGAAATGATCGAGCCTTTCTGAGCAGGTCGTGGTCGGTGCGCCGCCCTGCTGGCTGGAGCCCATACAGCCCTTCATGTTGCCTGTTTATTCACCGACTGTGTGCTGCTGCTTTAAACCACTCTGGTGAAAAACATCTTTCACCAGAGTGATTTTACTGGGGTTCAATGAACCAATAATTGCTTTCTAATCACTTTGGGTTCACTAAATATGTTGCTGATTGATCAAACGACCCACAAATCCCAACGGATCGACGGTGCCATCACTCAGTCCAAAGACAAATAACAGCACAATATGTGTTCAGATGCTTGAAATAACCGGACCATGTCTGATTCGTCTCTCTCTCTCAGCTGCTGACGTCTGCTTCTCCTTCACCAGGCCGTTCACACGTCCCTAATTGCCCGACTCGATCAATATTCAGCCTCATCTAGGTTTGGTCCGGCTGTTTATGGGTAATCTTGGTACAATATGAAATCTTGGACATGATGAAAAACTGCTTCTTCAGAACCGTTAAACGGCGTTCAGCACGGGCGCTGCAGAGGGTTGTTATTGCGGCGATTTGCTTCCTGCAGGCTCGCCTGCTGTGTTTTCAGTGTAATCAGCTTCTGCCGAGAGCTTTCGAAGACGTGCCACTCAGGAGACACACATCACACCGAGCTCTCAGGGGGACGCCAACGGTTACCATTATTTCATGTGTTGTGGTGACGAATAAAAAAGAATATATTATTATGTGAATGGCTGAGTTTCTGACCTTCCCACAGTTATTTGGAAAAATGTTTACAGCCGACGTAAACTACCAGCTGCTATAAAATATCTCAAACAATCCAAATCGTGACACCGATCATGATAATCAAGCCATTTTTCTGGAAGAAGTCATCTTTAGAAAGGACAGGAATGTTCAGCGTGTCTCGGTGTGAACCGTCCTCATGAAGACTGATTATTAACGCAGTGTGATGCTGCTATTGGAAATAAACCAGTAAACCGTGTGATGGGATGAAGCTGAGAGAGGACGAGCAACAGCATCTGTCTAAATCTGCTCAAGAAGTTGAAATCCAAATTAAAATGTTCATGTGATCCTGTGAAAAAGTCCAGAAGACATTTATGACTGAAGGGCAGTTATAACCTGGGACGGAGAAGGTTCCTTTAATTTAATACACCACCTGTCACATTTAACCATTTCACTGCCCTCAGGTGCTGAAATCCAGAGCCTGCAGCTCACACCAAGCTCAGCAACATACGACCACGACAACAAGACCAACTCGTTCGTCACGTCGTCTCAGTCATTTGGCTGGAACGTTAAATCACCAGCATCCACCACTGCGGAGAGTTTAGTGAACAAAGTGAAAGTGCTGATGACAGGAGTCGTTTTATCAACCTCTCATGCTTTCATAATCAAACCGTTTTATTTGACAGTCTTCACTGTCTTCAGTGTGAATTCAGTCACCAAACCAACCCCACTCCCGAACAGCAGCCCGTGTCGGACCAGATGAATGTGCTGACCTTCCCTCTCAGCACAGTGTCAGCAGTGCTGCCACCCCACTACACACTGAGCAAGGTCTGAGCCCAGCCTTTGAACCTGCAACCCGTTCCCGTTGACACGCTGCAGCAGGATCCAGGACCTGAGCGGGAGCAAAGCGCTGCCACCTGTTCAGAACCCGGTACCCAGAGCGCTGCGACACCTCCACCCCCACAGGCCCGCTGCACACTGCGTCACGCTAATTAATCACCGACCTTCATCCTCATATCTGTTAACATCAGCTGCAGATGATGCTTTGTTCTGTTTGTATAGATTAATTTTTTTTCAGAACTTTTCACATTTTTTACATCCTGGGTTTTGAAATTTTTTTATAAAAAACCACAGAAAAGAAGACCTTGGAAACTTTAGCTGTACTAACAGCAGACAAAGCAGATTGCAGCCACAACTAATGAAAAGATATGTTTTCATCGAGCTGCTATAAGATAAGATATTTCTTCATTGCTCCCCTTGCCTGGAGAAATTCACATTGTCACAGCAGCTATAGACAGATATTTAATAATATTAACAATAGCAACAACAACAACAACAACAACAACAATAATAATAATAATAATAATAATAATAATAATTTATATACAGTACAAGAATGGAAAATAATGAATACAGTATTTATACACTGTAGACTGTAGCAACATGAAGTTGCTTGTGGATGAATGAAAAAGTGCAAAAAATGCAGCAGTGAGAATGTCTGTGCAGAAGTTGATGATGAAGTCTGGTTTGTGTTAGCATCAACCAGTGACGCTGATGTTGCGCAGGCTAACAGCCCATGGTAGGAATGACCTGCAGGGAGGAACACCACTGCAGAGAAGAGGGCAGACGCCTCCTCGGTACTGGAGAAGGATTCCTGCACACTCTAAAGGCACGCTCAAACCGAAGCTTCTTGAGTCTTCTGACCGTCCGGTTCCCAGACAGACATGGTGGCTTGCTGCTACATGGAGGAACCAGTAGATCATCATGAATCCACAAAGACTTTAGCATTCCTGTCCTCGTCTCACCCTGCCTCCTCTCTGTTCTGAACACTTTGTTTTTTTTGTAGAGCAAAGTTTAACGTTTGGTTCAGTTCAGTCCAATTCAGAAAGTCTACCCCCAGAGAAGCTGAGAAACTCATGATTAACAGTTATTTCACTGTCTGTCAATCAGCCAGAAAAACAGTTCCCGAGAAGAGCTGACTGGAATAATCCCAAGTGTCAAACTGGAGGTGAAGTGGTGAGTGTCAGCTTGGAATATCTTCACATAAAGACAGCCGTCAGGATGGATGAAGCCTCTTTTAGAGTTTGCTTTCTGTCTCGCTGACACAGTGAAGGAGGCTACACTGTGCTCCTTCTGAGTTTTCTGATGCTACATTATCCATAACCACTGATTCCAGAGGTGCTTTGTCTTCTCCCAGTCGGAGGTGGCCGGTGTCCCTGCAGAAAAGTGATCTCCTGGATTCTGTCATCTGGAACATGATATGTTCCCAGAAGGCTCTTCCAAAGTAGAAACACCTGGAGCAAAGACAAAGAACTTCAAACTGTCTGTTCAGCCTTCAAAACAGTCATTGGGATCCATTGGGAGTCAGGTCTTCAGACGCGATGGCGATGGACGCTACTCACACAGTCACACTGTCACTGATTCATCAATGAAGAACACGTAGCCATGTTTTTGGATCACAGGAAGAAGCCAAACATTTCGAGAGCTTTGAGGAAAATGTCCATATGTGAGCTCTGAGCAGACCTGTTGGTAAATTCCTTTGGAAGTTTGGATAAAAGCATTGAAAACACTTCTGAGAATAAAGACGAAATGTAGCACTGAAGTTGCTGGGGAAAAGTTTTCTGAGTGTCATTAGGTGGAACAAAGACTGCGCAGAGAAACTCACTTCTTGTGGCATTTCACTGTGACGCATTCAGGAAACAAACAATGCAGGAGCATCGGTGGTTGAGCTGACATAATGGGTGCCAACAGCAAAGTTGTTTCCATCTAATAGACTGCGAGAGAGCATTCAAAGGATGTGACATTTACTCTGGTGCAATTTCTGTCACAGTGAGAATTTTATAGGCCATGCACACACCCAAGGCAAAGCTCCTGCTGCACCGTAACTCAAACACTGAGTGCTCAGCTTCATCCCGGACCAAGAGAAGGAGCGTTTATGGAGTGGAAACATAAAACAGCAGACCTACTTTCACTGTGGAGCTCCGTCAGTGCCACTCTGTATGGAAAGCTGAGTCACATGCTGCAGGAAACAATAGCAGAGGTTTGACTCTAAATGCATACAGCATAACTTGTAATGACTTTTCAGAATTTCAGAGAAAGCCATTGTTGCATTTGCATCCCTGCTATCGACAAGTTCCCACTAAATGATCACTCTGCAGTGTGACGTGAACAAAACAAAAGCAGTGAGGAGGTTTTGGAGTCGATCAGAGACAGTGCCGTACCTAAATCACTGACCTCTGAGTTGATTGCCGTCTAATCATCCCCAGAGACTCCGGCCTCTTCCAAGCTCCCCAACAACACCGGTTCAGGTTTGGAAAATTGATTTCTAAGGACGTCATGGCTTCGTGTCGAGCCATTAAAATGTAGGTTAGGGTGGCAGCCAGCTGTCCACATCTATCACATTTCAAATTCCTTTGAAGATAAGACTGAATGAGTGCTGATTATGGGTAATGTGAGCGGGGAGGACCATTAGCTGCAGTCAGGGATGCCTGATGGGATCACAGGGACAGTAGGGCTTCTGCTTCTGTCCATGTTTTCAGACTCCAGTATCTATTTTCTTCAAACATTTACAGGAAATCTGTGTAGGTTCTTGGTTTTAACCTCATGTTTGTTGAATATGGAGCTTTGGTGATCATATACTGTATTTTTTAATTTTTTTTTTAGGTCTGGAATTAAAATAAGAAAACCACAACAATCAAACGGCCTTCTCCTGCATTGAAAACTTTAACCAACCAACCCTGACATCAGTCTGTGGCTTGTAGAGTCTGTGAAAGACTGACAGCTGGAGAGTTTCTGTCAGGATTGAGAGTAAAATCTCGGTGATTTCCTGTGAGCGATGCGGCTCGACACTCCTGCAGCTCTGGGCAGCCGCACCGCGGGGGTTCCTGGCTTCTCCCAGAATCACATCTGTGTTAACATGATGAAGAGCTTTGCTGAAGGAGTACCCGAGCTCCCGGAATCCTCCTTGAAAAGAGAAACTTTGGGAAACGTGTTGCAGAGGCACTACTGGGGCTTTGTGCATCTTG
This sequence comes from Salarias fasciatus, assembly GCF_902148845.1. NCBI lineage: Eukaryota > Metazoa > Chordata > Actinopteri > Blenniiformes > Blenniidae > Salarias > Salarias fasciatus. Next base: position 26,556,193 of record NC_043759.1, read on the forward strand.
AAAAGCAGCCAGCTGCTGTTCTGCTGCTGCTTTCATTAACGGAACACAGGATTCACCTGCTGCAGCTCAGACTGCTGTTACTTTGGTAAAAACAGTATCATTTCTGAATCAAATGGAATTTTTCTTTTTTTATTCCAATATGTTAAAAAAAAACATGAAGTGCCTCCCAGAATAATATTTGAAGTCGGAAATGAAGGTTAATGCAGTAAGACTGTATGAGGCAACAGATTCAACACGTGGGAGCAGTTTGACCTTGAATCTGCGGAGGAAGGTTTATGCGGTCGAGCTGTAAGTCTTCTGCCTTCTGTCTCATTTTATTAACTTTTCTATTTTTGTGTCTAAAAGGAGAAACAGTAGCGTTGTTTATGTACAGAGAAGAGTAGAACTCCCAGTCTTATTACGAAGGTTTTACAGCGTTAACAGGTGCTATTTTACTTATGATTGGTCTGTTTAGGACTTGTACTCCAGACTTTTCAATTTCACTCAATTACTAATCTCAGAACGGTCCACACTCCTGTCAGGTCGCATTGAAAATGGGACCAAACAACTGTTGTGGCCCAGCAGTGGATAATCTACTCTGTGGTAAAACCATGATGATCCAAAAAGTTGACCACATAAATGAAATATCTGTCATGAGCGCAAGCCAGTCAGGAGATAAAATTAAGCTGAAATGCTCCAATAAGTAAGAAAAATATAGATTATATTTCACTTTCTCTGAACCTCAACAACCAGTTCAAGGTGTTTCTTCAGATCTCAGTCCAATCAAACATCTGCGGGTTGTTCTAGAAAAGAACAGCCTCATCCATGGAGGTTTCTCCTTTAAGACCTGGGGCTCTAACTTCGCAGACTGCGCCGAATCCGCCCGCTGTCAGCGGAGCGCAAAGTGCGCCGTCGGCGGATAAAGTCAACGGGGCGTGTCCAGAAAATTGTCCTAATTTCGTGAACCAGGCGCAGTCACGCCTCCATCCCGCCCACTGGCGCAGGTGGCACAAGAGGGAGGAGAGAAAGTGGGTTTAACCCAGCTGAGAGTAATTTGACCAATCAAATGAACACCTCTCCTTTTTTTCAAATGCACTGCAGCAAAGGACACTGCTTCATTAACATGATGAAATACATTTTATTTCCTGGCCTCAATACTAAACCATAGTGAAGCAACAATGTATATGAAGGTATTTTAAAATAAATAATCTCTTGAAGAGCTTGGGGAACCAGACAAATGAAATAACAATGCAGACACATTTACAGGCTAATACTTCTTTCAGAGCGCCGATCGGCTCCGCCGAGGTCTTTACATACAGTGCGCGCTTTTACGCACGGCACTATTTATTCACAAAGAAAGACAAGGCAAACTGACAGGTGCATGGCTGTAGCAAATGCGTCGTGACAAGATGCAAGATCAATAAAACACTCTAAGAGCCTGCCCAGGACTGTCCGAATCGTGTTTTGGTCCGATGGTGTGAAATAACTTCTGACATCGTGTGGGTCAAAATCACAGGTAGAAATGATGATTCACCTGCATGCATATACAACCGTGCGGGATCCACATAGTTTCCGCGCCTGCAATATGTTCATTTTATCTTTTTTAATCAGATCAATCAACTGAATGAAGCCGCTGTCATTGCGTGGAGTGTGTTGGTCAGCTAGTGACAAACGGACTGATTCTCCATATGAAGGATTTTCTTTAAGCCGGTTCAAAATGACCTGAGAGATCTTCCAGCACAAAATAGAGACTGTTCATGCATGAATGAGGCGACGCAAAGCGGAGAGTCCCTCATTTTCGACTCATTCATGATGACAGAGTTGGTGTCACAGCTCTGTAGAGACAGCGTATCCTGCTCTGGGCCCGGCCGAATTGTACATTGACCCACATGAAACCATTTTCGCGTGTGGTTTGTTTTTCTTTTGTCTTTTCTTTCTTTCTTTCTCTTTTTTTTTTGTGTTTTTTTTTTGTTGGTTCTTTGCCTGTGGAAGATTGACAGCGGTCGAAACCTAGCGCGAAAATAAGATAAATAAACAAAATATTAAGTCAAGAGGATCAGCAAACCTTTTAATGCCTCATGTCTGCTTTATCAATGCCTCAAATCAGGTTTCAAAATTTATTTAACTTTTTACAGTGCGCATTTGCGCAGCGTCACCTCTCACTGACACTCCGCGCACTTATGTCCCTGATAAACACGCACACACACACCAACACACATAAAAAAGTTGTATTATTAACCGTCAATAATAATCAAAAGCATATTAAAATTAGTAAAATAAGTCTCCCCGGCTGCGCACCAGGACGGACAACTTCCCACACCGTCCCGTCCTCTGCTCATTTGATTCTGGGACTACAGGCTTGACAGGACAAAGGTTTTTATTTAGAAAATATGTTCGTTCTAAAATTAATTTTTGGAAACGAAAAATACATGGTTTGCTGTACTGTGATGGAGAATATAATATTTTACCTGAATCTGTAATTGGCACCTCTGGAGACGCTGCAGTGCTCCTGCTGTCAACTACAGTGTTCACTGTTGTTTTTAATTTTAATACATTAGTTGTTTTTTTTACACCATTTTATGTTATAATTATTTAGTTGTAAACTGACAGCAGCCTACAGTAATTCTCTACCTGGAGGTGACGCGTGAGCGCTTCATGCGCCGCTGCAGGTTCTACGCTGGACTGTACAGCAGCTGGAGGTCGATCGGGCATTTTTGGGGCAGCAGGATTAAATTTGTTTCACTGTTTGGCGCGTGCCTGTTCTGACTCTGATTCAGAACGTTCCTCCTCTTCACTCCAGTCAAGATCGCTGATGTCCGACACGTCTCCGCCATCCAATTCCCCCTCACTGACCTCCTGTATCATTGCTAAAGCTTCTTCCACCTTATATCTCTTATTTATGCCTGTTTTTATTGTCTTTCTTTTGGGATTTGCTTGATATTTTTGGCCGTCTGTCTGATTGTCTGCTGTCAGAGCTAGCTCCCTGTTCAGACGCGCGCATGAACCAAAACAAATCAAAAGCAGAAGAAAAAAAAAGCCCCGTGAAGTGCATCTTTTTTTATCAGCAGTCTGTGAGACCACTGTTGGCCTTTGGAGGTATAAATGCTTTGTAATATTATTTGTGTCATTGTTAGGACCTTATTTGCTTCAGAAAAACATACAAGACACATATTTAGGAAAAGTCAAAGAATTAGAGGACAGGGAAATTATTTTTCACAGATTTATTTGAATTCCAAAAACCCAAACGGTCTGTCAGAGCATTTTGGCTGTTCTAGTGCTAAAGAAGATAATAAAAACAATTATGTGCTTCATGAGTGATTCTGTGTATCTTTCATGTGTCATCAGATCCTCCTCCCCAGCCTGCTCACACCTTCTGCACTAAACTCTCACTGCGCCCAGCTGATTCTGTCGATCCCTCCCCCTGGTGCGCCGCCACGCCCATCTCGGCACAAGTGCAGCGGACCTGCCAGACACCCTCTTCTGCGCCTGTCGAAAATAGGAATGCGCTGTCTCCGCCGCTGATCATCGCAAAGTTGCGCCGTCAAATTAGAGCCCCAGGTCACACCGCCCGAACTTTCCTGGAGCGTTCCTGGAACCGTTTAACAGAAGTTGGTCCCCGTTAAAGCAACGCCGTAAACGCTTGGTCACCGCTGATGTTACCGGAGGGGCCCTCCTACCGCTCCCAAAGATTTGAGCTGCACAAAATATTGCGAGCGGTGAGGAGCAGGGAATTTTCCACCCCGGCAACGTTCACCCCCGCTCCACCAACGCCCAGTCAAAGTTTGGCACCGCCAGACGCAAGTTCGTGGAAGCTTGGGTCCGCGAGGCCAACGCAGAAATCTTGAACGCTGAACCACCGCTGCTTCGCCAGCGTTGCCCGGGCAGCGATTAAACGTTGCACAAACTTTGGTAGAGCGGTTGTAAGCGTTTTACGAGCGGACACGGGGTTGCTGGAACGGTGTCCGACGTTAAAGCAGCGATTCATGGCTGTGATGAACTTTGGTTTGGCGTTGGTATAGAGGTGTCGGAGCGGGACCAGAATTTGGCTGTAAATACGGGGAGAAATGGACCAGGAGCTCATTTGGAATCGAGCTGCCGTTGAGTTCAGACCTCATCTATATCGAATTTGCTCAAAGTTACAGTAAAACTGTATCACAATGGATGCTGAGAGACTTGCTATGACTTGCTATCACAACCAGTGGGCCACATCTATCTACCTGACTCCATTGCTTCAGCTGCCTGCTCAGTGATGATCTTCTTGGAGGCTGCTGCCGTTCCTTCTCCAGCCTTCCTCTTCTTTTGTCCACGTCGCATGATGAACTTCAACTATCAACTTCTATCAAAAATCTGTCAGAACTTGTATCAAGACGATCCGTTCAGCTCCGTAGTCACAAGCGGTATGCCACTAAACCAACTAAACCAACACCCGCATGCACAGAACGCCGCTATACCAATGCTCGGAACACCGCTAAACCAACGCTCGCTACCGCTTGCTACTGCTAAACCAACGCTAAAGCAACTTCAGCGGTGCACCGCTAAGCCAGCGCCCGTGTTTTCGATTTTTTTTCCCATTTTGTGCGCGGTGAAGAGCGTTCGGCCCTCCTCCCTACCGTTCAAGGAACGCTCCAGCAAAGTTCGGGTGGTGTGACCGGGCCTTTAAAGGACCTATGTAACAGGTTGATGTAACAGGACCTTATTTATGATTTTGAAATTCCTGCTAAGATATGTAAATAGTCTCTGTATACAGTTTGTCCTGCAATGAGTAGTGAGTTAGCGCCATCTACTGGTAGCTGTCAAATCTATGAATGTGACCGGAAAGCGGAAGTTCAGCAGTCCTGAAGCCCGCTGCTGCCGGTAAGACAGACTCCGGTCCTTCTCTACAAAATATTGTGATAAAATGTTCTAAAGCTAACATGACAAATCGTCCACTGTATTTTCGTTCTGTGTCTGTTGTAACTCACGAGTCACGTTAGTGTTGGTCTATTTTGTTACATAAGTCAACTCTTTTCTTTTCCTGTAGATGTCAGATGCCAGAAGAAGTGCTAACTACATGCTTTTTGTGTTTTCATATGCTCATTGCAGGTAAATGTTGTTGTTGCATTAAATGTTTTGTATTCATTGTAATTAGTCAGACATTCAGAGAGTTGCATTGTTTGTTGCGCCATCTGCCATTATGGAAACAATGTGCATTGTAATATTTCTAGTGACCACTAGGGGGAACTGTAAGATATATTATTGATTTGATTTTGAGTAATAGTTGTTCTCTTGTATTTTCTATTTACTGTTTACTTCTCTTTACTTACATTTTCTATCTAAAAAGTATAAAAAGGGATGATGATGGTTAAAAATTAATTAAGATCAATTGTATGAAATTCATTGTAAAAGCATTAATGTTAAAATCACTATACGATCACCTGGTAAAATGTCTACTGTTAAAACCATTATAAGAAGGAATGTGAAAGTCAGATCTTCCAATGTATTTCATTATAATGTAAAAGACTAATATGTGATGTATTGGGGCAGTCCTGAAGCCCGCTGCTGCCGATGTCAGATGCCAGGAGAGGTGCTAACTACATGCTTTTTGTGTTTTCATATGCTCATTGCAGTGCTCATTGCAGCTACTCATAAAGAATCACATCATCTCAGACGTGCCTCAGAGTGTGTTCTTGCCGGGACGGGTTCACAACAGTTACACCTATATCATACAAAATCCACTTTTTTAAGGTTTTTAGCATGCCCCAAAGTTGAATTCCCTTTAAAACCACCCCCAAAATGTTATTTCCTTTCATCCACACATGTCTGACTAATCTCTTTCAGTCTGCTGCTCTTCACAGCAGCCCCTCCCTTCGGGTAGAAAACAGCACATTTGAAACTCTTTAAACCTAAGTACGTCACAAAAGTTGAACTCCTCCCCACCACTCTTCTCCCACCCCACCCCCGCGCAGACAACACCACACTCTCTGACCAGCAGCAGCTGATTCGCATTTTCCACTGAAACTATTACCATGTTAATGCCAATAATAGGGTTTGGACGAGCTAAAACCGCATGATACAGGTCCTTTAAATGTCTAGAACCTGAAGACTGGTCTGACATCACAATACGCCTCCTGAGGTCTGCTTGGACAGCAAAGGCAGAATACAAACAGTTTAACACATTAATCACAATGTTCTGACTGATTATATCCATTCGAAGACTGGAGGACCCTGAAACCCTGAAGGTTTCGTGGTCTGGACACAAAGCACTGAAACAACCAAAGCCTCTCAACTAAACTCTCAGTTAAAGCAAACACCAGAGATACATCTGCAGAAAGTCAAGTCTCTCAGGAAGTGAATCTCCCAGAAAAAGCATCATCATCAAGTTTATCATGCAGTTAAAGTAAAAAACTGTCCCGTGGAAGTAACCTGCTGTCTGGGCCTCACAGCAGACAAGTAACATCAATAATCCATAAAAAACTATTGATTTGTACGTAAAACCTGTTTACGAGTCTAAATCTGACCAGAGTTTTTCAACATCAACACAAAAAGATGCAGAAGACACGAAGCTGAAGGGAACATTTCATGAGATCAAAGCAGTGTGGAGATTTGTGGGGCGATGAACCGTCACGGCGAGACGCGCCGATGAATATACATGACTCAGCACCAATTAGCCGAGGAACAGGAGTAAAAGTCACATGAATATTCATGAGCGGGTGGAGAACCATCGCCAGCCGCGTCGCGCTCATGCTAATCCCCAAAGCCGCACACTTCCACACCTGTCCCGGCTCAGCTCAGTCTGGGAACTTTGGTCTTTTCAGACCAACAGACTCATATTAAGGTGTTGCACCGTTCAGATTTTATCTCAGGACCTAAAGTTTGCTCTCTGCCGTCCACAGACGGACCTGTGAGATGGGGAGAGGGTCGTTTAATCCTGGTAATACTGGTCTTCATTCACAAAACCTTCTCACAACAAGGGAAACTCAGACAGAAATATTTCATTTTACAGTTTAAAGTCGATAGAAGCAAACACAATGAACGAGATCAAGATGGATGAAAAGGAGACTCTTCTATCACATCCTTCAGGTTCAGTTTGTATAAAGAATTGTTTAACTATCTGAGTGTGGACGGTTTGGCTGCAGCTTCAGTGTAAAACGTTTTGTTGGATGTTTCTCTCGGGTTTGAAGGGTTCGCTGTCAGAACTGTTCAGAGAATCCACTTCTGGTTCTGTGAAGAAAGAAAAGAGCTTCAGCTGTTGTGTGAAGGGTTTGTGGACGGAACGGCGACCCAAACACAACGCTGGCCCTGCTTTTTACATTCACACATAGCATGAATGCCTTGCTCAAGGACGGTTGGTGTCATCACAAAGAGCAGGAAGGCGTTGAACCAGAGCTCATTGTTCTCAGATCGGTACGGAGGTTGGTGTTCCAGCGCTCGAGGCCGGTCGCCCACCGCTTCACTTCCACAGTTGGTGGTTCGAACACGACAACAGTAAAAAGCCTCAGGCTACAAAAAAAACATCAAAAGTAAAGAAGCTGCAGCTGCACAGCTGCTCTCTCCGTCAGCCGCAGATGTGGAAACGTGTTGTTTAGATTTACTGCTGCCGTTGTGCCTGTCAGCAATCCCGCTTCAGAGCAATAGATCCTCTCTTCCATGGTAAACAGTGGTGCATTGTGGGAATGAGACGAGCCTGCCAGGCTTTAATCGCACAAGATGTCTCACATAATAAGAGAGATCCGGGCGACGGCCTGCTGTTTACGGATTAAAGTCTGAACGTTCAGACGCTCTGTGATTGATTCCAGGGAGCCGCTCCGCCGCACGGCCAGCTTCCACCCGGCGCTCAGGTGACGTCCGGACATTCAGGCACGTGGAGCGAAGCGCGGAGATTTATCTTTCAGTCGTGTGAGGTCGGCTGAGGCCGATGTGGGTTTAATAAACTGTCAGAGTTTAACAGTGCAGGAGGAGAGAGGCTCAAATCAGACGAGCTGGACGGGACCTGTCTCCACCAGCTGCCAGCCGTGAGAGGCTGCTTAAAAAATAAAACGCAAATAAATATATGAAAGAAAAGAAAACAACGATTTTTATTTTTTAGTATTTAAAAAAAGAGAAAAAACCTTTAGAACAACAACAACAAAAACGTCTGGAGCCTTACTACAGCAGGTAGGTATCTGAAATGAAGGGAAACAAATCCAAAGATCATGGCTAAACATACAAAAACAGCGTTGCATTAATCAAGTGTCACACCTACAAGCAAGATTCTATCTGTTGTGACTATTTTGAAAGTTTTTTTCATGGATTTTCCAGCTTTAGCTATTGAATTATATTTTAACCCCTTAAGTTATTTAGCTACAGCTGATTTCTATTATTCTAAAAAAAAAAAAATCAAAAAAAAAATCATTTTCATTCAGGTTGAATAATTATTGCTCCACTAACAACCAGCAGGAGCAGCGAACCGCCCCGTCAGTGAGAAGTCCTGCTGATCAATGAGGTTTTCTCCTCGTGTTTGCTTGAGGATCAACCTCTTATTTCACTGGATCAAATGAATTTCAAACCTTCATATAATGTGTTTTATCTGGATGTACTTCCTCCTATATTCTGTCTAAATAAGTCTCATATCAAAATAGGGAGCATCTCGTTTTATAATGATCAGTCTGATCTAATAGAATCAAACTGATCATCTTCAGTCATGCAGACAAACCATAGATATAAGGCAACAAACATTTTTAACACCACAAAACACAATGAATGACTCAAACTCTACAGATTTCTAATGATCACTGTCACTTTCATTAAAAACACATTTTCCTTCCTGCAGATTGAATGTATTATAGCTTATTGGAGGGAACAGCTGATCCCTCTCAGGCCAGCCGCACTTTCCTAAAGCATTTTCACTGTCAAACCCTTTTTCTCTCTATTCATTCACTATCTGCCCTCTAAACATCAGTCTTGTCTTGTGCATATTAATGTATGATATTTTATTGTTATTCGGAGCGAAACTGTAAAGAATTTTCTTCTGGGAAGAGCGAAGGATTTTCTCTCTACGTGTAAAGATGACTGATGTGAGTTCTGAAACAAAACCCGCGAACTGCTGCTGATCAGATGTTGAATAATCTACTTACAGAGCCAGCGTCTCACCTCATATATACATGTAGGAATTTATGAATGGATTTTTTTAAATTAATATTATCTCATAGGTAATTTTATTTATTTATTTATTTATTTTGGGGGGGGGGCATCTATGTGATTTCTGTCATGTGAATATGGGTTTTTAAAGTGGATCAGCGTTTCTTCATCGCTCTTTTTTATTGATTCAATTCAATACAATGGGCTCATCAAGAGGCTCTCGTCAAATTAAAGAGCCATTCAGTGGTGGAAGCTTTAAGAGGCGCTAAAGGAGCAGCGGCTGCTTGTTAAAGTCAGTGAAATTCAGAACGAGGCTTAAAACCCTCCTAAAGCTCACTGCAGGTGGAGCCGGCCTCCGTCCGCCGCGCTCACACACACTCTCACCGATTTCCACTGCAGAGGCTGATTGGCGCGCCGAGCTGCTCTTCTTTCTTCCCTGGTTCTGCTGTAACAGCCGGTGTGAGCCGGAGCCGTGAGGCTGTCTGGACTTTTATTATGAAGAGGCTTTAAAGAATATTTCCCCTCCGGGAGGACAGAGCGGCTAAGTGATTCACTCTGAGCAGGCTGTGTGTGTGTGTGTGTGTGTGTGTGTGTGTGTGTGTGTGTGTGTGTGTGTGTGTGTGTGTGTGTGTGTGTGTGTGTGTGTGTGTGTGTGTGTGTGTGTGTGTGTGTGTGTGTGTGTGTGTGTGTCTGCAGGTGAGCAGAGCCGTTGGCTGAATCCCTGATCAGACAGAACTCAGTTTATCATCCAGTGAGAGCGTGGAGCCTGTCTGGATCTTCTGGATCCGGGTCTCTGAGTGTTTCCGCCTCCCGCTCTCCGGACTGCGAGCACTCGGCCAGCAGTCAGTCCAGAGGGAGCTGCAGCTGTGTGTTTGTGTCTGTGTGGCGGAGCAGAGGGAGGCTGGATAGGGTCTGGATCGTGTGTTTAGGGACTGCTGATTCTTCCTGAAGTATGAGGATAAAATGCTGCACCAGTAAATCTACAATTCCATGAAACCGAGCTCTGAGGTAAAATAAATCGCCACTCTTAATAGAAAATGCGTTGGGGATTTAGACCCAGAAACGTGACTCAAGTCTGAGGTTCCTGCTTTATTGGTGAAGCCCCTCATGTTTCCTCAAAGAAATGTTCCTGACCCTCTCAGTGATGGAAGATTTTCTGAAACATTACAGAGGAGCCAGAAAACACTCGTCCAGTGACATACAAATCAAAGGATGTCTGGATTGTAAACAGCATCTTGTTAATGTTCCGTTGATATGAAGCTGTGTGGGTGAAGATGCAGGAGGTCAGAGAGGAATGGTTAGATTGGTTCAACTTATCACCAACCAGCTTTACCAGAAACCATCTCTGAACACAAAGTGTTTACTTTGTTCTTTTCTGTGTAAAGTGTTAGAAGGATTTCCCTCTTTTGTATTTAATCCTATTCTATTGTAAGTCGCTCCAGGACCAGGATGGCATCTGAACAGTAAGAGGGAAGCTGTGTCCGTATGACTGACTGGAGGACCCCGGAGAACCAGGGTCTCCTGTTGCAGCCAGATGTCATGGACCACCTCTGAAACCTGAGATATGGCCGGTTGACAAGGAGCTGCACATCATGAATGAAGATGAACCATTCCATCAAAAAAAAAAAAAAGGGAATGATGGTATTGATAGTCTGACAGGGCCGGCCACCTTCTCCCGGTGGAGGACCAGGGCCTCGGATTTGAGGTGCTGATCCTCATCCCTCATCCCTTCACACTAGGCTGTGAACCGCCCCAGTGCATGATGGTCCAGGTTCGATGGAGCCAACAGGCTAACGCTTGGCCGCCACAGGCCAGTGACTCCAGCTAATCAGTGTTAGCCGCCTTAAATGAAGACCCCGTGTCTTAGAGAGCCTCAAATGACTGCTACTGAAAATTTAAAGAGACACAATATTTTCCTTTGCTAGTATCTAGACCCCCCCTTGGCTACTTTCTTTGATAAAAGGTGCTGTTTGGATACGTCAAGTCTTTTAACCCCCTCTTAATATGACTCTCTTGTATCGTGATACCAGCGTTTACTTCTGTATGAAATACAGTCTGAAGTTAACGAGATGCTGATGGACTGTCTCGACCGCACTGCGAGGTATATGGCATCACATTTGGGCCAAACCTCATTAGATACACTAAACGGCCAAAAAACAAATAGAATAATTCTATTAATTATGCTATTGGTAAACGATCACTTCAGAATAAAGTTTGTGTGACAGTGAATGGAGCATTGTTGTGGCAGAAGAGCTCGAGGCAGGGCAGCCTGGCAAGACTTCAGCAAAGCCGCATTTTCTTAATAAAGAGAGAAACTTTGACTAATTACAGCGAATCTCTGAAGGAAAGGTTTAGCCAGTGGCTTGCCTGTAGCTCTGTCACCACTTGCTGAAAGATGGCGAATACAACTATTGCTTGAGCAAACGAAAACATGGCTTTATGCTCCAACAAGTGTGCAAACACATCAAGAAGTAAGTTTAGCGGCCCGTGGACGGATCAATGGCTGTGCTGTAAATGTCAGGCTGTGTGGGCGGGACGTACTGTCCCTGTACTCGTGGGCAGAACATTGCATTTCAGCCACGTCTCTCCCTCCTGCAGCAGCAGCTATCAGTAGTTTAGATGAATCACGGCGCCGCGGGGCAGGAAGGCTGGAAAGGTCAGACCACCGCGCCGGGCGCTCGGCAGAACGGAGGGAGACAGCGAGCCTCCGGGCAACCGGAGAGAAGAGAGGAGAGCAATCTCACACACACACACACACACACACACACACACACACACACACACACGCACACACACACAAAACAGAGTCAGAAATGTCACCTTTTCAGGAACATCTTTTAAACACCAGGATTCTTTTCTGAAACACACTTGGACACACACACACACACACACACACACACACACACACACACACATCACAAAACTTTCTAAACTCGACCAGTTGTTTGAAATCAGGTGCCGGTCTGACAGGCTGACCGGCTGAATGTGATGGAGACAGTTAACCAATCAAAACACTGAAATAAACAAATAAATGGATAAAAAAAAAAAAAAAACATAAAATTACTAAAGGAAAAAAAAGATGACAGTTTCAGCCTGTTAAGGGTCAGACTGACCGGAGTTGCATGCTATTTCAACACTCTTTTCTCTCTCTTTAGATCATTCTCACCAGTGAAAAGTCCTCTAGACGAGCTAAAAGCTAAAAGCTCACCCAAAGCTAACATGTCTGTACACGAAGCGTCTGAATCTCAGTTCGAACCAAAATAACCGAGGTGAACAGCGATTCATTCAGGAATCCCCAGGGCGGCCATTTTTAATGACATCATGCATTTCCCATGATTCTCGGTTCGCCTCGGGTATTTTTTTGAGGTGTTAAGGTTCATATTAATGATTTTGTGTCATGATTAAAAGAATTGTCTTGCAGTGCTTTGACCTGAAAGAACATACAATGCTGAAGTATTGTTTAACTATTTTTGCAAAAGTAGAAGTAAAAAAAAAAAAAAAAAAAAAAAAAAAAAATACATTAAGCACTTACATTTGGAAGAGTGGAGTTCAATTTGGTCTGATAACATTTCCTGGTTATTAGTCCAAATATTCTGATTTGGGCAAGTTTTTTGAGTGCTGCTGTTTCATGAGTTGCAGTTTAAGGCTTAATGCAGCACAGAACTGGAAGGCCGCTACAGAACTTCAGTAATGAGGTAACAGCTCATACGATCTTACACACTTTTTCATTTTACACATCTTTCATTTTCACGCATCTTTCTTGTGAAAGTCAGAAACTCATCATTGTTACTTTGGAAGACAGAAAAACGAGTCATTTATCTCATAGAGGGTTGAGAAACACTGAAGGCCTGTTCATGCTTCCCATGTCTGAGTGTGCACGCGTTCCCCTTTGGTCCCTGTGACGTCCAAATCATAAACTCATGTCTGCGAGTGTCTTGAAGAGAGACTCTGTGAAGCCATCAGGCTGTGGCTTCGTCTGCAAAGACATCCAGAGAGTGAAGAACTCCTGGACGAAGAGAGCGAGCTCTGTCAGGAGGGATGAGAAGATCTGCCGACAGCGGTGAAGGTATCTCCATGATCGCTCAGGCTGGAACCAGAGCTGGAACTTTTAAGATGCGTCTGGTGGACGAATTAAAGTTTCAAACTCATCCATCCATCGACAGATACTCCTGCCATCTTCCATCCCTGTAGGGTTTGTTCTGGTGCTGCTCTGCTCCTCTTCCCAAAGCAGACACAAAACTTTAGTTTGACTAAGATTTCTGATCAGAGGTCCTAAAGTAACACCGGACGGTTCCCATGTCCTCCCTGCAGACCAGAATCAGTCCCACAACAAGACACAGACTGTTAGCAGGTCCACTTTCTACTGAAGGAGCAACATGAAGGAGTGAGAGAGACTCTGCAAGGATAACGATGTTCCAGTTTCACAGAGCAGACCGTCTGCCAGTCATCACACACACACACACACACACACACACACACACACACACACACACTTTGTTAGCTGCTCCTAACAAGGACTGAACACACAGTCGAAGGGTCTGACATATTGTTTCTCATTTACATCTCTAGGAACCAAACCAGTGATGAAGCCGACGATGAAGACGATGGCTGAGTTTTCTGAGCGAAGGAAGAGTTTGAGCGGATCAGCCTGCTGTAGTGTTTAAGTGTTTTCCTGTCTCTGTTTTTAAAAGAAGGCTAAATTGCTGATCATGAATCTAATTTGCTTACATTTGTTTCTTCTGTTAGTAAAACATGAAACTCCACAGTGACAATTTATGACTGAGTCAAGTTTTATCCGATTTTATTAAATCTACGCGATCCAATATGGCAG